>NC_089174.1:61348428-61948428 GCF_009819655.1 Sylvia atricapilla
TGATCAAAGCGGCTGGAAAATGTTTCATTAAGAAAAATGGGAATATTTATTATGTTAGGCACTATTTTTGGGGACTATGAGGCCCAACAGAATGTATGGTGAAGCCACCACTGTAGCACACCTAGGAAAGGTGTTGGTACCAGGCTTCTCTCAGATATTGACTGATGTCATTTTGTGCTGCCCAGGTACCATCCAAAATCATACAGAGTTTTCTGAAAGCAGAGACCTGTTTTTAAATAGCTTGATTAAATATTTTTAGCTTGCAAAGTATTTGAAGTGAGACTGAACCTAGAGTCAGAGCACAAAAAACATGTAAACCTAGAAATACCATGACCTTTCCCAAAGTTCTTGTCTCTAGAACCTGGGATATAAAGTTTGTTTGATCTGCTTTCCTCAGGACATTTCCAGGCTGCCTGATTGCTGCTTGAATTGTGTGTCCTACATGAAGAACTTTATGGGAGCGTATTAGCAAGGTAATATATTATTTTTGTGGGCCTCAAAAGCTCAAGGAAGAGAAGAAATGGTCAGTCTTTAGTGCAAATGGCCTGTATTCTCCTTCCACCTAAACTCTGCTGCTAGAGGTGACCTGAATAGCTCTTATGGTCTACTCCAAGTAGCAGTAAACATTACAGTTTATAAAAAAAATCAATTTAAAGGCTTAAATTTTTCAAGGAACTGCATTTGAGCCCTAGAAAGTCATTAAGCTGGTTATAGTAAAAAAAGACCCCATCCAAATTATTTGACATTTCAAAAGTAACACCTTATGTCCTGCTGTATAGATACTATCAGTGGGAAAAATGCTTTGTTCTCCCTGTGTAATCTCAGATGAAGCCTATTCTTTTTTTGACAAGTTTGGTTCCCAAAGGAGTTTACAGATTTCCTTGCTTGCAGATGTAGGAAAAAAAATCAGTACTTTAGTTAAAATGGTGTCCTAATTTCTGTACTGAAATACAAAGCTTCTGTCACTTACACATCTTGTCAGGTAAAAAGGAAATAGTTAAATAAATGCTGACTTCTAAAGCTGAAAGTCAAAGTCTCAGTTAAAGAAATCACTGATGTGTCTGATTTTAAAACATTTCAGTTCTGCCTTCAAGAACTAAACAATGAAGAAAATTTTGAACAAAAGGCCTCAAGGAATTCTGGCAGATAAGACAAACTAAACATTCTTGCAACAAATCCTAGGTTTTGATGTATTGTTATAAGATGACCTTTGCATAGAATGATTAAAGAAATGAAATATAAAACAAATCTCATCTTAAATCCAGTGGAAATCCAATAATGTTTTGCATCTTACTGCTTACAGTGATTAAAATGTGACTATTAAATTAATTTCAGTCAAGGCTGTTAAACAGATTTGGCAGCACTGTTCAGATCCATATTTAAAAACAGCAAAATTTAATCCTGGAAGGACATAGTCTGTCCTTTGGAGCTACTTGGAGGAATTAATTTTGCTCATGACTGGTTGCACATCTGAGATTGAATTCAGCCCCAGGATGAGCACAGGGTTGATTCAGGGCCCGGATGAGGAGGAGGCATTGCTGTGCTGGGTGCAGGGACCTCCAACCCGTGTGTCTCCAGCTGCAGAGGGCCATTTTCAGAGGGTTGTGGTGGGGCTGCTTTGCCTGTGCGCTATAATCAGTGTTTCTGTGCCCTCCACTGCTACCACATCCCCCACAAACAGCTCTGTGGTTTGACAGCCCTCCACTGCCATCAACCTGGAGTTACTGGTGTAGGGCAGAGGGGGCCTCAGTGTTTTGTAGCCAGACCCATCCTTTGAGAGCTGTTCCCAGGAGGAGCAGTGGCACTTACCAGGCCATAGATATCACTGCCACAGGGGGGAGAAGCCACCAGTAGTAATCCCCTTTGTCAGAGTAGACAGCCATGAGCAGGCCCACCAGGATCCCGTTGTAGCCGTGCAGCCCAGCTGCGATGGATGACCTGCCATGGAAACAATTGTGAGGTGGAAAGCTTTGCTGAAGGTTGGCCGTCACTGGGACCCACTGGAATGCCATTTGTAAGTGCCCTGCTCCTGGTGAAGGGGTGCAATTCAGTGAGATTACTGCCTTGCAACCGAGTGTGGAAGGGGAAACTTTGGGGACTGCTGGATGTTGGAGGGGGATCCTTGTGACTCAAAAGACCTGCATGGTTGTCAGGATGGCTGTCAGAGAGAAAGAACTGTCTGTTTCCAGAGAGACAGACAGCCACAGGGACAGGCCAGTTCTTCTTGGGCCACAGCTCTGTCTGCACCTGAGTCTTCTGCCTCTAACAAGGGGCAGTGGCCCGTCATTGGGCTCCAAATAATATCACAACCAGCAACTTTAATTAAGTACAGGAGGACACAAGGTGCCACCTACCTGTCCTGACTGAGGGCCAGTGCAGTTAACGTGGACACAGTGGTTCCAGTGCAGCCCGTGAGCATCCACCAGGGACTCTGGATGAGAAGCCCCACTAAAATGATCAGCCCACTGAGAGGGTTGTTGACAAACATCACCTGAGATGTCCCTCGCAAGATCCAGTCCACCAGCTGAACAATTAAAGGCTTCTCTGGAGGAGATCAAGGCAAAACACTGTTGTAAAAGCATCATTTTAGCAAAGCACAATCTCTGCAGCCCCTTTCTGGGCACAGAACAGAAGTGAAATATTAACAGTTCTGTAAAACAACTCTCTGATTGATTGTTGTCTCTGCATACTTTGCATCTGGCACTTGTGAACTAATAGGGATGGACTGGGCACTGTTACAAAATTCATGGAGGGACACACAAACAAGTGATTTATTTATGGTGGTGAGAGAATAGTCAAAGGATTACTTGCGTGGTAGATCACTTTGGATACTGCTATAAATTCAATAAGGAGACAGAATCTTTTTGGTGTATGATTCAAATGAAGAGGGAGAATCTGAAAATACTTTGTATGTATATAGGGAGATATGAAAAGGAAGCAATTTTGCTGTTTTAAGAAGAAAATCAGCAACCCTGAACATGGAGGTATAGTGTATATAGGAGATGGGGTCAAAGGTTTCTAAAAAGTAGAAGAGAGCTAGAGAACCTAAATTAGAAAGCCATAATTATAGCTTGGACTGTACTCAGGGCAAAGAGGCATTTCCAGAGGACAAAAAGTTATTGCTCTTTAGAGAAGGTTATTGAACTCGGGCAGAGTAAACAGATACCAAGCATAGATACCTCAGGTGAGTGCAGGGGGAAGGTGGGATGAGGGCACTGCAATAACTTTTCACTGCTGGTTCTCCTACTGCAAATTGACTTGAGTTTTTCTTCTGCCTCTCTTCTGGGAAAACAGCAAGTATTTCTGAGCTGCTGTGTGTTATTAAAGGATGGTGCAAGGAGAATGAATGGGAAAGGGGAGGTGCTTTCATTTACATGATGTTCAGATGTTCATGCAATGTACATATGCAGCTTTTATCTTCTTCAAGATTTGAAATTAATTGTCTTAATTCAGTTGTTCATCAGATGCAGTGTCAGGTGCCAGAGTATTTTCTGACTATGGGTAATGACTTATTCCTAACAACTCCTTCCAGGCAGAGTTAAGGAGGAGGAACAAGAAAGAGAAGGAGGAGGAAGGGGCTCCTTAGAGGAATATGACCAGGCTTGTCTGAACTAATTTTAATTAGTATTTGGTGTTGAGCTATGCAACAGGTATCAGCAATACACTTTGCTTCAGACACAAGTATTAGCTGTAAAAATTCAAATACAACCAGAGGACAGTGGCCAAAGCTTTCCAGAATATTGAGTAAGAAAAGCTGTCTACAAAGCATAAAGTGTTGGAGTAAAGAGAAAGCAGGAGGAGATACTCCCCTGTGTCTGGGGATCACAATGGATCTAAATGGATTTCTCTTCGATTACTGGAGGTGTACTGCTAACAACCCTAGCCTTGACAGAGGACCCAGTTTTACACAGCCTCTCAAACCCTCCTCCCCAGTAATTACAGGTAGCTTGGACTGTCTGTTCATGCACTGCTCCTTTCTGCACAGTGAATCTTTGAGATCAGTCTTGGCTTCTATCTTATGGCGTTGTAACACCCTCTCAGTGGTTATTGCTCTCCCAAGGCTGAAAAGTCAAGAGTCTCTGCCTTTATCAGGAGGCAATTTCCTGTCATCAGCCCACAGGTGGACGAGAGACAGTGGCTGTTCCAAGGCAGTTAAAAATGAGATTTAACCCCCAGCCCTGCAGTGTGATTCTGGGCACTGCCATGTGAGATGTGATGCCAATGACATGTAACTGATTAAGTGTGAAAGACATCTTAAGACTCCGCTGAATTTTGCCTGCTGCCATAGTGATTGTCTTCCTAAGAGTGAGATAATTAAACCAGGATTTGTAATGAGCTTGGACCATGCTGCTTCTGCTCTGCCTCAGAGCACACTTTCACACAGTGAAACACACTTCACTGGAAATACTGTTGGCAGTATGGATATCCCCAAACACATCCTTCTGCTTACTTTTCATCCACTCTCCATATTCTTTCATTTCTCCTGTGAGATACCCAAAACCACGGTGGATCCAGTTTCCACTTCTACACAGCAGGTCCTGGGCTCTTGGCATCTCCTCCTTGTACAGTTCGCTCTCATTGGGATGTTTAGTCACAACAATCTCGCCGAGCTCCATCCTCTTTCGGGTGTTGGTAAAGGGTAACTGTAAACCACAGAGACAGTGTTTTAGAAAAACCTTTTGGGTTGGTCTCTGACAACCTCCAGAACCCAGTGGTGATATCTTTTATCAAAGATGGGATGTTTATAGAGAAGGGATCTGCCAGATCCACAGCTGGGAGTGGTGTGTACTGCAGTGGTGTCTCCTCCCAGGGATGGGGACCAGACAGTGCCCTGCTACTGTCATGGGGCTGTGGCACAGACACAGAGCTGGAGGGGGAAAGAGGGAGTTGGTATGGGTGCCTCCTATGGGAGCATCCCACCCTCACCCCAGATCCTGATGCAGCTTGTGACAAGCTGCTGGTTGGACATGACATCTACCAAGAAAGTGAGTAGCATCTGTGTGCTTACCATGCTTCGCTGAGTGTAGCTACTGTGACAGGTGCTGAGAAGGGAGCCTGCTGAAGTTTGTCCAGCAGTGAGCTGGTGGCAAGCAATGCAAATCGCCCAGAGAGCAGCAGTGAGTAGGGGATGAGAAAAGACAAGAGGAGAGGCTGAAGTGTGTGTCCTTTTTGATGTTGTGAACTGGTGCTTTTGTATATCACCAGGAATCTATGATGCTCCTCGTTCCATATCTGCCTTTGATAGACCATGAAGTGCAACCTGTGGTAGCATCAAAGCACTGCACAAAAATCAGCATCCACATGTGGCTTTTGACAAGGACGAGAGCACTGGTTCAGGGCTGTGTGCTACTTAGTAGGTGAATATTCAGCAGGAGTAGAGGTTTATTAATCTTCCAATTACAGTTGCGGGGCTTGCTCATTAAAAAGTCTATTACCATATAAACCTTAAAGAGAAAATACACGAATACACTGCACTGCAGCCTGGTGAGCTACACTGCAGGTCACACCCTCAAAATTGCATTCCTGCTGCCTGAGGGAGCCTGGCATCCGCTGTGGGATTTGCTCTGGTGATTTTGATCCCAGTGTGGCTGGGTTTCCTCTGGGTGCTGCCCCAAAGTGGACTGTGCTGTGAAGGACTTGCCCCCTGTTTTGTGGAATATGGGCACCATCTTCCGGTGGGAGCCTGTTTATGGGTGGCTGAGAGAGGCTGGCTGTCAGTGTTGGAGTCTGTAGCAGCAGCAGGGAGGGATGCTTGGCTGCAGAAAAGGCTGCTTTGCAGAGAGGAACACTGACAGGAAGATGGCAAAAATGCCTGTGACTCTAAATGCTCTCAGAAGAAAGCCCTTGAGCAACAAAAGCCGGTTTCCCTCTGGCCCTGCCAGCACGTCTCTAGCGCAGCCCTGCACACGTTGAGCGGCGCCGGTTCCCCAGTGCTCTGGCTCTCTCTGCCGGCAGCTCTTCCCCACGGCAGCGAGAGCCTCTGGAGTGACCTTCACCATCGGCCCCAGCCTAGGGAGGGCTGCACCAGCGGGACAGGCCCCTGTGTGAAACCCTGTTAACAAAACCTCAGCACCACTCGTTCTGTTTGAGCCTAACGGAGGAGGATTATAGAAGGTGTTAAATGCTCTAAAACAACAACAACAGCAGCAGCAACAATATTATGGTTGTGCAAGGACCTGCAAACCTTGAATCAGATATTCAGTGAGAGAAATAGAGGCTCAAGAAATCCTGTTTAGTGGTTGTTTTAGATAAATTAGAAAATGTTAAACCTGTTATTTAGAAAAGATGTAAGAAATTTTGTATCCTAGTTCTACCCCAACGCCTTATATTCCCGGTTTGTAAATCCCATAGTTTTGTAATTTAAATAGCATACCCCTATCCCTTAAACCCTCCATGTTCTCTTGTTAAGCCAAGCCCCTGTTGTTCCTGCCTGTCTGTGAAGGCGCTTACTTCGCCTCATTCCAGCCTGTTCGTTACATTGTTTCAACCTCACCTTCACAACTCCTCGCCTGCCTGTCCACTCACCAACACCGCCCTGTATGGAAATCACTCAGGCTCCCAGCATACTTCACTAAAGAGGAAGTGGGATTCGGATCGACAAAGTCCTAGAACAACGAGCCGAAGCAACACCTGGACACCGGACCAATGCCATCTGGTAGGGAAAGTATTTGGCTAACTGTGACTAATTCTCACTATCTTGCCATAGCTTGAAAGATACTGGACCAGAGTGACACCCCTGGACTTTTCGAGCCAAAAGCAGGACCTTGGGAGTTTCCTGTGAGGCTGCATCCCCGCCTCTGCGGCCCGAGCGGCAGCAGGAGCGACCTCCTCCTCCGTGGTGACTCATCGGCTAGGGAGCGGCGGTGGTGCAGGCGACCCACGAGCATCCCATTTAAAACCTGAATTTTAATAAAGGCATTTAAAGGGAGCTGGTCTCCTGGCCCAATTTTTATCATTCAGGGATTGGTTTAGGTCGGAAGGAACCTGAAAACCCATCTCATTCCACTCCTTGCCATGGGCAGGGGCACCTTGCACTATCCCAGGTTGCTCCAAGAAGCATCCAGCCTGGCCTTGGACACTTTCAGGGATCCAGAAGCAGCCACAGCTTCTGTAGGCAACCTGTACCTGTACAGTCTCACAGCCGAGACTTTTTTCCTTATATCTAACCTAAATCTCCCGTTTTAGTTTAAAATCATTCTCCCTGTGTCCTGTCCCTCCATGCCTTGTCCCAGGTCCCTCTCCAGCTCTCCTGGAGCCCCTTTAGGCCCTGTCAGGGGCTCTGAGGTCTCCCTGGAGCCTTCTCTTGTGCAGCTGAACACCCTCAGCTCTCCCAGCCTGGCTCCAGAGCAGAGGAGTTCCTTGGCCACGGGTGTTTCATGGGGTTGTTGACAGGGAGATTTTGAGGTTTTGCAAAGCTGTGCTCAGTGCAGGAACAAACAAGAAGCAAAGGAAGAGAGAGGGGGTGGTTTTAATATCTTTTTTTGTTTTCTGATCTGTAATCATCCTGGCCAGAAGCTGAGTCCAGCTCCTGGTTTCAGTTTAAGGCAGCCTTGGGGCTGTAATTTTTGACTGTTATTTGTGGCTAGGCAGCAAGACTTTGGTGTATGGAACACTGAGCTGGAGTTCCCCTTCTCCTCTCATCTGTCCTCTAGGCTGAAGAAGTTTGCAGTTTTTAGATATTGGGAGTTTACATCCCTCTGAGGTAGGAAGAGACCAGATATTATGGAAAACAAGACATTTGTGCCTGGTTACATCCCATGAGCACTGGGGTTTTGTAAGATGCACAGTTTCCTTGGGTGTAGCTCTGAGCACTTTCGGTAGAAGTCAGGCCATCTGAGTCTACTACAATTGCCAACAGAAAGTTCCTGTTATTCCCACAGACAGATCAACCTGGGTGGTCTAGTGAGACACCCAATAATTTTTGGGAGGGACACGAGGTCTGAAGGCAACAGCACGAACAGAGGAGAGACTCCAGAGTAATGCCAGGCCAGCAACTGGCTGTAACTGAGGCTGCTACACAGGTTCACAGTCATATTTAGCAATTGATCTGGTAACAGAGATAACTCTCTGGTGAACACTGGAACAGGCTGCCCAGGGCAGTGGTGGAATCATCCCTAGAAGTGATCAAAAGCTGTGTGAATGTGGCACTTGGGGTCATGGGTTAGTGGTGGCCTTGGCAGTGCTTGGTTATTGTTGGACCTAATGATCTTAGAGTGCTTTACCAGCTTAAGCAATTCTATGCTTCTGTGATCCTATTCTACTTTGTCTGGTTGGTTATTTGCTCATGTTCTCCCTAAAGTGTTTTCCAAAGGATTTCAAGGAGCTAAGAGAGCTGGTCTGGATCCATGTAAAGGAGATTGGAACATGTCTTACAGTCTTGAAGTTTAGGCATGCATCAATAAAAAATGTTTTCTCTTTGCTGTGAACAGTAACCATGACGAGCTGTGCAGTACAGCTGTTACCAGCAGGGAGAATAAATGCCAAGGGGTTGTGTCTAAGTCATCACAGCACATGAAAAGCTTATGCTCATTTTAAACCCCACCAGGAAAAATTACTTGGGGTTTTACAAAGGAGAAACATGACTTCAGAGCTCCAAAACGCTGTGGATACAAGGCTGCCCAGCTCAATTCCCTCTGAAACTGAGATGGGAGACCTGTGTATTTTTAAAATTCTTGTCTTGCTCACATCATTTAACTGTCAGGGGTTAAGGGCAGTGTCATTATATTAGACCCCTTTGCAGTCAATTCCTCTCTTTGGAGAGAAACTAATATCTCCAGAGAGTGATTGGTATCTCTTTTTCCTAACATACCTAGTGGAGCTGTGAAAAAGGAAAAAAAAAAGGGTGTTCTGCCTGTCTTTTTCCACTGGCCGCAGAGGGAGCCTAGTGGCTGAGTTTTTAAAGATCTGTTTGTAGGCAAGGAAAGTTCCAACATAAGAGACTTTGCCAAGGTCAACCTTGAACTTTTTGTAAGTGGGATCTATAGTCCCAGGCTAGTGCTTTCGAATCATAAGCCGTCTGCAACAGGCCTGTAGTCTACATCAGGTTGGGCATTGAAATTCTGGGGCTAAGACCCACCCCCCTCTTCCCTCCCCCCCCCCCCCCCCCCCAAAATCCCCTTTTTATGATTCTGTTTCCTTTCTTCTTATGGATTGGAAGGGAACTAATTCTCATCTTGGGTGGAGAACAGTCACCCTTCCTCAGACAGCAAAGCAACTTGGGACATGTCTGGAGGAGAAGGCTGAAGAATTACCAAATTTTGGGGGAAAGAACTAAAAAATATTAATCAAAAGAAAGAAAGAAAGAAAGAAAAAAAAAAAAAGAAAGAGATTTGGAGATTCGGGAGTGCTGAAAGCCTCTGCAGTGCTGCAGTGGTGAATTTTGGAGGCTTTATTTAAGAACAGCCCAGGGGGGCTGCAATAGCTGGATGAGATCCTGGAGGGTTATGATGGGCACAGTGATCTCTGCAGGATCATTTCACCCTGGAAAAAACCACCAAATTTCTTTGAAGAGAACACCTGTCAGTCTATCGATGGGCTGGTGCTCTGTGGTACAGGCTGCATGAATAACAGAGAAATCATTTGAACAATTATCTAATTAAGGATAATGAGAGCCTGAATCACTTATGGCACACCTAGGGCTGATGAGGAATTCCTTGAGAAAGGGCCTTTTGTTAGCAAACACCAATTCATCAGTGTGGTAATGAGCAGTCCTGCTTATTAGGAACATTTTCCAGTCTGCAGGGTAGTGCCAGGTGGTTGGGACTCACCTCCAGACCTACCTGTGCCTGCTCATCCCCCAGCAGACAGCTGCTGCAGCCTGCTTTGAGGCTCAGGGTGCTGACAGCACAGACATGTATTTTTAAATCCTCCAGATCAAGCTCTGGAGTTCTCTTTGGCTTGTGCTACTAAAGAAAACGTTCCCAGCTTACCACCATCACAAAGCCTTCAGTGATCTGGTGGCCTCATGCAAATAAAAAAAACCCCAAAATACCGCCCCCCCCCCAAAAAACTCCCACCAATTTTTTTTGTCAAAACAGTGAGATGGTGCATGACCAGCGTGGTGGGTGACTACTAACTTGAACAAATGTTCTACAGGGCTGCTGTCTGTGTTGGGAGCTTTGCCATGTGCTAAGGTACCTGAAGCCAAGCCTGGATAAATTATCTTTCCCCTTCTGTGCTGAAAGCACAGTCATTAGAAATGCTTTGACTTCAAGGGACGTGGCCTCATAAGGGCCTTGAAATGGAACAGTTTGCAGAAGCACGTTTCTCTCGTAAGAAGCCATAAAGAAATAGAGAAGAAATGCCATGTTCAGCTAGAGGGAAAAAGTTTGGGATGGTGATAGAACGCTTGGCTGAGTGGTAATGACTTTACCAAGTGAGGCTCTACCAGGGATCAACCTGTGATGTTGAAAGCAAATTAATAAAGCAGGGCATTTCAGAAGGCGGAACGGGGGCGGAGCCCAACAAAAAGGCATAGCAAACCGGAAGCCTACCACCAGTTCTCTTCTGACACGGAAGGGAGTCACAGCTCCGCGGCTAGTTATACAGAGAGCTCCGAGTCCGATTCAGAAACGGAGATAACAGAATTTATGAGGTTTACAGCGAAACTGAGCAAAGCTTTTAACAATGTAAGGGAACAAACTCAGTGCAAACTAACCGATTGGGGAAAAATAAAACTAGCTTGCGCCGAATGGGAACCCGCGGCTGCGATACACACATTCCCGGTAAGAGTTACTGGTTCCCGGCAGAATCAAAGGCGAACTTATACCCCGCTGAGTACCAAAGAAGTTCAGACTGTGGTGAAAGCGGTGCAGGAAAAGGGAATTAATTCAGCCCTTGTGTCCACACTGATAGATGGCCTTTTTAGCAATGATGATATGCTGCCGTTTGATATCTCACAGGTAACCCGTATGTTTTTTGACGGGGCAGGGTTGATTGTATTTCAGCAGGAATGGTCCGATCACTGCACAGCTGCGCTAGCTCAAGCCTCAGGGCAGGGACAGCCTCTCCACGGCTCCACCCTGTCCAGACTGCTAGGCAAACATGATGATGTGGTTACACCACAAGACCAGGCAGCGCACCTCACAGCAGAGGAGGTGAAAGCAACAACCAGAGCAGCTAGGGAGGCCATAAGAGCGGCCTCTCGGGTAGTGGACAAATCAACACCATGGTCCACTATTAAGCAGGGGGAAAGTGAAAGCTTCACACATTTTGTAGATCGTTTGCAAGCTGCAATCGACTTGTCTACCCTGCCCGCAGCTGCAAGGGGACCTGTGGTGACTGATTGTCTGAAACAACAGTGTAACACTGTCACCAAGGATATCCTGCGCCCCCTGCCAGCAGGGGCCAGCTTGGCTGACATGATCAAACATGTGGTAAAGGAAGAACACCTAATACCTATGCAGGCAGCGGTTCATACCATAACCAATGCCATGGCATGCTTGAGGTGTGGCCAAGCAGGTCAGACCCAGACCCAATCCTTCGTATGTTAGAAGCTACTTTCCTATCCCTGAACGAATCTAACCCTAACCTAACCAATTCCTGTTGGCTTTGTTATGATGTCCAACCCTCTTTCTATGAAGCAGTTGCTTTAAACACCCCATTCAGTTACTCCACAGCTGATGCTCCTCACCAGTGCAGATGGGACACACCCCGCAGAGGTATTACCCTAAGTCAAGTCACAGGCCGAGGCAAATGCTTTGGTAATGCAACCCTAGCTGAGCGAAAAGGGAATGTCTGCACCAGAGTTGTAAAGCCTAACAGAAAGAATAATAAGTGGGTAATTCCAGCTGCGTCTGCAATGTGGGTTTGTCAGAGAACTGGAGTAAGTCCGTGTGTATTTCTTCCCAAGTTCGATGATTCTAACGACTTCTGTGTCCAAGTTCTGATTGTTCCTAGGGTCCTGTACCACTCAGATGAAGAAGTGTACAGCCTTTTCGAAGAACCCAGCAGACTCCACAAAAGAGAGATACTGACAAGTGTAACTATCGCAATGCTGCTCGGCTTGGGAGCAGCCGGCACAGCCACAGGTGTTTCGGCCCTAGCAACACAACACCAAGGTCTGTCTCAGCTACAACTGACTATAGACGAGGACTTGCAGAGGATCGAGAAGTCCATTTCCTACTTGGAGAAGTCAGTCTCTTCACTTTCAGAAGTGGTCCTGCAGAACAGGCGAGGACTGGACCTCCTGTTCATGCAGCAAGGAGGTCTGTGTGCTGCCTTGAAAGAGGAATGCTGTTTCTATGCAGACCACACCGGAGTCGTCAGAGACTCCATGGCAGAACTCCAAAACAGACTGGCTCAGAGACAGAAAGATAGGGAAGCTCAGCAAGGCTGTTTCGAATCCTGGTTTAATCAATCCCCATGGTTAACCACTTTAATTTCCACTTTGGTAGGCCCATTGGCAATGCTACTTTTAGCTGTTACCTTCGGACCATACCTGCTGAACAAGATAGTCTCATTTGTCAAAGCTCGCCTAGATCAGACTAACATTCTGTTCACAGGCCGACATGAAATGCTGTGAATTTATCAGGGAATATTGCCAGTCACAAGATTTTCCAAACTTGTCTGGCAAAAAACTCACTCAGGTTTCCAAACTCCTTTTTCCCTTGTTAAACCCTAACCTTCTACCTCATTTAGTGCCTATATCTATATATATATATGTATAACTACCTGGTTCTTTTGTGAAGGGAGGGGGGAGATGTGGTTGGATAGGGACAGGCGAAGCGGAAGATTTCGGGCTGTAATGGAAAGAAATACCCCAACCCCCCTAAGATAAGCCATCTCTAAAGGAATGTAGACCCTTACTAACATGTGCCAGTACTTTTCCACTCCTTCTTCTAACCCAGGAAATGTGGCAATACCCCTCTGACGTAGTAAAGACCCCAGAGTATATAAACTACATTTTTGACTTAATAAACGCCTTTTGTAACCGTCTGCCACGTTGGTATATGTGAGTTACTAGGTCCGGCTCCACTCATGCAAGTAAAGTGGACGCCGTGCTGTCGGTTCTGAACCAAGCCTCCACAGTTGCTGAAAAGAAACAGCAACACCTGCCATAGGCAGGGACGCTTTACAGGCCTCGGACACTTTTAGGGATTGGGCAGCCACAGCTTCTCTGGGCAGCCTGTGCCTGGGTCTCCTCACCCTCACAGGGAAGAATTATTTTTAATATATTATCTAACTCTAGTTTTATTCCTCTTGACTCCCTGCAAGTATTTAAAGGCTTATCATTATGTCTCCTCTCCATGGCTGATGTGGAATGATCAGTATCATCTCCAGGGAGACCACCCAGGTGTGTGGGACATCATCGTTGGGATGGGATGGGTTCGTTTCCAAAAGTGTCTGCCTCATGCTTGTAGGGACACAGAGAGACTGAGATGGGACCTACGAGTGTTGGTGTGTGCAGTATGAATGTCTGTACCTGAGCATCTCGCCTTGACTTCCCATGAAAAGCTGGTCAATATATGCATCTAGAGCATGATTCATCCTCTCCCATACTACACAAATGAATCATGTCCCAAATGCTGTCACATTTTCTGTCTATCATGGGAAAGACAGACAGCTCAGATGTACACAGCTGCACCACATGTACGCAGGGAGAGGCGTGATGAGTCTCAGCTAAATGATTTTCCTAAGATTATTCAGGAAATCTGCAGCTCACTGCGATATCGAACAAGTACACCTTCACATTTGAACTAAGTGCCTCATATGTGAGGAATTTTCAAAATGCTATCTGTTTTTTAATAATAAAAGTGGTCAGGTCAGATAGATCTTTTAAGACACAAAAATCCTGTTTTCCTGCATATGGTTCCAGTTATAAAACCAGAGGGTAAAACAAATAGAGAAAATATGAAATATAAAAACCATAGTTTCTAAACAGAATGTTTTTCAAAGGTTTCCATGAGGTGTTGGCTGTTCGGCAAAGCAGACTGTAAAACAATTTTATAAGCCACATTTATTCTAAGATCTCCACTTATTGAAGTACAATTCAAACTCTTGTTCTGCTGGCCAAGTTCCATAAATTAAACACTTGTCCAATAACACATACCTCTCCACTGTTTCTTTTTGGCTTTTTGCGTTTGAGTGTCTCTCTCACTTTTTTTTTTTTTTTATCCTTTGCAAATGGAAACAAAAAGGATTTGCTTGTTTTAGGAATGGATTTAAGAAGCAGAGCAGTAAAATTAAAAATAAGGCAGGGAAAAAGAAAACAGGTCAACAGACTAAAATGAGACTTTTGTTCTGTTATTTTGCATCCTGCTGACACTGATTTAGAGTGAGGGCTGAATCTGTGGTGTGAAGCTGTGTGATGTCAAACATTCAACTGAAGTTGTGCCTCTGGATATTATGAGAAACCAGCCTGGTTACCTGAAAGCTAGGAAGGGAGGTTGGATGTGTTCTGAGAGAACCCAATATCCCTGCCTTCCCTACAGTGTTAAGGCCTTAGAGATGTGACTGTCACCAGGACCAGCCCTTTTTTACAAGAGAGGGGACAGGAAAGTGTAAGATATCCTGTCTGATCTGGAGCAGGAACGGACCTGCAGATATGTCAAGAAAAGCCCTGCCAGCAGTGTTCTGGGCTCACTGTGCCTTCTATTTCCCACCTTTTTTCCTATTTATCTCTGCCTATTTATCTCACCCACCTTCAACTCATGCTGCTCTTTCAGTTTGGTCTAGATTCTCATTTCCAGGCTGTGTCATAACTTGCAGATTGAATTATAAAGGTTGCAAAGAACCTCCAAGTTCATAGAGTTCACTTTGCCCAATCCCCACCTTGTTACCCAGAGCACAACACTGAGTACCACAGCAAGCTTCTCCTTGGACACCTCCCTGGGTGGGGACTCCAATGTTTAGCAACCCTTTCTGTGAAGAGTTGCTGTGTCCTCTTGTCCTGTCGTATCACTTCTCCTTTAGCACAGGATCTGTCCTGGGGGTCACACCTTCCTTGTTGTGTCAGCATCCTCCTGAATTTCGAATTTCACTTTGATGTGACCCCCTGTCTTTCTCCTCTGCACTGACCATGAGCTGCCTGTCTTCATTTTCAGAACTAGTCACTGCTCTGTCTCATCAGGAGGGAAGAATTAACTCCCACATCCCATAACACTACCTCCACTTGTCAGAATTATTCTAAAGATCCTCTCCTGTGTTGCAAATCTTAGACATCCTAACACGAGCTCCAATGAAATGAACGCCTTTAATTTGGAAAGTAGTGAGGTGGGAATAATACAGCATGAAACTGGGCAATGTCTCTGCTTTCTTGTTAATTCACACTGAACACTTGGGTAAGTCAGCTACTGGATGTCTCTCATCAATTCAGAGGTGACCTCTTAAATGAGAATAAATTCTTTTAACTCACTATAGTGATTCAGGGTCTCACTCTGTAAGGCTTGAGTGTGATGGACATGGGCAGCCAAATGTGAATCAGTTTTGAGCTGCCAGAGAAATTACTGTTATATGTTGAGGGCTACCTTCTGCCAGGCTGAGATACTATAACTGATGTGTGCGAAAGAGAGGACAGCAAAGGAAATGTGCCTTAGGACATTTTAGTGTGGAAGAAGGCAGATTTAATTTGGCTTCTGCTGAAGGTGATTTTAGGCAGCCTGTTCATACTGCAGTAAGGTTGGAGCAAGTCTTGTGGTCAGTTTCAGAAGCTGGGGAGTGACCAAAAGATGGTAAGGACGTTAAGTCCTTTGGAGTGATGCTTTGGCTAAGGTGAGGGTTTGACGCAAGGGGCTGGAGACGCCCGGCTAGCTTGTACACCCGGCACTGCGCTGAGAGTGGCCCTCCTGCCCCGGGCTCGGGTCGCACTGGAGCGGAGATGCCATTTCTCGGCTCTCAGTTTTGATGTGTCTTGGATCAGAGCAAACAACAGCGAGGGGTTGGTTTCCCACATCCTTCTCAAAGGATTTATTCCACCAAAGCATGCCGCGGTGAAAACTGAAAAGCCCATGCTTATACGGTCTTTTAAATGGGGGAGGAACGACTAGAAGATACAATTTTCCAACCAACCAGGGACACAAGCCTCGTTGTGGAGGGGAGTGAGGACGGACTAACAGTCTGACACCCTGTAGGGGAGGCAAGGGGAGGGGAAAGGGCCACATGGACCACCGGGACATTAAGGAAACAGAGAATTCCCAGGCAGAGTTTATGCAGAGGAGTAGGGATTGAAGCGGAAATCTCAGGAAATAAGGGAAGTGGCTAGGGAAGATTGACACCAGGTGAATAAAGCAACAGGTGTGTCTGGAGTGTGAATGACAGCTAGACAAAGGAGTGGAAAACCTGGGGTAAAACCAGCATTTCGGGGAGTAATGGGAACAAACCATCGGGAGTAACAATAACTTAACAAAAATGCACCACCACAATGATTCCTGCTTCAGCTGCTCACCCAGTCTCCTAGAGCTTAAAGAGGGCTTTGAACCAGGAAGCTTTTCCGGTTTTCTGTGTGGCTGCTTAGGTGGTGCCCTGTGGTTTTCTCACACCCAGAATCACAAAGGGCGAGGCAGGGTTGGAGCATCCCTGACTCCACCAGTGCTCTGCAGAGACAGGTGATTGGTCATCAGCAACCAATCTTGATTATGCTCCAAGACTAAATGGCTGATGTTATATATATATAATACACTGAGAAACCTTGTTTATTCTATGCAAAATTACCTTCTTGTTAAACCTTTAATCTCTTCATCTGGAGTTGGATATCCTGTACAAGCCTTGGGAAGTTGGCAAAACCCCTTCATTTTGGTGTTAAATACGTTGTTTTGGTGTTAAATACGTTTTGGTGTTAAATATGTTGTTTTTTTTTTTTTTTCTAGCCTAGCTTAGGAAAGCTTTGCTTGTAAATATTTTAACTGCAAATACAATCACATGGCGTCTGCTGTTCCTGAGCTGATCCAGCTGAATACTGGGCTGTCTTTAGCAATGCATGGTAAACCACAGACGGTAAAGTGCTAGATGCTGTTTGCAGTGAATTAAAATGTCAAAGCATGGCCATTATTTGGTTAATCTTGGGACAAAGCACTCAGCATTTTAATATGGTAACTGTAAAGGCATTTCTCCATATAGTTCACATCGCTTGCTCTTTAATAGAAGGTTAATGGGGATTTTCTTTTTTAGATAGCAACCATTTATCATGTGTTTCCCTGGTAACTACAACATCGTGAACCTTCCTTGGAAACTACATTGGGATTCCTGCAATGTTTGTGAGAATAATGAATGGTAAGTGTAAGGCAAACCCATTGAATCACTTTATTTTAAATTCTGGCAGAGACATAATTTCCTACAGTTCATAAACATTTACAAAAAAGGAGTTTACATGAAAAAAACCAGTTGTTTTTATCACTCAGATCAAATAATACATTTATCTGGATGTATGGGTGTGTTTTCTGCCAGCTTTTGATAAACTCAGGTGACAATCTTTAAGAGGCTTCACAGACTGGTGCGGAACCTTTGAAGTCTATAGCTTTGCTTACCTGAAAACACAGACATCACTTCTGCTCTCTGTTCAGTGTGAGTCTGAAGTTTGCACTTCAAAGATTGTAAATGACGGGACAAATTTCCCAAGCTGCTGACTCTAGACTTACAGGAATAAAATGGTAAAGTGTGGCATGTTTCAGGATACTCAGGAACAGGTTGGATGGGGCTTGGAGCAACCTGGTTTAGCAGCAGGTGCTCCGGTCCATGGGAGGGAGATTGGAACTGAAAGACCTTTAAGGTCCCTTCTAAATCAAACTTTTCAAGAATTCTCTAATTTGGTGTGTTGCCTCCACATCCCTGTTGCAGCTTATCTGCTCCAGTGCCATGGAATCGGTGTTTGTGCACTGGAGAAAGGGCCTTATGTCTTTGTGAAATGCAGTGCAAATCCCCCTAATGCTAGTAGTCTTTTCATCAGATCTGAGACGGGAGAGACGGAGGGGAGTGAGGGCTGCAGATAAAAAGTTATGTGATAGAGCCTGGTTGTCATCTCAGGTTTTGTTCCTCTATTGTTAATAAAACATCATTTATATGAATGAGAGAAGGGTCATATCCATCAGTCTCAGTGGAGCTGCTCTGGATTCTTCTTGTTGTACATAAAAAAATGTTTCTGGTGCTTCCAAGTGCAGACTTGTTTACTGCAGGATGGAGCAAGTCTTCTCTTTCTCTTCCTTTCGTGGAGGATTTTGAAGGGGTGTGCTGAACAACCCTATTCCCTTGCAGAAGTTTCTAACAAGAAGAAAATTAAATGGCTATGATACATATATATATATATATAAATTTATATATTTTAAAATGTTTAATTTTGATTTAATTTTTTTAGAAACTAATATTATTTATCTACAATATCACATGCAAATGTGCCTTGGGGCTGCAAGGCAAGCAGGGACATTGCTGGCTCATTCTGAGGCTGCCTAGAGTTGTGTCAAGTGTTGTCTAAGGCTGAGCCTTACCCATGGATGCAGGTGGTGCTGTCTCCTCTTTCCAAACATGTTTCTGGTAACGAACTTCAACTAAGACCAAATTCTGCCTTCTGTCTTCTGGAGACTGACTGAGTTATGGATCTAGAAACAGTCTCAAGGTTAAGATTTGTGAGCTTCAGCATAGCACATCCTAGTGTATTGATTTATTTTCTTTTGTACAGTGGGCATTTTTTGCCTGTTTCCCCTACCTGTGGTGGCAGCTGGGGCCAGTGGATGCCCAGTCCACAGCTAGCATTGGGAATGGGGTTAGTATGCATTGTACAGGGGATAAATGGACTATGTAAATCTATGTAATCATATATTTTAGGTGAAATGACCATGTTCATGGGGAAATGGAAGGCAGACAAAAAATAAAGAGCAGACCTCCTTCTGTGTATCATTTGCAAGTGTGAGTGCTGTGAATTCCCCAGATAGGGCTTGAAGACCTTTTCAAATTGGGTTTTCAGAGAAAAAAGTTTGGAAATCCAGGGGCAGGTCAAGATTTGGCTCTTCCAGAGGAGAAGGAGGGAGTGGGATATAAGGACTGGACTGGAGTCGGTGAAACAGGGAACTGAAGACAAAGTCATAGCCAATTTCTGCAATTAACACTTAGTTCTTCAAGTGGAAAAGAGGGAGGAATGTGGTAATGGTATATCTGAGTACTTCCAATTTCACTTTGTGTGTGAATAACACTGGGTTCACTCTCACAGCTGGGGAGATGAACCAATTTTGAGATCATCTTTAGGCTGAGCAGAGTGCACTGCCTGAGGCTGAGAGTCAGTTGCAAGTGAGGAATTAATTTGGAAGAACATGGAGGCAGGTATTAGGAATTTAAAATTTAAATTTATTCATCGAAGATTTTTTAAATTAAAAAATAGAATTGTGGATATCTGTATGGCCGGATATATTAGTGATTTGTACAGTTTGGGCTTAATGCGGTATTGCTACCTTTTTTCTAGCAGTAGGAGCATGTAAGGAGATAGTGTTCAAGGTGGGGTGGTGAATATGAAACAATTTACTGCAGAAAGATGGTTAGGGTTGAATTTTGTTCACTCCATAGAGAAAAGCTCTGTGCTGCTCTCAGTAGATTTGGCTGCCTTATTCTGAATTTTTTCTTGGTATGTATTCTTGCCCTTAGATCAGACATAACTTCTGTGATACCGGTGACGACAAAGGTACAGTTATTTTCAAATTTGCAAGTCCCGTGATGGAGAATATTGATATCACTCTGAATACTTTAAGCTCTAGCCTCTTGATGTGCCTTTTTCATTCCCTGTATTCTTAGTACAAGTTATTTTTACAGGATTTGAAAGATGCATTGCAGAACCTTATTGCTGAACTTTGGCACAGCGGTGAAGGAAAATACAGAGTGCATCAGCTTGTTTTACTCAGAGCAAATTTTCACCTTGAGGAATATGCCTTATCTGCAGCCAAGGTTAGGTTTAGTGCTGGGTGCTATTGTAATGCTCAAAATGCAACATTTTGTTTCAATGAAGGTTTCCAGTTATGTGGAGGAAACATCTAACTAGCGTAAGTTATTTAAATGCCACACTCTTAGTCGTGTGTCACCCTGAGTGCTTTCTGCATAGCCATTTCGTGGGTAATATAGGATTTATGAGACTGAAGAAGGCTTAATGAAGCTTACAATATGAATTTTCCAGTTGTACTGAGTCCAGTGCAAAGGTTGGGATTAATTTGGAGGTCATGAAAAGTTGATTTGGAACACCGGGAATTTAGCTGAAGCTTGCCTGATGTGAAGGGAAGAGCCAAGGGCTGCTTCCACTTGCCTTGAATCCTTTAGTCTGAACCTCATCTGAGGTGGGGTTAGACTCAGGGTGCACCCTAGGGTCCTTGCTGTGGGCCAAAATACCTCTCCACAAGGCTGCTCTGGGATTTCCTGTTTTTTCAGGAGGAGCTGAAATGCCATGGTGACATAGTCAGTGAAGAAACACAGTTTAAATAATTATGCCCTTGACATTAGACATGTCACCTTCGTGCCATGGTTGCATGGCTACAGCACAAGTCAAATCCCATGGCTGATTCCCATGCCCCACCATGAGTAAGTACTTAGTTTTGCACTATAAGAGAGGAAAAGGTTAGATCTCTTTCTCTCTGGATATAAAAGAACTTTAGAGAGAAACTGCCTTTTATTGCTAAAAAAGCAGTTTCAGGTCACTCCACATCCAGAAGTAACAGCTGTGTTTAGCTGAGAACTTTGTCAAAAGAAAATAAAAAAAATCAAATGCAGAAAGGGAAAATAAAAGAATTACAGTCTGCATGTATTAAAGCCTAGTTTAGCTAAATTTAGTAATAATTTTTCGAAGAAGAAAAGTACTGCAATAAAACATTTATTGTGTTTCATGCTTGTTTCATTTCTTTAAGAAACAGTTTTGAGACTCATTCTATACTAACGTTTTTCAATTCAAGCATTAAACAAACAAACAAAAATCAGTGTGAATAACAATCAGTTATTCTATTCTATTATAGATTTTATGAGAGGAAAAATTTGTAGCTTTCTGGATGGCCTGACCTGTTCAAAAAGCATAATTTGGTTTAAATGGACATTGGCAAGGTCCTTAATAATGATATGGCTGATTAAAGAAAACCAGATATTTGGAATTGAAATGAGAAAAAAAAATCTGAGTATAAAAAACCTTAAAATACATGTGCTAGGAGTAACTTATCTACATGACTTGTGCTCAGACCCATTTGATGGAGAATTGTTGAGGCCCAAGGCACAAAGAAGGATGTTTGGGCAGCAGAAGCCAACTTGGAGGCTGTAAAGTGATTTGTTTCTATTTTCTTGTATCAATTTAAACAGTCAAATCAGATTTACCGCTCTGAAATAAACACAGTTGGGAGTTTATGTGAGTTCAGGATGGTGTAACTGTATGTTTTGGACGTGGTAGGGAAAGGAGAAGAATAATTTGCATCCAATTTGCCAACATGTTCCTCAACTGACATATCAACAAGCTGGTTGAGATAATGGAGAGGTAAGAATTTTAAGTTGTAAAAGTGTAAGAAGCTGACAATCTGGTAAAGGGAATTACATTTGAAGTTCAGCAGTCATTCATAGCCAGATACACGGGTTGGTGTGAGGGGACCTTGGGAACTGCTGTTCCTGCCTTGTTCTTTGACTCAGTGAAAGAGACTTTTGACTCACTGGAGGATAGACATGCACGAGGCAGTGACTTGTGGGTTGTATTCATCCTGCTGAAATATCATCCAGCCTGGCAGCTGCCTCTCCCTAACTCCCAGGCACAATGAGCTGCTCCACCTCTGCTGGCAGCTGGCTCCTGTCCTGGGGTCCAGAAAAATACTTTTAGTTTTCCAGCCAAACATAGGAGAATGTTGTTCTTGTTGACTGAGCTGAAAATGAGGACGGCTAAAGGAAACATCGTTATTTTATCAGACCTGCATTAAGTTCATGCTTTTCTGCAGTAGTGCCTCAGTTCTCTGGTCCTGATGGTGTTGGTTGCTGGTCAGGATCTGTCCAAAGCTCCAGGAGCATTTGTGACTCAAACACATGAAGTCCCTGTTCAAGCTGCATTGAAGTCAGGGGACACATAGATTGCTCTGTTGTCCTCTCTGGATCAGGCACAGGCCACCTACTGAGCTAAAGCTTTTGGCTTTTCATCAATTTTAAAACTAATTGATATAAATTGTGATAATGACTGGTTTGTAGATCTTGCCTTTGGCTATCCACAAAGCTGCTTAGAGAATTGCAATCTTTATATGACCATGGATATCTCAGTCGTGTCACTGAACTCAAGGGCAGCAAAACCTTCAGAGATTTATTAGTACAGAGAAACTTTTCCTGCTTCTGAAAGCCTCTTAAAATATTTTTTGCAGCATATACTTACTTATCCCTGGGCTTCCTGAGCATGGTTCTTCCATCGCCTAAGGCCTCAGTCAGCTCTAGGAATAACCCTGCCCTTGCTTTAGAAAAGTGCATGAAGAGCCTTGTTTCGTGTTTTACAGGTGGGGAGCCTAAGAGTAGGATCATTTAAGTCTGACATGTTTGCTTGTGATTATGGAAATATCTGTAATCAAACATTTTAACAGTCAGTGCTATTTTCTAATCTGTATGTGTGCAGTCTGATGTCTTTTGAAGGCAGCAGGAGGCAGGAAGGCCTCACAACAGGGAAAATTAAGCCAATTATCTCTGAGTAGATATAAGGACTAAATGCCCCAATTTTAACCTACCACTTCAATACCTCTATGATTCAGCCTTTCCCTCTGCAGTGAAATCGGAATCTCGCTGCTAGGAGCTTGGGGCAGAACTTCAGAGGGGGAGGTGAGGGTTTAAAGAGCTTTTCAGCCCTTTGCCTCGGTTCTGACAACCCCTTCCAGCACTATGGGAGGTGTCATGATGTCACATGGATGGTACGGTGACGATTTGCCATCCCAAGTGGGCCTTAGCTCTGATCACAGGCTCACAGAATGGTTTGGGCTGAAAGGGACCTCGAAGACCATCTGGTTCCACCTCCTGCCATGGGCAGGGACACCTTCTACTAGGCCAGGTTACTCTAGACCCTGTCCAACCTGGCATTGAACACTTCCAGGGATGGGTTGGGCTTGTGGTGTGAGCTGCCATGGCTAAACTCTCTGCTGTGGGTGATCCTGCCAGGGCTGGGCTTATGAGTGTCCCTCCTTTCCTCCTGCCCTCTCAGGCTGAGACCCAAGATCCTTTCCATCGTTATTGAAAGCATGTTTTGGCCGTAGGCCCTGTCTCTCCTGCAAGACTGCTGCTATGTATAATTTATTTCTGCATCATGGCTGAAGTACCTGATGAAATTTATAGAGGTCAGCACAGGTAAGTATCCCACAAAAACCTTGCCATAGAATTTTATGTGAGTTTAAATATCTAAGCCGTCTCATGTGAAAAACAGAGTTTCGGGGATTTTGGTATTGCCATTGGTTAAATAGATTTCAGGTCTTTATTATGCTATTGAAATACTTGAATCACCACTTGAACTAAATGAAAGCTTACTGTGTGTGCATATAATTGTTTTTCTTGCTACCTATTTCTTGATTGGGGTTGAGTAAGGTTAGCAAAAGCATTAAATTCATTTTCTTGTAAAGTTATGCATTATGAAGTAAGAGGTATAAAAGCTACATTATACATGTCAAATGTCTTGAGGGTTTGGTTTATAGACTTGTTTATATTTTTATTTTAATGGTTATTGCTTTCTTCATGTCATTTTCACTTTTGAATCTCCATACTCATTACATTTTTATTATCTCTTTTATAAAATAAATGGCAGCAAACCAGACAATTTTGTTCTTGAAATAAATAGATCCAAATATATCTCTCAATAAATTAAATGTTGTGGCTGCAAGAGGGACTTTTCCAAAATCACTAAGCTGAAGGCAAAGTCAATTAATAGCTGGCCTTTCATTTTTATGGACCATGGCATGCAACACATCCATCTGACTTGGCAGATTTGAAATTATCCCAGAGATAGCTGAACTACATTGAAAGATATGTCAGTAAAATTAGTGCTCATGGAAGGCAACAGATCAACAGCTCTAGAAATCAAATCCTTATGAGCTATGTGCAAACCCCACTGAAGTAATTTTGAACACTTTCTCTTGACTTCAGGGGGTTCTGGTTGAGGGTCTCTGTCTCATATAATTTGCAGGGGCTAAGCAAACTTTAGCCACTGATTACCTGTGGATCTTAACTCTACATATTGCTAAACACATTATGAGACCTGTAGGTGTAGCTTGTAATTACTGGGAATCTTTCAAAGCATGAAACAGAAGTGTGTCTATTTCAGAAACACAGAATCACATGATAGTTTAGGTTGGAAGGGACCTTATGTCCCACCCCCTGCCATGGGCAGCAACACCTTCCACTATGCCAGGTTGCTCCAAGCCCTATCCAGGCTGGCCCTGAACATGTCCCAGCTGGAGGTGTTTAGTCTGGAGAAGAGGAGGGTCAGGGGGCACCTTCTCACTCTCTACAACACCCTGATAGGAGGGTGGAATGGGGTAAGGGTCAGTCTCTGCTGCCATGTCTGAAGTGAAAGAATGAGACAAAATGGCTTTAATTTCTGCCAGAGGAAGTTCAGATATATATTTAAAAAAAAAAAAACAAAACCCCTGCAAGAGTGGCTGGGCATTGGAGTAAGTAATCCAAGGAGATGGTGGAGTCACCATCTTTGGAACTGTTCAAGGGGCATCTGATTTTAGGGGTGGTTATTGTGGTGTTGATTGATGGTGCGACTATCTGGTCTTGACTATCTCTTCCAACCTCTGTGATGATTCTGTGATAAAATTAACTGGTACTTTTAGTAATATCTGGCCTCTGTTCTCTGTAATTATTTTTTTTGTGTATGGATTTTTTTAATAGCCTTTATTTCCTTCATATAATTTTTCTGTTCTGAAACATATGTTAATGCAATTTTGTCCTTTGGATCTAAAGCTACAATACCTGCTATATGTATGCAACAAGTCCCAAGCTACCAAGTCGTCCTCCTGGTTGCCACCCATAAATCCAAGTTACAACCCCATAGACAAACCCCTTCTGCATTTAAGAACCAGCTGGGTTTCTCCCTGGGTATTTCTATGTAAAGTCTGTTCTAGAGCTTTGTTGAATTTGATGGTAATCAGTTCCTTCCTATTTTCTCTTGTTCTCCCAGTCTTCTTCTAGGCTTACTGGGAAATTGGAGCGGTGGTGATGACACTAATTGCCTTGTTAGGAATAAGTGAACTGAATGAAATCAGCCCAGTGGTGTGAGCAATAACATTTGGTAGCAGTCAGGCTCTGGTGTGCTGAGCTTCTGCCTGCTCAGCCGACCAGGTTCGCTTTGTATTGTGCTCTGTTTTTACGTGTTTGTCTGTATCATACTTTTCCTTCGTTCCATATTTCTGTCTCAAACTATCTTGGAGCGGAGCCATCTCTTTGGACTGAGTATGCAGAACATGTGGTCTATGGGATACATTATTAAGGCTTCCAAAAGGAACCCAATATGAATAGTAAAAATAATGTGAATAATGTCGAAGAATGTAGCTATGTTAGAACAGCTAACATAAATTCTAAATTTAAAAATAGAACACCAGCAAGAGAGTTCAAATTAATTTAAAGTCTGGTGTTTTGGCTTTTTTTTCGGTTACTGGGATTTGAAAGTGGATGGGGAATTGTATTTCAAAAAACTATTGTTTTACCTTATAAATTTTCTAAATGGGAATTTTAGGAAATAACTGTTGAACTCTGCCAGTCCATGGCGAACACCCCTCCAATGCACAGTAAGCAGGATGTCAGTAAGGATATAGTTGTTTTGAGCCCTTGGAACTCTACTTTGGGCAACAGGGAAGGATTTAAGATCTGATGCCTTGTGTGGTGGGCAAAGTGTTTCATTGCATTTAAGAAATAAGCAAAATGTTTCTTTTTTACACAATCTTATTTCTGTTGGAGAGGGGGAAGAGAGATTGTGATACAGAGACCTCTTAAATGGGATTTGAAGCGAGGAATAGCTGTGGATATAGAAATGAGAATTTATGGAGCCATTGGCTAATGCTTCCAATCCTAATGACAATGTTCTATGAGGTAC
Source organism: Sylvia atricapilla (assembly GCF_009819655.1). Taxonomy (NCBI): domain Eukaryota; kingdom Metazoa; phylum Chordata; class Aves; order Passeriformes; family Sylviidae; genus Sylvia; species Sylvia atricapilla. Next base: position 61,374,413 of record NC_089174.1, read on the forward strand.
TGTTATTTGCATGGTGCTAAAATTTTCTGTGTTGGTCATGGAGCTGGCTGGACTGTATTATGCTGCATGAATGCAGAACCAAGATATAACATTTCCAGAGGTAAGTAGGATCCTGGTTCCACAAAGAGACTTTGATCAAAATTCAAACCATGCAGGAATGAGGAGAGAGCTTGGTTACAGAAGTGTGTGTAATCCATTCTTTTTTGGGGGACTTTCTGTTGATTTTAGAATCATGGAGTCACAGAATGTTTTGGATTGGGAGGGACCATGCATTTCTACCCCTTCCTTAGGTGGGGACACCTTCCACTAGACCATGTTACTCATAACCCCATCTAGACTGACCTTGAACATCTCTGGGAATGGGGAGTCTGCAACCTTTTTTCCTGTCACTCCAGGCCTTTTTCTCACGTCCCTGTCTATCTCTCCTGGAGCCCTTAGGCACTGGAAGGGGCTCTGAGGTCTCCCTGGAGCCTTCTCCAGATGAACACTTTTGTCACCCTTCTCTGGACTCGTTCCAACGGGTCAATGACCTTTTGTATGCTTTGTTGTGTAAGTAAAGAATAATAGGGTTAAAGACCTTTGTGAGTTATATGGATTGTGTTCCTCACCTCCACGGCACGTCTGGAAACAACCTGTAAATCCATATTCATGAGGCTCTGAACTGGGTCACATGGCTGGGGAATTTGGGAGCTCGGGCACTGCAAGGCAGGATGTGACATCTTGGTCAGAGATGGTAATGAGGGCGCCAGGCATCCTCTAGTTCAGGGGGCTTTGAAGTAACAGGGACTCCAAGGAATGGACACTGATCACTGTCACCAAAGATACCCCAGCAAGAAATGTGTCCCTGCCAAAAGGGTTGTGCACCCTGTGGTGATGGCTGTGACCTGCAAGGGCTGGAGCTGGTGTGTGGAGGCTAGGACAATGGAAAGAGCATACCAAAATTTATTTTCACTCATCTTTCTCCCTGGATATTCAGTAAAATATTCCCATTTATGTCCATTTCTGGCCATTTCTATGTGTTTCTTTTAAACAATCTTCCTTGCCAGTAAATGCATGCTTCCTGTAGCTGCCACTTTATATATCGAATTAGTAAGGCTTATTAAGTCCCCCATTATTTTGTTGCATGATGGAGAATACAGGTGTTTTTCCACATAAATGTTCACATGACACAGCAGGAGTAGCACTTTAAGCCTTAATGGCATGCACTTGGTTATCTAATTTTTGTGCATTAATCCTCTCAAGATGTCTGTTAACACAAATCTCTCTAATTAATGTTGCTGTAGTGTCTGAAAATGTATGACTCAGTTTTTTAAAGGAAATTGGGAAACCACAGAGCACTGTATTACGAATCATAATATCAATGACATTTAAAGACATGTAAAGTAACTTGGGTGGTATGTGATATAGAATTATACCACAATCTAACCTCATCAACAAAAAAGTCCTATTTCTGATACACCCATTTTTGTTTATGTTCTTAGACAATTACTGCTGTAGCAAGACTTGGACAAATGTCTTTATTTCAATGTGTTTTTGTAAGGAAAAATGAAGGGATTCTCACCCCCTCCCCCCAAAAGTCTAAAAAGACATGGCAGTCCAAATAAGTTACTCTAGACTTCCTTTTTGAGTAAATAGAGATATAGGGGCACCTACAGAAGGTATATAATCTAATCAAAACCTAAGAGAATTCACATCTAACCCTCATGTAAACAGCAATCTTGAAACAAGCTCAAGTTCAAAACTATTTATACCAAAAAAGCGAGTACTTAAGGGACTCTAGGAATTCCTTTTCCCTCCTTATTTGGAATGCGGAATAACAGACAGCCTGTTGTCTCTGTTTTGGCATATCTGAAGCCAGCAGAAGCGTCAAACTTGCACTGTGGTCCTGAAATTTAAGCTTTTATTTCCATTCCAAGGGACCTGGAATTTTAAAGTTATGTGGACAAATTTTGGATATTTGATTTGCAAACCTATTTCTAGTCTCAAATTGATTATACTGCTTGCAGTAGCACTGCATGTGTCATTGGTAGATGTGAACCTAATTAACAAGTATCCAACCTCCATTTTCTATCATCTACTGACAGCAAATGTACACAACAAAAATGGGAAATCTTGTACCAAAATTATTGAGATATATTCAAATATAATCACCGTTTCAACACAAATCTTAAAAATTATCTGTGGATTTGGTGGAACAGAACATCGTCAAGACCATGGGCAGTAAAGGATTCTCATTATCACTATACTTGCTCAAAATGTTTGAGTCAAGGCTCCCGTGGACAGTCTTGACCACAGTCACACAACTTAAATCCTCCTGTTTGCAGTATTATCTTAAAACTCATGGCTTTCTTTATTGCATGGTAATATTTTAACAGAAGGACTGTTATGTTATTATATTTTTATATTTTATTATATTTTTAACAGAAGGACTGATTAGCTGTTGGAGCAAACTATCAGAGGCAGTGGATCCCTCTTCTCTTGAAGTCTTCATCTCAAAACTGGAAGTCAACATTGGTGTGCTTGATGCAGCAGCTATGGAATGAAGTTTACAGTCAGTATTCCATGGGCTGAATGCTCAAATGTCCTGTCTTGCCTGGGCATTTATGAATCTCAGTGTTTCTAAAGTACCTACAGATCCTTGAATAAAAGACGCAGTTGGAAGTACAATGTATTTTATGGGAGAGTTCAGTTGCCTCATACAGAGGTAAGGAAAACCTCACGTGGCTGCATGGTGAGCTCAGGTACAGCCACATTTCATTAAACTTATTACAACTTTTTAGCCACGTGGATGCCTAGACATAAATAAGCAAGGGCAGGCCAGCTTTACTAAAATACCTATTTTTCTCACTCTGACAGGCATGCAAGGGGCTGTAACTGCCTGTGTCTCAAGGACAATTTTAACAGCAAGACCTTTCTCAGGGGACTGCTCTCACTTTTTCATTTAGAAGAGGAGAAAAGAAACAAAATCTTAAACATATGATGATTTTATTATGTGAAATTCAATAGGAATGAAGTAAGAGTATCAGACTGCTTTCAGTTTCCTAGCAAGGGATTTTTTTTTTTAAGTTGGAAGAGGGGCAGCTGTGTTTGACGCTCGCTTCCATCTGCCTAAACATCAGGACCTCTTTAATTGTTGGGGGTCATTGTGTGAGTTGTGTGGTGCAAAGACAGAGCAGGCTTGATGGGAACTCCTGAGCTTTGATCCAGGCTCTGCTGGTTTGGAGAGAAAGATTCAGTTGAAGAAGCAGAGGATAAAGCAGCAGTTCCTGACTGTATCTTGATGTGCACACAGGGATGCCTGAGTGTGTACGTGTGTGTGTATGTGTGTGTGTGTCTGTGAACACCATAAGCAAGCCAGCCAAATTCCATCTTCATGGACAGTTCAATGGAAAGTTAGCTAGAAAATGCAGTATATCATATTTCATGAATTTAATAGGGTTTTCATGATTTTACAAAGTGCTTCAACCAGACACTCATGGCTGGAGGCTGCACAGCAGGAGACCTAAAACACTGCATCTGTGTTTTTCAACTCTTGCCAGAATCCATTGAATTTGATCTGGAATGACTATGCATCTTTGGAATGTACATTCACTTTTCTCTTGCCTTATCCAAATAAAAGAGGGAGATGGGGGGGTTGAAGGGGAGGGAGAAAAGAGTCCTATGAGAATTCCATATGGAAACACTAAACTAGCATTATAAAGGATTTCCTATAAACAAAATTACAGTCACAAATTTTGGACTTGGACCACATTTGAAACAAAGGGCCTTTGTCTCTCTCCTTTTAATATATTGTTTTATCTGTGTTAACACACACATTTTTATTTTTTTTATGGCAATAGATTAACAGATGTACACATATACACTCATGCAAAAATGAATATATATATTAATTTTTTTTTTGATTGCAGAACTCCTAGCAAGAGCAAACTTTAATCGTTTTATACACTAAATCCCTTGAAAATAAATATCCAGGGCAACTTCAAAAGGCCTTAATTAGAAGCACATGTGTGATGTTACAAATTTCTGGCTGAGGCGGCTGAGTTGTAATTTAACATTATGATCTGCCATAAATATTATCCATAATGAGCAGACTTCATGTTACACTTCTGTACGTCAGATAACTGCAATATTTTTTGTCTGCTTTTGTTCAATCACTGAACCTTAAGTGAAGTTTAAAATTAGAACGAAAGGAAGAAAGAAAGAACCAGTTTTCCCACAGGGGAGCTGAATATTTCTGTCCTCCTAGCTGCAAAGAGAGCTATTGATTTTATTCTGTTTTCTTTGTTACAGTTTAAAAATGTGGTTAACAGATAATAACTTGGAGATGGTGGGGGAAGGGGGAGGGAAGGATAAGGTTTGGAAGTTGTTGAGATGATTGTTGTAGTTTTGCCCTAACTTTCTGGTAGAAGCTTTCTGGAATATTTGCTGTGTTTCTCACTACCAAAGCAAACTTCAAACCCCCATAAGCTCGTTTCCACATGAAAATCTAAACCATTTTAATCCCTGTGTTGTACCTGAACCAAGTCTATCACTCTTGATGGTCGAAAAAATTTCTGTGTTAGTTTTAGGTGATTTATGAATTGATTTTGCAGCCTTGGTACAGACTGAGCATGATTATATGTACATTTGGGTGTGTGTGAGAGTGTGTGTGTAAGGAGGCAATAGTGAACTAGACAGTAAATTTACAGTGCAATTATGCATCTGTGGGGATTATGCACTGATTGCTTAAACATGTGTGAAAAAATACAGAAATATGTGGGGCTGCAGAGCAAGTCCACAGGCTCATGACTTGTATAAAGAGACAGTTTGGTTTGGACTTCGATCAAACACATGGGCTGTGTGGTTTTTGCCTTGAAGAGTGCCCCAGGATCCTGTACCTATTTATATGACAAGCCTTATCTGGTGTTTCTGACTTCAGATATCTAAGCCTTGCCTTGGCAGGCTGTTCATGTGGCCACAGCCATATCTTATTGTTCAACCTGGAGAATAGGAGGCTCCACGGTGACCATACTGCAGCATTCAGGTATCTAAGGAATCACGGGAGTGCTGGAAATGGACTTTGGACAAGGGGGAATGGCTTCACATGGGAAAAAGGTGGGTTAAATGGGATATTGAAAAGGAATTCTTGGCTGTGAGGAGGCAGGCCCTGGCACAAGTTGCCCAGAAAAAACTGTAATGCCCCTGGTTTCCTTGGCACTGTCCAAGACTGGATGGGGCTTGAAGCAACCTTGGATAGTGGAAGGTGTCCCTGCTCATGGCAGGGGATTGGAACTAGATCAGCTTTAATGTGCCTTACAACCCAACCATTCTATGATGACTCTGTTGTTTTTATAGCCTGAGTGCATGGCACAGTAGTGCTGCTCTCTCCTGGGATCTCTCCTAGACAGAAGACATTGTGACCCACCAGTCTTTTAGTTGGAATGGCTTTTCTGCTTGATATTAAAAAAAAAAAAAAAAAAAAAAAAGAAAAGAAAAGAAAATAAGCGTGTATATATGTATATAGTATATATATTGCAAGAGGGAGTAAAAATCTCTGTCCAAGTATCTGGGTGAGGATGTGTCTCTATTGACTGCAGCATCTTGACACAAAGTGTGGCTCCTGCAGCTGCCTGCTCGAGGAGCAATTCAGAGCAAGGATGCGGTGAGCACAGATACAATTCCAAGCTGCAAGCACCCTGGGCCCAGATATAAAGCAAATAGATGGCTGGAAGCAGCACCCTCTGTGGGCATGGTAACGAGTAATCAGAGAGCTGTGTGGTATTGATGCCTGTCTCTTTGGTTTCGGCCAGACTCTGACTGCTGGGGAGAGACCTTGGGTGTCTGGGTCTGTACTCCTCCCAGGACATGTCAGGCTCTCATAGGAGCAGTACCAATTTTTTTTGTGGCAGCAGGAGGAGCTTGCAAATCCAGTTCTTTGGGGTACCCGCCACAAGACTTTCTCTCTCAGCTTTGTCATTCACTCCCAAAATGCCTCTATGCAATTTTTACTTCTGTTGTTGTAGAGCCTTGAGCTGGCTCACATCCTATCAGTTTCTCATAGCTCATATCAGACATAGCAAGCTGGTAAGCCAAGTTCTTTCCTATGCTACCTCCTCTCAGCCCAGCTGAGTTTGCAGGGATGGATTTGTACACCTCCTTCCCCCTCTTTAGGTAGTGCAGACAGAAGAGAGGTTGTAAACCTTCCATGTGACAGGATATCTCCAGAAGGTCTGCCAGATTACTTTATAAAGTTCTGATATGTAGGGGAGAAGATAAAAGCTGTAATGTTGCCCTTCAGAGCCCCATGATGGATTGTTGCTCAGTCTCTGACTGTGTGGATGTACTTGACCAAATCTTTCATTATGATAGTGGAAACAAAGTACCTCTAATCTCTCCCTCCCCTTCCATTTCCATCTCGAGTTTCTGAAACCACAGAACCACGCATGGAGAGTCTGTTGTCAGGGTATTTCTATCAGAGATGATGGAAATGCCCAGTTCTCTGTGACTTCCAGGACTCAGTCTGTAGTCTGGGAGGGTTCAGATATTGCTGGAGACCTCCAGAGCTTTGAGTGTGTTTCTGAATACAGTCAGCACTCAGAGTCATCTCCAGTAGTGCTCTTAGAGGCACATCCAGTATGGATGGACTACTTACCAAACCAATTTAAACCAAATATACCGCCGGAGAAAAGTTTCCCAGTCCCTTTTCCAAAAATTATATTTAACTCTCCACATTTTGCTTCCAAACAGAGATCAAGAAGCTATTTAGATGTATGAATATTTCAGCATTTCAGAGCAACCCCCTGAAGTCAGCCACTGTCACCACCACCTTTTGCCTGCCACGGAGCCAGAGATGACTTCCCCAGCCTGGGCTGGAGCAATGTAACTCTGCTGGAAGAGGAACCTCTCTCCACTGTGACCATCATTTGCCATCAATTATTTGCATGTGTGCCATTCCAGAGGGGGATGGATATGACACCTTATCAAACATGAGCACAGAAAAGCTGTGAAAGATGCTGAGATAATTAAAGTGAAAAGTACTTTGTAATGAAGGTCAATATTAGCAGTAAGTTTGAACCGAGTAAGAACTCAGATTTCATGTGGCTACACATTCTTCATCTGATTTCTTTACCTCTTTATAGTTTATACTGATTGTCTCCTATAGGCTTTGGGACACCCTTCAAACCAAGCAGACTGTTATGACGCTAACCATAATTCTTCCTTCTTTGTCTGGCTATAGTGTTCACCTTTTTTAAACTAAAGCACAGTTCTCTGTCACAGCCCAAAGGATTAATATCCAGCTAAATGTGGTAGAGCACAGCTTGTCTGGCCAGCTGCCTGAGCGCACAGAGGCCAGCCTGCACCTCAACTGCTAAACGCCCTCTGTGCGTGTGCGGGGACGGATGAAGGGACCTGCTGCCCCGGCCGCTCATCTTCAGGACGTCGATAGGTGGAGCTGAAGGAACAAGCAGGAAGGCATACATGGGTGCGTTTGCTTTTTTTAGCGTGCCAAGAAGGGGTTGCTCTCGTGAAATGAAAGAAGTGTAGCTGTTGCGGTGACAGGGAGGGCGTGAGGGACACAAGGATGCTGCGGGAATGATGGAGATGGAAAAAGAATGGAGGGCATAGAAACCTACGTCTAGGACAAAATACAGTTTCTACTCGCCTACAGGCCTCTCCAGAGTATATGCTGCATCTGATTCAACTTATACAGCATCAAAATAGACTTTATTTTCCTGATAAATCTTGCACAGAATGAATTCTAGCACATGATTTTCCATATCTAGCTTAGATAAGACAAATCATTCAAGTGCTTTGTGTGTCACAGGATGCCCAGCTTGAGATGATCTAGTAACTCATTAAGGCAGGTCAGGTAGACTTAAAGTGTCCCTCAGTCTAAATAAATCACCTTGTGAAAAAATCCTTTGTAGTCAGTGTAAATAAGGATTCTCATGTCATGGTTTGCTTAGTCTGCTAATCAAAACATGTAGCTCTGAGCACTTACCGTTTAGGCAGCTTATGAAAATCAAGCATCATTATTGCTGTCTGATACATTATCACCAGCACCATATAATGGGAAAAATGTTCCTGGGTTGAAATGAGTGCAATTTATGATTCTAAATTGTTATGTATAAAGAAAGAAGAGTGCAGCTGGATATTCATTAGACACATTCAATTAATGTATTGAAAACAGTAAAGAATATGTTTTAATTAATAAGCCAGTGCACATGGCGATGGAATCTGTAAAGAGGGCCCACAGAGCTCTGTAGCTCTTACTGGAACTGAATGGCAAAGCTGCTCCTTTCTCTAGAGTGATGTGACCTGTATTCACCTGCAGACCAAAATTCACCCTGCTTTGGCTGTCTCTGCTTTATTGCCACACTTAGAGGATTTAGCCCCTCAGACCCATCAGTGGTACAAAAGACATCAGATGTTCTATGCACCTCAGTGTTTTGACTTCCAATTTTAAAATCCATTTCGGAAGATAGCTAGCATATTCCAAAAGTGGGGGGCTTTGGTCAAATTGCTTTCAGAAGAGGCACTTAAGAAGGGTTAAAAAGACCTAAAAAACATTGTGAGTGTTGCCTCTGACTGAAAGGAAATGAATAGGAAAAAACGGGACATTTCAACAACAGTGAAGTTCATGCCCCTAAATAACCTTCAAAATCAAAACTGCATCTGACATTTCCCTCAAGAGTTTAAAATGTACTGAAGATATGAACCACATAATCCATTTCTTGTGAGGTCTTCTTAAGAGAAGAAAATTAGAAAATAGTAACATGAACAATTATTAAACTTACTCTGTGGAATGGAACTTTCATTCTAGCTCAAAATCTTGTTGAAGAAATTTTTGGCACCTGACATTTACCAGTTGTATTAGAATCCAGGAAGTGAATCACCTTGGAAAATCTGAACAAAATTTTCTTGGCTGCCATCATGCAGGCAGATGAAATGCATTTCCAGAAAATAAGAAGTTTTTAATGTGATTGTTAATTCATACCAACTAGCTCAAAAGAAGCCAATATTTGCAGTTTGTGATTTAAATAGAATCTTCTTGACTTCTATTGAATTGACAATTTGTTATTTGATAGAGAGGGAGGGGGATGGGCTACAGTTTTATACTATTTATATTCATTCCTAGGAATGGCATTTCCTAAAAAAAATTCCACAAGTCCTATGTGATCATTACCAGTCACAGACTGGGATCTCTCACTGCCAGGCCCCACTGAGTGGAGCCATTTGCATCCCTCCAAGAGTGACTGTAAAAGGTGAAGCCATTTCTCCTGGAAGGCTGTGGGTTACACCCTTGTGGATTCCATGCTGAAGGAATAACCTCGATGCCCATGCTCTGCTTAATCTTTAGAGACTAAACCATGTCAAGAGAAGCTCAACATGGCCCATCAATTGTGGCCTGAGAGCCAACTGCATCCTGGGCTTGTTCCCACAGCATGGGCAGCATGGGAAGGGGGATTCTGCCCCTCTGCCCCTGTGCTCAGGTGAGACCCCACCTGCAGAGCTGCTCCAGCCCTGGCTCCAACAGCACAAGGATGTTGGAGCTGCTGGAGGCCAGAGGAGGGCCCAGGATGCTCCCAGGGCTGGAGCCCCCTCTGCTCTGGAGCCAGCTTGGAGAGCTGGAGGTATTCAGCTTGCACAAGAGAAGGCTCCAGGGAGACCTCATAGCCCCTGACAGGGCTTAAAGGGGCTCCAGGAGAGCTGGAGAGGGACGTGGGACAGGACACAGGGAATGGCTTCCCACTGCCAGAGGGCAGGGGTTGAATGGTATACTGGGAATGAATTCCTGGCTGTGGGGGTGGTGAGGCCCTGGCACAGGTTTTCCAGAGTAGCTGTGGCTGCCCCCTGGATCCCTGGAAGTGTCCAAGGCCAGGCTGGATGGGGTTTGGAGCAACTGGGTATTAAGAGGGTGTCCCAACCCAATCATTCAGAGATTGTAAGAAGAGAGCTTCTGCTTCCAAGCAGAAGCTCTGCTACTACAGGAAATGGTGCACAACTGTCCTATCTTGAGTAGTAATTGTAGTGAGTAGTGATGGCTTTTTAGTTATGATGCAGCTCTTTTACTACCCCATTTCCTGTATATTCTGCAATGAACATATATTTTATTTTTGAGGAGTAATTGCTCCTTACAACATCCTGAAAGCAACTTGAGGGTGTCAGAACTGCAGGGTGGACTGAGAGCCTTGCTGTAGATGGGTGTTCGTAGTTGCTGCAAACACATAACAAGGATCCTTCACCCGGGTGCTGCCTGCCAGGGTGTCCTCCAGTGAAGGGGTATGGTTGGTTGTGCTTCCCTGAACAGTTGAGAAACTACTCTGAAAGAGATGGAAGGAAACTGCCTCTCTGCAAATTAAATGAGTTTTCTGGCCTGAATGAGAGTGTCTGACCTCGTAGAGAGGTGAACAGCTACTCAGATGACAGTCTTCCATGGGCAGGAAGAAGCACCCAGACACACTCCAGGAGCCTGAACTCACCAGGGAAACGTGGGATGATCTTGTCCTCTTGCAGAGTCTAGTCTGCCTGCAGTGTGTTGGTAACTGGGGATGGCTCCTGGTCACATCTCCCAAAGTAAAGAGATATAGGGTCTGGAATGCTGGAGAGCCACAGAACAAGAGTGACAGCAGGACAATAACAGAGAATGGTTTGTGTTGGACAGACCTTAAAGACCACCCAGTTCCAAAGCCCTCTGCCATGGGCAGGGACACCTTCCACTATCCAAAGTTGTTCCAAGCCCTATCCAGTCTGGTCTTGGAGACTTCCAGGGATAGGGCAGCCACAGCTGCTACGGAAACCTGGGCCAGGGCCTCACCACCCTTCACCACAGCTAAGATTTTCTTTCCAATACCTCATCTAACCCTGCTCTTGGGGAAGTGGGAAGCTGTTCTCTCTTGTCCTGTCTCTCCAGATCCTTATAAATAGTCTCTCTCCATCTTTCTTTTGTCAGTTCCCTGCAGGTACGAAGGCCTCAATTCGGTCACCTAGAAGCTGCCTGTTCTCCAGGCGAACAATCCAATTCTCTCAGCCTTTCCCTACAAGAGAGGGGCTCCATCTCTGATTTGTGTGCTCTGGATGTGCTCCAGCAGCTCCACATCCTTGTGCTGTTGGAGCCAGGGCTGGAGGCAGCTCTGCAGGTGGGGCTCACCTGAGTACAGGGATAGAGGGCAGAATCCCGTCCAGCACTTGGCCTTGTTAAACTTCATGAAATGCCCATGGCCCACTTCTCCAGCCTGTCCAGGTCCCTCTGGATGTCATCCTGTCCTCCAGGTGTGCCAGCTGCACCTCTCAGCTTGGTGCCATCTGCAAATTGACTGAGGGTGGCCTTGATCCCTCTGTCTGTGTCATTAATGAAGCTATTCAATAACATTGGTGCCCATATAGACCCTGAGGGACACCACCTGTCCCTGATGTCCACTGGGATCCTTAGCCCCTGACCACAATCCTCTGGATGTGACCATCCAACCATTTCCTAATCCATCTAATAGTTCTCCCCCAAATCCATCTCAGTTTAGAGAGAAAGATGTGGGGGATGGTGTCAAAGGTTTTGGGAGACAAGTAAATAAAAGGTGAATGGATTTATAGGGCAACACACCAGAACTTGTCTAGATGCAAAAAACCTTTGAGAAGCACCAAGGGCCCATAGGATAAAGAACCTATTTGATGGGACTACTGTGATGGTCTGGCATCTCAGTGGACAGAAAGTAGATGGTGAACAGAAAGTAGTTCCTTTCTGCTGCGCCTTAAAATTCTCCCAGAGTCAACACAAAGACAAACACCTTGGTGCCTTTCTTTGTGTACAACACATCCAGCCTACACTCAGAGGAGCTGTGGGTTGCTGGCCCAAATGCTCACTACTTATATTCAGCACAATGAGCAAACATGCTTGTGTAAAGAGTTTGTTTGCATAGATGGTCCAGAAGAGTCACTGGTCTGAAAACAAATCTCTAAAAGACTTCTTTTTTTCCCCGTTTGCTGTCAAAAACTACAGTTTTAATGGAAGAAGTGTCATCTTTGCTAATACCTTCATCTAAAGGTGTGAGTGGGAACAAGCTGTTCCATGAGCAGCAGAAATAACGAAACCATGTTTCTCGTGGATGTGTCTCAGGTTTGAACTTTCTAGTTAAACTAGGGTGCCATTTTAAGATTTTCCTATGGCTGGGATATGAATAATATCTCTGTCCAACACAGATTCTCCACATTTTGATAAAGGGTAACTAGAGCCTCTCTTAATCTGTCTGGTACAACTGATCAAGTCCTTTTCTGCCCCCAGGCAGTAATTTTTTATGAAACATGTACAATTCCAACAGATTTTTTTGAAACAGGTTCAAAAGTTGTCAGAGGAACACAAAAAGATGAGATGATATGTACATAAGTTGGATCATGCAAGCCTTTGTTTTCTTTTGAAACCAGGGCAGAAACATTCTCCACAGGCAGCTTTTAATGCAGAAAATGGCTTTTTAGGGAAATCTTTACAGTCTTTCCTATCTTATAAAGGGATAAGATAGAAAGGGATACAACTTGGCTTCTCTTCTGTGTATTATTTGTGACATATAGGAGAAGCAATGTATAGAGGTAACCTAAAAGGGTTTTCCAGTAATTGTCCTCCTTCCTCTTACAAGTTTTCTAAATTCTTGTTATGCATCCTTTTGACAAACAGAACCTCAAGAAAAGCTTTCATATTTTCAGTTCTGGTATTTCACTGCTTGTCCTTCTTGATGAGACTTTCAGTGAATAATCTTTGAGCTGTTTCATAAAGATCGTGGGAATCAATTCAAGTGCCAGTATTTGAATTTTAAGACAGGTTTTCTGAAGACCAAAGGTTAAGCACTGGTGTTTATAAACACTTAACAAAAGTTCCCCTTTCAAATACTTTACTTTTTCTTATCTTAGATTTTAGTAGACTGTCTGTAGTTGGACAGTGCTTTAGACTAGACATGATAAAAATAGAAAATAAGCTATTTTAGAAAATCCATCAGTTTTATATCTTATACAGGAAGAAACATCAATGATGTGAGGTCATTTTCCTACTCACATGTGTTCTTCTTACCTGAAGGAATGGTGAAAAACTTTGGATGCCCCGTGCCTGGAAGAGTCCAAAGCCATGTTGGATGGGGCTTGGAGCAACCTGGGGTAGTGAAAGGTGTCCTTGCCCACAGCAGATGGTGAAATGGGGTGAGCTTTAACCCCTCTAACCCAAACCATTATTTGATTCTGTAATATAGCTTTGAATATATCATCATCCCAATACAATGTCCACTCAAAGCCTAGTTACATTTATTTTTCTCTTCTTGTCTTTCTTCATTAATTCAGGACTAAGAAGTGATAAAAACTCTGATCACTGTTTTGATTTTAAGCAAGCTACTCTTCCTAGGAGCTGAACTTCAAAGCTCCATGTGTCCGGGTGCACTGCAAAGCCCAAACCTATCCTACTGTAATTTCCACTCTTTTCATTTTCGGAGAGTGTCTTTTAGACAGTCCTTGTTGTGGCCAGTACCAGTGACAAGGGAAATATTTATAGTGCTGAAATCAAAGGGGCACAAGGCAGTGCTAACAGCACTGCATCACTTCCTTTTTCAAGGGAGGGACATAGATGATGATTTAAAGATCACTCACATGATAGGAATATTTATCTCTTGGAAAGTCTTTGTGTTAAAACTGCAGGCAGTGAAATGAGCACTAGGCTTTTTGCATGATTCACAGTTTTTCATTTGAACATTGCTGGTTCAATCAGCACAGTTTTTTTTATGGAGATAGTGGTGCACAGGCCTATTCCTCAGGTTTCTTCACCCACATATTCTTATGTTGTCTGTGCACTCAACCTTTCATTAACTTCTTTTTTTATTTCTTTTCACACATTGCCTGTTTTTGTGGTTCATGATGGGTTTACACAACAATTCTGTGGGGCACCTCATGGCAACAGGGAGAGCTGTAGGTACCCACTGCTCTTGTGATTCACTGTATGTTCTCAATGGCTTCATGCTCTGAACCTAAAATCAGAGGATAAGCTTCGTCTGTCCCTAAACTCCTGTAAATCTGGGTGAGTGTTTGCCTCAGACCACTCATATCAAGAGAGTGACAAAGGCAGGGCAGGAGAGTTGGACATGAGTTGGGGTGGAAAAGTTCTGGGAAAAGTGGGGTATGCAGCCAGAATCTACAATGGGTTGTCACCTGACAGTGAAATGTGTGAGCACTGAAAGGTGCTCAATCTGCAGGGACATATCAACTTTTACTTCCCTCTCTTATTTTCCTCCTGTCGTCCTGCAGCAATAACCGGCCCTGGGGAACTGCATCTTTAGCCTGTGCAGGGAGCTGGCCCCAGGCTGCACCATCTGGCCATGGCTGTTTCCTCTCCCCTCTGCTCTAGCTGCTGAAGACCTCGGCAACAGCTCCATGGAGTGATGGGAGCCTGACAGAGGGGATGTGAATAGCTTGCTCTTGATTGAACAGTCCCTCCATGGAGTAGTCTGTCAGATTAATTATCTGTACTCCAGAAAATCCCTGGAGATCCCATCACCATTTCATGGGGGGCTGTAGAAACATATCATGAGTTCCAGCTCCCTTTCCCTGAAATGGCAATCTGTCTCTAAGAGGCGGCAGTGTGTAATCAGCTTGTGGACGTCAGTAACAAAAGAAAAACGGTTTTTGAAGGGTTGGGAAATACACAAACCCCACAAATAGGTGTTTCTCTTTAGCTAATGGTCTGTCAGGGATTCTTTAGTGTCCTCTGAAAGTGGTGGCCTCCAGCAGCTGACCACCAGCCTGGGTCTGTTCCCTATCTGTGTGGATTTGCTCCAGCCATAAGGTAGCAGAGAGCATCATACTGGATAAAGACCCAGAAATTTGGGTACCTGTGCCTGAACCTGCATATGTTCATGCTGTTGATATAGAAATAAGGTTAAGATTATTATTATTATTATTATTATTATTATTATTATTATTATTATTATTATTATTTTCCAAGCAGCTGTCACAAGCAAATTTGAGGAAAAAGGACTTTTAAGTAGCACTTGCATGAGAATTACTCATGGAAAATTCCTTCTCTGAACTTTTCCAATTTCATTAACAAAGGAATGTTTTATAAGCAAAGCCCTGTGCTAGACACTGGACATTTCTAAGTTTAAAATTGCTCTTGTAGCAGTTGAATGAAGTTCATGCATCAGTTTGAGAGCAGGTACTCCATCTGTGTGGAACAAGGGCCTTCTTGTGGGAATCAAGAGAGAAAAATATTCCTTGGGAGACAACGGGGCAGGCACTGGGATTATGAGTGAAAATATCTGAGCCTGGTGAAAGCAGTTCCTTGATCAGACTGTTTTCTAAAGTCACTATTACTTAATAAGAATAAATAACTATTTTTATCTTGAACAATATTGGCAATCTGTAAAGGAGAGATGAATCATAAAATTGTAGAATCATGGAATGGTTTGGGCTGGTAAGGATCTTTAAAGGGGAAGGGGTCTTTCAGTTCCAAGCCCTCTGCAATGGGCAGGGACCTGTTCCGCTAGACCAGGTGCCTCCAAGCTCACATCTAACCTGATCTTGGACACTTCACTTCCCTTCCACTTGGGGTAGGGGAGGAACAGCTTCTCTGGGCAATATGTGCCCAGGCTTCACCACCTGCATGGAGAATTTCTTCCTAATATCATAATATCATCTAATCCTGTCCCTTGACAGTGTTTCCTCTTGTCATTTCCCCTTGTACTACCACTCCATGCACTTTTCCAAAGTCCTTCTCCCTCTCCCTCTCTCGTGTGGTTTATGGACTGCCAGTGTCCATTGATGGATCACATGTGATCTCATCATCAACGCTCCCTAGTCCTTCATCTCACAGATTATCTCAATCCATTCTCTGTCCGGCCAGTGTTTGTGTTTTGGATTGCCCTCAAACCAGGCACAAAACCTTGCACATGGCCTTGTTGAACTTCATCAAGTTCACACAAGTCTGGCCCTCAGGGGTGCCATGCACTGTGAATGTCGTATTGTTTGTTACCAGTAACTGTGCAATGTCTGTCTTGAGGCAGAGGTTTGTTATATAGAGACTAGATTCCTAATAAACTTCCTGGCTTATGGTTTCATCCTCATTAAAGGTAGGTTAACATAATCCTTGTTTTCTTTTGTTTTCTTGCTTTTCCTATTTCAGCCAATGCCAAAACCCCTTTGCTCTCCAGATATCCTTCTAAATTATCTGGTTGTAAAAGCCAGCCAGCCTTAAGGACAGTCCTATGTCATTCATGGGCTCATGATCTCTAAGGAGTAGGTTGAGGTTTGTCTTTTATAAAGTACCACATGCTACTCCTGAAACTGCTCAGTGATTTGAACTTCGATATGAACTTTCACGGGAGGATAATGAGAAGATTTTCAACATAAGGACTCCTGTGCCCATTTTGGTAGTGGATCATGGAGACTGAAGGGCTCACTGAGGCTACATGTCAATGGGTGTCAACACAGAAGCATCATTTTCAGCCTGGAATTTCCAGCTATTTCTGATCTCTATATTTTTCAGCTTCTAAAACTCACCTTGCGAAAGCATGTTCAAATTTAACAAGAGGGAAAGAACCGGGATTAACTCATTTATTGTTAAAGAAAACCCTTACTGTAAGGGGGAGGTCCTGGCACAGGTTTGCCCACAGCAGCTGTGGCTACCCCAGGATGCCTGAAGTGTCCAAGGCCTGGTCAGATGGGCTGGCAGCAATCCTGGGATAGTGGAAGGTGTCCGTGCCCATGCAGGGGGTGAAACAGGATGAGCTTTAAGGCCTCTTCCAAATAATTCTCAGATTCTTTGGTTTTATAACTAGGGGCCATTTTGATTGAGATTTGGTGTGGAGCACCATACTTGTGATTCTAGTAGAAATGGTTAACAGTTATGAAAATAAGAAGTTTGGCAAAGTTTTTAACACTAATATTTGTAGAAAAAAGCAGGAAAAGGATCTCCTATCATGAAAAGCAGATAAATAGGCTTCAGAGAAAGAAAAATTTCTCAATGTCACCCTCCTAAGATAAACTTCTGAGACCTCAAAAATAGCTACACTGTTGCTAATGCTATGCAGAAAGAAAGCTTGGGCTGTGTCACCAAGGTACTCGCGGTTATGAGGTGTATATTTAGAAGATCATGCAAGGAATTAAGCATGAAGATGCCATTTAATTATACATTTACTGCACTTCCTTTTATTTATTTTTTTTTAAAGCAGACTCTTTGCTGAGCATTTACTTCTTTGAGTTAATGACAATAATTACATGAAAATCCATTCGGGCTTCTCAAGATGCGAATTTGCAAACTGGCAATACAAATACTTTAATACTCATTTAAATACACTGTAATTGCACTTGATTCTAAGTAGTGGCATTTAAAAGCTGTGTCATTTGTAAATATTAGACTGTCCCCCTCCCCCCCACTTTAACATCAATCCTTAGTGTATCTGGTTGATGTCAGTCTTGATAAATTGTTTTGCTGAAAAAGCTGACCATAAAGAATAACATTTTCCATTAAAAATTAATATATTCCATGCCACAGGTCCTTGTGTAAGCGAGATACAATGGTCCTGTATTGTCTGTCTGTCAGCACATCCATGTCTGATTTGTGGTTTACCTAGATCCCTACACAGTTCCTGAGAAAATTGTCGTTTTGATACTTTCACTTCATTATATTACTAATGTATTACAATATTTGCACACTGGCAAGTGACACCTGAAGTCTGGTTAGCTGTCAGACAGGCTCACAACATGAAAGAAAAGAATTACTTTGGCTCCTTATTGAATGAAAGGACAATATTTTGCTTGCCTTTCCCCTCAGTGCCTCGGTTTTCTGAAGGGATTTCAATGGCTCTCTGGTGGCTTGTTCAAGGATGGGCACAGCTTTCTGTAGCCTTGGGGAAAAACTGGAGCAGTACATCAGCGTCATCAAGCAACAATTCCCTACACTTCTGGTCCCTGATTCACATCCTCTGCTCAGAAGCTCACTAGGTATCATGCCAAAGTAGTTGAGTTTCTCCCCTCACCTTTGCTTTGCCACAATGGACATCCTAGGACCGAATATCCCTGTGTGCGTAGGAAGATGCCCTCACTTCCAGACTGTATGCAGCCTTGGAAATTTCAGCATGGTTGAGGGTAACATTTAAAGTTCTCCTTTTTATTTGGCCATATTTTCTTTCCTTCATATTGCTTTACTGTGTATCCTAATTATTGTATATTGGACAACTCTGTTATTTTGTATTTTCAAGGAGCAGTTTTTTGCTTATGTACACATTGTCTGTGTATGTATTTTTGTGCAAACTGTTAAAAAAATATATTTTCCTTTCTCCTTTGCATTTCAACCTATTCAGAAAAGTCTAGCTGAATGATGCCCTCATCTATGGAAGTACCTTTGCTCAAGTGCTAACACTTTGCAAAACTTACTTAATATTAATGAGGTTTTGTTTCAGAAGGTATCAAAGCAAGGTTCTATGAAGTCTTTAATATTTATTTTGATTTACTTCTCTGTTTTGATTTTCTAGTTTGTGTTGGATGATAACTATGCAAAACCCTGAAGAAGTGATTCAAAACACTTCATTTCCAGGAAACAGCGTTTTTCACTATTTCTGTGAGGCTGTTCCAAATAGCATGAAGACGCTGCTAAGAAAACGAAACATTTTTGCAACTTACTTGTGTAGAAAGAGAAAATTGAGAGCTACCTCATGAGATCAGGCCAAATAAAAGAGAGCTTTGTAATGAACTTGTCTAAAGATAAGTTGAATTTCAGTCAGCCCAAGAATTCTACTTTTTCCATTCTATTATGTAATAGATATAGGAGTGAAATATTTTCTTTTGCTCTCTTTCCGCCTTTTCTTCTCGCTTCTCCTTTCCCTTTCCTTTCCCACATTGGATTTCGTGTCTTTTCAGAGATCACTAGCCCCTTCAGTTGGAAGTGTCTAGACTTTCATGTTGACTACATATTTAATAGGAGAGCAACTCAGAGTCTGCAGCCAGCCATGCTCACATGCAGCGATACCCATCGGATATTTTGTTGATAGAAAGCGCAGTCCCTGTGTGATTAAATCCCCCAGAATTTCTTGTTCTGAGAGGCAGCTGAAACCACTCTGGTTTCAAAATTCGTGTTTAATATAAAGAATCTGTTTTGCAATTTAAGTAAGCAAAATCGTGTGTTGTGTGGAAAATTTTGTCCAACAATCTTCCAACCCTTGGACAGATCTCAGTGTTTTTACTGAAGTTTCATCTGTCCTAACTCAGGATCTCTGAAGGAGATCTGAAGGTGTCACACAATAATTGGAAGAACTATTCTAGGTGGGAGAAGTATCTGTATGGTATGTTTTAATACATATTTTTAAATCCTGATTTGCATAACTGCATAACCCTTGTGTATATGTTGTAAATACAAAAAAATGCATGCACATTCTGTTAACAGTTATTGCAGTTTTGCACAGAAGCTCATTCCTCTGTGGATGTTTATGCATGTGTACCACACACCCAGAAAGAGTCCAAACATTCTGTGCCCCACACTCCCCATTCTTCCAACCAGAAAGTTTCTGAAACACTGGTTATATTAGCAAAATGATGCACACTGAGTGACGCTGATACCCCACATATTGGGAGAATGAAAGGATCTGCCTTTCAGTGAGAACTCTTTTGATAAACTCACATGCTTGAATGATTAAACTCAAAGGATTAAAATATCTTTTACAATGTGTAATTTTTTTCCTTTCTCCTCAGTAACTTTACACAGGAAGGGAGGACAGAGGAAGAGAGAGAAGTAAGCTTATATTCTTAACTTTCCTAACCCATAGTCCATTCCAGAACTATAAGATGTGATAAGATAGGTAAGCAGATTAATTTAGGAGACTTCAGACTTCTGATGCAAAAGAGAAAGGCAGAAACATTTTATCATTTCTGACATATGGAACATGTAGTTCTGACTGCAATATGGAATAGATGATCAAGTCATGTTTTCAATAGATCTTAGGAACATTTTTAGCCTTAAAGTAATTAGTAAACTTCAATTTAGGAGCTGAACCCTAAAACCTTATTTTGGACAAAGCACTCCTACTTGAGAGCATAGCAACTCAGTCACAGGTCAAATTTAATATAATTCTTGAACCAGGCAGCTCAATGTCCTTGGAGAAAATGACTAAAAATACTTAGAAAATACCTTCAAGGTATGAGGATGAAATTGAGAGCTAAGCACAGGGAAAATAAGAACTAAGGCTTCAAAGAAAATTGAAGCTTGGAGAGCCTTCAACTATTTTGATTTATATTTAAACATTTTAGAGATTGCAGCTTTGATTAGCTGAGACCCTCTCCAATTCCCCTTCAGGTCTGATTTATGGGCAGGCGAATCTCAATAAAATGAAAGCTAAATGAGGTGTTCCTTAAAATTACCTTTGAACACTTAAAGAAGGTAAGGAAGAGGGCAACTTGGTTGGTGCTGACAGGAAGGGGAATGGGATATGAGGGTGAGTGTTTTTAGGAGCTGAAGTATTTTGAATACTGGAGAGAGGGACGGAGCAGAAGAACAGGATGTCAGGGTGTTTCTAATTGCTTACATGTGATAGCAGTTATATATACATCACTTTTGAGTGGGAGATGCATGAAACTAGAGTTGTTAGCAAAACAAGGCTGTTTGTGCATATGTAAGATTGGAATTGGTGGGATTTTTTGGTGGTTTATTTTTTGTTGGGAAGATTTTTTTCTTAGTTTATCAAAGAAATAGCTTTCTCATTTTCGTGTTTATAAAGGATTGTCTCAGACTATCCAAGGTTTATCTGATAGAAATGTCATAGTGCCCAGGAAGTGCCCAGGAAGCCGAGAAGTGCCCAGGAAGCACACTTCCAGGTGAAACTGCACAGATGGTTCATGGGGAGTGACCCCACTGGCTCAGCAGAGAATCATAGATTCTATAGAATGGCTTGGGTTGGAAGGGAACGTAAGGATAATCTTGTTCCAAGCTCTCTGCCATAGGCAGGGACAACCCTCCACTATCCAAGCTGCTCCAAGCACTGTCCAACCTGGCCTTGGACAACCCCAGAGATGGGGCATTGTTCTGGGTTGACCTGCCTCCAATCCCATATATCCCATATATCCCATATATCCCATATCTTGGATACATTGTTGTGTCTGGCAGCTGCCCCTTTGGCGGGGCGGGGCCTGCTGGCTGGCTTGTTTTTTTGCTTTGCTGCTGCCGGCTTGCTGGCGCTGGCTTTCTGCTCTCTGCTGCTTGCTTCTGCTTTTGGCTTGGTCTGTTTTTTTCCTTTTTTTCTCTGTTGTTTCTCTTTCTTCTTTTCTTTTCTTTCCTTCTTTTCTCTCTCTCTCTCTCCTGCTGCCCCCTGCCGCTGTTTTTCTTTACCACTGCTTCTGTTTGGTTTTTTTTTCCTTTCTTTCCCCCCGCAAGGTTTGAACCAACTCCGGTTCAATTATTTGACCTGACCTGACCTGAGAAGTTGGAGAAGTCCAGGGTCTGGCAAGAGACGCTTGCCGCACCCTCCTCATCGCAGTAACCCCTTTCCCACTTTTGTGTTGGGGAGTGTTCTTTTCATTGTCAATAAACTGGTTTTTCCACTTTTCCTCCAAGGTTTTCCTTCCCGAACCCAGGGCTGGGGGGGGAAGCGGTGGTGGATGGTTTTGGTTTAGGGGACTCCTTTTGAGGTTCTTCCCTAATTTATTCCAACCAGGACAGGCATCCACAGCTTCTCAGGGCTTCACGACTTTTACAGCCAGGAATTCCTTCCTACATCTCCATCTAACCTTGCCCTCTGGCAATGGGAGGCCATTTCCTGTTTTCTGTTCCTCCATCCCTTTATCCGTAGTTCCTCTCTAGCTCTCCTGGAGCACCTTGAGATATCCTTTACTTCAGACTGAACAACATGAACTCATTCAGCCTGTCTTCCTAAAATAGGTGCTCCAGCCCTCTGATAAGTTTGTGGCAATCTACCTGGACTAGCATCCTTTAGTAATATGGTGGATAGAAAAATTCTCTACATGACCATGGTCGTACCCAGTCCTCCCCAGTTTTTGCTTTTCGCATTGTCATTCTATCTAATAGAGAAGAAAAACCACTAATTAACACTGACATTATGAGAAGCTAGCCAGAAATAGCTAATAGTGTCCCTTAAGGCAGTATCTGGGTCTAAAAATGTTCTCAGGCCCTGCTCTCTTCACAGCTGCTGGCATAGGAACTGTCTCTGCTCAAGGATACACGCTGTGTGACAGTGGCACACGAGGGGTCAGAGTCCCACCCTACCAAGCTGCTCCAGTTGTCTCATCCCTGTAAGAAAATATCAGGTGCGGAGGAAATTGCACATGACAATAGTTTGAAAACATGTCTCTTAAATGAAGTAAGGAATGTGTCATAAACAGATGATCCCCTGTGAGAGTGGTAGCTGCCAAAATAGTGAGTTAGGCCATGATGTTTGCAGAAGATTTTATATTTTGCAGCGGGGATGTGCATATAACGAGTATTCCCACCCCACACTCTTGCTGAATTTGAAGGCATGGATACAAATGATTACTGACTGGCTCAAAAACTTCCTTGCAGATACTGTGGATTTGTTTCTTGACAGCCTTTATCATGGCAAGACAAAATGTTGGGGTATTATGAGTGCAAACGACTGAGTCTGACTGTGGGGAAATGTTTAAGTTTTCCTAGTTAGTTAAAACAGCCGTAGGGCATCTTGGATTGGTTCAGCTTCATAGCTTGGACACAGATCTCAGTTATCCTCTGTTCTTGGCACTGGTCTTTGCTTGCTTGACAGCCTATGTGATGGGAATCCAGGATCTTTGACTACATAAATCTGTTCCTACATAGGTGTCACCTCATTCTACAGTTGCGTGCTCAGCATTCAAGCATTTCCCTTGGTCGTTTCCTCACTGACAACTGTTTCTTCCCAGTGGGGAGCAGATGAGCCATGGCAAGCCATTATCACTCCTCTATAACAATGTTGAGTCAGCCTCGACATCAGTCCTGAAAATAACTGTGGTCCTTGTGCAGTCAGTGGCTTGGATCATTTCCTGTTGCCGGAATATTGTCCCAGCAAGGCAGTCTTATCAACGCAAATAGCTCACATGCATCCTATAGGACATGCACATGGGTGAGTAGAGGTCTTCTTGTGATGTCTCATTGCATTCCTTGTCAGGTTTTTATACATGCAAAAATTTGATGCCACTGATGTGGCTGTTTGCAGCCAGCTTGAGAGAACCAGTGTGGGCTGAGGTGCATGGTTACTATTTTTGTAACTACTGGCATCAAGTAATAACTTAAATGGTGTTGCTTCTGGAATCAACCAGATCACACAGCTTTTCATCTTTATTCTTGAGACATTTGGCTTCCCCTGTCTCCCTAATTGCCTTTCTCATGTGTAAGTCAGGGTTGAGCGTTTCTGATGCAAAGCACTCTTTCATGCAGAAGCCATAAAGTCACACAGAGTTTCATCATATTTCCAGACAGAGAAATGGCAGCTTTTTGGGAGAATTGCATTTGGTCTGGAACCTCAGTGAAGTTCCCACTTTCCACAACTCCTGGGAGACAGCAAAGGCACTAAGTAGGTCACCAGAGCTTCTTGCCTGCCTGAATAAGACCCATGGCTGAACCGAAGAAAGAGTTGCAGTAGAGGAAAAAGATCTGTGCAGGCATGCATTATCCAGTCACAGCAAATGAGGTTTCTAATCCTGCTGTCTCTGAATGGCTGGTACCATTGGTATTTCCTTTGGAACACCTCAGTATTGGGGATATCTTGTGGCAAGTCCCAAAGTGGTGCTGCCAGTTCAAGGGAGAACACTGAAAGTGGTGATGGGGCTGCCTGCAAATGGCAACACACAGACACCCTTATGATGATGTTCCCTGTCTGCCACCCGCTATCATGCACGGACACTAAACAGATGTCTCACTTCACTTCCAGAATTGGACTGCTTATTTCTTTGAAAAGACAGAATAGGCAATAAAAGGATTGCAAAGACAGAATGGACACCATCAGTCTGTGGCTGGAGAGTATAAACTTGGGGGGTATTTTATGGCTTAAGTTGTCATGCCATAAGCACTCCTGCAGGATAAATGGGAAGAAAGTAATCTCAAGGAAATATTCTGAAGCAGTTCAGAGGTTTAAGAAGGAGAAAGTTGTGCATTTCTTTGTCCCCCAGGTCCACAACTAACCTTGTCTATCTGGACTGATTCTCATTTAGCTAACACCAATTCAGCAAAGAATTTGGTGATATTTAAAGCCATCCCTGTTCAGCAATGCATAGAGGCCAAGTTGTTCCATATGAAATATGTACTGAAATCCTTCTCCTAGGAGTCTCTTTTGCCAACCTGACCTCTGCATCCAAATTCTAGCCAAAAACTGAACTGATGACAGGGGCTTTGGCTACGGACATTGCTCAAAGTGGTATCATAGTTTGAGTGCGTACAACAAAACTGCAACTTGAACATAGAATCTGAACCTAATCTTTGATACAGGTGCAAAATCGCCATCCTTCTTCAACTGTGGAAACCACCTTTACTGGAGCTTTACTAGTCAGGACGTGTAACTCATTTTATGCAAGAAAAAAAACCAGAGTGATTTCTAAGGATCTCTATTGCATCCACACTGATTTAACATAATGGATAAAAAGAGATACTCATATCTGATCCCATGTGCAATTTCAGATATCTATCTGAAGCTATCTGAAGCTGGAATATCTGGATGTGTGGAAAAGGCTGCTTTTGCAGCTTGTCACCTCCTGGGTAGTGAGAGACAAAGTAACTACATGAAATCGATGCATGCAGGTACAAATCTGAATGCTTACAGTTTTGCAAAGGTACTAAAATTTAATCAGTGTAAATTGCTTCAGGAATACCAAGTCTAAAATTGCTGAAAATTGATTCCCACTTACTTTGGAAATATTCTGGTGAACTGACAGTTATTTTTGGACAGCTCTGTGCCTGCTGAAGTCCAAGGAAGTCTTGCCACTGATGCAGCATGGGCAGAAATGTTGCTAAGTAGTAGTAAAAGACCACCCTCCTCTCAAATTCAAGTTGTCCAAATGAATTTAGTCACATTTTAGGTCTTTCTTTTTCTAGTTGGTCCCTGTCCTGAAAGACATAATCTCCTGGATGTGCTGCTTGAAAACAGAAGGAATCAAGTGGCAAAAGGAAGGTGAAATCCTGTTTTCACTGTCCAGGCTCTCAAAGATTAGGTGCACGCTCAGTGTTGGCTATTTACATATCAGACTTTTCCTCTGATGGCTACAATCATCTTCAGCTGCACCCTCCTATCGAGAGGGAACTGCAAATATAAGATTTTCCAATCTTAACACATGCAGACCTATTAGTTCTCTTCTGATATATATGGTTACTATATTCTACATAATATATATAGTATGTATTTATATTATGTAAATATGTATTATATGGCTATGTTCTGATATATAGACTTAACGTTCAGCCCTGAGTTGGAGGAATAAGCAGTACATTCCTCCACCAATGACCATCTCCATGAAGCATCTACAAAATGCCCCAAAATTCCCAGTTTGAGCTCTAGCCACATCTACCCTGATGTAGTTTAAAGTTATGCGACAAGTCAAAACTGATTTTGACTGGGTCTGGGTCACAATGTCATTGTTACATGCCAATGATAACAATAAAATAGCAACAGCTAAATGTTTTCCAAAGGCTGCACTAAGAATAGGTTGACTGAAATGTAATGACTATGCATCATCATTAGAGAGCTGCTGAGTCTCAGAGAATCTCTTCTAATGAACAATTGGATAATCACCAGCAAATGATGACTTTTGCAATTGAATCTAAAAGATGAACTCATTGGTACTATTGGATTATTAGGACCTTATGTATTGATGTTCAATCATTTTAATAGATGTGCTTTCCTTATTGTAGAATATGACAGTAGAAGTGCTGTGAATAGTAATTTCCTAATAATAACCCTAATGATGCTAATAATACCATAATCTTATTTAATCTAATTTAAATAGACAGAAAAAAAAGACCTAACTTGGAACCACTCATCTTTTGTTGGTGGAAATACTCAGTATAAAAATTACTTTTCTTTCCAACTCCTTTGGCACACAGAAATCAAAGCCACTCACCACTTGCAAATCAGGCAGGAGTCCCAATTCTGTAAAATCTTTAGGGAAGCACTAATGTGTTGTGTTTAATAGGAATGAATTTAAGCATCTGCTCACAGACTTTGCTGAACTGAGCTTTCTCAGGCTTTTGGACAGGGACTCGGTTCTAATTGAGATTAATTTTGCCTCCATGTTGGGATGTGTATTATTACCTGAGTCAATTTAGTTTGTAATGAGGGCTCAGAATGTGTTATTGCATGTGTTAACAGAGAAGACGAGAGTGTAGATGAAGGCACATGGTAAAGACACAGCTGAAATCAACAGTCTGGCACACCAAGCTCTCAACATACAGTAAATTTTCTTGACTCCACATGTACTTTTAATAAGCCATATCAGAAAGAAATCCTATGAGAGCATGTCACATATGCATGCACTTGCCTAAACAGTGTTTAAAATAAATTCCATCATCAAATATTTTTGTTTGGGTCCACCCTAAAGTTGCCATACTTTTGCTACATGTATAAACACTGAAAATTTGACAGAGGTAATCCTGTAATGGAAGAATTAAAAGCAACTCCTTTTTTTCTGCTAGTCCTATTTCATCTGTGTGTTATAGACATAGTTTTATGTTCAGTCATATCTTCCTTTGTGCAAACAAAGTCAGGATTTCTGTGTTTTGCAGAGCTGATGTGTCCCTGGGAATAAGGGCTGGATTCTTTCATGACTAACACTTTGAGAGAGAACTTCTGGTTTCAAAATTTTTATTGAAAAAATAAATATGAGTGAGACAGGAGAAACAAAATCTGATTTCTGGACGATCTGTGAGTCTGACAGCCAGGCTAAAAATACGTTTGCTACTCAGCAACGCAGATGAATGGTCCAATAAACAAGGTAGTTGTCATTTCTCTGAAAAAGTCCCTTTTCAGCATCAAAAGTAAGTTTAAAGCAAGCAAGATTGCATTGAGGCTAAAATTGCCATGTTTGCTGAAAATTCATTACTGCTGGCAGTTGGTGTCTGCAGACACTACAAGTGGGACTCAGTGGTGACAACCTGGTGTGGATAAAAAATGAGATTGGGTGATTACAGGAAGAGAAGTGAGGACATAGTGCTGAGATCCTGGAGTCACTCAGCCCCAAACCCCCTCTTTCTCTCCTACCTGAGCTCCTAATGGTTCACCAAGAAGCAGGTTGAAGATGTAATTACAGAAAGACCTGGAACTTGGGGAGCTTGTGCATTGTCAGTATCCAGGCTGGGGGTGTTTAGTAGGTAGGGTGAGATTTGGCTGCCTCCTTTTACACTGAAGAGATGAATTCTGAGTATTCCCAGCTGGAAACCTTTTACAGTGGGAAAGGAAGGAGGAAACACGACCCTTTTCCCATAAGAAACTCTTTTTCAACCAAGTAATTTTGGAATAGGCAGGTGCATTATAAATCTCCACAATGCTACTTCTCTGGACAATAGCACAGAATATGCAATTTTCTCACAGAAAGTCAACAGCTTTTTTTGTTATTCTCAGTGTTTCTAACCCAGCATTTGCCTGCTCACCAGCCTCAGCATCAAACGAGGAACATGCCCATGTGCAGAGAGACTGCAGTGCAGGTACTAGGTTAGATGCCTGGCTTAGGTAAACCCTGTTCAATGCACCTCCTAAAAGGTGGCCCCACAAGCACTGTGGGCAACTCCAACTTGCTCTGACTTGTGCTGCCTCTTTGTGGTGTCAGTGCCCAAGAGATGAGTAGGTGGTGAAGGTGCCTTGGGCCATGCCTCGCGTGTATGGAGTGTGGTAGTGATGGGACCTGTCACTTCAGAGTCCCCCTGTGAGGCATCTCCCTCCCAGGAGGATTTAACAGACCATGGGGATGATTGTAATGCTCTGTTCATCCCTGGGAGCACTGGGAATTCAGGTATTCCCATGTCTTTGCTCCTGCAGGGTATAGTGGAGAGGAATGTGCTCCTCTGGGATGCCCCTGCTGCAGAGTGATCCCAGGGAGACAGACTGACAGAGTGTTAAAAATAAAATTAAAGGAAGGCTGCAAATGACAGAAAAGTTGAAGACAGGACTTTCAGAGAGCACAGTTTGTCAGGAAGACAGCTGCTTTACATAGCATGCCTGGCATGGCTGATGGCAGAGACATTTGACATTTTGCTCTGATGAGTGGCAGGTGGGGAGAAGGCAGCAGTGATACTGTAAGCAAAATCACTTGGGAAGGTGGAATTAGGAAGGGGCAGGATTTGGGGAACATTGTGCACGCTTTGGCTGGACTCCTTGGCTGATTCACTGTGCTTGAATGCTTGCATCCAAAGTCCCTTCACATCACTCTTCCATCCCTTCAGGAGGAAATAAAAAAAAAAAAAAGCCCTCAAGTTTCCAGGAAAAGTGGTTTCCTTCCACAGGGTCTGCTTTCCCTCAGGCTGTCAGAACTGCTGTGTCCAACTCTCTTCTTCAATGAGGCAGAGGAGGATTTGGTCCTTAGGGGTACAGATGCAAAGGACAAGGGTGAAAGAACTCCAAGGTGCCAGTAGTCATTTCTGGCGTCCCCAGTTTCCACTGAACTGCCATTGGAGACAAAATGGGGTGATATATGAGGGAAATCACAATTAAGGCTGTCATTCCTTCTCCTTGACTTAGGAGAATGCAGCACTGGCTCAAGAGTTTGGAAATCTGTTGAAATGGAAATGGGCCTTAGGGCCCCTTCTCCTCCATTTGCAAAAATGGGGTACCAGCAGGGACCTTCCTCCCACTTCCTGAGATGCCTTTGGAATTGCAGAGGCCTGGGTATATTCTTATCACTAGGAGGAACTCAGCCCCTGCAGGACAGCTTTTATTTGTGACACTGAATGAATCCATGGCTTTTGATTTTTACCCCGAGCTGTTCGTACACCTCACAAGATCCCTGCCAAGCACCTAGAACAGGATAATACACGATATTTTTTTACTTTATTTGTTTGGATACTATCACTGTGTTTCCCACCCAGCTTTCATCTGTGACTCGTAAGAAATAATGCTGGGAATGGGGACCCCCACAAAGAGCTGGGAGTAAGTCTCTTATCAGTTACTGCTTATCACATGGACCTGATATATTTGTTCCAGATTTCCCTGAGCTCCATAATTTAATTTACTATATTTATGAGGTCTTCCTTACCTCCAAATACATTTTCCTCCCTATTTATTGTTCAGGAGACACTAGGCAGAAGTAGTTAAGTACCTCAGTAATTTACAGTTATCATTAATTTCATGACTGTCAATTTACTAGTGCTTACACCTTCTGTACAAGCAAGCAAAGTAAATACAGTAAATGAATTTTACCCCCAAACATTTGTCAGGCTGTATTTGTTACGGTGAGTCTTTCTCTGTCAGTGGAAGGATAAACTATGGGACAGGAGAGAACAAGGTGAGCACATGTAAGATAATTATGTAGGATCAAAGACATGAGGGATTCCGTCAGGCAAACCAGTTTTTAACCTGTGTATGCCTGAAGATCTTTGTCTGTAAGATAAGCACACAGAATGCAAATTGCACTGAATGTTGGCTTTGGAAAAGAGAAGGATTTGAGAAAAGAAATAGTATTTGCTTCAAGTATTTTCTTTTAAATAGGAAAAAAAATAAATTGTACTCTTTATTTTGTTAATTTGAACTGAAATGTTTTGAACTGTGGACCAGACCCAAAATGGCTGAGGAGCAATTTTGTTTCAAACTCTGTTTGACTAAGGTGCTATGGCATTTCATGCAAGCTGTGATTTGAATATTCATCATCTCCCATAGGCAAAACTTCTCCCAACAGGTTTGTGGCATAGCTGCTTTTTCTTTTTCTCATCCATCTCATTCAAAGTGTGGAAAAGTCCTACTGCAGGCCAGCTGTCTGGAGGCTAGTGTAATTGTACTCCTGCTTCCAGCAGAGAGAAATCTGTGTAGTGCTATGAATGATGTGTTGATGTTGAGTTTATACCTTGTCACAGGCCTCAGTATGTATCTATTGGAAATGCATCAACTTTCCTTATGCTTTTCTTTCTTTCTGAAAAGTGGGAAAAATAACTGGGCAGAAATTTCTTTCTGAATAATTTTTGGGAGTGAGGGTACAGAGGCAGGATTTCAGTTTTATTATGATTTTCCCCCTAACATGTCATTTTAAATGAATTCAGCCCCCCAAATATTTTGGGTATTGTGCCTCAGGGAGATTGGAGTTTACTGCTAAACCTTCTGTAATATGTCATGATTTCTCTTATTGAAAGGAAGCTGAACATTTGGGAAATCTCAGACGCGAGTGTTAAGGAGGTGTAGTCTTGCTTTCAGGTGAGAATGGGATGACAGGCAGCAAAATACACCCCTGAGACAATCATGACAATCATCCTTTAGTAAAAAATATTTGTCCTTTTAGTAGTGCTTCTATTATAAATAAATTTTAAAAAGCTCTATGTGGGAAAGAAATTAGTGTTAATTGAAGACTACACTTCATGAAAGTATCACTTTCCTAATCATAGAATTCTTAAGGCCGGAAAAGCCCTCTAAGATCACTGTTAGCCCACCACCACCACCTTGTTTACCACTAGCCCCTGTCCCCAAGTGCCACATCCCGACAGCTTTTAATGGCCTCTAGGGATGGAGACTGACCTGCGAAGCCTCTGCCAGGGACTGGGTAGCCCTTTCTGTGAAGAATTTTTTCCTAATATTTAATATAATCTTCCACTGATGCAGCTAGAGACCATCTCCTTCCTCCTGTCCCTGTTCCCTGGGAGCACAGCCCGACCCCCCTGGCTGTCCCTCCTGTCAGGGAGCTGTGCAGAGCCAGAAGGTCCCCCCTGAGCCTCCTTTTCTCCAGGCTCAGCCCCTTTCCCAGCTCCTCAGCTGCCCTGGGGCTCCAGCCCCTTCCCCAGCTCCATTCCTTCCCTGGCTACACCAGTGCAAAGATACTTGCAGAGGAAATACTCTTGACATTACGCATTTGCTTACCATTTTCTGTGTTTTTTTTATTTGAATCCTGCAAGGATTTTTTGTTTTCTTTTGTGCATCTATTGTCTTACCAATGTTCTTACTTTGATAAATACTACTACTACTACTACTACTACTACTAGTTATAATGCTTCTTTGTCTGAGATGTACCTGAAAGCAGACTTACCACAATAGGCAGACACACGAATAGACATTTTAGTTCTCCCTCACGGGTCCCTCGGAGCTGCTAGAAAATGGTGAGAATGCCCTGTGCATGCAACACGAGGATAGCCATATGGGTGATAATGAGGCAGAGATTCCCAGGACAAAGATAGCTTCAGAAACGTTGCAAAGCCCTCGAAGCGTTTCCTGAGATCCTCCAGTTTCTAACAAAAAATATTGGCTTGCTGCAGGAATTACTGGGTGAAAACCCATACTCGCTGTAATGTTAATGTAGGGACAGATGCTCCCAAGGGTTCTTTATGACTAAAGAATCCAAAATCCACTTAATACAGCTGTGCTTAGCCCAATGTTTACTCATAATAAAACATCATTAGAGAGACCTAGCGTTGCATTAGTGTTGGCTTTGTTCTGATGAAATCTGGCTGTACAAAGAGTATTCGGAGAGCCGCTCTAGCAGAAACACCCACTGTTGAGTGCTGCCAAAACGTGCTCTGCTTTACAGGCAAGGTCCTGCCCACGCCTGGGGAGCACTGAGGTGATGAATAAATTCACGACTTGCTGGAGAAACAGCTTATACTTTTTCTTTTTGCTCCACTGTGCAAAAAAGCCAGCTGGAGGCTGCAGCCAGTAAGGAAATCTGGGGTCATTCTTTGCTCTGGGCAGCGTGTCGGCTGTGGTGTGTGCTTGTGTGCTTGTGAGAGAGGTAACAGAGCATCCTGCCTGGTGACTCGTCTGGCCTGCTCCTGTGCAGGTAGCAAGGGTTAGTTCAAGACAACAGAAATCCACTATTCCCACCTCAGCTGTTCTGGCCCTGCTTGCCTCACTGTTTTTGCCACCTCCCCTCAAAGCTTTTGTTGTTTTAGGTGGTGGGTGTTTTTTTTATTTTCTTATTTATTTATTTATTTTTTTAATCACTCAGGGAAAAGAAAAAAAATAAAGAAACCTCTTAGCTTGGTTGCAATAACCTGACTCGTTATGTACTTGTGTAGTTTAGCTTAGTCCAGTTAAAAATAATCAATACTCTAAATGTAGAAATGCTCACATAGGACATGATCAGCTTCTGTGGGAGTTAATAAACTCAGTGATTTAGATCCTCCAAGAAAATAAAAAAAGGGAGGAACTGAAGTGCCTGGATGCATAATTTAAAGATTTTTTTAAACTGGAATGGATCAAAATAAATATTTCAAATTGCACATCTTAGACTCCCAACAGAAGTATGCACCTACGTGCAAGACAGAACCTATCTAGCAGCATCAAAAACTAAATATGGGGAAGGAGGAAGGCAGAGAATATTTGTGCCAGATTTCAGCAGGTGAGATGGTATCTTGCATGCAAGACTGTGGGAAGAGCATGCTGCCCTGCGATCTGTGTCAAGTAGTCACAAGAGAATCACTGAGGCTGGAGGAAGACTTCCAAAATCTTCAAGTCAGCTTTTCACTGATCCCTACCTTGTCAAACAGACCACAGAACTGAGTGCCAGATTCAGTCTCCTCTTGAACACCTCCTGGGTGATGACTCCACCACCTCCATGGGCATTGCCTTCCAATGTCTGACTACCCTTTCAGTGAAGAAATTCTTCCTTCTGTCCAGCCTGAACCACCCCTGGTGTATCTAGAGGCTGCTTCTCTCAGACTTGCCTGTGAGAAGAGGCTGATTATATCTTTGTCCCAAAGCACGCATGGGGAAGGATTAAAACATGAGCTTTGGACTGCATAAAGGAGAAAAATGGATCACTTGTTCTGGGGAGAAGTGAAAGAGAAGTTTTTATAGCTGCATAACTGATGATTAAAAATTGAAGCAATTTTAAAGATTTACTGTAATACTTTTAAGTGTGTCTTAATTACTGTGTGTTCTACTTTGCAATCTTTAGGTTTTATTTGGGAAATTTTTTGGAGGTGGTGAGGAGTAGCAGCATCTATTGTTTTAAGCTTGATTTGAGAGTTAGTCAATATTGGGAGAACACCAGGGCAAGCGTGGCTGAACTGAGGGCATTTCCAGGCAAGGGTTGTTGAGCGTGTTCACT
This sequence comes from Sylvia atricapilla, assembly GCF_009819655.1. Taxonomy (NCBI): domain Eukaryota; kingdom Metazoa; phylum Chordata; class Aves; order Passeriformes; family Sylviidae; genus Sylvia; species Sylvia atricapilla. The sequence continues at coordinate 61,407,569 of NC_089174.1, forward strand.
AACAGACACCTGCAGCATGTCACAAAGTGACCATCCTCAGCTGACTGCCATCCCAAAACAGCTACAAATGTGGCCAAGGTGGGCAAGATCGCAGGGATGTAGTAATAAGTGCTGCTCACTCTACTTGAGGAGATTGTCCAAAGCAAGAAGAGAGCTAGACCCAGCATGTGATTCAGCCACTGTCGTTACAAGGAACCCAAGGAACACTGTCGTTAAGGTTAACCTCTTAAAGATAAGGCTGGTATTTTTTGAGTTGCCTCCATTTTGCCCTTAGACTTGGTAAACCTCTCTGTATGTCTCCCATCAACTGGTGTTTTCCTGTATTCAAGACATAGTGAGTCTTAGAGATAATACGTGTTAGAGATAATATCACCTAACATCCTCCAGCTGGTATCATCACCATTAAACCTTACATGGCTAATGTTAGATATTTTATTTAATGCAGAACTTCCCTTCACTCTTGCCCATGGATGATATTTCTTCCTTCCATGAAGAATGATGGCAAACATTTCTGACAATAATTAATTTTCTGTTAATTATTTTCTATTTCTGTACAGTGTGTTCTTTTTATGCTAGCTCTCCTACAAATTTGGCGTTGAGACCCCTTCACCCTTTCCATTGATTCAAGTACAGGGTTCCATTCTTCATTAAGGCTATTTTAAAATCTGCAAAGAACGTTTTCCAGATGTGGATATGCACAGACAGTAATTGCACTTCGTGATCACTTCCAGCTGTCCTACATGCCTGCCAACAAATTCCCATACGGAGTGCATGTTTTGTGCTGCAAATCAGGGAGAACCATTGTAAAATGATAATGTGTTGCACACTGCCGGTACCTACAAGAGTTATGGACTTTTATAACTGAACTAATTGGAATTAGGCTTACTGTTAAAGGGTCAAGAAAGATGCAAAGAAGGCAGTCTTAGTAAATTAATCTGTTGGTTTTTTCTGAATACTATTGAGCACCTGTTTTTTTTTATATCTATATATATTTTTTTTTTGTGAATTATAGAGTTGAATACTTTGTGGAGTCTTATAAGCTTGCATAACATGGATAATGGCTATCTTGTATTTTGAACTTGGACGTGTAATTAGATACCACAATTCTTGTACCAAATAAAACATTTGCGTCCTGGAACTGTTCTGATGTGACTAGAACTTACAGCTATGGATCCCATGTTCTGCTGGTGTTAATAGCCTCAGTTTCACTGATACCAGTAGAGATATGTACATGCTACTGAACTGAGCTCAGTACTGTATTTTTGTTATTTCAACAATTTAATTTTTAAATAGGTGTTTATATAGCCTCCATAGCAGTTTTACCCCCTTTTTACCTTGCACAACCTTATGATTCTTGGCTGAGACACAGTTTAATGAAAGAGGACCAGCAGAAGACATCACTTATAACCTCAGAATGAATAATAACATCCTAACCAGCAGGGCAAGTGCTTTAGCAGTCTTAAAAAAAGAAGTCTAGTGGAAGGTGTTCCTGCCCATGGCAGGTTAGAATGAGATGGTCTTTAAGGTTCTTTCCAATCCAAACCATTCAGGGATTCTATTAAAGCGAATAGAGACTATTAAGCATAATCACTCTTGAGCCAGTGATCTTCAGTTTTTTTCAGTGAAGATGCAGATTGCAATTTTGCAAAGTCTGACTGCAGGTTTTCTTAGTTTGGTCAACTTTTCTCTTTCCAGCTTATTAGGTGTAGTTCCTACACATCCTAGAGATCATATGTTGATAACCATTCCATGTGTTATGAGTGTTTATCTCATAAACTGGCTTTCTATAAATACATTAATGCCTTACTTGAGGTATATTTAGGCTGCAGCTCTTTTCTTGGAAGTCACTCACTAACCATTTTCTATGGCCAGATTCCAGGGTTCAGGCCTCTCATTAACAAGGATATTATGGCTCAAGGTGCTTTCTGTGTGAGGTAGATGTAATATTTAAGTAGACAGTCCCTGTGATTTCTCCTGATGAATACACATCTGAATATTTTGCCACCTGAATGAAACACCTTAGTTAAAAAAAAAAAAAATAAAAAATCTATTGATCTATCTATATCTCGCTTAAGTTTCAGAACTACAGTTAAGAAAAAGGTAGGTGAAAATTAGACTACTATACCCCTACTTCACTGCCTCTCCCCCCACCCTCCCCAAAAAAGGAGGGGAAAAAAAACAGAAAGAAAAGAAGTGCTGGTAAACTTTGTAAACCTGATGAACACATGGCAAACCCTGTCCATGCAGGAATTACTGGGTGCAAGACAAAACTAAAAATTGAAAGGCTGGGAAATACTCATTCCCTTAACTTTATTCTGTGGGGTATCTGAAGCAGCCTAAAGAAAGGACATCATACTATGAAGTTAATAAAAATCTGTCAACCACATAGGGATCAAGCTGGTCAGAGTTCAAAGAATATCTGCAAGATGCTCTTAGAAATATGTTTTTGCTTTGGTAGTCCTGCAAGGAGTTGCACTTGATGACCTTATGATTCCCATCCAGCTTAAGATGCTCTGATTCTATGATTGTGTGGTTTATTTAGAACATGACAAGCAGTGAAGAGGGGATGATTCTGCATAGGCTGTAGGGGGGTTAGGTACTGTAGAAACGTCTACAGTAAGTTTCCCTCTGCTTAAATTCCCCTGCTGCAAGCAATGTCTTCCCCTCATCCATGTGCTCATATCCTTCCCATTACAAAGTCGAAAAGGTGCTTGAGCACTGATGAGCCCCGAAGTGGGTGGCTCCTGTCCTGCCAGGTCAGTGCATGGGCATCCGGGGATTGCATCAGCCTGAAACACCTCACAAAAGTATCCTATACAAAGCCCTAGACACCTATTGAACAGTTTGGATTATATTTTCTTCTGCTCACATTAGAGCATGCAAAACCCCACAGACTGGCACTTGTTCCCCCAAAAAAGAACAGACTGTGGGGCTGCAAGTGTCACACTCAGCCTCCTGAAGTGCAGAGGGGTTAGAGTACTTCCTGTGAAGTCACAAGAATTTTCAGCACTTTTTACATAAATAGACACACATGGACCAACCTAAAGGCATTATTTTCACTCTGACTAAGCATCTCTTCTCATCTTCTTAATTTCCTGAAGCTTTGATGATCTTCAGTGTATTGTATGACAACAAGATGCTAATTTTTCCTTTACCAAATGTGAGATCTTCATAATAGGATGCAACCTGTTTGGTACAAAATACCGCTTCCAAATGCACAAACAAATCAAGACTAAATGGTAGATGCATTGTTCATCTTTGGTTCATTTTTTCCCAGAGTCAATGGTGAGAGGTCTGAATCATCAGATTTAGAATTGGAAGTACTGTCCTTTGTGTGCTTCCATTGAGTAGAGTGACCAGCCAGGATGACTTTTACATTAGAGACCTGTAAAATTGACTACCTATATCTCAAGAGAAGTTTCATCAATAGAAAAAAGTGGTAGATTCCACCAGAATTTTCCTCAGGGCTCCAAGGATTGGTGCCTAGGAGTAGGCAGCAGGAGCAGTTTGATATTTGATTATGTTGATGCTGAAGTGGCTCCTCCAGCTATTAATTGACTGGTGTGACATATCTGGGAGCCTCAGCAAGCACTGGTCATGGCTAGATGTCTGATTTAGAGCCCAGTGTGATGAACAGGCTCTCACTGACTATTTTTGGATTGTATGGTGATCCCTGTGCCTTCATGTGACAATATCAGACTGACAATGCAGATGCAGCAATCCTTTCTCACTGTAGGTGGAAGTTTCTGGCCACAGCAGCCCTGTAGGCAGCACTTGCCACTTTCTAGACAAAAGGAAGTTATTTTCTTACTATGGTATTTGTCTTAGTAGGTGGGAAAGCACTTGTAGCTGGGCATGGGGAAAGGAATAATAATCTTTTGTTATTAAGTTTTGTCGTAACTGTGTCTGTATGTGCTCTGGTGTAAAAATTCTCCAAAAACATTATTTTATTGTGCTTCCATGAACAATCCTTCATTCACAACCCTCCCACACCCAGGCATTCACACATGACCAAGGTTCATAGCTGAAGATACTCACTGACGCATAATTCATCAATGACTCTTTTCAGCAGTGAGCCTCTCTGATGATGGATTTTTTACTCTGCTCTCCAGCTGACCCAGCACCTCAGCTATCCTGATGTCTAGCCCAGTCTCTTGGTTTTCTCATCTCCCTTCTGCTTAAACATATCTATTTCTTAAAGTTAAGGCTTATTGAAATTTCAGGAGGTAAGAACTCCTGCCAAAAAATACAGTTTTGTCAAATCCAATGTTTGGCAAGAGAATGTCAGCTCTACATTCTTGCATACACAAAACTTTGCTGGTGAAAAATCCGAAAGAACAAAACCATTTTGAGTGTTCATTTCAAAACAAGGCGAAATATTGTGTTACAGTACAACCTAAACTACCATTTTTTTTCTTCTCAGTTAAAGTTCCCCATATTTTATAAATCATCATTTTGGTTTGAAATGTCAACCTGAGAATAATTTTGCTTTTGGATTTCTTGGAAACTTCTCAAGCAAGTGAAGTTTTTTAAATCCTACAATCCAGGACTATTTTTTGAATTTTCTTTTAAGAGAAAAATGTTTTTTTTTTTACTTCTCTACTTCTAGTTTTCAGATTCTGTCTCAGGATTTGCCATACTATTCTTGCATAGAGCTACTCTTCACTACAGAAGATTTCCTTGTACCTCATATTCAATGCAACTATAACTGCAAGGGAAATATCCTATTTAAACATTCAGCTAAAAACAGCAAGCTTAATTATTTCATTCTGGTTATGCAGACAGCTGTCACTGAAAAAAAGCAGCAAATTTTGTGCCTTAGATGGCCTCAAGGCATGGAGATGTATTACTGGCTCAAGCACTCCTGCTGACAAGTACAGGGGATCTATCTGAGTGGAAGGGCCATTTTAAAGCCTGGCTTTTACAAGGTTGATCTTCAAAGTGTCCCTGAACCATCACAGTAATTCCTCTGCTGCTTTTGTACCTCCACTGCCTGCACTTCTGATCATGCCACACAGATCTGCTCATTTCAGCACTGCTGTACAAGCCTTACCAGGCTGTAGGGTTTGCCAGGCTTGCTGCCTCTGTCCTTTTCGACTCCACACTGCTTTAAAAAACAACTCTTACGTTTTGTAACCAGCCTGAAAGACCTGCAAGGCTGTTGATTTTAAAGGGGAGTTTAGACAATAGTTTTTTGGTCTTTCTTGAGAAACCACCCCCCAGGCATGGGTAGAAAAAACATCAGGGGCCCTCTGTTTTTTGACCTTTCTCCCAAAATAATCAATATGTGCAGGTTGTCAAGCATATTGAATGATGTGCAGTAGAGAGGATGTTTCATATACTCAGCCCTCTTTCCCAGCTGGAAAACCAAACCCAGAAGAGGCCTAAGAATCCCCTCAGAATATTTCTGCAGGGTCCTGTGTTGCAGCAGTCTTCCACATCAAGGTATGTCAGGCTAATGCCCAAATAACAGCTCTCAAGGCATGATGAGAATCATACAGAAAGCACTTACCACTCTTAAGCCAAAATCAATAGTAAATTTTTTTTTCCTTAGCTCAAAAGGACCAAAACTATTTGTTTCGCCATCACACCAGTAGGCCCATTCCTCAAGATGAGCTGCTTCCATCAAAGGCAGCAGTGCCTGCAGAAACAGAATTAACTTAACTTTACTAGCCTCTAATCATAGAAAGATTAAGGAATTCTATCTCTTCAAAGTGGATAAACAGTTTCAATTGCCTACCATGGTAAGTGGGTCTGTTTTAAATTTAGAAACCTTTCATAGTCTTTGGATAGTGACTTTCCTGTGACCTTGAAAACAGCAAAATCCCTTTTGAGGCTCTGTCCAAGTTTTGATTCTGCCTTATGGAATGATACTGAGAAGTTGCTGAGAGGTTGGTCATTTTGGACAAATGCTATGTCTTGACTAATGTAAAAACCTATCTGTATAGTCAGTTGGGGCTGTACTTTTCTGTATTAGTCCCTCTAGATCATGGTCTTCTCATGCACACTGATGCCACCCCGTGTTATTGCCAGAGGGGGTATGGCTGAGTCTGAAGCTCCAGCACAAATCTGCAGAATAGTAAGTGGGATGGAGGTGGAAAGGAAAGAGTGGTAGAGATAAGGGGCATGAGGCTGGAGGCACCACAGAAGATGTGGCTGAAGCTGATTTTGATGAACAGAACTTAATGTGTCACATTGCTTTAGCAAGGGAAGTATACAATTTAATTACGAATGAAAAGAATACTATAGAATCTATTGCCTTCTCCTGAAGTAGGTGCTGTTCAATTCTCCCATTGGTGTGCTTTACAAGGGTGTCTGTACTTATGTTTATTTATCCTTCCTTCCTTTCCTCCTTCCATCCTTCCTTCCTTCCTACAGGAATCTCTCTCTGTGGCAATCTGCCAACACATTACTTTTTTACATCCAATGCTCACATCCCTCTCTTTAGGGGTCTCTCCAAAAATTGTAAATTATCCTCAATAATATTACAGATCCCAGTATTTGGGTGTTGTGCAACTGTGTCTAAGAAATTGCCTTCACTGAGGGCTTTACAATACAGAGAAATAAGAAAAATAAAGAATAAGAGGAACCAGTGTTATTACATTCCTGGCTGAGATAAGGAGGTAAGATACTTCCTGACTCAGGAAGCAGCTTATATCTCGGGAAGTCAGTGAGTGCTTTTTGAACTTGTGTTAGAGGTTTGTGGACCCTGAGAATGTATGTAAAAACTTTTTAACTGCTGTCTTGACCAACAGCACTGTGAATTATCTCAAGTAACAGAAGGGGTGTGTGGCTGAGTTGGGAAGGCAGTCCATGTTTCTAGTAACCTTGTCAGGTTTATCTAAGACCACTTTTGGTTTATCTTTTCTCTTCCCCTTGCTTTTATTTTAACAAGCTCAATAAGCTATTATCTGTAGGTGTTAAGACACCTTTGAACATTTCTCTGTTATTATAACTACTTTTTTTTTCCTTTTTTAAAATACAGTATTGAGATTTGAGATTTTAAAGGGAGCAAAAAGTGCAGTCAAGAATAACATCTGTAATCATGAAAACTGCACAGTTTTGTTCTGGGTTGAGCTGCCTCCTATCCCATATATCCATCCCATATCTTGGATGTGTTGTTATGTCTCGCAGCTGAATCCCGCCCTCTTGGGCAGGAGCCTGCAGTTCCTGCCTCCTTTTTGCTTCTTGGCTGCTTTTCGGCTCTTGCTTCAGCTGGCTCGGCTGCTTTTGCCTTCTTCGCTTCGCTTTGCTTCGCTCTGCTCTCTGGCTGCCCCTGCCGCCGTTTTTTCTTTCCCCCCCGCTGCTTCTGTTTGTTTTTTTTCCCCTCCTTTCTTTCTCTCCACCCCCCCCCCCCCCCGCCCCAAGGTTTGAACCGGCTCCGGACCTGACCTGACCTGAGAAGTTGGAGAAGACCCGGGCCAGACAGAGACGCGTCAGCACCCTCCTCATCACAGTAACCCGTCTTTTCCCACTATTCGGTGTTGGGGAGTGTATTTTTGTCAATAAACCGGTTTTTCCACTTTCCTCCGAGGTATTTTCCTTCCCGAACCCAGGGCTGGGGGGGGAAGGGGTGGTGGAGGTTTGGTTTAGGGGACTCCTTTTGGAGGTTCTTCCCTAATTTACTCCAAACCAGGACATTTCTTGGTGCATTGGCCGGGAAAGGGCCAGAGAAAGTGGAAAAACCTTAATAATAATACTAATATTGGTGGTTCTAGTTGTTTTGTGGGTGTATTGGGATGTTTTTTTCTGGATTCATAATGTCATTCGTGGTGAAAGCCTGCCAATATTTCTGGTCCCCAGGGATTTTTGAGGTTTTAATACCTCTGTGGTACCTAGGGTTATTCCCTTATATAGAAAAAGTTCTGGTATTGCTACTAATACGTAGCTTTTGGGGCCGTGGGGTACTAACCAGAATATTCATTGGACTAGGCTTGCTTGTGATGCTTTATAGAAGGGCTGTTAAGATGCTTAAATCTGCTCCGGAAGTGTATAGTTCATTGTTATGGTGGTGCATTCAGTTTGTTAGGGGAGAAGCAGGGGAAGAGTTTTTTCAGCCTCTGTCTTCCCTCTTCTCCTTTGAATTTTTTACATCTCTATTAGAAAATCTTCAGTTTCCCCTGAGTATTAAAGAGACCATCTTTCTGGCATTTAATCTAGTAAGTCTTTTCTATACTGTCTTCAGTTTATGTAAAATGAAAGCTGAGATTTCTAAAAGGGCTAATGAGACTCCTAATTTAGGGGTAAAGCCAACAAAGAGAAATCTTCAGTGGAGTGGGAAATGGGAAGATATGGGCCAAATTTTAAAGGAATTTTCTGATCCTATAGTCTGGGACTTCCCATCTGAACAAATTCAGAACCCAGCTGAGGTGGCGAAGTATTTGAAAGAGAAGTGCTGTGGTAATACTAAGGAGAAAAGGATTGTTGCAGTGAGCTGGGCCCTGGCACATGTTTACCGTACTCTGCTAGATACTGAAGGACAGCAGATAAAAGAAAGGGAACAGGGAGATAAGCTAGTTACCACCCCAGTCACTCAGGCTGCAGCTAATATCCTGGGCTCCAGGCCAACAGCTAAACCAGACAGGGAGTCTAAGACACTGGCAGTTGCCGGGGCAAAGAGAGCACGAAAGACTGATCGACCAGTAGAGGATGATGATGATGAAGGTGAAGGGCCCTCAAGGCCTCCCGAGGACACCCGATCAGAAGCTGGACAAACTGACGTAAAATCAGAAGCCGAACTAACTGACACCCAATTGGGAGCCAGATCAACTGGCCTAAGATCAAATGTCCAACCAGCTGGCACAAGATCAGGACCCACTATTGATGCTTTTTCCCTGAAGGACCTCCGAGGTTTGAGAAAGGATTACACTCGACGACCAGATGAGTCTATAATTAGTTGGTTAGTCCGTCTCTGGGATGCTGCAGGCGAAGCTACAATTCTGGATGGCACTGAAGCAAGGCATTTGGGCTCCCTGTCACATGATCCAGTTATTGACCAAGGAACGATGAGGGTGGCTACCCCTTGCAGTCTCTGGGAACGAGTCCTGGGAAGTGTGGCACAAAGATACCTGTGCGCAGACGATCTCTACATGCAGCAGACCCAGTGGAAGACCATAGAACAACGGATTCAACGCTTGAGAGAAATGGCAGTGGCAGAGATTATCTTCTCAGATGACCTAAACACTAAGAACCCAGATTTGGTACCATGTACACCCGTGATGTGACGAAAACTTGTACGACTTGGACCATCTGAATACGCTTCTGCTCTAGCAATAATGAAGCGGGAGGAGACACACGAAATCGTGCTCGATATGGCAAGGAAGCATATGCTGATGCAGTACATGGCCCAACTCACGCCAGGATTGCAGCTGTGGAAACACGACTGCAGAAATTGGAAGATAAATTAGAGGAAAATCACAAAAAGCTCAGGGAAGAGATTAGGGAGGACTTCCTCCAAATTTCGGCCATTCAAATTAGAGGCCCTGGTGTTCAACGCGGGCGTACCTCTGTTGGGGAGAGAAGGCGCACTCCGAGAACCGAGTTGTGGGTCTTCTTGCGTGAAGCTGGGGAGGACATGAGGAGGTGGGACGGAAAACCCACTGCTGCTCTGGCACAACGGGTGCGTAAATTGAAAGAAGGTAGGATTCAAAGAGGGAGTCCTACTAAACAGAGAGCAGCACCAGTTGTCTGCAGCCGGGACGATGATGATATGTCTGATCCCCTGGAGGGAACCTCTAGGACGTATGTCCAAAGAAAGAAAGATAATCAGGCTTAGAGGGGCCCTGCCTCTAGCCAGGTAGAGGTTGGGGAGAATCGTGTGTTTTGGACTGTGTGGATTCGATGGCCTGGCACATCGGCGCCACAGAGACATGAGGCTTTGGTGGACACTGGATCACAATGTACTTTGGTGCCATCGGAACATGTGGGGGCAGAACCAATTTCCATTGCCGGGGTGACCGGGGGAGTACAAGAGTTGACTTTGTTGGAGGCTGAGGTGAGCCTGACTGGAAAGGACTGGCAGAGACACCTGATTGTGACCGGCCCAGAGGCCCCGTGTATTCTGGGCATAGATTTTCTTCGGAATGGGTATTTCAAAGACCCAAAGGGATTCAGATGGGCATTTGGAATAGCATCTGTAGAAACAGAGGGTGTTAAGCAACTGAACACCCTGTCTGGACTATCGGATGACCCATCTGCTGTGGGATTGTTGAAGGTGGAAGATCAGCAGGTGCCAGTCGCCACTTCCATAGTGCATCGGCGGCAGTATAGAACAGTTCGAGATGCAGTGATTCCCATCCACAAAATGATTCGTGAGTTGGAGAGCCAAGGGGTGGTCTGTAAAACCCACTCACCCTTTAACAGCCCCATCTGGCCTGTGTGCAAGTCGGATGGAGAATGGAGGTTGACTGTGGACTACAGGGCATTGAATGAAGTGACTCCACCGCTGAGTGCTGCCGTGCCGGACATGCTGGAACTCCAGTATGAGCTGGAGTCCAAGGCAGCAAGGTGGTATGCCATTATTGACATCGCCAATGCCTTTTTCTCCATTCCTCTGGTTGCAGAATGCAGGCCTCAGTTTGCTTTCACCTGGAGGGGTGTGCAGTATACTTGGAATCGACTGCCCCAGGGGTAGAAGCACAGTCCTACCATTTGTCATGGATTGATCCAAACTGTATTGGAAGAAGGTGAGGCTCCAGAACATCTGCAATACATCGATGACATCATTGTGTGGGGGAACACTGCAGCTGAAGTGTTTGAAAAAGGAGAGAAGATTATCCAGATTCTCCTGAAAGCTGGTTTTGCCATCAAGAAGAGCAAAGTTAAAGGACCTGCTAGAGAAATTCAGTTCCTGGGAATTAAGTGGGAAGATGGACGGTGTCAGATTCCCACTGATGTCATCAATAAGATCACAGCGATGTCTCCACCAACTAACAAGAAGGAGACACAAGCTTTCCTAGGTGTCATAGGTTTTTGGAGGATGCATATTCCAGAATATAGCCAGATTGTGAGCCCTCTCCACCTGGTAACTCGCAAGAAAAAACACTTTCCAGTGGGGCCCTGAGCAGCAACACGCTTTACTCAGATTAAACAGGAGATTGCTCACGCAGTAGCCCTTGGCCCAGTCAGGACGGGACCGGACGTGAAGAACGTGCTCTATTCTGCAGCTGGGAGCCATGGTCTGTCCTGGAGCCTTTGGCAGAAGGTGCCTGGGGAGACTCAAGGCCGACCACTGGGATTTTGGAGTTGAAGTTACCGAGGGTCGGAAGCCAGCTATACTCCAACAGAAAAGGAAATTCTAGCAGCCTATGAAGGGGTTCGGGCCGCCTCAGAGGTTATAGGTATGGAAGCACAACTCCTCCTGGTACCCCGACTACCAGTGCTAGGGTGGATGTTTAGAGGAAAGGTTCCCTCCACCCACCACGCCACCAGTGCTACCTGGAGCAAGTGGATTGCCCTCATTGTACAACGTGCTCAAGTTGGGAAATTGAATCGCCCTGGAATTTTGGAAGTAATTACAAACTGGCCTGAAGGTGAAAGTTTCAGTCTTGCAGATGAAGAACAAGAACCAGTGACCTGGGTTGAGGAAGCTCCGCCTTACGACCAGTTGCCAGCAGAGGAAATATGTTACGCTTTATTCACCGACGGTTCCTGCCGTGTCATAGGGATGGGTCGGAGGTGGAAGGCAGCTGTATGGAGCCCCACATGACAGGTCGTAGGGGTCATTGAGGGAGAGGGTGGATCCAGTCAATTTGCTGAACTTAAAGCAATTCAACTGGCCCTAGATATTGCAAAGAGAGAGAAGTGGCCAAGGCTCTACCTATACACTGATTCTTGGATGGTAGCCAATGCTCTGTGGGGATGGCTGAAGAAATGGAAAGAGGTGAACTGGCAGCGTAGAGGTAAACCAATTTGGGCTGCTGAAGAGTGGAAAGATATCGCTGCCCGGTTAGAAACCCTACCTGTGAAGATTCGCCATGTAGATGCCCATGTCCCCAAGAGTAGAGCTAATGAGGAGCAGCAAAATAATCAGCGGGTAGATCAAGCTGCAAAGATAGGGGAGTTGAAGGTAGATCTTGACTGGGAGCACAAGGGAGAGTTATTTCTAGCACGATGGGCCCATGATGCCTCAGGTCACCAAGGTAGAGATGCCACCTATAAGTGGGCACGAGACCGAGGGGTGGATTTAACCATGGACAGCATTTCTCAAGTTATCAGTGACTGTGAAATATGCGCTGCCATTAAGCAAGCCAAGCGGATGAAGCCTCTCTGGTATGGAGGACGGTGGTCTAAATACAAGTATGGGGAGGCCTGGCAGATTGATTACATCACACTGCCTCAAACCCGCCAAGGCAAGCGTCATGTGCTGACCATGGTAGAAGCCACCACAGGATGGTTGGAAACCTATCCTGTGTCTCATGCTACAGCCTGCAACACCATCCTGGGCCTTGAAAAGCAGGTCCTTTGGAGGCACGGCACTCCCGAGAGAATTGAGTCAGACAATGGGACTCATTTCAAAAATAATCTTATTAAAACCTGGGCTAGGGAACATGGCATTGAATGGGTATATCATATCCCCTACCATGCACCAGCCGCGGGTAAAGTGGAGAGGTACAATGGGCTGTTAAAAACCACCCTGAAGGCGTTGGGTGGACGGTCCTTAAAAAACTGGGAGAAGCATTTAGCAAAAGCCACCTGGTTAGTTAACACTCGAGGTTCCACCAACCGAGCGGGTCCTGCTCAGTCCCAGCACCTTAATGTAGTAGATGGAGATAAAGTCCCAGTGGCCCATGTTAGAGGTTTGTTGGGAAAGACAGTATGGATCAACCCTGACTCGAGTACGGGCAAACCCATCCGTGGAGTTGTCTCTGCTCAAGGACCGGGTTGTACATGGTGGATAATGCAGAAAGATGGAACAATGCGATGTGTACCTCAGGGAGATCTGAATATGGGGTAAGATTGATATGTGCTGAATGTTACTACCATTGTCTGCGTGTTAGATCAGTTAGACATGAAACAGAAGGAAATGTGTAAGTGTCGAAGGTCTGAGCAAGTAAGATGGATGGAAATGTGTAAGTGCTAAAGGTCTGAGTAAGTGAGATGAAAGTTTTAATTGGATGGATATATGGGATAAGGGGTGGAATGTTCTGGGTTGAGCTGCCTCCTATCCCATATATCCATCCCATATCTTGGATATATTGTTATGTCTCGCAGCTGAATCCCGCCCTCTTGGGCAGGAGCCTGCAGTTCCTGCCTCCTTTTTGCTTCTTGGCTGCTTTTCGGCTCTTGCTTCAGCTGGCTCGGCTGCTTTTGCCTTCTTCGCTTCGCTTTGCTTCGCTCTGCTCTCTGGCTGCCCCTGCCGCCGTTTTTTCTTTCCCCCCCGCTGCTTTCATTCTCTCCCCCTCCCCCCCCCCCCCCCCCCGCCCCCCCCAAGGTTTGAACCGGCTCCGGACCTGACCTGACCTGAGAAGTTGGAGAAGACCCGGGCCAGACAGAGACGCGTCAGCACCCTCCTCATCACAGTAACCCGTCTTTTCCCACTATTCGGTGTTGGGGAGTGTATTTTGTCAATAAACCGGTTTTTTCCACTTTCCTCCGAGGTATTTTCCTTCCCGAACCCAGGGCTGGGGGGGAAGGGGTGGTGGAGGTTTGGTTTAGGGGACTCCTTTTGGAGGTTCTTCCCTAATTTACTCCAAACCAGGACAGTTATTATAACTACTTTTTTTTTCCTTTTTTAAAATACAGTATTGAGATTTGAGATTTTAAAGGGAGCAAAAAGTGCAGTCAAGAATAACATCTGTAATCATGAAAACTGCACAGATTTTCTTAGTCAAAAATTTATGACTCAGACAATGAGTTTCAATTTTAAAATATAAACTATAATCCCACCAGGAATAATTTTTACAGTGCAAAAGTGCTCTTTGACACTGCTGTGGGTTTTTATTAAAGAGTTTATAAAAGGTAATCTTAAATAAATACAGCTGGTGCAAGCTACAAGCAGGATTGGATTGTAGATGACAAAATTATTCAGATAGATAGATAGTCCCAAAGGTCCCTTCTTGACAGAGTTTGTAATCTTGATAATAGGAGAATTACACACAGGAGTACCAAAAAGAAACTGTAACTGGGGCAAAGTTTCTATCACACAGGGGGAAAGGAAAAAGATGTGGGACTCAGTCTGAAATTTTACAAGGGTCACTAAAGCAATCATATAACACCAGATTCAGTGGTGTAATTGACACCAAACCCTGTCTCTTTTCCCTGAGATGTTGTAGATTCCCCCATCCCTGGCAGTGTCCAAAGACAGGCTGGATGGGGCTTGGAGGAACCTGGGATAGTGGAAAGTGTCCCTGCCCATGGCAGGGGGTGGAATTGGCCGAGATTCAAGGTCCCTTTCAACCCAAATCATCCTGGGATTCTGTGATTCTATGACACACGTGAGAGGGATGGAATGACATCCAGAGGGACCTGCAAAAGCTCAAGAAGTGGGCCCATGGAAACATCAGGGTGTTTGACAAAGCCTGGGTCAGGGTAGACCCTCAGATCCATCCAGGCTGGGGATGGACAGAATGAGAGCAGCCCTGAGGAGAGGGACTTGAGAGTGCTGGTGGGTTAGAAGTTGGACATCATCTGGAAATGGGAAAAACGGACAATTTTTTAGCAAACTTGTGATAGAAGAAGTGATAATGGCTTTATACCAAAAAGGGGCAAATTTAGGCTAGGTATTAGAAAGAATTTATTTATGCTTAGGGTGGTGACGTCCTGGTACAAGTTGCCCAGAGAAGTGGTGACGGCCCTAACCCTGAATATATTCAAGGCCAGACTAGATGGAGTTTGGAGCAACCTGGTCTAGTGAAAGGTGTCACTGTCCATCCATCCATCCAGTTGGGACTGGATGATCTGTAAAGCCCCTTCCAATGCAAACCACACTCTGATATTATGATCACTGCATGTCAGGATTTCCTACAAACTGATGCTAAAGGAGTTGTCTATTGTGTGCTGCACCTATGGCTCTAACATCTACTTGAGGGTGGTGCAGAATATTCTTAACCTTTTTGTTGTTGTTGTTAATGACTATTGATGTTATGATGCTTGCTTTCTGCAGGAAAAAAAAAAATTGTAATTTTCTTCTAAACAATATATAGGACTCCAGAAACACCCCAGAAATTTGAACATGTTTTCATGAGTTTATTTTCTGTTTCCTTACACTGATTTTCCTCTACTATTTCATACTGCTGCTTGGGCAGAGGTTGTCCTGACACAAGGTTTCACCATGAAGAGAGAAAAAGGGAATGAGAAAGATAAACACGACCAAAATATGCTGGCTTTTCCTAGAGAACGGAACAGGACAAAACTCTCTGTTATAGCTTGCTTTTTTTCTGGCTTTGTAATTTTTCTTAAAAATTCATACTTTCTAGAAAAGTCGTACAAAAGACTAAATCTTCTTGGACGTCCCTGTCTAAATTAGCTCTGTGCCTCAAACTTTTGGCTGTTCTGAGACAAATTTGTGGTGAAATCAGTTCTTTTCCAGTCACCTGTTCAGACTAATTACCTCAATTATTATTCCTTCTTGCAAATGGAAGGAAGTCTTTTCCAACAACATTTCATTGTTGTTTTAGTAGAAGTATTTTTTCTCTTCTTTTGTAATCAGCAAATGTACCAACTATTCTAGAAAATAACAGAGAACACTACAAAGAGTGAAATAAAGTCCTGGATTCATTACTTAGGCTTTCACACCTTGTTCTGAAGCTGAAGGTCACTCTTGAAGTGAAACAATGCCTTGGGAAAAGCTGTGTGTCATGATAAAAGTGTCCATTTAAAGCTTGAATTCCAGACACTAAACTGCTAAAGTGAATTTCTTAGGAACCACACAAAGACTTCCACATACAGAAACTACTTAGCGAATGAGAGAACAGCCAGAGCCAGAATATAAAGTGTTTGTCATCTCATTGAAAAGCAGAAAGAAGGCATAATTCACATAATTTTTTTCTAAAGTGTACTTTGCCAGTTTTGGTCATATTGTGTTAAGACTTTTCCCTTCTCTAGTTCTGGTAGTGGCAAAATCTGAAAGCATTGCAGAGATAAATTCATGCCTGCGACATAGCTCGTGCATCTCTATCCTGTGCTAGGTAAGGTTTTTTCCCCCTTCCTGCCCCTACAGATCAGTTGTGTTTGGGGATGGTGGGGATACTCCATCAAGGAAGACCACCTGTCATGTGAAATTCTCCTCAGACTTCAGTGATTTGAAGAAGAAACTTTAACTACTTTTTTCCCCAAGCCCCTTTGCCAAAGAGGTGCAAGTCAGACAAAGAGCCCAAAAGACACTTCTCCATTGCCTTGTATGACTCCCTCCCACATGCCTTTCCTCACCTGAAATACATTCTCATGTTCGAAGTAGGAGGCAAAAGATGCCTCTTTTACCTTGCTTTTTTTTGCCCCCTGATTCTCGGAGAGGTAGGTCTAAAGGGAGTTCATGCTCTACAGAAATAATCCTCCATTAAGGAACTCCACCAACCCAAGTGCAGCAAGTCCTCCCACCCCAGTGAAACAACTGTGAGGCTCTTTCCCAGAGGGCCAATATTCACACTCTACAGATGAATTATTTATTATCTTGTTCCTCTCCCCCACCCTGTGCTGCTGCACTGTATTTCACACCAACCTCGGCACAAACCCTACGACAGTTTCTGTATCAAGGCTTAGGGAGGAGTGCTGAAATTCCTAATACTAAAGGGCCCATTTCATGTTATTTATGACCTCACTAGTGTCGAAGCAGAGACCTATAAATCGTAGGCATAGGCACACTAATTCTAGCAACAGCAAGTTTTACTCACATGTAATTAAAACATCCCAAAGTCTTTCAGCTGTAATGTATTTCCAAATGACACCACTGGGACAGGGGGAAATGGGAAATGAAGGAATCAGCAGTATTTCAAAGCCATGGCCATTGTCAGCTTTTGGGGCTCTGTACAGCTCTGGCAGTGCTGTCAAATCTGCAGGTCTCCTGATGCTGTTTTCTATCACATATTTTAAGGATGATGTAGTTGATTTCCAGAAACAGCAGGAACATTCAGACTGCTGTGGTACCATCAGGAACTTCAGGAGCCTGATGTCCACACTGAAAAATAATATCAACAAATTCTATGATGGCTATTCTGTGATGGTATCTCTGCCTGGATTAAATACACTAGAGAGGAGAAGATACTTTTCCCGCTCTTAAAGTGAGCTAAAACTAGAGCCTGAAACTTCTGTGAGGCTTAAGAAAATCTATGTTCTTCTGGTTGTATTGTAACTTCTTGTCAAAGCTTAGGACAACAGGGGAAAAGTGATGCAACCTGAAGACATCAGAATTTTAAATGCATGCAAGGGATTTGTTATACCTAGCCCAGGATTAACCTATGAAATTCAAGCTGCCGTTATTGCCAAGAGCTGGAAAAACACACCAAATAATACAACAGGGCTCTTCACTAATGCACAGCTCATGGCCATCAGAAGAATAAATTGAAGTCAAGAGTGATAGCAATGTGCATTTTGTGTAATGTTGTTTGCTCTCCCTGGAAGACAGCAGAGGTTTGAGCTTCATATGTGTGGTGGGAATATTTGCAGCTGGATCAAAGGGCATGGTCTCAATTTGGACACAATCTCCATGAATTCAAAGCCATGGTACAGCCCTAGCCAGATGATGTGGGTGGTCTGGGATGTTTCATATACAGGGATGTTAAACTACCACTTTCAGGGGCAAAAGCTAGCTCACAACTACCTGTGACTGGAAAGCCTCCCCTGTGGGCAGAAAACTCCGTCCCAGTTTTCAAAAGCCAAGGGCTGGCTCGTTGGACCTTAGATTGATGACTTAGATTGGACCTTAGTGTGATGACTCCTACTCTTTTCCAGCATGGATCCTCAGGCAGGGGATGGTGCTGGCTGTAGATCACAGAAGCAAGTGACGAGCCAAGACACACTGGTTCCGGGATAACTTTGGAGCAAGCCCTGGACTGGAGAAGTGCTGGTTTGCTTGCAGCAGGGAATTCATACTGGGAGAGGCAAACAGGACCATGGATCCAGCCCTGTGCAGACCCTACCCTTCCCTGTCCATCAGTCAGGTTGATTTTTGAGAGATATGTTGCTCTGTTTGCATAATTTTGCCTAATTTTAGTAAGCGTAGAAGAGAGAGTAAGTTAAGAAAATATTAGTGATGACAAGGAGGATGAAAGAAAGATGTTATTTTTGTGGCCAAAGTCTCAGGTCTGCAGATTTCTATGCTGGCTTGTTTCCTACTTTCCATTTTTGTTATTGTTGTGTCATTTTTCTCAACCATTCCCTGTATTTCTTATCAGCAAATAATGAGCAGTGGCTGACACATACTGTCGGAAATTATCTCTCGAAGGAAGTTAAAGTAAATGCAGAGCTAATCACCGTGTATTTAGACTGAATTTGTCCACTGAATTAAACTCTAGTGGTGGAAAGGCAAAATGTCTGTGGCAGGTGCTATCTTGCTGTGTACATACTATCCCAAAGTGCACACCCACTGAGTGAGATCCATGGTCCATCCAGGGCTTCCAAGGAGAACAGGACCTTCTATGGCACCTGGGAAAAATGGAGCCAAGCTGCCCTGCTGAAAGGAGCATCCCATGACATGAGCTGGACGGCAAGGAGTGTACAAATGGGATGGTGCATTGGGTCAAGCTAGAGGGACGTAAAATGCAGAGTCAGGATCCCTGAAAAGGCAGGAAAAGAGAAAGTCAAGAGAGCACTGGGGGTATTCTTGCAGTTTTGAGAAAAAGGTGGGCCTTTTGGTCAAAATTTAGATATCTGAAGAGAAAGGAGGTCTTATTACTGTTATTTAAAATAATGAGAAGAGGCCATGGTTGGGCAAACAGAAGTGAAAAGAACTTTTACATTTTAGTGTTTTTATATCTTTGTGATTCATAACCCTACATGGGCAAGGGCCTTCTCTGCTTCAGACCTCTTGGAAATTTTTTTTTTTTTTTTTTTTTTTTTTTTTTTTTTTTTTTTTTTTTTTTTTTGGTGTGTGAGATGACACTGAGTTGTCTTTGGGAGAAAATGGGGAGGATGAGGGAAGAGATACTGGAAGAACAAGATGTTCTACATTATTGAAGTCAGAGGCTTTGGCTGTGCTACAGGTAAAAGTTCAATGATCCTTATGGTTATAAAGCATTTTCCTAAATTCCAACAGAACTGAAGTTTTCCTAAAGGTACCCAGTGCCATCTGCCTTCCTGGGCAGAAAAATGACATCATTGTATCTCAGCTATGTTACTTTTTCATCAGACACAGTGCTGTCATCTCATATCTACCTGCAGTTAGAGACCTATGCATTTTCTGTTTATGAGATCTCTGTGTTTGCTATCTGTCACAAATTCATCTAAAAATTTAGTGATCATCAAGTCTTAGGTCAATAATATCAGGAGACAGATCAGAACTCCTTTTAGACTTCAGTTTCTTTTGCTTCTCTCATGTATTCAAGTGTGTTTACAGAAAAACTACCAAGGTCTTCTTATCGGTCAGTGTTCTGTGCTTTGGCGTTGATACTGGTGAAGCATCACAGTTACAGCTCTCACTCTGAAACCTAGTGAAATACTGTGTCAGCTTACAACAACTGGTAAGAGCAGCTTGGGGTCCAATGAGCAGGATTCCTGTGGCGTCAGCTAAGTCATGTAAAATGTAGATGTTTTGATGTTTGTTCAGGGGCTTGACTCCTTTTGCAGGTGATAGAGAACATCATCTGGTTAACTGTATTCATTTTGGACAACTATCTCACATGCTCTGTTGTGCTTCTCTGGAGAGTCACAGACAGCCATCACAGGATGATTTGTGTTGGGGAAGTCCTGAAGTGCGTTTCATTCCACCTGCTGACATGGGCAGGGACAAGTTCCACTGTCCCAGGTTGCTCCAAGCCCCATCCAGCCTGGCCTGGGACACTTCCAGAGATACCACAATTTCTCTGGACAGCTTGTGTCAGGGCCTTCCCACCCTCACAGCAGGGAACTCCTTCCCAGTATCCCATCTAACCTTGCCCTCTGGCATTGGGAAGCCATTCACTGTGTCCTGTCCCTGCATGCCTTGTCCCAGGTCCCTCTCCAGCTCTCCTGGAGCCCCTTTAGGCCCTGTCAGGGGCTCTGAGGTCTCCCTGGAGCCTTCTCTTGTGCAGCTGAACACCTCCAGCTCTCCCAGCCTGGCTCCACAGCAGAGGGGCTCCAGCCCTGGGAGCATCCCTGGGCCTCTTCTGCATGAGTTCTTCTTTATAGCCCCTACAACAAGTGCTGAAGTAGTTAAGACTAACCCCTCACTTGACACAGTTAAAATTAGGGTGTCATAAAAATAATTATGGATTCAGGAATTATTTCCATTGTCTTTTAAAAGTACAGTGGGCAATCAGATCAGATAAAGGCAAATTCAAATTTTGTTGCTTTTAAAGGCTGGAATATTTTTGGTAGCAGCTGAACTTTTCAGATCCTTTAAATATAATTTTCATTGTTAAGTTATTGAATTTTCTCAGTGGCAGAAATTGGAAACTTGCTTGTTTCTTTACTACCAATTTCACTGGAAGGCAAGAATTATTTAATAAGAAATATAAAATTTAATATATTTTTTGAAATCTTACATCAGGATGAATTGGATGGATTCCCAAGTTAGTCACAACAATAATGGGTGTAGAAAAAGAGCCCTGAGAAGCTTAGAGATTCTTAGCCTATAAATTTGGGCAGCTTGTGTTCACATCCATGTGCTAATTCAATTATGCTTTGATTAAAGTCATTCAGAGAAACACTGGTGCTGAAACCTTCATTCAGCAGATTCATTTTACAGACACACACACAAAGAGAGCATCAAAAAACCCCAAAACAATTAACCACACCGAAAAAAGCAATATGCAAAACCCAGTGGTGAAAAAAAAAAAAAAAAAAAAAAAAAGAAATTCACTAATTCTGCTTTGGGACTTCAGCTATTTTTGAGTCTATCTTTATTTAGGACCTACAGTCTCGTACCTGTCATTTGGATGCAGAATTAATAATAAGCATTAAGTATTAACCAAATCTTTGTTCACACACCTAGAGCCAATTGCTGATTTTAAGGTTTTCTTTGCTGAGAACACGTGTGCCCCATTCCAGGAAGCATCACCCTGGGGATGTGCTGATGGGGACACCTCAGTGCTCCACTTCTCAGTGTCCTTGCTGTATGGCCTGCAAATCAGGGTGGCAGATGTCTGCTGCTGAGTGCTCAGCTTTTATATTTTTTTTCCATTCCTTGTGCTTCATCACTTGGTATTTTTAGCTGCTAAATGTTGCAGAGGCAGCTTTTTCAATTAGAAAAGTGACAAACTCTGCAAAATGTACTTGAAGAACATCAGTATCAATCTCCAGTATTTGCTCACTGACTTTGCAGGATGGACTTTTTTTTTTCCCTTGAACTGAATGCTTTGATCTATTTGTCTCCAAAATAAATAAACAAAATAAAACACCAACCAAGAATGTTCCTATTTAATGATACTTAGGAAAAGGCCTGTGTCCAAATCCATGCCTGTTCCTCAGTTGGGGTGTGGTGGTAGGACAGTTAAAAGACTTTCCTATGGATACAGATCTTTTATTGAAGGCTGTCAGTGCTTATATAAACTGTTGTGTGGTTAGGAAGTCAAAAGTGTCCAGTTATGACAACTACCACTGTTTACAAAATCCTGTGTGCCTTATGCACACTTATCCAACATCTAGGAATCAGGTAGATCATCAGCTTTGGTCTCTCTCTAACATTATACAAATTATCCAGTATTGGCCTTAATTTAAGAAATCCAAACTAGCAATACCTATAGGATAGAACTGTTAAAGGAGCCTTTGATGCAAATAAATGTCCTCATTTTCAGGTACTGTTTAAATGATAATGGAAAGTGTTGTGAGAGTTTAGGCTATTTGCAATTCTTCTTAATACGTATTAATGTTTTACTTTGGTTTTCTCTTTAGAACATGCAGGAGCTAATCAAGGCAGTGGCAAAATAGAATTATAATACTTGGGAATTATTTTCTATTTTTATGGTGATGGGTTTAAGAGTATAGAGTCACTTAGGAGAAATTTTAGAGTTGCCTGTATTGGAGGAGTCACCTGTTAATGATCAATCTATTTCCCTTTCTATAAGTCACCTGACTAGAAACAGATTAGACAAATTTAGGTCAGGAATTAAAAAAGGGTCGAATTTGTAGCCACAAAGGCAGGAACACCTTATATGAAGCTACAGTGTCTTTTTCATCCTCAAACAGATTTAGAGGAAAATATTATAACTCAAATAGAGGTTGTAGTGGTATTATTACAAAAGGAGTCAAACTAGGTGATTATAATGCTCCTCTCTAGGCCTAAGTTCTATATTTATTACTTTTACTGGTTATGAGCCTGGTATTATGTAGCTGTAACATTAGAGAGAGCTCTGGGAACCTGGTCCTAGAGGAGGCACCAGCTGAGAACCAGGTGTTATAGGCTAACGACTACTTAGGAGCCTAAAACAATTAACATCATCAAAAACCTGAGCTAACTGTTCCAAAAGTGAAAATGAGTTTGAGTCATCTTTTAACAGGCTGGAGACAGCATAATCTTGGGTGTCCTAATCAAGGCCAGGATGTTTTGCCCAGAGTCCACCAAATCCACCTTTGCCATGGGGTTTGCTTGCTTCAGCATGTTGGCTTTAAGACATTCCAGAAGAGTACAAGAAAGTGGACTCAGGACATCAGAGCTCTACCCTGATGGTTTGTTTGTTGACTCTTGCTGAGCTACCTCTAAAAGCTGTAAACTCCCCTATTGCAGAAAGCCTCATATTTCAGGGCTAGGTGTTCCAAAACAAATGATTGGCATTCAGTGACAGGCAAAGAAGAAAACGAAACACACTCAGCTGGGTCAAACCCAATTCAACTTAACAACTCAATTTAACTCAGCCCAAACAGTTTCTGAACATCCCTGTGAAACAAAAACCCCCTGAGCTCCATACTTATCCACAAGGTAGGAGACACAGATGTTCGGTTGCAGCTGGAAGCCAGAGTATCTTTAAATCTAACTACCCAAAACTGCTTTAGGGAAGTCAACAAGTGACCTAGGGGATCACTCACATTTCTGATGACTTGTCAGGAGTTGTGAAGTTCATCAGGCCAATTTCCAGCACTGCCAGATTTTATCAATAATTCCTCATGCCACAAGAGATCAGTAATAAGAGGGAGAAAGCTCTGCCAGTGGGGAACATGCACACCAGCTTGACCTTGAAGGACTTAATAATAAGGATAAAAATTCTCTGAGAAGCCAAACTTTGAAAATGTTAAGTTTTGTTCTCAAAAAAAGGAATGCTTAGGTCCATTTTTTTGCCTGCCTGTCCATCATGCCTTCGTCAGTTTTTCTGTGATGGTATGGATCGTCTGAATTAGCTGTAGGAGCCCAAGGAAACTGCTCTCCCTCTGAAATCAAGGGGAGTTGGACTGCCCTTAGGACAGAGAACAGAAGAGAATGAGTGTTAATAAGTTTTAAAAGGACTCATTATTAAGATAAATGCACCTTGACATATCCTATGAGTGCCTCAGTTTCTTTCCCAGGCAAGGAAAAACAGTTTGACCTGGCAGAGTCTTGACTTTATCTAAGCAGACAGGAGAGGGATCGGACCTCAATTGTCTCATTGCACAGCAGCTTTGCGGAGGCACTCTTCTGCTACTGGCCTTCTGTGCTGGGTTTCTGTTTCGAAATACTGCCAAAATGGATGAATGTAATTATTGAGTAAAAGTCGTCTGATCAGACAATTCCTATGCATAATCCTGTGATGAATGCACATCCTTTGGGCAGGAGCCTGTCACAGGATCAGTGTGTTCTGCTGTATCACAATCACTGGTCCTGCCAGCCAGTAACTCAAGACCCCCAGATGAACAGAATGAGAAGAACAAAAAATCTCATGTCTATACTTTGGGGTAACACAATGCAGCTTTACAAGATTCTGGGATTTTTTGAATAAACAGGTTCTTTTTTTTTTCAGTAGTAAAGCTACCCAGCTTTCTGCCGTTTCAGATGAATTAATGGCAATGCCTGGAGTAGGTTAAGGGAAATTGCTTAAAGTAATGATGACAAACCTCAGTTTTGAAATAACTCTTTGTTTAGTGAGGGACCTCCAGATTTTCCTTGCCTTACTCTCTGGAGAAGTCTGTCTGTCTGTTTTTTAGGGCTCTGCAATCCATGTGTGACTTTGCCTGGTTGGAAGATCATCTGTCTCACAATCTGTCATAACCTCACAGGAGCTCTGCCATAGAAAGCATTAGTTATTCAGGGGTCTTAAAATGAGCCAAAGTTTGAGTAAGTCCATGCAATATGCCAAGTGATAGCAAGCAGGGAGACTTCTATTTCACCTTCAGAGAGGCAGCCTCATTTGCAGCAGGAAGGACACAAATAAATTCTGAAAATCAGATGCCATTCAAATATTTTGTTGAGAAAGCAACTGCAAGATAAGAAAACAGTGGCTATCATTTAAAGTCTTGGACTCTAAAAGTAGGGATTATGGAGATGTAAGGAAACTGTAAGGAAGGGAAAGAGCTTCCCCCTTTAGCCCTCTGAATACCACTTCTAATAAAGTTCAGATTTTTTACCTTGTGGAAACACTAATGTTATGGGCTTATCAAGAGAAGTAAATGCAATGGTTAGGTGAATATCAGTATAAAGTGATTCTTAATGAACTCAAAGTTATTCTATAATATATATGCTAGATTTAGTTCTTACATACTTGTAAGTGCAAAAAAACCCCCTTTGAGATACAAAGAGCTATAAGCTGAATCTGAGTGAACCCAAGTCTTTGACACCATGGGATGACCTTTGACAACATTACCAAGAGAAGAGCTTGACCTATGAAACTGAAAATAAAGATGGGAATGTGGCCAGTTGTTATTTGGAACAAAGCACTTTTCAGCAGTTAAAGGGCAACCTGTGTGAGGGAAACTTGTCTGTTAAGCTGAAAAAGTACTTAGAAGAGAATACATCTGTCCCAGTATTGTCTTCTGAAGACAGCCAGATGTCTAAGTAGATTAGCCATCTAACATTTATAGACATGCAAAAATAGGTGAGTATGCCAAAATAAATCATTGCAGCTCGGACCTGCAACGTCTGTCTGTATATATGATTCAACTGCACTTGGAAAACTGCATCTGATTAACATCTTTGTATTGCTAGCAAGTTGTTGAGGAGCTGAAGTGCTTAATTTCAGTTGCCCACTTCTGATCAGAAGGCTGTAAGCATGGATTTATAGGGAGAATTAAAAGAATTATATTTACATGTATACAATGGAAGAGGCAATTAAGAGGAGTTAGGAAAAGCCAAACATCAAGAGATATTAACATAAAAAGAGAAAAACAATTACTTGGCAAGATACCCAGGGCGAAGCTAGAAGCAAGACAATTCAATCAAGACAGAGAAAAAGTGAAATTTGGACAGATTTTACAGGAAAGTAAAGTCTTTCTTCAGAGAAAGACTTATGGGGATATGGAATAATGTGAATTCCATGAAAAAATAAAAAAGATTTTAAGCCAGCCAAAATAGAACTTCAACAAATATTCCAATGACAATTCTCACAAGAGCAAGAAAATTGCCTGGACAGTCTAACAGGTTTTGTCTCTGTTTAAATTGTGTAAGTTTGATTTCTGCTTTGTGATATGTAATGACTTCAACAGGGTAAGTTCCTTTAACATAACTCTGATATTGTGGTTAATTTGCCTTTGGCAGGGCTGTTCTTATTTTTCTACAGTAAATGACCCACACTATGGCAGACACCCAGAGATCGGCTGTGCCCATAGCCACACCTGCTCAGGCTGTCACTGCAAGAACAACCCATCTTGACTCAGCATTACCTCCAGACCACACCTAGCTCTGGCTGAGGCTCAGGATATAGTGGTACCCTGAATTTATTCCTGTGGGTTTTGCAGGAGATACTCTTACTCTTTTTGCTTGTTCAAAAATTTTTAGCACCTGGTCTCAAGGCAACAAAAGGTGCTTGTGAGTTTTCTACTTGCTGAGTGCTTGTCTTCTGAAGAGCCATACACGTGTCTGTTGTGCTTGGAGGCATTTGGGTGCTTGAAAGCAGCGTAATAGCAGAGCCTCTTTTGGAAAATTGGGAAAGATGTTCCCAACAAATGAGAAAATTAAGTCGAGAGACATTCAGCGGAAATGTAATTCTTAACAAGATTTTTGTTGCAGCAGTTGCATTGGAATGGTGGACTTTGTTGTATGCCCCAATTAACATTACATGGAAATAGAAATATGGAGTTCTGAGGGAGACTCCAAACAGTTTATGAATCTGCATCCATTTCAAGAAATTATTTCATCCAAAAAAGACACAGTTTTTGAAAACATTCACACTGAAGTGCTGTTACATATGAAATATTTCAACACAGGAAATGCCAAAGCAATCCCTGTTAGTATTTTTTAAGAAATATTTTGACTTTTGTTTCAAAATATTTTTTTAATTTAAAAATTGACCACAGTGAACAGGAAGAAAAAAGATTAAATTAAAAAAAATTTCCTAAATAGTCTCAAGACACAAGAAGAGGTTTATTTTTGGAGTGAACAAATTCCTTCAAGCTGACCCCAAATGAAGTTTGTTATTGTGCTTTCTTTTGCCTAGCTGGAAATCCTGAACATACTTCCTAGTGACCTGCCCAGGATTTTTCTTGGAATGTTTTTAGGCCACCAAAAAGAAAAAATTGAAAAAAAAATTCTGTCTCTGCTGTGGTACGTATTTCAGTCTTGCCCTGGTTGGACATGACACTGCATCTTTCTTACCTCTATGACTAACTTCCAGACACCCAAATTGCCTCCTAACATATGGAGGATGTATGGGAAGAATTTTTTGTACAAGCCAGACTGCAGCAGATGGGTGAAATATAGAGCACTCTGTCTTTGATTTAGCAAAAACAATCTACTTCGCATTTATGGAGGCTGCATGTTTTTCCCATGCAATTTCTATGTGGCCTGACTTCTCTAAGGGCTCTGCTAAAATTTCAAAGAATTTGTAACCTGATTACGCTAATTTTTTCTCCAGTTAGGGAGAATATAGTGTATTTGATGCCCATTTCCTCTCACTCAACCAGCTCTATGACATTTTGTGCTTTCTCAGAAGACCAATAGAGTCTTAAAGCCAGAGAAAAACTTCAGCTCCTCAGGTTTCTGGTGGAACAACCACAGAGGGAGTCTGGAGAACACCTCAGGCTGGTTCACAGAGGACTCTTAGCCACAGAGAGCAGGAGGTGTCAATGCTAGACCTTCTATTCATGGACAATTAGCTTTTTCCATGTGCACATGGACATTTAGTTGGCCCCAAGGATGAGATCCAGCTCTCAGGATGATACCTTAGTTCAATGTCTTACCCAACCACGACCTGGCCCATGCAGGGTTGTGCATGTCCTGTGATGGGATGGGCACAGAAACATATGAGTGGCAGCCACATAACAGCAACAACTCTAATGTTCTGTCACTCAGGACAGAACCCTGAATTTCACTACTCATAGGCATGAGGGGCACTGAGAGGCCCATAAGCCACTTCTATCTGAAGAGCCAGATGGTTCTGATTCCCAAAATTCTGTACAAATGTCTGTAAGACATGTATAAGCCAAGGGCAATGAAACTCTTTCAAACTGAAATTACATGTGGTCAGTCCAAATTCTAATTTCATGGCACAATTTTCCTCTTTGTTGTCACATCCAAGTGGTGAGACAAACTACTTTGGGTAGGAAAAAAGAGGGGAAAAAATTAAATTAAAAGCAGTAGGCACTCAAATTTATCCAACTGTGCTGGGAAGTGGACACCATTCAAGGACCATATGCTGAAGGGATACTTTCCTCATGCATCAGATAAGGACATGAGGACACCAGGAGAAGAACAAGGTGGGGCCTGTCTCTGTTCACTCTTGTGGCAGTGTTGCAGAGCCAACCCATTTCACTAAATGAGTCTTTTCTACCATGACGTCCTTTTTTTTAGAAGTTTGCTCCCTCCAGCACCAGTAAACTCTCGTTTTTCAGGCTCCTTCGTGCAGCCACACATGTACCCCCACAGAGCAAGGATGGGGAGTCTCAGAGCTGCATTTGAGGAGTCGGAATAGTCTCTTGCTAAGCACACTGTTTTGGGTTTTTTTTCCTTATTTTTATATTTTTTTTTTGTTTAATTTTCCATGCTAGGCTATGCAGCAGGAGCAGGCAGATGGACTGCAGCATTGCTCTGTACACCAGGTGGCCTCAGTGGCATGTGCTTTAGCCCTGATCATCACAAGGTGCAACCACCACTCCTGACTATGCCCTTTTTGTTTGCAGTGATCTGAGCACGCTTTGCAGGGCAGTGAAACAGAGCCAAGAATCATGCAACAGGAGAACATGTAGGAGATAAAACACGTGCATGGATGAGATTGATATCAGAAGGCATCTGTTAAACATACATAATGTTTGCATGAAACAGCTCTGCAGACAATGAGTACTGCTGTATTGCAGCTACCTGGAGGCACAGAGTTGTTATCCTCTTCTCTTAGAATAAAGTTCTTAAAAAATAAAAGCCTCAGCCACAGGTAAGCATTTTGCATGTTGCCACATAGTGATTTATTTATCAAAGAGGAGAATGGAGGAACCAACAGGTGACTGATAAACCCGCTGTTTGGGAAACTGCAAGAAGGTCTCAGTAAGAGGATGATTGTCCTCATGGAGGGAAGCTACTGGTGAAATTTCTCAACTCACTTAATGGATTTAGTATGTACACGAAACAGGAATACACTGATAAATCTGCTGGCCACATGAAGTTAAAGAATGCTATTAGTGTGATGGGAAGTTGTGAGTCACAGAAACTTGGCAAGGCTCAGCCATACAAAATGTAGGTTGTCCACCCGTGGTAGCAGTCATCTTACAAAAAGCAAATTTCTGTGGAGGAGTTACTCACCATGAATTCTCTTTACTGTTAGCAGTGACAAAAGCACTTTAAACATACTATCCATGTCTTTTTAAAATGAATACCTAAGGTACATTTAAAGGACTTTGCACTAAGTGTAGCTATCACTCACTCTTGATGGTAAGGACTCCATAAGGAGTCTGGGTCAGCTGCAGATGCATGAACTGTGCTCATCTAGATGCAGGAGATTAATCATGTTTGGCTTTAGAGGAGAATAATAAATTCTCTGCAAGATGGTGCCATCCACAGGGAGGGGGATAGAGGAAGGGCAGTTTGATCTCCTCACACATGGAGACCTCTGATCTGATTTTCAAACCGGAAAACATGGAAACAAATAAAAACTGAAAGTAAACTATGATCCTGGAGTGTTCGGTGTATTTCTTGTACTGAAAGTCCTGATATGAGGCAGAAATGAATAAATTAATTTCCACCAGGAAGAACAAGTGCAAAGGCTGTCTGTGATGATGACCAGGCAGTGACCATTACTTCAGAGAGGGTTGAGGTAGTTTGGCCAGAGGGAAGGCAAGGCAAGGCAAGGCAAGGCAAGGCAAGGCTGTGGGACTTTCCAGATGCCATGCAAAATTTCTTTTAGCAGATTAGCCTTTAGCTCGTGAACCACCTCTATCTTTCCTCAATATTAGCAAAGACAGAGCCATGTTTTGCTAAGATTTTTTTAGCTGTTCCTCACGTACTGTGCTGGCTGCATCTCTCCTCAGCACGGCTTCTTTCTCTGTCATGCCTACAGTGACTTGGTCAAGCACTGTCCAAGACCCTAAGCTTTTCCATTCCCTGTAGGCTTTACCAAAGATTGTTAGAATGAACTTCTCTGAGTTCATGGGGATAACTGGGCCAAATCTAGACCAGGGGTACATCCTATAGCTTGAATTTTCTCCTCCTTTTTTCTCTTCCCTCTTTAGCCTTTCAAAAATAGGAATGTTGAGAAATCACAGTAGCCATCAGGATTGCAACCACTTGGCGGAATGGAGAGACAGAAAAATCACAGAGAGATCTGAGAGAGGGAGGAAATGAGGAATTAAAATGATCAACACCTAGAATTAAACTATTAGTCAACAGAGATTAAGTGCAATGGGAAGCAAGGCAAGGCTATGCAATACCTCATGTATTCTATTTCAGCAGTGGGAATACTCTCCTTCCAGAAACTAGTTATGGCCAAATAACTCAGGTTGCTCGGAGAAGCTGGGGCTGGCCCATCCCTGGGAGTGGTCAAGATCAGATTGGAAGATGCTTGGGGCAACCTGGGATTGTGGTAGATGTCCTTGCTCATGGCAGAGGGTTTGGAGTGGGATGGACTTTACGAGTCCCTTCCAACGCAAAGCATTCCATGATTTTGTGATTGTAAGTTGGTTAAAACACGTTAAATAATTGAAACTCTATGTCTCACAGTTTTGTAAAGGAAAACCACAACCCTTCCTTCTACTTGAAGGACACGGCATGCCTTCTACTTGGCATGTTTTCCAAAGGCTTACATGAGAGAGGGCAAGTGGACAGACTGCCTCAGGGTATCTCCCACTCATCCTCACCTGTCATGGAGGGCCACCAAAGAGCAAGTGATTGGCTTCTAACGGGACAAGGCTCAAGAAGATGAAGTAATTGGAAATGTCTTATAAGAAGGCAGTGGGCAGTAGGAAAGGAAGGAGGTGTGGTTTGCAGGTGGCAGAGTTACTTGTGGACAATGCTGGGGCACATAGGTGAGTTTTTCAGGCATGAAGCTCAAGAGTTAGACCAGAGACCACAGCAAAGGCTGGTAAGGACATGGTGAGTCACATACTGGGCAGTGGGGAGAAATGTTTCTCATCGTTGTAAACTGGTTTTTCCTCCTATGCTGCTTAATTGATCTCTGGAACTCTGGGCATGCAATTTTGCAGGAGGAAAATACAGTTGGAAATACTCTGAGTTATCTCACAGAGGACAGATGCATAATGGAAGCACAATATAATATAAACTCTCATACTACAGGGTATACAATCATTACTGCTGACAGGTTTATATAGCAAAATTAGTCCATAATTGCTCAAAGAGAATTCTTGTATCTTCCTCTGAGGAACTCTTGGAGGAAGAATCTGGATTAAAAGCATTGCTAATTGCAACCCTTCCTATATCTTACGAAATCTTTTCCATTTCTGACTCATATGTTATGGAAAAAAATTTGTATTTCCTGCAAGTTACATAAATTTCAATAAGAACAGAAGTTTAATTTCTGTGAATGAGATTCCTGGGAAAAACAGTGAGATCCAAACAAGTGCAGTGCTTGAGCTGTTTTGCAGGGCCATCCTACCTGCAGGTATCCAATGAAAGTGCAGTTGTGCAGTCAGTGAACATCTCCCATTAAATCAGTGCCTTAATTGCAGGGCCCCCTGAGAATTTTTTACAGGATCCCCTGAGACTCCTTCCACTGAGATCCATTTGTCTTTGTAGTGTATGTTCAGATGCACAGAAGATAGAATACCTTTTTTCTCCTTTTTTCTCCTTCTTTCCCTTTCCTTTTCCTTCTTTCCTGCCTCCCTGCCTTCCTTCTTTCCTTCCTGCCTTCCTGCCTGCCTTGAAAATCTACAATTAAAGACTAAAATCCCAGCATGTGAGTTAAAGTTTAGGGAACTGAGTTAGAGGCAAACACATCTCAAGATTCATAAGACATCCACCTTCCCTGGGGGTGGTCAGTAGGTGCTGTTAAGTGACCCTTTGGTGCCTGGGTTTTTAGGTGCCTCAGGTGATACACACTCATGGCAAAGATGAAGGGGACCACTGTCTGATTAGCCTGTGGAATTCCTATGTTTTAAAGAAAGAAAGTAGGCTCTTGAGACTTCAGCTGGTGTCTTGGACAAGAGATCGTGAATTCTGTGGCTGTTCTAGCTAATAGAGTGAAATGTCTGAAGAGGAAAATAGTAATTATTCTTCAGGATAGTAGGAACATATGATGGAATTCCCCATCCTCTGATAAACTTATCTGCAAACTAGTGATCAAACTGAAATACTTTTGGTTCATAAGCAGCAAATCTGCAAAGAAATCTCTCCCCTGTTCCTCCCATAGCCTTCACAACATTATTTTCATTTCTATCTAGATTTGTTTGCTTGCTAGTCTATGGCCTCCCCCTAAGGATGTAATTGGAGATGGATAAATTATTTTATTTTATTAAATATTATTCTTGGCTTTTTGGAGATGTTTTTTGTTTTGCTTTAATGATTATTCCTTCTGGTGTTATTTCAGTTTTCAATTACAACTTGTGTGTATATGTGTCTGGTACACTACCATTTTGTAAATGGATGTATGCACTTATTGTTAATTGATTCCCCAAATAAAACCAAATGCTTGCATTGAAATAATGTATTATATTTCTTGCATGCCACTGAGCTGGATGCCTTCCAGTTTGGCATCTACTGCAGTTCTAGAGATGGACATTTTTCTCTCCCTCCTATTACCCCTGGAGTGAACAGAGATGATGCCAATTTTCTCTGCAGATCTCATATTGTTGGTTGATGTCTCTGGAAAAAGGTGGCCAAAGTTGCACATCTAAGTGTGTATTTAGGCATCTAGACAGACAGTTGCTTTTAAAAATACCCCAACAAATCACTGAACTCTCAGCAACCCACACAGGCTTCTGTGAGGGTTTTCTTCCCTGAAGTCACGCCATTATGAAGGGTATTTTTCAAAACCAGCCCTTGTTGGCCTATATCCGCTCCTACCAAAACCACTATCTGCTTGAGAGTTATAGCAGAAATGGGAATTAATCCACAACTGGTCCTTTAGCCAGTTTTTGTGATCCGACTTTTTTTTCTAGCTCTAGCTAGAAAACACAAATGAAGTCCCTGATGGTGGGACCATGCACTTCAGCAAGTTTCAATAGGTCATCTAGTCCTTTTTTTTTTTTTTTTTGCCAAAAAGGGAAAACAATCCCCTTTCAACTGTGATTCATTCCACATATTACAAACATCTATCTTAGGAGTTGATGAATCATTTCCTGGAGGTGCTTCCCTTGCTCTCTCTGCCTTCTCTTCATTCAGGAAACCTAGAAGAAAGCTTAAGAGAGACTATAAATTGTAGATAGCTAAAAGGGGGGTGATGAATCCCACTGTGCACTGAAAATCAATGACTGTGGATTCATTGAATTCTAACTTTCAAATGTTGTCAGCATTTCTGTTTTGACAGTTTGGAATTTTATATTGCTAACTACTTCCTGTCATTTTTTACAAACCTCGTCTCCCCGCCCCCCCCCCCCCCGCATCCCCCCTGCAAAAAACACAAAACAAAACAACCCAAACAAACAACCAACAACAACAACAACAAAACAACCCAAAACCAAAAAAACAACAACAAAAATTTAAACTATCCCATTGAGCTGGTGTGGAAATCTGTGACGGGAATTAGCTGGACAATAACAGGCAACCTAATGTTTTTTAGACAGTGAAGGGTTTCTTATTTGGTCTTCAGCTGCTAGAATGAGTCAAGTTAAGGTTAACATAAGATGCAGAAGCACTTGTACCAGCAGGCCACAGGGATACCCCCAGGGCTGGAGCCCCTCTGCTGTGGAGCCTGGCTGGGAGAGCTGGGGATGTTCACCTACACAAGAGAAGGCTTCAGGGAGACCTCAGAGCCCCTGACAGGGCCTAAAGGGGCTCCAGGAGAGCTGGAGAGGGACTTGGGACAAGGCATGGAGGGACAGGACACAGGGAATAGCTTCCCACTGCCAGAGGGCAGGGATGGATGGGATATTGGGAACAAATTCCTGGCTGTGAGGGTGGGGAGGCACTGGCACAGGTTTCCCAGAGAAGCTGTGGCTGCCCCTGGATCCCTGGAAGTGTCCAAGACCAGGCTGGATGAGGCTTGGACAACCTGGGACAGTGGAACGTGTCCCTGCCCATGGCAGAGGCTGGAATAGGGTAATTATTAAGGTCCTTTCCAGACCAAATCTATAAGGGAGGATTCCTCTCTGCTGATCCTGAGAGGGTAACTTAAATGCAAGCCTACAGCTGGATCAAGCCCCTGGTAAAATACCTTCAAAGAAAAGGAAGCAGAAACTGGGGAGGACACAGATCAAACCATCCAAGGCATAAGTTTCCAGATCTCACCTGTGCTGAGAGACATAAGCTAGCTCCCACTGTGGGGTACATCTAACACTGCAGAGCTCACAATTGAGATCCTGGAGCACATCTGGGCTGTGGCCTGGGCTGAGCAGCCTGCTAATTACACTGGCCTTTCAGCAGGATTAGTTATCACTGAGCTGATAAAGCACAAAAGCTTTTGGCTGCCGTTCTGGCTTGTTTGGGACCTCTGAGTGATGTTGTGTTATGTATTTCAGTCAAGGCCACAGGCATGAAGGAAAATGTTTTGATGATGATTGTATAATAATATGTGTTGATGTCAATGGCTAAAGAACTGGAAGGGAGTACGAAAAGCACAAGCAGCAACTTGCTGAAAGTAAACTGCTTATCTCTGTTAAATCCTTCTTGGTTTAGTATTTTTAACCTGTAGAGTATAATAATGACCCCAAGGAGGCTGAGAACCCTCAGAATTATTTAAAAGCTCTTAATAATTCATAACAAAGTATAGCATAACATTAAAAAAAAAATTGAGCCTTAATATAAAGGGCTACTCATTATTACCTGGTTATCTACTGATGAAGTTGAAACAAACATCTTGTCATCTTCTGGCTGAGCATGGTAATGTAATGTTTTAGAATTGGAGACACATAAACAATAAAAAACACAGGATCTTACAAGGAATTGACAAAAGAGGTAATTTATCTTACTCCAGTATTGATCATTCCTCAGCCACAAAATGCAATACAGAAATGTCAAGCATTCTGGTGTTGCTCAGTGTGACCAAGTTTTCTGATTTGATCATCTGGGGGGAGCAGGTGCCCTTCTGAATGATGCTGTCTCTGAAGGAGGTACAGCAGTGTAAAGATGACAACATTAGTGAAACCCAACCATCCATTACCCTCCACTAAAAGAAATTTAGGAGATGTCATTCCCAAAAGTTGTAGCTGGGGGTTTAACTCGTGAAAAATGAAACATGAAAAATTTCTTCCTAATTCCCATGCATGTATGTTAGTGACACTAATTATATCACATAATAAGATTTACCTAATTTGAGTTGTGCTTTTCCCTATATCGCTTTTTTAATTGGTGGCTGACATCCATTGAAATGTAAAGTTACCGGAGAACCAAGAAAGAACTAGAAGACTTGTTTCACAGGGAGGGTACTTTTGTGCTTAGGTCATTTGACTTCCCTCTCATAGACCAAGAGGTGGGTGAGTCCAGTATTTTCATCACAGCATCCTTAAAGGTTTTGAGTTGGAATGGATCTTAAAAATAATCCAGATCCAACCTCCTGCCGCAGTCAGGGACAACTTCCATTATCCCAAGTGGCTCCAAGTCCTGTCCAACCTGGCCTTGGACACTCCCAATGTCCAGGAGCAGCCACAGCTTCTGTGGACAACCTGTGCCAGGGCCTCCCCATCCTCACACGGGATAATTCCTCCCCAGCATCCCACCCAACCAAGGCTTTTTCCAGTGTGAAGCCATTTCGCCTTGCCCTGCCACTGTCTGTCCATGGGAAAAGGCATTCTCCCAGGGACTATTTTGCAGAAACTTTGAGAGTTGCTGAGCATATGGGTACAGTTGGGTGTACGCAGACATCCTGGTACCCTATCCTTGCTCCTGACTGCCATGAACCAGGCCAAACTCACCAAAATATCTCCAGTCCTAAAGTCAGTACATATCCCAGCAGTGCTGCTTGTGTGGTTGGATAGGGACAGGCGCTCGGAAGAGATCGGTTGTAACGGGAAGAGCAGAGAACACTCCAACCCCCAAAGATAAGCTATCACCACAAGAATGTAAGCTCTACTAACATGTGCCAGTACTTTTCCATTCTCCCTTCTAACCCAGGAAATGTAGCAAGACCCCTCTGACGTAGTGAAAGACCCCAGAGTATATAAACTGCATGTTTGAGATATTAAAGGCTTTTTGTAACCATCCACCAAATTGGTGTAAGCGTTGTTATTAAGCCCGGCGACACCAGCAGAATGTGCACGCCGTGCTGTCGGTCCTGAAGACCAAGCTGCCACCGTTGCAGAAAAGAAACAGCAACATGCTTGGATGATATATCCACTGTCTGCAGAGGCTGGCAGCTGGGAGACCTTAAGAAATCCCCCAGGATTTATTCTAATGTCCAAATCTGACATCAATATAAGTAACCTCGTGCAAAAAACCACTGATGCGGAGCTCTACTTAATTTATTAGTTGGCAGATGTAAGCATTTGCTATATGCCAGTTGCAAGGGCATTTTTGCAGCCAGACTTTGTGCATCCTTTTCCTTTTGAATACTTCTAAAGGTCATATTGGTCTTGGCTACTCATTTATTTCCTTTCTCTCATTGAATTTTTAACAATTACAGGCGTTCATCCAAAGCTCTGGGCTCCTCTACACTGCATTAAAATTCACAATGTCATTTGCTTTCAGTAAATATATTCAAATGAGCTGCCTTCAAAACCATAAATTACTCACCATACAATCAATCATAATTGCAGGACCCTGAATTTCTCCTCTACATGTTGTCCTTTAGTGCCCAGAAGAAACACATGATGTAACTGTTACCAGAAGCTCGTTGTGGAAAAGAAATTTGATGCGATCATTTTCATTCTCTAAGGAAAACTTGGTAAGTTAAATACAGGACCAGTTTTGGCTGGAAAATGAGACACATACATGTAAATTTTATATTACCACTCAGAGCTCTGAGTTTTTGTACTTAAGAAAAGTTATCTTTCTAATCAATTATTAAGTTTCAAAATGGAACATGTGCTTCTCTCTTACTTTCCCATAAACCTCCCTGACAATTTTAAACATACATATTCACATGCAGAATGTGTGCTTGTTAAAACAGTACATGGTCAGAGCTTCCAGCCAGATAAAAATGATCAAGACAGCCTCTTACAGGATATAGAGTTTTATGCCACGGAAATAAATGCCAACTAAAAATTATCCAAAAGATTTTTATTTTTAATCTAATTTTTCTCACAACTGTGTACAGTATAAAAAAAAAAAATACAAGAAAGATAATATTAAG
Organism: Sylvia atricapilla; assembly: GCF_009819655.1. NCBI lineage: Eukaryota > Metazoa > Chordata > Aves > Passeriformes > Sylviidae > Sylvia > Sylvia atricapilla. Next base: position 61,444,582 of record NC_089174.1, read on the forward strand.
AATCTAATTAGTCCTTATAGATAAGAGTGGAACTATTACCTTCCTCTGTGCTCTTGATATGATCAGGAATAGGTTTATCACTAAATCACGGAGATAAGAGATAGAAGAGATCTACTAGGAAATCCTCTTCTCTTTATGTGTGTAGAATTGTTCCCTCCAACATACTTTCTGAGGCACCATCTGGTCAAGCATTTAATGCCTCAAAACAGCAAGGCTCCAGTCACTTCCCTTGAGAGATGACTTTGTTACCTAGCAGATCTTAGTGTGAGGGACTGAGTTCCAAACTAAATTTTACTTTTCACATTGCTAGAGAGTTACTCTGTCTCAGCAACGCTTGCCTTGAACCCCGTGCCCTTTATCATGTGATAAACCCATCCTGTGTTCATACAGCTTTGTACCTATAGTTCAGATCCTGGTCAACTTTGCTACTTTGCCCTTTCCCTCAAGGCTGATTTAAGTTACTGTCAGCATTATTTAACCTGCTGGTGCTTGATGGATATGTTCTATCGAATGGTTGAATTCCCAATAGTCAACAGTTTTACTCTACAGCAAAGCTTATGAGAAACAAGCAACAAATATTGTTAGAAGTGAAGAAATATGGGGAGATCGTATTTGTAGATCTCGGCTGTAGATATCCCTAAGGATAAAATAAACAAGTACAGTGCGTATCAGCTTCTCCCCTGCCTGTCTCATGCATTACTTGTCTTCTTTGGGTCCCATCCAGAGACCTCTGAACCAAATGGAAAACTTTCACTGACTTCAATAAGAGTTGGGTCAACCCCTTAAGGGCTGTGATTTTTTCTTCCCCAAGTATGTGGCCATGATTCAGTGGGATACTTCAGCACCCAGCTGCCTCCAGTACTGGAGTTATCTCAGGGCTTTTGCTGAGGTTTTTCATGCACTAAATAAGGATGTGCTTAACCAGGCTGTTGATTCTTCATATTTAATACCAAGTGGGCCCTATGGAATGCCAAAAATCACAATTATAGTATTACATATTTTATCCATATCAGATGTACCAAAGATGCATTTTATATGGCAGTAATTCAAAACACAAAGCAAATTACTCTGCTGGTATCATCCTGTGTATTTACACTGCTCAAGAATGTGTCTTGTGGCTTTACAACAGCTTGCTAATACAAGCTGCTTTCACTAACCTGTCTCAGAACATCAAACAAAAGAAAATCAAATAGAAATGTAAACTTCATATCCTGTGATATATGTGGATTATAACCAGTGAAAACATTTTTGATAGAACAATTTTATGTTTAAAATGAAGGCTGGTTGAAGCTGGAATATTTTGTGGGAACATAACTATTTCAATGACATTTTTTTGTGGGAAAAATGTTTCAGCAAATTGCTTTGATTTTCTTATTTGTGTCACTAACGTAAAAATTATTTGTTTTAAAAAAAGAAAAAATGCATTTTCGAATTTACCATACTGTTTTGTCTTGACATATAGCAATTATTGAATTAATCATGTAGTTTAATATAATGCATTATATTCAATATTTCATTACAGTGTTTTTCAAAATTGCAACGAGGCATTTCTACTTTTCCAAAGTAGTACATCAATAATTCTTCATGAGACTTTCAAAATTTCTGCTCCCTGAAAGTCTCTCTTTAATCTTTTCCAATTTTCTACTATATTCCAATATTCAAACATAATTTTAGCATGTTCACAGCCTGCACAAAAGCTTGAATTTCTGGGCACTTGTAGTACCAACTCAATCATATGTATTTGCAGATTGAAGCTTCTACAGATAAAGCCAACTGCAGTCAAATTTGTGCACATTCGGTCCAGATTCTCGGATACATCCTGTTGCAATCTGAGCTAGTACCTTCCTTCCTCATGTATATTGTCATCACTGATTCTGAAATTGCAGTTTCAGTCACAGAGTCACAGAATGGCTTGAGTTGAAATGGATCTTAAAAATCATCCAGTGCCCCCCTCTGCCATGGGCATGGACACTTTCCACCGTCCCAAGTTGTTCCAAGCCTCATCCAGCCTGGTCTTGGACACTTCCAGGGATCCAGGGGCAGCCACAGCTTCTCTGGGAAACCTGTGCCAGTGCCTCCCCACCCTCACAGCCAGGAATTCGTTCCCAATATCCCATCCATCCCTGCCCTCTGGCAGTGAGAAGCCATTCTATGTGTCCTGTCCCTCCATGCCTTGTCTCAGGTCCCTCTCCAGCTCTCCTGGAGCCCCTTTAGGCCCTGTCAGGGGCTCTGAGGTCTCCCTGAAGCCTTCTCTTGTGTAGGTGAACATCCCCAGCTCTCCCAGCCAGGCTCCATGGGAAAACTCACTGAGATATAGTTCTGTGACAATGAGGTAATTTTCAAGGAAAAATATTCCCACTCAGCAAGATTATATTCTGCACATAGATGTGGAAAATCATAGCATGATACAGGAAAGGAGAATCCAGCTACCTCAAGGTCCTGGCTGGAGAGCAGCTGCTCCCTTTCCTACTTCACTTTTTCACCTCAAAACATGGTGGTGGAAGCACAGTGGAAACCCTGCTCTGGGATTCCACATTGTAGTACATGGTAGTGAGCCACACATGGCCACATTTTGTTTATGACAGATGGCTCTTCCCAAAAATAAGATGTGCAAGATTGTGCTGACTTGGACAGTTCTGCATAAACTGAGGCGGATCGACAGGGTGTAACATACATTTTCTGTTTACTAAAAGTCTAGAAGAGAATGGGCCAAGCCCAGCAAAGAACAGCCGGTTTCAAAGATATTACGGCTGAAAAATGTTGTTTCTCACAGAGATCATCTCTCTATAATAAGCTTCATGGTGATCCTGTATGGTGCAGGAAAAGAAAAAAAAACAACTATGCAGATTAGGAAAGGAGTCAATCACATGATTTTTATTTGTATGCTATCATGGAGATGTCTGTGAGAGGAAAAGAGAGCTTCTGCTTGTCTCCACAGCTCAGCACAAAGCCAGCCTAGCTAGAAACAAGCTACCTCATGGCCTAGAAACTGCTTGTGGGAACTATGTGGAATTCAAATGCAAGAAGGAGGATTTCTCAGTGATGAACTGGCACACTCAGAGAGGCTGTGTTGATGGACAATTTGCAAGAGTCAGCTGTGATTTGAACCAAACAAAGCACACATACAACCTTGCTGGAGTGACCACTTGGAAGGGCCATGCTGAAAATCCCAGCTAGAACTCTGCAGCTCACACATGGGACTTGTTCTATCTTTGTTGGTCTTTTTCCTACTCTTTGTATCCTGAGTGGAGAATGCATGCATAATATGGGGTTGACCAAAAAACATTTTCTAAATCCTAAGAATTATAATTCATCATGAGGTATTGGGGGTTGTTCTGATGTCCCTCAACGGTAGGGATTAGTCTAGGTCTGGTGGGGTTAATGCAGCAGAACTGATTTGTGCCAGCTGAAGATCAACTCCCATTTAAAATGCTTTACTGGAAAAGGAGAAATTAATTGTTTTGCTTCAGATTTTTCCAGATGTTGGAGACTGGAAAACCTGCTACTGAAACAGGATCTCTCATCCCCTTTTGCTTTTTAGATTATACAGCAGACAGACAGAGCATAGAGGGCGTTTTTGTTGCGGCTTCTATTTTTGTCACTTCCTCTGAACTGTGCAAAACCTCCCATGACTAAAATGTCTTTCTTTGGCACAGGGGAATCGCATCTTTTGGGATGATATAACTGAGTTGCGTGGGAAGCATTTTTTTCTTAGGCTAAGAAACTGATATTAAAAAAAATACCGTTACATTCCAAACTGAGATCTTTGGGAAAGTTCGTGGGAAATCGGAGAGATCTATCCTCAAAACAGCCAATTAATTCACTCTTAGGTTAAAATGTGGGGCTTCTCAGCATTTCAAAGCCCATGTTTTTAGGTACTTGGAAGGAGCCTCCATTTCTGTAGCTGTTACTATGATTGGAACTCCTTCAGAGAAAAAAATTTAAACCATATGTGCTTCTCTGAACAATTTAATTCCTATCAAAGCTAACGTTTGTTGATGACAAAACATTTTGCTTCAAAAACTCCTCTGATGATAAGAATTCACTCAGTAAAGTTTACATAACCATTTTGGAGACCTTGACAGAAAAATCATATCTTGAAAGCAGCTGAAATCTGACTCCTTGAAGATGACTGTACCTTTCCCTCTGCAATTACTTCAGCTGAGTTCTGCACAGAAAAACACTTCCAAAGTTCCTCACTGGCCTCACCAGGTTTTTCTCTCAGACTGTATAATCCCATGATTACATGGTGATGTTGATGCAACGTGACCTGGTGTGTCAGTGGAGTTTCTAACTACTTATTTTGTACCACTGAAGAGAAAGCCCAGCAGTCTAGATGCTTAAACTGAAGCAGAATTAAGAAAAAGAGGGAAATCTGATAATCATTATTGAAATCTACTTGTAAGTAACTGGCAGCTTTTCCTGAAAGTTTCAGCTCATGATAGTGGTCACAAAATGCTTTGCAGTCTGCCAGTCCACTCTGCCAGGCTGTTCAGTAGCTACCTGTATTTAGCAATAATTCAGGAGAATGCTTGACTGGTTGACAAAAGCTCCCCATGTATCACCCTTGTGTATGGTCACACAGATGAAATCCTCGAGCTGGTTATTACATAACCTTGGACATTCCCTCAGCTGTCCTGCTGGCTTTCTCATGCTCTTCTCAGAAGTGGTGGCATTTCTGATCATGAGTGCAAGGAGTGGGTACAGTGGCCTTGCAGTCACTAATTAGGTTACTTCTATGGGCCTTTCAAAAAGGGTATTGCATCCTCGCAACCTGAAATTGAAAACTTGCTGAAGATCTTACCATGCAATCAAGAAAATACATTTTTCTCCATTTCTTTGAAAAGGAATGCAATTTAGCTGGAATCCTATTAGGAGAATAACAAAAAAAATTCACCTCAGATGGCATAACCAATAAAGCTTCCTCCCTAGCTTTTCTGAGAGAAAGGTTAAATCAGTATAAGGCACAACAAAAGATCAGGGGAGATACTGAATGTTGACAATATTGTTGAATGGCAGATGAACATCTCTGTACACTCACTGGTCATGAGGGAGTGCTGAATCCAGCATGAAGAATGGCTTTTGAGAAATGTCAGCTGGCAATAACACAGTGTAGTGTGTGAGGGAGCACTGAAAAAAGAGGAAAAAACCCAACTGATATGGGATACCAGATTCAGTTGTGCAAAATTTGCTATAATGACTACCTAAAAATTGCAAACAGACTTGGTTTTCAACTCCTTTGCAAATAACATAAGCCAGGACTTGTCAAATTGCATGATATTCCTCCAGATCATGTGGCTTTTGGGGGACAGTTGACCTCATGGTTTCTCAAGAAGCAGTGTTGATATGGTACCCTAGCTCAGCACATGAAGGTATGTGGAAGGGTTGGCATGAACTGGCTCCTCCCAGAGGTGAAAGAATTCCTGATAAGTGAGTATTTTAGTATTTGAAGTTGTTCTCTCTTTGGAAAATCTAATGGAAGTTGAGCACCTTCAACTTTAAAACCATAATTGCTATTTGCCTATTTCCTAAAAGTGCTACAGTGCAAACAGATCTATCAAGATAACATTTAAGAGTCAGTGTTTAGCCTAGCAGTTGTGAACTATCTTGTATGGTCAAACAAGCCTATTTTTCTAAGGTCATTCATATAAGTGGCAATAAAATCTCATCTTCAAACTTATCTGAACTTCTTAAAAAAAACAAAACAAAATTACTGTATGAGGAGATGACATCCTGATTTAGAACACTTGAGATGTAGCAGTCTGAGCCATGATTTTTGGAAGTGTTAACTGTGCATGATTTTCAGATGAAATCAAGAGGAACAGGAGGGTGTTGTTTAGCCACAGTTTCACACCTTCATCTCTGGTGAATGCTCACTTTGCTGGTCTGGTCTACACTGATCTTAAAAGACAGCTGCTGCTCTCTGACAACTCTTTGGAGTGTAAAATGATGCTCATTTTAGTCTTCACCTTGCATTGGTCAGAGGAACCAAACTCACCTTCAAGCTGTAATGGCCTGGGAGCACCCTGAAGGTGAGTTGTGCTCATAATGCCCATGCTGGTGCCCTTTTGCTGAGACTTAAAACATCTCTCCACTTACAAAGACTCCCAGAGGATCCTGAGTTGGATGGGAACCACAATGACCATCAATGTTCAGCTCTGGGCCATGCAGACACCCCAAGAATCCCACCCTGTGCATCCCTGGCAGCATTGTCCGAACATTCTTGGAGCTCTGGCAGCCTCAGGGCCGTGACCATTCCTTGGGAAGCCTGGGGAGTGCCCAGCACCCTCCGGGGGAAGAGCCTTTCCCTGATATCCAAACCAACCCTGTCTGGCACAGCTCCAGCCGTTCCTTGGGGCCCTGTCAGTGATCACAAGAGAGAACACAGCCCAGTCTCAGGGCATGGGTTTGGATGAGTTACCTCATCTAAGGTGAATCAAAGGTGATCACCTGCTGGAGTCGTTTCAACATATCCCTGTACCAAAGGCATAGGCATCTCTGTAGCTCCCAACTCCCTTCATTGGCAGTACATATAACACTTGTAAAGCAGAATTCAACTGACCTGCCTTAGGTGCCTTCTGCAGAGCAGAAGAATCATGCCCCAAAAAGTGCTACTTCTAGGGAACAAGCTCAGATGTATCTGTATTGTTCATGTCTAAAGTTGAGCAGAATAACTCCATTTTAGGGTATGATATAGTGAGTCTGAGCCCATGAAACCCCGGCCATGTGATGGTTAGATAAAAATAATAAAATAGTGGTCCAATGGTCAAAGGCAAAGGAAGCAGGATCAGTCTTGGCTCAGGTATTAACATAACTAAACAACCTGTGCAACCAGCTGACTCTTTCCAAACAGCTCAAAATTCAGTCAAGAGCCCTGAAGGCTTCATCACCAAGCTAGTGAAAGCTTTGACATCTAAAGATGCTCTTGAGAAGGGCAGTCTTTGTAGGCCACCAGATTACTGATCCACAAAATCTGGTGAATTGTTAACTTGTCATACTATTAGTATGTTTTATTAACTTGTCATGGAACATTATTTTTTTAACAATAAGATTTAGAGATGGATAAAAACATGTAGTGAAATTTGGACTTTGTCCTTCAGCTTCTGTAACGTCCCTGACTTAAGCTTTAAGAAGACTGTGAAAAGCAGGGCCACTGCATAGGTAATGTGAGTTGTCTTTTCCCAGAAAATTAATGCCATTTACCTTGGGTTTTCTTGGAGACAAACAGGGCAGAGTTTATTGGATAAGGCACGTTAATACCTTCACAAATAGTGACCTCTTGCAAACTGTGGATGCCGTCACATATACAAATCTGGTTAAAAAGATAAACAAAGACAGAGAAAGCATCCAGTTGTCAAGAATGCATTCCTAAAGAGATGAGGGACCACAGCTGAAGAAGACCTTTATGTCTGTTTTAAGTCTGCTTTTTCTCTCTATTTTTCTGGAGCTGGTGTGTGGCATAGATTAATCTTTAACTTCACGTCCCTATAAATGTCTTTTTTTCTGTCTAGGCATGATTTATTTGCTTTTTTTTTTTTCTATTGCGATCATATGTCACTACTTCCAAATGTAACTCTGAAATATTTTTTTTTTTTGTTCATAACAAAAAGCAGTGTTAGAAGGAAAATATGAAGAGATTAAAAAAAATATATATAAAGAAGTTGGTAATACGACTGTAGAGTCTTGAACCTAAAAGGGAAATACAAGACCAAGCAAGGGATCTTTCTCTGCTGCTGTAAGTCTTTTTCAGCAGTGTAATAATTTCATGTGGTTTCAGCCACAGGATGAAGAAGTGCATGCTCTAGTTACTTCAGAAAGTAATTTCTTCTGGGAACATTTTAGTAAGGACTGCAGTACATTTAACCTGTCTTGCCTTACTTGAACTTTGAACTACTGCATGCTGTGGAGCTGTCAGTGAAAAGCGTGTCCAGAATGGACAAAAGGTTTGCACCCCTCCCTCTTTTGTCTCTTAGAATGGATCTGAAATAAGATGTCTCCAGGTCAACACACCTGCAGGTCCCTGGGGAAGGAAATCACCCCAATCAGACCACTCCCAAGCAGACTGCTGGGAGGAAGGGGAGCAGGAACAGAAGCTGATTGGCTTGTTTTCTGGGAGTTCTGCCTCAGAAAACAGAGTCCTGCTCAAACAGCATCTTTGTGGGCTTTCTCTGTTTTGTTAGTGTGTTTTGTGAAGTGTAACTTCATTTACTGCTCTTCTCTTTTTGTTTGGGTTTCTTGCTTTTCCAGTCAACTGAAGAATTAATTCTTTGCCCAGCCGAAGTGTTATCCACAGAATGGAGGAGCAGAAGGGTAATCAAAAGGGGAATTAAAGAGTTAGAAAAGGTTTTACTCCTATAGAAGAGATTTCTGTGGAGAGTATCATGATGTGTCTGTATCCTGATGGGTACAGACAGACTGAAGCTCCCTTTCATGAACAGCCTCAGACTTGAAATATGTTTTGATTCAGAGAAGTACAGGATCTTGTTTGGGTCTGGGTGACCATTGGGTCATATTAGGCCATAGGTAACCCTGAGCCATCAAACCAGTTGTAAATGCATCTGAAATTTCAATCAAATGAGGAGCCTGGGTTAGGATCTTAGCTGGGAATCTTAACTTTCCTACCTCAGGGGTAAGGTCCTAGTCCTATGTGTGCATGAAGGTAAGATATCCCTGTGTGTCTTCTTTTTGTCTTCTTGTTGCAGAGTGGGACCAATCACCTGAAATCATGGTGAAATCACATACATTCCTTTCAACTGAATTTTCCAATAAAATCTATGGAGACCCTAGGAAAAAATGAAGCTATATTTCTGCAAGAAGCAGGCATTTGAGGCCCATTATTTTCCTACACCTTCAGCATCACCTTCACAGAAAAAGATATTCCAGATAAATTTTACCAAACTGCACTCTGGAGTTCTGTCTTTTAGTGCACAGCTCATAAATATTACAGTGGAAAAGGGAGTTTTGACACCTGAGACACAGTCTTTATTTGACATCTCCATGTTTTGGTGGATGTTTGGCCTGTTGGAGAGAGCAGAGCCTGTGGTCTTGTTAGAGATGGATTAACAACAAGATTTAATGCATGACCAGGTTGCCATGTACCATGGCAATCATTCCATGCCTCTGCATTGACTATATGACCCCAGCAATAAAAACACTGCTAAGCGCTGAGAGCAGCTAAAAAAGAAAAAACCCAGAAATGCAAAAGTTGAGAGAGTGGCATGGGATTTTCCCCACTGTTTTGCTAATGAATCTTCACTAAGCTACTTGCCATAAGTTTTTTTTGGCAGGTTTGAAACCTGCTGATTCAGAATCTGAATTGTGCCAAGGCCTAAGAACCATGGTGGGGCCAGAAAATCGGAGTGAATATAATCTCCTCCAGTTTTAGGTTGCTTTAATAATTATTTTTGTTTATTTCTTTGGACATGTGACTTTATGCAGCTAAAATAAGATACTTTCAAACCAGGAATACGTGAGTGTGTGGAGCAGAGGCTGGTGTTTGCCCTGGGCTGCACTTTACAAACCCACAGCCAGTGTCATGGAGCCAGGACTCACTCCTTATCACAGGATATCCTGAGGCAGAAAGGATTCACCAGGACTACTGAGTCCAACCACTGGCACAGAACCATCCCCAAGGATCCCACCATGTGCCTGAGTGTGTTGTACAAATGTTTCTTAAACACAGCCAGACTTGGTGCTGTGACCGTTCCCTGGGTACCTGTTCAGTGCCCAATCACCCTGTTGGGCAAGAACCCTTTTCCAATATCCAACCTAAACTTCATCTGACACAACTTTTCCATTCTCTCTAATCCTGTTCCTAGTCAAAGAGAGAAGAGACCAGTGCCTGCCCCTCTGATTTCCCATGAGAGGAAGTTGTAGACCCCAGTGAGGTTTGAGCTCAGTCTCCTTTTGTCCCAGCTGAACAAGCCAAGTGGCCTCAGCCACTCCTTGTCTGCAAAGGAGTATACAAAACTAAGCAAAAACCACCTTAAATAATTTTTCCTGTCCATGCTACTTGTCCTTTGTGTACAATCTGAACTGAGTTTCTTGCCCTGGCTTCAGGTCTCTGCTTTCTACTTGGTACCATCAAAAAACTGTTAATTTTTGATGCAGTTCAGACAAAGTGCATATTGACCCAGGCTTTACTTTGTAATAACAAATATAAACTCCTCTGGTGATGCAGAAAATGCCCAGGAAACCTCTAATGACTGACAACTTAGTAGTCTGGGCTTTCTGCTCTGCTGAGAGATAGTCTCTCCTATGGCATAATTTTGGGCATTGGTTCAGCACTGAGTCAGATGGAAGAGATCCAGCAACAGAATCACCGGTGCCAGCATCTGACATCTACCTACCTGCTAAGATTATCCAGGCTCAGCTTGGGAGGTCTGCTGGGCACAAACCCCATCACAAATGTGTTAGAGCACTCCTCAAGCTCCTCCCCTTGCCCCCAGGAAAATAACTTTCAAGATTAAAATAGTGGAATAATGGCTGAAACCCTCAATATGCTCCAGGAATGGTAGTTTCCTTTTCTGTTCTCATGCACAGCTGAGAATGGAGCCATTTTGTTTGTTTGTTAAAACAGGATGGACTATTATATTCTTCTCTGGAGACACTTTTATTTTGAGTTACAGATTGTGGAGAGGTAGTGCACTACAGACCAACTGTGAAAACTTATTTTCCTTATCCCACAGCAATAAATGCAATCCACAGATTGCAATTAAAGATGCAATTTGGGAGTCTAGCTAAATGAGTGGCAGTCCTCCAAACACGTTGGCTTTTGCTTTAAGAAAGGGCAGAGGTGTTCTCTATTTTGGCAGTGCTTGTATGCCTCCTTGTGCCAAGCAGTGCCCACTGAAGCTGGGGAGCTGTTGCCTACAACAAAGCTGTAATGTCTTAGCATAGCAAACTGTCTTATATTTTGCAAGAGTTTTTCTCATTATCCATTAAATCAGGCTTGAAAGACAGGGCTAGTGTTAGCTACCAGCAGCTAACACAGACCTAAATTGTGTTTGTACTGGGTGCAAATTTAAAATTGAAATTGTGCTGATAACTTGCAATATGCAGCTTATCTTTGCAGGGTTCATAGTTCGATTGGTTTAAGAAATAAGGGGAATTTTGCTTTTCCATATTTCAGAACTAAGTGATAGAAGAGAGTCTAAGGACAGTCTGCCTTTCACTCCTCATTTAACATTGTCTGATGCAGCTCATGTTGTCTTGGTTATGTGACAGCAAAAGCCCCACATGGCTTCCCAAATCCTTATTAAATCGACAGTGTCTCAGTCCTGTAGCTCTCCTTGTCCAGAAAAAAAAAAATAATTCCAAAGCAAAACCAAACCAACAAATATTTTCTAAACTTCAGCAACATGTTGCCAGTTCAACCAAAGTTTCTGGGTTTGCTGAATTGGAAATGACAGTTCTGTCCTGCAATCCTAGGCATTCATTTAAAAAATGCTGTCAGATACGCACTGAAAAGTCAGAAGTTGATGGAGAAATGACACATACATTCCATTAGAATATGTAAATATTATGCAGAGTTTTCATGTTTTTAATGGTGATATCAGGAAATGTTTCCATTTTGGAGTCCAGATGGAAAAATTTGGATAAAAATGTAGAGGAAATCTCATAAAAAATTCTGCTTCCACATTAAAAGCTGCATCTATTTTCCCAGCTAAGCTATTTCTGAAGGATACAAGAAGAGACAGATGACACAAGGAAAGAGAAGTTTGTTTTAAAAAGTGATATCTCCTAATGTATATGTGTGTTTGTGTTATTAGTGCTGAAAAGAACTTTTACCCTTGAGAGAGTAAATTCATTTATAAAAAATGAAGAGAGGCAAGCAGATCCACATGTATCCAAGCCAGATCACTTTTCTTTTCAATTAAAAAAAATTATTATCAACTTTTTTATGGAATGTAGAGCTCTGGACTTCCAGTTTTCCCTCATTTTGCCAAACTGAAGCCCACCTTGTTGCTGTGCCCACTGTGAACAAAGACATGGATTTGCTGGTTACACACAGGCTCAATCCATCCAGGATCTACAAACCAAAATCTTTCCTTTACCAGAATGCTTTCTCAGGTAATATAATTTTTTTTTTCTTGGAGTGTTTTGACTGGGGCTCAACTAGGCAGAATTATCATCTTGAATTTGAAAATTACCTCACCTACCTGAGCTCATAATCCTGTATATGTCCTTAGTCAATTCTGTAACTGAGCTGGCTCCTGGGGGGTTTGGGCTGTGCTGCTGTGGTGGGGCTGTGTGCTTGCTGCAGGTGAGGACCTGATTCCTTCCAACAGCTGCTGCCATTATGTACTCATATAACACCACAGCCTTTACATTGCTTTGTTTGCACATTTTTTGCTATTAAAGTTTTACACCCCCCCCCACCCAGCTGTGTTTGTCTTTCTTTTTTTCATGTTTCCTTTCCTTCAGTTTTCTCCTCAAAGTTTTTGCCACCTCTTTTTTTTTTTTTTTTTTTCCCCAGTACATCTATCCTTCTATTTCATTGGCCTATATGGAGAAATTCTGCTTATTCTGCTTTCTGTTTTAATTTTCTTTGCCTCTTCTTTTTTCTTATGCTGTATTTTGTGGCCTTTCCTTCTTTCCCTCTCTTTTTCTGCTCACTGTCCTTTAAACTTCCACAGGCCTATCAACGGCACTGATGTAAAAAGGAGACTCCCTGAGAAAAAAGGCATAAAGAACTTGATGAGCAAAAAGGGATCTTGGTGAATGTAACAGGCCGGCCAATATTTAACTCAAGATCTAACTGCCAGGTGAACTTGCTGTAAAAGGTAATTCCCACCTATGGGATTCTCCTCCTCCTGTCAGGAGGATGCTCACTGCTGCTTGGCTTGAAATATGGGTGTACAGTATTTGATTAATGGGGCAAAGTGCCCAAAAAAGCCCATGGAGGATGCCATGGACAGGTACATGGGGACAGTCTAGGTTTGGTATGGTTTGGCATTGGTTTTTATTGTGTGTGTGTTCAGAGCCAGAATCATTGCCTCAGGCTGGGTGAAGCCAGCACGGGGAGAATATCTAGCTTGGGATGAAACTGTAGTTTATGCACCCACTTTAACTGATTGTACCTGAATGGAAGCCTTTTCCAAGTAAAAGCTGTTTACAGGCCCTGAGCTGCTTGCAAAACTTGGCAGCTGAGCTGTGGAGGAAGGTAGGAGGATAAAGCAGTTACTTTTGATAATTTACTTTCAGTACTTCTTTAGTGGATAAATTTTGACGAAATGTCTCCTTCTTGGTCCACTGGTCAAGTTCTCAGTGGAGATATGGAAGTGGTCAGGGTCTTTATGGGCTATAGCATACCGTTGTTTTCCACAGCAGAGGATTTATGGAATAGCACTGAACATCCAGAGGAGAAGAAACTGGTTTTTTGCAGAAAGCCTAAATATGGGACAGGAGTACCTACAGAACCACAGAATTATAGAAGGGTTTTATTTGGAAGGGATTTTAAAGATCACCTGGTTCCACACCCCTGCCATGGGCAGGAACACCTTCCACTATCCCAGGTTGCTCCAAGCCTTGCCCAATCCAGCCTTGAGCACTTCCAGGGATGGGGCAGCCACAGCTTTTATGGGTAGCCTGTGTCAGGGCCTCATCAACATCACAACCAAGAATTTCATCCTAAAATCCCATCCTACTCTGACATCTGTCAGTATGAAGCCATTGCCCCAGTACAAAATATACAGGAAACGTGCATTCTGTTTCTGCTTTCAGGAACCTGAATAGACTGAAAGTCTAATGAAGGTTGTACTTTTAAGACCCATAGATTTTCATATGTGCATTTTGATTACCTTTACTAAGTCACATATATTTTCCACAGACTGGTAAATATCAGCACCAGGCAGAACGCTTCTCTGAAGGACCAGCAAAGTTCAAAGTAGCAAAATGAATCCTTCCTCAAACCCAAAGGTTTTGCATAGAACATGTCATTGTAAAAAAATAAACTAGGAGCACTCGGAGGTTTGAAAGATATGTCTGCACTATTGCAAAGCAGGATGGTACCCTGTGTGAGACTAATGGGATTGAGGTTGGAAACAGTGCTACCAGTGCAGTTGGATTGGATCCACATGGATCACCCTTTAGGCATTCACCCAGTATTTTGGGCAAAGGCTGAGCTCACTCTCTACCGTGCTACTGCTGCTCGGATGAGGTGGTTTGAAGCAGTGGGTACATTCCACGAGCTGGTATTACAGCTCATTTGCTCTGTGGTCACACCAAGAGTCCCCTGTGCTGTTCAGGGCTGCCCCTTCTGTGATGTGCTGGTTATGGTGGTGTGTCACAGTCATAAACTCACTGGGGTGCTCCAGCTTTGGGGACCATTAAAACAGCACACCACCAGGTCAGAACTGGCATGTTCCAAACATTCCACTTGAGCAATGTCAAGTCCCTCTACTGAGAAGGATTTATTAAGGACAAAATTCCAACACAGGAAAATATTTTAGGAGAGAAGTGGGGCATATGCAGTGTAGAAAGAGGAAAGAAAAAGTATTAGAGCACATTGAAAAATTACCTGGCTCAAAAGGTGAAACCTATTTTAATATTTCCAAATATTTCAATATAAGAAAATTGAAGCCAAATATTCCAAAACCTAATAATTCCAAAATTTCAATATAAGAAAATTGAAGCAGACTACAGCTGGCATGAAAGAAACAAGGTTGATGCTATTTTAGAGCATGACTTTGTGCATGTAATAGCCTCCAGCATGACACAAAGGGCATGAAAATGGAAAAATAAAATAAATACTAGATGAGAAATTTATGACTCAGATGATTAATGAGGGGTGACAAAAGCATCTTTCTTTTCAAAGATGTATTAAGACAGCAACCAAATGTTATTATTGGAGATAACTGGGACAGTGGGTAGAGCTGGGAGATAACTTTCTCCACTGTGTTATGCCTCCTGAGTAGCTGAGCAGAGATTTTCAATAGACAGAGTTGACACCCTGACACCTTCCCTAGACAAATAAAATGCAGACCCATAGCCCTGGTTAAAAGATTCAGATGCCAGAGTCACTGGGTGAAGTGCGTGACCTGCACTGTGAAGGAGGTCAGGTCAGACTATTGGTCTCCTCTGACCTCAAAACTCATAAATGATAGACAGAAATGAGCACTTGCCATGCAAACCACTATCCAGAACTATGAGAATTGTAGGGTCATAGAATCTCAGAATGGTTTGGGTTGGAATGGACATTCAAGATCATCCATTTCCAACCCTGTCTGATAAGTAGGGACACCTTCCACTATCCCAGGTTTCTCCAAGCCCTGTCCAATCTACCCTTGAAGATTTCCAGGGATGGGGCAGTCACAGCTTCTCTTGGCCTCAGCACCTTCACAGCAAAGAACTTCTAATATCTAACAAAAATCTGTACTCCCTCACCTTAATGCCACTCGCCTTTGTCTCATTACTACAGGCCCTTGTGCAAGGTCCCTTTCCAGCTCTCTTGGAGCTGCTTTAGGCACTGGAAGGAGCTCTAAGATCTCTTCAGATCCTTCTCTTTTCCAGGTGAACATCCCCAGCTCTCCAATCCTAGCTACAGGGCAGATGAGATCCACTCCTTGGAGCATCAAAGACAAAGACTGTTATGAGCCAATAGACCTGGAAGGCTGTATAGGAACTCAAGCTGTCTCCTTTCAAAATGTTTTGCATGAAGATTTAGCATGCAGCCTGCCCAGGGACTGGAGTTCACAGCCCAGGAGCTCCTGCTGCTGTCTCATTGCAGATGTAGCTCCTCCTGTCACAGAGCAGAGGACCTAGAGCCTGGGAAAAGGAGAAGTGCTCCAAGTAGGATTTTTAAGGGCCTAAATCCAGAACTGTGATGCTGATTCAGCTGTTACTTATCCCCGCAGGCAGTTATGTTTCAAGGGCACCTCAGGTTTTTATGGTCAATTTTTCCAGATGCCTGAAACTTTTTTCTTGCTCCCAATAAATTTCCAGAAATCAACGACTTTGGTTTTTCTCCCCTGAGAGGCATGAGCCAATAGGTTTCCTCAAATTACCTCCAATGCTGTTTCTTTTTCACTTTTGCCATTTTTTACCACACCAGAAGGGAGACCCTTCATTCAAACAGCAGAACTCATGCACAAAGGGGATATCCATACTCACCCTTTTCCCTCCATGAGGGTGTCAAATCCCTGTTTCTGGCATCTCAGGAAACTGCTGTAGCCACTAGTCTGTAAAGTGGTGTAGGAAAACAATTCAAGATTCATGGTCAGACTAAGTGAGGTTTGTTCAATTCGCTTTCAGCAGTGTAAGGGATCTGCTATCAAGGGTAGAAGAAATTGGAATTTTAAAATAAAACTGCTAAAAATGGCCAAGCAGAAGATTTAGGTACATATTGTGTTACTCTTCATACAAACAGTTTAGTCAGTCTTGGAAAGCACAGGTTAGTGTTGGATCTCATCTTTATTCAAATCATAGTAAGTGGTATTTTGTCTTCTAAAATAGATTTTAGTTTTTTAAACCATAGAAAACCACTAATAGACACCAAATCGAAGACCCCATTTAAAGTAAGCATCATTAAATGCAATATTTGCTGTTTAAATTTGTGACTGTAAGCTATCTTTTTTTTCTCTAAGTATAGTAGTTATTTTCCTGTTGAAGTCAAAAGATGTCTTTTTTGTTTAAATAACCATTTATGTGTACAATAATCAGAATCAGAATATCAGCATGAGCATCTCCCAAATTCTTTTTTTAACCAATGGCTGCTGGTTTTATATATCTTTCCCCTGCCCTGACTATATCCCAGAAACTCCCCTAGAAGCCAATGGGATTTTTTTTTAAATATTCACAGATCTTGAATCACATGTGTCAGGGAAAAGAAAGAGAGGAAAAAAAAAAAAAAAAAAAAAAAGAGTGTGGGGATGAACAGAAGAATTTTAAAAGTGTTTTTTCTTCTGGATTTGTGTTCTGCTTTTCTTTGACCACTTTGGAATGACCTTAGATTTCTGAACTCTTTCTCCCCCCCTCAGGTGCTGCCAAGGGGATGAGTCTCTGTGTGCATCCCCAGTTCCTGTCCTTGTGGGCACGCTTATCCTTCCCCTGAGTCTCAATTAGCAAGAAGCAGAAGCTGAGGCTCTCAGAAATTTGTTGATCAGTGACCAGTAATTTCATGGAGAAAGGCCAGGTCATGGTTAAAACTGAGCAGATAAGCTTCTAGTTTTCATGAAAAACTCTGGAATTTATAACTTTGAGGGCTCTGCCCTTCTGTTGAAGTTGATCTATGGGTTGATCTATGAAAAAGAATGTCAGGTAGCTAGACAAACACAAAGCATGATCACACAAGTAGTGTTTCCTTGGCGAAACACCACCACAAATAACTTTTGAAAAAGCAAATTCAATGTACCTGGATTAATTTTATCTCTAGCAGTGATTTAGAAGCAATATACAGAATAACATGCAAGGAGAATTCTGTGCTGGTGATACACATCTAGAAACTTTCCTAGCATTACTAACTTCTAAACTTCTGATGTTGATAGCATCCTCCTCCACACAGCAGCAAATTCAAGTCAGCTAAAGAGATAAGCAGTTTATCTATTTTAAAGTTCTTTTTCTTTCCTCTTTCTTTCAGGTATTTCATCAGTTCAAAAGCTCAAGGCAAAAGGACATTCCTGGGAGAGATTCATTAAGTGAGAGGACAAAAGAGCAAAATGCAAACACAGCTGATCCTCAGTGTATTGAAGCTTTCTCCAAAGGCTGTTACAAATAGGTACACACACATCTAGCTTTGCTTCTTCTCCCTCATGCCTCACAGGAATTCTTCTCCCTTATGCCTCATATGTTAATTATCTTACCAGTCTGCCTGCAACATTTAATTAGGCATTTTTCCTGCTTCTTGCTTGTAAATTTACATCAGAGAAGAGATGGAGTGAAATTATTAGTTAAAATGTATCCACAGGTGTCTTTCCAAAGGAAGGGAGCAGGACTAGTGTGTGAAACAGATCCTGCTTTCAGATTTCCTTTTAACACATTTCCATTTAGTTCTGAACCTCACTGATTTGCATAGGCCAGAGGATAAAAGCAGCAACAAACATCTCAGTTGGGTCTGAATTTTCCCCCACTGACAGAATTATATATCTGCTGTTCCTTTCTCTGAGGAAACAGACAGCACGGTGTTCGCTTGCTGCTCTTGGTTCTTTGTAGTGGCATCCCAAAAGGACAATTGCCCAATGAACCAAGACACAGTGGGTGGGATTTCTTTGAGAAAAAACTGTCTAATGCTGAGCTGTTGCAGAGAAGGAGAGGCTTAATCAGCAGTAGAGAAATGATGTGAATTAGTGGTGAACATGATGGAGCTGGTTAAAGTTAGGACTCTGCAATCTAAGAGTCCTTTTCCTTAATGACACAGCCTTAAGGACTCTGTGATTCTGTGAATTGTGGCCTTACACTATTTGATATTTGGGCTGATTTTTGTGTGATGCAGCACTTCCTGTCATGACCACTGCATGCTGGAGCAATGAGGAGAAGCCAAGAAGAGATATCAACGTCACCAACAGCTGACAGGAAATAAAGGAGTTATCACAGAATACCCCAGGTTTGAAGGGATGCACAAGGATCATCCAGGCCAGCTTCTGGCCCTGCACAGACACCTCAGCAATCCCTGTACAGACATCTCAACAATCCCAGCCTGTGCCTGAGAGTGTTGTCCAAATGTTCTTAGAGCTCTGGCAGCCTTGGGGCTGTGCCCATTCCCTGGGGAGCCTGGGAAGTGCCCCACCACCCTCTGGTGAGGAACCTTTTCCTGATATCCAACCTAAAGGACTTCCTCCTTGATTTGTATGTAGGTGCCTGTCTTATCCTGTATCTAAAGTAAATTAGTTGTTCAATAAATGGGAGACACCCTACAGCAATAAAATGAAGGTGGAAGGTGGATGTAAACAGAAGAGAATGCATGAGAAGGCCAGCTCCAAGCTGATGTGCTGCTTGGGAAAAAATGTGCAATTTTTTTCAGACTGAGTAAGCAGGCACTTCTTCGCCAGGCAGTGGTAGCACGCAGGACAACATGTAAATGCAGTGAATATAGTGACAGGGGTGGGTGGCTGTTAGGTGATCACTACTCTTCAGGTGTTGAAATGTGAGCCCACTAGTCTGTCTAAAGTGCCCTGCATTTAAAAGCTCAGTGTATGAATGTGCATAGTAGGAAAACAAATCTTTTAGTCTGTAAATATTTTTTTAGTTTGGTCCTTAGACAATGTACAGACAATCCTTCAGTGCTCCATTATATACTTCCTCCATTATATACTTTTGGAAGGTTATTTTTAATTTCTGACCAAAAGATTTGCCTTTTTTAACCTACCGCTTAATTGCTACTTGTGACTCTTCCAAAATTTTCATTAATTTTTTTAAAAGAAGCAAATTCACTGAGGTTCATCCCCCATAAATAAGAATCAAGCAAGTGAAAAGAACAATACACCTTTCAGAAACTGAAACTGTTAATTGCAACTGCAAATTTCCTTCCTTCCTTCCTTCCTTCCTTCCTTCCTTCCTTCCTTCCTTCCTTCCTTCCTTCCTTCCTTCCTTCCTTCCTTCCTTCCTTCCTTCCTTCCTTCCTTCCTTCCTTCCTTCCTTCCTTCCTTCCTTCCTTCCTTCCTTCCTCTTTGATAGTATTTCCACTTCTTAGCACTTTTTTCTGCTTTTCAGCTACAGCACAATAGGGAATCCTTTTTTTTTTTTTTTTTTTTTTTTTTTTTTTTTTTTTTTTTTTCTGCTTTAAAAAACCCCACAACAATCTGATCGAATCTTTCACCCATGCCTTCAAAAAAACCCAACTCTAATATAATTTACATGAGTCCTATAGCACCCAAATGCTCCTGACAATTCAGTGAACTTCTGCATTTCACTGGAATCCTTATGAACCATATTAGGCACAGCAGGGCTGTTAATGAAACTGGAACTTTATAATTACAACACACTCACTTGAAGATACAGGCAGATGTGGGGAAGGGTTCTCCATTTGTGTCATTGAAATACCACTGCAAATTACCTCTGAGTTAACTACATTTATAAGGAAGTACAGAGAAAAAAATCTTCCTTGATAATGACAGGACAAAAATATCCATAAAAAGGAAATAAACCTGACATACTTATTTTTTTCCATGACATACATTTTTTACATGGCTTAGGGGCTTTGCTTCCTGAGAGTTTATGTCCTTGTCAACTGTCAGGGCTGTTCCATGCATGATTTATGTATGCATAATAAAGACATCATGGATGAGGGACTGATCTGCGATTTCCAACAGCTTTGAAACTAACAGCAATAAAATATACAGCACATGAATAATATAGGGTTTAGTAACAAAAGATCAAATTTTGAAAAATGGGCAGCATATTTATTTTCAGTTGCTTCATCTGCTCTTTTATTTTTTTTATTTTTCCCTTCAGGTCGAATTGAATGACAGCTTTTCAGGGAGACAAGCCAAAGATTTCCAGTCTCTGGAATCATTTAAGTGATCGTTTAGGCCATCTCAGTTCAGATTTAGGACAGGCTATGAAGGTATTGGAGCTTGAATTTAAATCAGCTCTTCCTAAAGTGTCGCGGTACTTCCCACACCATTTTTGCAGGGAGGCTGGTGTGCTGCTAGCCCTGACACAGGCCACCAGCAGACATCTCTGTGGGCACACTCACACCAAACTGGGATGAGCAGGGCCGTGGCAGCTCTCAGGCTGTCATTGGTGGGTCGTGCTGAAATACATCTCACACAGCTCATTAGCCTGCATTCATTCCTGTTTTGCTCAGCTAACAGGGCTTGGTCATGGAGCTGGTTATCACTGTGCTGTTGTTGGTCGTTTGCAGCACAGGGCAAATGCACTGGGCAGAGAACATCTCTGTATTCAAGATCTCTCTGACTGATGACTGGATGAAAGGAACCTTTTCATTTTCTGTGATAAAAATCAAGATGCAGAGATTCAGTAATTAGGATGGAATTCCACAGGAAACCTGTGCTAACCAGACCCTAGCTCCTGCACTCCTGTCTATCCCCATGAAATCATCCATTTTAAAATGATAGAACTTCATCTGGTGTCTAGGGAAATTTTACTGGTGCTATGCTGCAGTCACATTTCAAAATTTGCCTCTGTTCAGGTTAATGAATTGAAACGGAGGATTAGATAGTGCTTAATGACAACAAGAACATGACAAAGGTACAAAACCCTTCAGGAGTTGTCTCCAAATGTACATTAAAGTTCTCATTTGGCTCTGCAAGTAATGAAGGAGGACAGAGGTTCTTCATAGCCTCAGAACCTATTTTAATTACCCCTCCCTGGGTAGTTATTAACAGGGGAGGAGACAACTGCCTGAGAGCGTGAATGCTAATGGGTTCCCCTGAGAGCGTGAGTCCAGAACATCAAGGAACATCTGATGGGCTAACAGCCTCTCCAACAAGCTGCTGCTGGCTTGGAGGTGGGATGTTGCACTTGAGATGTCGGTGATATTCCTCAATGACTTGAGTACTAAACCATGTCTTTATAAAAGCAAAGCCATTCTTGTACTAAAATATTCAAGGGGAAGGGAAATTGTGTTGCTAAAACTTGGGCGTTTGACACAGTCAAATGCTGTCAGAGCAAATAAGGGAAGGAAAGTGGGAAGAGGATCTGAAGCACGTGAGTACTGTGTCTTCACTGCTGGTTAGGGTGTTGCTTTTTAATAACAGCTGTACAAGTGGTCTGTTAAATGGAAGGAGGCCTCCTGGCAAACCAGAGAAGAGAAATTGGTTCATACTTGCCCCATGTAAAAGACATGACATGGCTTGTAAAGAGAAATAAAAGCCCAGACACTTCTGGGACTAAATGTGAATCTATACCACAAAAAAAGTCAAGTCTTGAGGTCTTATCTCAGGCCTAGCACATCAGGTATTAGACTATTAACTAACGTTATTATTTGAAATCATGCACATTCTTGTTAGGTGGTCCAAGTGTCAGAGAAAAATCACCTTTGGATGAGCTGTCATAAGCAGGCACTAATATAATTATTATATTATATTATTATTTTTATTTGTTTTAGAACTCTTTAAAAATCAATTCTACTGTGCTAGGAGGGAATTTAACACATAATTGCCAGGGCAGAAGATGGAGTCAGAAGTAATTCTTTCACTTTCTCAGGTATTTTTCCCTGAGGTCTTCCTCCCATCAGCAAACAGTCTAAGGAAAAGTCTTTGCATGGAGATGGCAGTGGAATATAAAAGCATTATTTCTTTGGTAGCCATTTTGATCTGAAACTAACTAAAATGGTATTTTACATTTGTTGCTTTTACCACGTTTTATGCATTGTGTTCACATGGCTCTTCTTTTCCACCTTTCCCAACTCACCAATTAGAGTGAGAGCTGGCTGATGTTCATCCCAGTTAAACCCGATCCCTGAGCCACCTGGTGAGGTTGGTCCCATTATTGCCATTCAGCCTGTTTCCCAGTGGTGGACCATCTGAAAATCCCCACAGAGCTAGGGTAAAAGTCAAGGCAGTATTTGGGAACTGGTTGCTACCTGGCCACTACACAGGACCATTGGGTTATTCACAGGTACGCAGAAACAGAGAAGTGATGTGATGACAGGTAGGCACATGAACTACTCCAGATCAGTGTCTTGGCACGCTTATCACCATAAAGGCCACATCTTTTCCTCCTCTGCATTTCACACAGCTAAGGTGGTTTGGGTTTTCATAATTAAGTTGATGAGGGTGTCTGTAAGACAGTTATTTCTAGTGACACGTTTGAGAGAATGCTTTGATAGACTATCTGGGGGAGGACTGATATGGCTAAATGCCCTTTACGAGCAAGTAAAACCTGGTGCGTTATTTTCTAGAAGCTATCTAGGTATGGGGTCTTTGGATGTTGCTACAGAGAGAAACCGAACTACCTCTGGAACCATCACTGGCATCTTGGCTAGTTAGTGTCCTGGAGTTATGAATTTGCACTGATCATCAAATTCCCTGGGCTGTTGGGCTTTAGGTTCACAAAGCTGAGGTACCGACATGGTGGAGACATGACTCTGGTTGTGGACAGGGTAAAAAACTTGAGGGTTCCTTCCAGCTCTGGATATAGTGTGAACCTGTGAAGTGCTGGAGTCTGGAAGTGTGTGCATGTCTGTGTGCACACAGAGGGGTGGCAGTGCTGAGGGCGAATGCTCTCAGCTGGATGATCCTGTCGTCATCCCCCCACAAGTCACACAACCCTGATTTAGGCAATTCGGCCTCCCCTGTACTGCTGCTCTCCATAACAAAGGCACAGTGCTGCTGCCTTCTCCCCCTCTGCCTTCTGCAGCTGTCACCACCTCATGCTAAGAGTTCAACATTAGGAGTGTTTTGAGCTAAAAAGTCCTGCTCAGATGATCATGTTTATATCAACTGAAAGGCTTTCAAAGCATTCCAGCTTAGCCAAAACATGTGGTACACACCACAATCATACCTCTTATAGTCATCTATGAAGAGTTGCTTTTTTTCAAATCAAGCTTTTCCATTATAATTTTCTTCCATTCTTGTTTCAGCTCACTAAGCAGTAATCACCATGACCTACTGCATAAACCCAAACCATATTAAACAGCTTAAGTTTATAGCCAAATCCTAACACCTTATTTGGGGAATGGCTACAGTGCTTGGCTGTTTCTATAGTTCTGTGGTTTGGAGTTTTTTTGGACAAAGTCAAATCTTTACTTGACTGAAACATTTTGAATGTGTTTAACACCACACTGCTAAAGCAAAACACATAGATGGAACCAATACATTTGTTTAAGAACAGTACAAATATTAAAACAAACATAAACCTCAAACCTATCTGCAATACAGGTCCAAAACCTGTAAAAGGAAATGACAAGTTTTCATGAACTAGCTTATATATATATGTGTGTATTTATGTCAGAACATAAGAAATAGCCTCCACCTTTCAATTTACTTGTGGCTCAACATAATCATGTGCTTTCCCAGGGAAAAGAGCCCACTGCTCCTAACTGAGCTGCCAGCAGGCTGATGTAGTAAAGAACATATCTGAATATCATGGTCTCAGTTTTCAAAGGAAGGGGCAACAGAAGGTGAGGAGGGAGAAAAGCCTTGTAGGGTGATATAGACAAAAGGCTAAACAGTAGGTTTGAAAATTAAGACAAATCATCATCAGCCAGGGGCATTCTGAGCAGTGTTTCAACAGAACCATACCTATGCTTGAGGCTATGGGAAGTTTTCATTAGCAATCCAGGATTAGATTTAAACTCACTGCTGGTAGAATTTGCAGCTGAGGAAGACTGTAGAAGTATAAATAACTGCAGGGTCCATGTATGGGAGATCACTGATGAGGTTCAGCTTATTTGGGCAAAACATGTTTAAACAGAGTCAAAGGCAATCCAGGAATGCAGAATGCATATTCTGTTACTACCCAACAGTTGTGAAATTTCATACGTGGGAAAGGGGCAACTTTCCTGCAGACAAGGAATGTGAGGGATGCCTGTATGGGAAGGTCATGGTGGGTGAGTAACTTAACCTGAGCTCTATGCATTGCTGAAACTCTTGGCATTCCTAATTTTTCCGGGGCATGGAGAGGGATGATTGGTGTGATGGCAGGAGGAATGTCCCAGCAGAGGTGGCTGATCTTGGTCTGAGGGGTACCTTCCAGCCCTTCATCAGCAGTACTGCTCTGTTATGTAAAGCCTGTTGTGTCCTGGACAAAAACTGGGAAATGAGAATTAGGAAGCTCAAGCCAAAGTAATTATGCCTTCACAGCAATACATTGTGGAAGTATTTTAATTAAAGTCTTGACTAAATGATACCATGAGTGAGCTAGGAAGATGATATAAATAAGACACGTTGAATTCCTAAATAGGTGAGTATGAATGACATTTCTTAGAAGAAGCAAATGACACACGGTACAAAGAATTGAAGTCACTGTTGTAGGCGATGCTAGGGTGCTGAGCCTGTATGAAGCTTTTACCTGTGATCCAGAGACCAAATTGTCAGCAAAGATCTTGGAGCAGACAGAAAACTCTCTCTGACCATGAGTTCAGGGCAGGAGGACTCCACTAAGAGCTGAACATTAGTTTGCATCTAGGTAAGTCAAGGAAGTCTACCTACCTCACTGGTTATCCCACTTTGCATGCTTATGCAAGACCTGACTAATTCCATTTTTTGGACACATCCAACTGTGGTGGCCCCTGGACCAGCCACATAGAAGTTTCCCCTCCCTTTTAGCATTGACAGCACGTAAATTCTTTATAAGCTTCAAACTCCTCCTGAGGGAGTCTCTCTAAGAGACTTCCCTTTTGCTCCCTGCAAGCAAGAAACTTCACAATCCCATGAGCCTTTGCAGGTATGCTAATCCTCTGTTTGTGATTTGCCATTACCCTAGTGTCTGGTTTTTGCTTTCCCCTAATTGGATGATTTTGGGTCCCTTCCCCGGTTGGTTGTTTCCTCAATCCTTTCCCTCATTGGTCCAAGGTGCTGACCCCACCCACTCCAAACCCTATAAAAATCCCATGTTTCTGAGCCTTCAGGGTCTTTCAGTTGCTGGTTCCTCTTCTAATAAAGAAGTCCCTGATACTGGAAGATTGCCTTCTGCTCTTTCAATGCTGCATTGCCTGAGTAGAGCTTGACTGCTCAGCTGCTGCTGCAGCCCTCACAGCGGAGTTGTATCACTGAGGTGTGCCTGTGCACTGGACACCGTGTCTTTTAAAAAATGCCTTCTTGAAAATGTCTTTTTACAAATGTCTTTTTAAAGATGCTTCACCCAGAAGATTGTGGCACCCAGAAGAGCCTGAGGTCTGCAATATCCAACTTCTGAGTTCTGTCCACCTCTTTTTCTCTTGCTGGCTTTAATCAGCTAAACTTACCTGAAGGCACAGCCCCCGCTAATAAAGAAACAACAACAAGCAGCCAACTCCCATGGCTATTAGTCTGCAGAGACAAGATGCATCTACATCTATAGATCTATAGCGTTTACATGTTCTAAGTTCTCTATGAACAAGGTAAATAGTATTCTTCAGGGCTTTTAGTGTTAAAAGTGATGGTTCTTTCTTATATGCATATTCTCCCTTCAATAGAATGTTATTGAAACCCTACAACAGTCTGCAAATTCAGTGTGAATCAAATGGTAATTCAGCATGCATCCTAGTTTGCTTTCTATTAAGAATGTGAAAAAAGTATAAATTAAAAGAAAAAAGTGGAAATCTCAGAAAAGCCCCAGACAAGGGCAGAAGAATAAAATCCCAAGAATACGACATCTTTTGGGTTCATATGGACAAGAAGAAGATGGAGAGGTAATTTGGCTACTGGGGAAATATTTGTGTGGTGAGAGGAACCCATTTAGAAGAGGGTTCTTTCATCAGACAGAGGAGGACCAGTGTTATTTAGAGTGAGGAAGATTACAAGCCAGAACTAGCTGCTAGGGAAAGCAGCATGCTCTCTATTTCACCCTTCCTTTAAATCAAGGCTAAATCTCTTCCTCTGGAAGAGAATTTTCACAGGACATCAATTACTGGAATCAATCTCTGGAAGAGTTGAGTGAAATCTTAATAACCTGTGACATAGATGTTCTAAGCAAGATGATCCTTTGACCCTGAAGTCCCCACACCTTAGGGATGAGGAAGAGCAGAGCCTTATATAGCAATGGGAACAGAACCAGAGGGGCAGAGGTATGATGAGCAGTCATTCATCCAGTGATGTTCGAGCAGTCAGGATGAACAGTGCCTTATCATTCACTTTTTATACCTAGATGTCAACTGGATGTTAAGTGCTTGTTTTAGGACTATGAGGGTGGCATAAAGCCTTTGTACACAGAGTAGGTGCACATAAGCATCACTGCTTTACCAGGCTCTTTTGATGATCTCTCCTTTTCATACCTGTAGGTATGGAATGGGCTCTGTCCAAAGAGAAATAACATTAAGCAAAGATAAGATTCTTTGCAGGTAAACGGGGATTCCCTTTCAGCTCAGGTGATATCTTGTCACGTTTTTGCCAGTCATGTCAGGAAATGGCATTTCAGGAGTGCAAGCAATTTTACCAAGCCTTCTCTCAGCTCATGGTTTACTGCAAATATTGATGGTTTGTGACATGGATGTTTTATTGCTGAATTTTCTGCTGTACTATTACTCAATTTCAATAATGAATTCCAGCCTGCTTATTTATATATTTACCTAGTTACTTATTTTAAGCAGAGCTAACAAGTTTCACAAGAATTATGTGTCATAGGGAGGTGTCTCAGCTAATTCGAAGAAGCAAATTGTGAGACCAGGAGACCTCAGCATGTGAATTAAATTTTTTAAGAGAGATACAAAGTGCAGTATGTTCTCATTATGGTGGAAGACTGTACTGAGACAAAGAACTGCTGCACCAGGGAATGATTAAGTCCCACCCAATCCCTAGCAAAAAAACCTTGTTTGTTCCAAAGCAGGGAAATCTTTCCTCATCTTCAGCTGACTGGGAGTATCACATATCCCTGGAAAGAAAGGCACAAACACTAAACAGAAGATGCTTCCCTCCCCTTCAAAATACACCCAGAAGGCTTTTCTGATCCCAGATCTTCTGCTGGAAACTAAAATATGTGATGTGACCTATTAAAATTGTCAGTAATCAGGAGAGAGGTATCCCCTGCCAGCCTGCTAGATAAACTTTCAGAAAAAGCATATAATTCTTTGACCTAAATATTGATGAACCTTATTTTTGTTGAGATAATTTCCTATCTGAAAGTGAGTACTTCGTTATATTTCTTACTTATTTCTCATTGGAATAACTTATCTATCTCCTTAGGTATGAAAGGGTTAATGTTTAAATGAATGCTGGATGTCCTGCAAAGTAAAGTCATATCTGAAATGCTAAAATATCTTTGTCACTTGGAACATCTCTGAGCTTCATAATTAAAAAGGGAAGAAAAGAAAACAGAAGAGAAGAGGCCAGAAAAATCCCACTCTCTAGGGTTTTTAAAATTCTGTTTTGCAAAGGACCAAGTATTCCTGCACTAGAGCAGGAATTTTTTGGTAAGAGAAAACTCTGTTGATATTTTTCTGAGCATATTTGACCGTTTTGCTTGTGAGATGAAGGTCAAACACTGTGCAGGCAACATTCCTTCTCCACCCATCACCAGACACTGATCTCCCAGACACATCTCTGCTTCCAGAACTGACTCCTCAGAGCTCAAACCTGGAGACAAAACCCTGCTATGGCTTGAAGGCTCCAGCTCTTTCTGGATGTGGAGCTCTGTGTAACCCAAACCTTATATCCTTGTAGTATGATTTCCCTGTCAGCACTTTCTCACATGCTAAAAGGGCTGGGAATGACAGCATCATCTCCTAAAACACGTCATATTGTCCTTCTTGACCCACACTGCATGTTCCCTGCTTCCACAAGTGAGCATTTGTCCTGGTTGGCAAAGCAGAAGCAGAAGCCTCCAGTATTGCTCTCCTGACATTGACCAGTGCTAGATAACTACCAGATGGTTAAAAAAAATCTTTACCAACCTTGGATGCACTGATGTGGTACGGTACCAGCTGACACCAGCTGTTGATTACCTACACCTTGCAATTTTTATTTTCCTTAATGTACATCAGCTGCAGAGCTCCCTGTCACATAACATTACAACTGTCTAATCTCTGTATTCTCCTTCAAATCAGGAATTTGTCTCAATAACAATCTATGATTTAGTAAATGAATTATATCACACATTAGGATATTTGTGTTGATCCTTAAAATGCAGTCCATAGGAGTCCTTGGAAGGCTACATAATGTGTGGATGAACAAACTCACTTAGAAGTATCATTCCTGTATCCTTATTTGTGAGAGGTCTTTTATTTACTCAGCTAAATCAGGAAAAATAATCATACATTGTAATTTTTTTATCTTCAGAAGCTGTATAATATATGCCAAATCAAACATCTAACTTATCCATCTTTAATAGCATTCTTTGTGCCATAGAACTGAACAGCAGCTGCTTTGTCAAGTGACCAAGAAATTAGACTTTGGCAAAACAGGGGTGTTCATCAGCATATGACCTTAAGATAACATTTACATTTCAGGAGATGCTATTCCAGTCAGAACAGAACTGCAGGGCAAATTCACATCTCTGAATACTCATGGAGGCATCTGACAGAAAAGCTAATAAACACGTGAGATTAGTGCAGTTTTATTTTCCATAAATCTGGGACATGTTCAGCAATGTCAAATGGGTTCTTGTGCCTTTAAACGAATAAATAAATCCAAGCTTACTCTGAAGCTCAGAAGTGAGGTGGAATTCATTTAGCTCATTACCATTTAAATGATAGATGGACAGGGTAAACTCTTTTCTTTTGATGCAGGGGTTGGACAATGAGGAGAGGAAAGCAGTGGTCTTACATAAATTTGGGCTCCCAGGCTTAGATGATTGGATTCAGATGTTTCCAAGGAAATTATTTTCTCCAAAAAGGGTCTTTGGTTACTTACAGGTATAGCAATCATATTTAAAATGTTTTTACTCACAGGCAGGCTCCTATATCTTCAGTCACATAGGATTTACTGGAGGGTTTATCCTTGGGTTGCTCTGTTGAGTGCAGAAAATTCAGGTGGGTGTTTTCTGAGATTTAGCCTGCCAAGACATAGAGAGGAAAAAGCAGCATGTTTAGAGGAGAAATACTTTGCTTTTGCCATTCTGGCTACAATTTATTTCCAGCTTTTGCTGGAAAGGTCATTATTTGCCTCTCCTAACTTGAAGAGAAATTTGAAGGGGAAAGAGGGAACAGGTAGGTTTTTGTTTGCTCATTTATTTTGTGATAAAAGGAGGTACCTGGCTAGCTGAGAATAAGAAGGTAAGATCTTCATGCTTAGCTTAGGATGAGTAAGAAAGAAATATTTCAGTATTCTGTAAATGAACTCAGTCCTCAGTCAGCCAAGTTCCATTGAAAGGAAGGAATAAATGTGGTAACACATTTGTTTTTGTCTTATTTAAAAGAGATTGAAAGGGACCCCAAAACAGATGAGACAATAAGATATTTCATGTGTGACACATATGCTGCAAAATCACAGATTACTTGCTTCTGTTTTCTGGTTTTCTTGTAACCTTGAAGCTCAATGTAAACTCTCCAAATGTTTCCACAGGTCTCTTCTCACTGTTCCCAGGGAGCTAACAGCTCCAGTCAGAGTTATGGATAAAGTGTGTGTGTACAGAGGTGTGACAATGTTCTGATGTTGACATGATACTCCTGTGGTGGCATGAGAAGAAGGACGGAGACAGGAGTTTTGTGGGAATCTGGCAAATCTTATAACTCTTCATAATAATGCTTCTTCCTAACAAGGGAGCTTTTTAATAAATGGTCCCAAGTGTGGCTTTTCTCAACCTAGTAGGTGTTATTGGCCTAGTGAGTGGTGAAAAACATTTCATCATCCATGTCTTATCCAATTTTTCACACCAGAAACCTGATTTCTGCCTCAACCTGTTTGTGGTGGTTTTTTTTTTTTTTTTTTTTTGTGTGTGTGTGTGTGTGTGTGTGTGTGTGTGTGTGTGTGTGTGCTTATCTCCTTATTTCTGGCCATTTCACATCCTTCTGAATTTCAGACCTCACCTAGGATGGAAATGAATATGGTCTAGGCTACTCAGGGAGAATGCATCCTCTCCTATTTCCTAGATTTCCCTTCAATTGGGAAAAATGAGAATAAGTTTGTTTGTTTGTTTGTTTTCTTCCCTGTGCAGGAACAACTCTTGCACCACCATAACTTGTAAAAAGAAAATACGATAGATACAACCTGCCACACCATCCCATTATCCTGGACATCCACTGACCTCTGCCTCGAAATATACAGAATCCAAGCCCGTGAGTGATTCTCTACTCACTCATACACATATTTGGAGCTTAAAACTGGGACACCATTTGTGCAAATGTGTGAGCCAGTTTGGAAAGAGGAAATGTTTCTACTCATGTAGCTCTTGCAAAGTAACTGGTGACACTGGGAGCCCCAGCTATGAGACTACAAACATAGTTTCAGTCTTATTTTTACTGTTTATGAGGAATCCAAAGTTTTCTCATTTTAGCCTTGAGAGGACAAGAAACCTTAAGAAAAGGCAGAATGGTGGAAGGGGCAAGTAGGATAGTAAAAACAATAGGATGATCCTTAATTGCCTTATTTTGGTGAGGCAGATAGTGGCAGCATGAGAAATAAAGAGGAATTTGGGTGAAAAAAAGGTTGAATGACATGAATAGTCATCCTGAATACCAGAGGCTGCTATGTGAGCGTTGATAGTACTGGTGGGTTTCAACAGTGATTATGGGGAATTAGATGCAAAAAAGGAACTGAAGCAGAACCACTGGGTCCTCCCTGCACTATTTCAGGTAGATTGGGTATGTCAGCACAAACCATCTTGGGAGAGTGTTGTGTTTGACACCCAGCCCAGCAGGAGAAACAGAGCAGGAAGGGCTGCAAGGTTGGTTGGTGGTGTGTGACTGGATGGTTCTGCAGACAGAAACATGACAGAGACTTGTAGGGGTAGTGCAGATGGGTGTATTTTTCTCATAAATAATTTGAAAAATAAAATAATCCTGTGTGATTTTTCATTGTCTCAGGGGTGGACTGTCTGACAGAGTCACCTGCTGCAGAAGAGTGTATCCCAAGTGTCTCTAAACTGAGTCCCTGTTTCCTGAGTCCCCCTTTACAACATTAAGGGAACTCCAACAGAATCACTTTCTCCAAAAGGCTCTAAGGGATTTTTCCCCTTTCTTGGCCTGGATTAGCCTAAATTTGTTAACACAAACAGAGTACAGTGTCAACTGCGCTGCTTTTGGAAGGGCTTTAGTGGGTGAGGTTTGGATTTCCACTGACAAATGAAATTTTCTGAGCAGAGTTATTTGATGGGCAAGTTTGTAAGTGTCTTGGCTTTCTGTTGTTCTGATCTGCTGGCATTTTCTCTCTTACTTCTCTCCACAGTTTAGGAGTGTACAGCAGGAATACTTTAAGACACACAAACAAAATGGGATAAAAAAAACCTGTTAATAACACATCCAAGGATTGGAGGAGACAGAGGGAAGACAAACAGAAGGGGTTTTTGCTTCTACAGTGTCACAGAATGAAAACATCTGTTTCTAGTTTACTCACATTCCTAAAGATCTGCTAGTCCTTGATCAAACCCATCCAGTAGACCTTGCCTGAGCTGTGGGGTTTATATCAGCATTATGCATCTGGCTCATGGGCAGCCTTCCTGGCCAGGTAGCTAACAGAGCTGAGGTAAGCTGATGTATTTGCCTTTTTTTATATTTTTTTTTTTAGGAGCTAGGCTGCATTTGCAAACAACAAATTACATTTCTCCACTGTTGACAATTGCAATAGTTCTTGTAGATGCCTCATTGCTCTGGGCTTGGACCTCAGCCATGCTGCTACTGCTTCTGCGCCCACCTTTCAATTGCTGTTTGTCAGCCATCTATCCATCCCTCTGATTCCTTGGCAGAGCAGCCTGGAGTTAGGCAGGCATGCTGTGCTTTATCGTGCTGCAAGCGTCTTTATTTTTGTTGGCTGGGGAAAAGCTGCTGGTCTCAGTTTCTTTTAAAATATTTTGTGCTAAAGAGAGGAAAGGAAGCTGAGCTACAGAGCCTGAGGGCTCCATTCACTGCTAAGCTTAACTTCTTCAGGTCAGCTGCCAACAGCTACCAACACCGTGTCTTCCAGCATCTGGTGTTGGAGGGTGATTTGGTAAAGCCCTCCATCACGTGCCTCCCTCTAAGCCCATGAGTCGTCTTCCTGATTTCAGTGAGACTATTCAAATCACTCACAAGCCTCAGCTGTAGATAGAGGTGGCAAATGAAAACAAAATAAAATATAGAGGTGTTTTCCTTTTTATATGTTGCCTGCAGGAGGAGTGACTCTGTTGATGCTGACAGGTCCTGCAGCCACAGTATAATTCCTTAAAAATATATATCATTAAAACCCCCCTGGTTTAGTTTCTGAGGAATGAACAAATTGCTTTTCAGGCAAAAGTTTAAAATTTGCTCCCTCATATTTGCCATTGACCACACTCAGACTAGGATCACTCTAAGGAGCATGTGGAAGATGAAATTAAATAGCATATTACAAGCTAAGGTCTGGCAATATTTTTCAGTTTAACTTGGGCAACAAGCACTGTTTTTTCAGGCAAGCAGAGCAGTATCTCATCACCTTTCCTTGCACCCAGCACATATCCACAGGTGGATCAAATAAAGCCTACTTCCAGGAAAGAATTCAAACTTTCATCCTGGGCAGGAGCTAAAATGCCTCCACTGCTTTTCTGCCTTGCATAGCATATTCTCTGCATAAACTCATACTTAAACTCTGAGCATGGTGTTGAAGTGATGATAGTTGGAAAGACCTTCATACAAAAGTGCAGTTTTAAGGCCAGTCATCAAATCCCAAACACTGCAGATGGTGTGCTGGTTGCTGGATGTCATTTGGACAGATCCAAATTCCCCTTTGGCTCTCAGAAACATCGTTGTTCCCTGGCACAGCAAGCTGTTTCTACAGCTTAGGGTGCTTAAGAGAGAAAATGTGGCAGGGCAAGGGCAAACAGAGAGGCCACTCCAGGGTAGTCCAGTCATCCTGAAGAGAGCCCTGCACATGTGTGCTTCCTCTTGCCAGTTCGGGGGATGTTCTCTCACATTCTTCTTAGGACCGGGCCCATGTATGCAGTGTTGGCATGGGGTGGGGGGGGTGACATGCCATAAATGCACAGTGTTGCTTAGTTCATGGGGGTGTGTTCATCTGCTCTTCACCACTGTAACCCTGGGGCTGTGACAAGTAGAAGCTGCTGCAGTGTTGATGTTACAGGGTTTGCCTTCTTCTCTGTAAAAGAGATCAACCTGTAATGTATGGATGTGGAACCACCTCTGACATGCAGATCTCTCTTCCTAGGGAGGATGTGGGTTCCATATCCCAGATTGCATGGCTCTTCTCCTAGGGGTCTGGGAAGCAACCCTTGGCTTTCTCATTCTAAGACTTTGTGAGAAGGGAAAGAAGAGGGGAAAGGTCTTATGAAAGACTCAAATCTGATCTGGAAGTGACTGAGATCTGTTAAGCACAGACCCATTTTTAGACCTCTGCTCTATAAATACAATTCTTGCCACCAACACCTGCTCTACCAATAAAGTATCATCTGTGAGATGTCATTCACTGGCATTCAGTGTCACACAGAGAAACAGGCCAAGAATTTACCGAGCTGAGTGTGTTCTCTACAGGGAAGAATATAGCTACAGATCATATGATCTGGATAAGATTTGACAGGATTATGCCTCCATGCATGTTTGCTCAGCACCTTATGCACTGAAGTTCCCTCAGTTTGGAGCCACAGGACATTACTGTAACCTGAGTATTATTTATGTTGGCAACTAAGAGATAGATCATGGGTGAGGAAAGAGAAAAAGAAGCAATGCTAGTGAATGGATTTGGGTGTTATGTCTTTAGCATCAAACTTCTTAATGTTAATATGAGACTGCACTGACCTAAACACAGTGGAGAGATTCTGTCTCAGAAGCTTTATTTTCCATAAAGATCTTGATTTTCAGAGGTCAGACATATTTCTGTATGTTTTTGCGGCTCAGAATCACTCTTTACTGCATGACAGAGGTAGTTCTATTAGTGATGGAAGGATTTTCCTCCAGGAGAGAAGAGAGGCAGAAGAACTGTGGTGCCCATATCTAGAAGGTCGCACAGCTGCATGGAATGGGCAACTGCTTACCCCTGCAACCCACTCACCTCTTTCCATTCCCAAGTGGAAAGAGAACTGGTCTTGCATCTTGCAGTTTGGGATTACCTGGGGCAGATTTGGTATTTCAGTCAGACTTTGACCATTGCCTGTCCCACCTCAACTGAGATATGCCAGAGTGAGGCAGCTCTGGTTCAGGGTGGGGATCCCACCATCTGCCTGGAAATTCCCATATGGAGATTTTGCGCTCCTGTGCTGCAGTCACTACAGGTATTTTCCAGCAGCACTGAATCTGAAAACCCTGCAGGAAACCGAGGGACACAAGCACATGGAAGAGGCGGTGTATCTGAAAACTCAGTTGCTGAAATCAGCTCCTGGCCATGTCACTACCATTTACCCCACTCAGCCACTCAATGGACATAGGAGTGTTGAGGGTACTGCTTTCCACTCCCAGCTCCTATAAAGTGCAATTGTGGTTCTTGGTGTTTTCTGAAACATCTCACCTTAGCTATTGAGTTGCGGGCACACAGCCTCCTTTCTCCTTCCTTCTACTGTCTTCCATCCCCTTACCAAGCACCTGCAATGGCTTTCAGCATGCATTCATTTTCTGCCTTTTGATTGCTGCATATATGTTCAAATTGTTATTTTCCAGCAGATGTATCGCATGAAGGTACTGAATTCCCACCCTTCCCTTCCCTCCTCTTGCACAAAGCTCTGACTCTGGCCTCACAAAAACACCAGTTTTATTGTAACAGAGCTCAGCATTTAAGCCTCATTCTCAGATTTGTCTGCCTTTAAAGAGAAGATGTTAGAAATATTGGCGATGGCAATGCAGTGAGCGTAACCTCCAAATCTCTCTTGTTCAGATCAGATGTAGCCTTCCTGCTGTAATCAGTCTTCTCTCCCCCTCCTTCCCCTCCCTTCCCTCTCTTTTTGGATATGTGTTTGTCTCTGACTGTGATTCTGCAGTGGCAGAAAGGGGTCAATCTATCTGTAAAAGATGGACTCAGCCAAGCTTTTCTAGCTCTTTCCTGCTGATGGCAATTATCCGGAGGTTGGCAGTGGTCCCAGAAACCTGCAGTTCCTGCAGTCCTGCTGCTGTGAGCCTGCTCCACAAAGCCAGCATCCTAAGAGGATCACTTGGTGTGATGCCCAGGAAATGACAAACAGAAAAGGTCACACGTACTCCAAAAAGATATACTGCTCGGCAAATTTAATTGACATTGTGCAGCTTTTAAAAACGTCCCTGCAGACATTGCAGCATTTAACAGATGCAAGCAAAGAACAGGAAAATAACAGGGCTTTAGAGAAAGGGCAGAAAAAATACATTCTGTCCCCCCAAAAGAATTTTTTCATACCACAGTAATAACCTTTCACATGGTCTATTGGATCAGGATAATTTTTTGTTACCCTGGACCTGAGAAGTGAAATCTACCATCCCATCCCCCAGCCTCACTTCCTTCCCTCATACTCCCACTGCTGCTTTTTAAATCATTGAGCTTTCATTTCACAGGGTAACTGTCCTTTTTTTTTTTTTTTTTTTTTTAATTTTTTCCCTGCATGTTAGTCGTTTAACATATTTTACAAGGAACCAGCTCCCTGTTAAGGCTAGGGCTGTGCTGTGCGGAGGGTCACCATTCTGTCCTGTGTTATCTAGCCAGAGGAGAAAAATGCTGGCTGCATCAATGGGCTTTTTCTTTAACAAAAAATAACAGGAGATCTGTGGAAATTTAAGGGAGTTTAATTTATATCTGATATCTAATTTGCAAAAAAGTGATAGGAAAGCAGGAGTGGCCAGAGTGATTTAAGATGAAAGGAGGTGGTTCTGGTTCAGACTCAGCTTTTCTTTAATTTCATTATTTATTTAACCCTCTTTTTGCTAAGAACAAATCTAAAATCCATTGGATTTTGTGGTTTTGCTTTCAATGTTCCCCAATAAGATGGAAAAAAGAGTAAAAAAAAGAGAAATAATATGAGTAGTGACGATGAAGCAGATGTGACACAGCAGATCTGCACGATTGTTCCATTTACACCCCTGTGATTTGGGATGAAAGGCACCACCTTCCCTGCATAGTAGTCATCATGATTCAGATGGCCAGGATACTAAAGAAGCAAGGTTTGAGTCCATGGTGAGTTTTGTATCCTCACATATGAGTCCCAGCAATTGTGTCAGCTGAACTGCTGTGGAGAGGGGTGGTTGATGCTTCCAAAGCTTTCATGAGCTGCTACCCCTATAAAGGGTCCAAACTGTCCGCTTTCAGAGCTGTTGTAAAGCACCTGGGGCATCAGTCTAAACACTTCAGGACTGTATAAAGTAAACAGAAATATCTCCGTGGGTTTTTCTCTGGTTACTACATTTAAGAAGAAGTAACTACTGTATCTAAATTGTGGGTGTGTACATGGGTAGCAGCTGTGGAAGCCTGTCGTTTTATTTGCCTGGGTATGGCCAGACTTGAGCAATCTTAAAATTTCAACATAGAATCATTGGAATCAATCTTTTATGCAAAGCAGTACAAGCAGAGGTTTTACAGAGCATAATCACAGTACAGCAGCAGCCTGTAGAAAACAGGGAAGGACAATGCAAATAAATTTTTCTTTGAAATGTTGCTTTTGAATAACTAAGAGTACAGCTTGGAATGACAAAATGGTCCCTGAACAGCCCCTTGATCTACCAGGCCTAGAAGGTGGGGAAACATGCTTTCACTTTCTTTGCAGCAGACAAAATAACCCCATCATTGTGGTGACTTTTGGGACCAGAGCCCAAGATTTCCAGTCCACCTCTGTGCTAAAGAGCAGGTCCCACTAAAATAGAAGGGACTAGATAGTGGCACATCCGTTTCAAGGCAATATTCAGCGTATGTCTACTTCAAAAGAAGATCCCATTGGGAAGAAAATATGACATTTGACTTAACATGGAGGTTTCAAAATCCACATTCTGAAGTAAAGCTGATCTTACAGCTTAAGAAAAGGCTAAAACACAGACGTGGGGCACTTTTTCAGGGCTTTATTCTTTCTAATCCTGAACAGGGTTTGTCCATCCTTCATCTACTTCAATGCCAGGGCAAGTGGTCAAAACTCAGAGTTAAAAACCTCATGTCAGTTCTTACCCCAAACCATGCAGAGTGAGAGAAACATTAGCCCTTCCATTGAAACATCCTTTGGTACTAACGCAACCCCAGAACAGTTTTCAGCTCTGACAAAGTCTCTTTTGGTTCAAATCTTCTGGCTGCCAAGAAGTGTGTAAACTAGTAAAGTTTCAGTTTACATAGTATTATAAGAGGTTTTTGGCTTCTTCATGGACCAGGCAACTCCAGCCTGAGAACCAGCTCTCAGAAATAGTTAACTTTCCAGCAGGCATTGTTTCCGATAAAGGGTTTTTACTCTTGACAAAACCAGCCTATATTAAGTGACTCATAGCTGTGTAATATTATTGCCTGGTTTCATAACATACTCTCCTGTTACACTGGACTTCACAGAAGCAGTGCAATAAAATTGAGAAGTTGATCTCCTCTGTACTGCAGACTTCTGTTGACACAATTATATTGGTCAGGAGAGGCAAGAGGCAAAAATCAAGAAAAGCTGATTGTAAAAAATGTCACAGAAACCAAAACTGAGCTTTTACCATATCACTGTTTTTGCTTCAGGATGTGGGGCAGAAGATGAAAGATATACTTTTCCTCTCCAAATTACTTAAACCTTCTAGTTCTGCCTTTGTGGGAGACAAAAATCTGTAAGGCATCTTAAGATTTGAAACAGAAAATGTTTTATGAGTTAAAGCCTGATTTAGGTCTTCTCTCTCAAAACCCCAAATGCTCCAATCATTTAGACCACAGGAAACTTGCCAGCTGTGGAAATATTAAAGATTTTACTGCATCCAAGTGAGCTGTTCTGACTCCATCTGCTAAAACAGCAAATTTTTGCATAGGCTTGTTTTGACTGATACCCAGTCCTGAGTGCTTTGTAAGGCAGTTACACATGCAAACCTGATAAAAACTATTCAGCTCTTGCCAGCTCTGCAAGGTAAGCAGTTCATTAGAGGAAGGTGACTGGGTGGGTCTTCACAACTTATCTGCAGAGAGAAAAAATTTGTAAACTTCTGCCTTGTTTTATCAACAAAAAGATTATTAAAACCAAGAGGATGCTTAAGCTTTTCTGGTCATCTATGGAAAATAGGTGAAATGGCAAAAGGGAGGGCACATCATTCCAATGAAACTATTTTAATTTATGAACTACTAATATTCTTCAATTCAATGTTGGATTGATTTTATAAATCTTGTCATTAGACTTCCCTGTTTTCTTATAGCTACTAAGTGTTTGGAAATCTTAGTAGATTAAAACTTCAGGAAACAGAAAATTTCTCTTTGAAGACACTCCTTTCTTCTCATGGAACATTTAGAAACTAGAGTAACAAAAAAATTCTAGGAATAAACCCCAGTGGTGTGTCAGTGTGAAATATCATCAATGGGAACTCAAAGACTGTGTAGTCGCAGGAGAAACAAGAGAACACAATTTAATAAAGCTTCTTATTTTAATTGCAAAATAGTATCATTTTTTAGTTCAATCTTTGGTAGGAAAAACCCCCATGAACTGGATTATGGCCAAGTATGATGGATATTTCTTGCTATTACACAACAGTTTAGGAGGAAATCATGGAATCTTGCAGTAATTTAATGGAAGGGACCTCTGGAGGTCACCTAACCCAGCCCTGCTCTCAGAACAGGATGTACTGTGCTATTCTGTTTCCAGCCAAAACCATGGAGAAATCAGGCCAGGAAGGAGGTCCTGATCAGTGAGAGTAGGTCTAGTGCTCACCCAATTGTCAGTGAAGCACTCTGGTGCCATGCTCAGAAGTGTTTCCCAAACTGTGGGAATGTCAGACAAGCAGAGAGAGCTGCCAGGAGCCCACAGCTTATGAGAGAGGAGCTGATGGGTCCCAAGCCAGGAAGAGTAAACACCAAGCTTTCACCCCCCATAAAAGAAGCCTTTAGGGACACTGGGGACCAGGAGCACTGCCAGCTGTGCAGGACAAACAAGGCACAGTGTGGCAGCCATGGCAAGCCTACATGAAATCCTAAAGACACAGGAACAGACTGTCCTCACATGCCAAAAGATGATCCTGCAGGGAAAAAACTGCTAAACAGAGAGCTTTGACTGGAAATCATTGAAAAAAAAAGAATAGGGAGTTAATGACCTTAGGAAGGAGGGGAAAACAATTCAGGAGAAGTACAAAAATGTTGTGAGGTTGTACAGGAAGGAAATTAAATGACCAAAGCCCAATTAGAATTTAATCTGGCCAGTCATAAAGGACAACAAAAATTGTTTTTGCACATACATCAGCAGCAGAAGAAGGGTAAATAAGATTTTCCATGCTTTATTTGATGGCTTGAATAGGCCAAGAGCACCCTGGCTTGTATCATCCATAGTGTGTCCAGCTGGCCCAGGACAGGGCCCGTCCCCTGGGCTGGCACTGCTGAGGCACCTCCAGTGCTGGGGACAGCTCTGGGCCCCTCAGGACAAGAGACACGGAGGGGCTGGAGAGTGTGCAGGGAAGGGAATGGAGCTGGGGAAGGGGCTGGAGCCCCAGGAGCAGCTGAGGGAGCTGGGAAAGAGGCTGAGCCTGGAGAAAAGGAGGCTCAGGGGTGACCTTCTGGCTCTGCACAGCTCCCTGACAGGAGGGGACAGCCCGGCGGGGGGGGGGGATGTGGGGTGTGGGTATCGGGCTGTGCTCCCAGGGAACAAGGGATAGGATAAAGCCTCAAGTTGCCCCAGGCAAAGTCTGGATTGGATGTTAGGGAAAAAGTATTCACCCAAAGGATTGTCCAGCCCTGGCACAGCTGCCCAGGGCCGTGATGGAGTCCCCAGCCCTGGAGGGATTTGAAAGCCATGTGGATGTGGCACCTGGGGACATGGGTCAGTGGTGGCCTTGGCAGTGCTGGGGAACTGTTTGGGCTCAATGGTTTTAGAGAGGTTTTTTTTTACGTAAATGATTCTGTAATTCTGTGATTCTGTGATATGACATCAAGGCAGCCTTCCTGTATTTTATTCTCCCAGTGTTCTGTACAGAATCTGAACACCTTCCATTGAGAGCAGAACATAATTTTCATCTTTCTGAGATGAAAGTATTTTTCCTCTTTTTATATATATATATATATATATATATATATATAAATTAGAAAGGTCTGATCATCATCTTCTTCTCTTATTGCTGGCAGCACAGACACAAGCCCAGGTGCCAGCATTATACTGCTAGTGATCATAGCTGCACACTGCAGCCTTAAGAGAGAAAAAACCCGTCAATCTACCCATTCTTTTTAATGTATATCTTGTTGCCCTTGATCTGGAAATACTTTGCCCTCAGTCTTCACAGCTCAATTATTTAAAATATAGTCCTAACTTCATTAAAGACAAGAAAAGACAGGACTTTGGTTTTATGTTTTGCCTCAAAGATTCGGACATTCCAGTCTGCACAGGGCTCTGTGAAATAATTCTAGGACTTCTATCAGGTTTGATTTATGACATGTGTCAGATGTAATTGCTCCATCACTCTATCCATTCATTACCATGTTTCTCTCTGCAATGATCTGCACCAGATCTCCAACAGAGATCAACAGACAGAGTGACTTGAGCTTGTTTTTCCAGTGAACAACAGGATTAGAGGTCCCCATTCCATCATGTGTTGCAGACTAGTGACCTCCCTAAAACTGAGGGGTATGGTCAGAGAGTAGAAAGTGGCATAAAAAGATGCTGGGAATACCCTTGCCCAAGTCTGCCTAAATAAACTGAATCAAAGTGCCTGCTGAGAGGGCTTGAAGCAGCCTTATCCTGTGGATATGTTGTTTGTATGTAAATTTAACATACCCATAGCAACTCTGGGTTGCATTTTATGGTGCACCAGTTTCACTGAGTACTGGATCTAAGATGTTTGAAGCATAATAGATTAAGCAGTAATAGGCAACTCACAGGATTCCCAAATTGATTTTATGCAAAAATCTTTGTTCCCGGCCTTTTGTCTCCCATCAGGAAGAAGTTTTTGATCTGTGCCAACACAGTCTCTTCTGATGAAAAGTAGAGAAGGTATAATTGTGGTACTACTCTACTTCTTCAGATCAGCATTGCTGTAATAACCAAACTCATAAAAATGTAACTCTTACTCTGGTGGTTTAAATTTATAATAAAAACACAATGTTGGTGGGTTTGTTTTCTTTTTTTTCCTTTCTTCTACTTAGCTTCGAGATTTGATCTCTCCTCAGCTTTAGGTATTTTTACAGTCATAAATTGAAATAACTGTCAGGCTATCATGGCATCACTGTGCAGTGACTGAAGCTCAAAACCAGAATTTAATTAACATTGGACAGTATTTTTGGGATTTCTTTTTTGGGGGGGGGGGATCTAAAAATAATGGGGTTTTTCCTCTGAAACATTTCATTCTCCTGAGAAATTTGTTTTTTGAAGCTAAAGGCCTGAATTGGAGCTCTAAATAGCTGAGTGCTAAATTGCATTTTGTACCTTGGATGAATTTAATGTAGTTTAATCCTAGGTAAGCATCATAAATGTCACAAATTTATAGAGTAGTTCAGGTTGGAATGGAACCTCTGAAGGTCACCTGTCCAATCTCTTGATTAGAGCTTCAAAGTTAGATCCAGCACATCAGGGTCTGGTTTATCCAAACCCTGAAATTCTCTGAGGAAGAGCTGCACAACTGCTTCTATGTATGACCATGCTCAGAGGGAAAAAGTTTTTCTCATATCCAGTGGATATTTCTTTTACTGCATCTGATGCCCTCTGAGGAGAGCCTGGAACTCTCATACCAAAAATCCTCTTTGGCAGTCAAAGACTGACTTGATCCCACTTTAGTCTTTGGACTGGCTTCACTTTTCTGTTTGCGTGCAAACTGAAAGGTCTCCAGGAGTGGGGGAGAAAGTTGGGTTCCTGAGGTATGCCACTTCATTTTGGTTTTGGGTTTGGTTTTGTGTCATTCTATCCATTCCCAGTTTTAAAATGCATTTAGATATTATGTTAAAATGCTCAACCTAAATTTCTTCTTTCGAACCATCTGAATTCTTTGTTCTTTCACACAAAGTGAAACGAGAAAGTCTGGAATCATGATACAAGCAAACTCTGTGCACCTTTAGAGGTTTGACCCAGTCTGGATAAATGACATAGGAATTGGGTGTCAATGATCCTTGAGGATCCCTTCCAACTCCTGCTATTCAATGAAAAGCAAAATTTTGTTTCGTGCAAAAAATATTCCCCCAAACTTATGCTTCTCACATCCTACTTGTCAGATGGGTAGAGACATTTAGTCCATCCTGTGAAATTTTTCAATATTAAAGAGGTTCAGCATCTAGTTCTAGGACACACATGAAGATGAAAACCAAGAATAAACCATGAACTGTGTACATTTATGCAAAAAACCTCCCCAACAACCCTAGAAACATAAAGCCTTAAATAAATTGAAAAGGAAAAATTCAAAACTGAGGAAAGACTGAAATTCTGGCATCAGATTGCGCAACTCCTCACCGCAAGATGTCATTGGGGCCAAGAAATTAGTGAGGTCTGTTCAAGCATTGGGATATCCAGAATGATCAAGGGATGCAAGACTTCATGTTTCAGGGTTAAGACCGATCTGTAACTCTTATGATTTAGGAAGAAATTCTCACTGAGAACAGATTACTCAACATCTGCCTTCTACAGACAGTTCACATTCCTTAGAGGCATCTGGTGCAGATAGTTGCTGGAGACTGGATGCTCACTAGCTAGTCCATGTGTCTGGTCCAGTCTGGCACTTCTTACTTTGCTATGGCTCTTGTGGTTTGTTTGGTTGTTTTTTTTTTTTTTTTTTTTTTTTTTTTTTTTTTTTGTTTTTGGTTTTTTGGTTTTTTTTTTTTCCTTTTCTTTTCTTTTTTTCCGTTTAACCAGTGCTAAAACATAACCAGAGAAAAACAATTAGCTGTTCCACTTGCCCCAGAGCACCTGATTTTGTGCACAGAATGGTGGAGGTTAACAGAAGGCAGAACCACCTGTCACCATGATGTCTCCAGAGCTAGAATTCTCCAGGACCAGAGGCCATTACCATTTTCCTCCTCTGTCTCAGTAATTTTGGTAGCTGTGCAGCCATACATTCCAAAATAATGCATTTACCACCATCCTCTGTGCACATCCATGCAGTCCATCCCCATTCTCTTGCCTAATTTCTTTGATTTCCCTAACTGCAAAGGAAGCCAAGCCCATAGGTTTCAAGCTTCATGGAATTCCACCATCTTGGAGAGAGCAACAAGCACCCATAGCATCATTCCTCTTCCTAATGCATCACCCACCACTCCCTCATTTCATCTTTGTTTCTGGTAGGCTGCACAAAGCTCTGGAATAGACCACAGCTTCATTGTGCATACAGATTATTTTCACCTAACCTCCAGCACTGTGTTAATTT
The DNA here is from genome assembly GCF_009819655.1 of Sylvia atricapilla. Lineage (NCBI taxonomy): Eukaryota > Metazoa > Chordata > Aves > Passeriformes > Sylviidae > Sylvia > Sylvia atricapilla. The sequence goes on from NC_089174.1 coordinate 61,488,611, forward strand.
TTGTGCTCCCTGCTGTGGATTTAAATCAGTGGGACAACGTTGCTTGCCATGTAACTCCAACTAAGCCTGTGAGAGTGCAGAATAGATTGAGTATACTATTTTTATATCTTAAAGATCACCATTGTTTTAAATATTGCATGAGTTCTAAATATTTAACTGAAGATGATTGATATGTCTGCTTTCCATGCAGTATAACACAACTTAATGGAGTTGTAAGATTTCTGCCAACACATTACAGGATTTGGAATCTTAGATTACTGGCATCCATGTCTCCCACCACAAGTGATCAAGTATGTGGTGGCAGCTATGATATAAATCACAGGAGTATCTCTCTCTATCTGTCATTGCTATAACTAGGTTCCAGGAAAAGGAAAACGCTATCTACAAGCAGGTAAAATCCAGTATTTATACGCTGAAGTTTCAGGCCTCAAAGTTTAATAAATGGCAATATATTGTTCAGAACCAAGCAAAACCACTTGTATTTTGCTTTTGAAGATGCGCTTCAATGTCCACATCTCTCTCTGTGTTGAATCTTCCCCATCAGCTCTACTAGACAGTGGTTATATTGAAGAGGGTGATGCACCTAAAGATCGAGACTTTTAGGTAACCTGAGGTTTTAGACAACCTTATTTTCTCAGATTTTTTTGTGCTACATTAGGATGGGCTTTTCATCAGTAGGAAGGTGTTGTTCAAGTCAGGATTTCTCCAAAGAGAGGGGTAGACCAGGTGACTCTGCTCACTCAGACCAGTTTCTTTTTAGGTTTCGTTAGCAAAATTACAGGTTGCTGCTGCTCACAGCTATTCCTAAGCATCTCTTTTCTTGAGCTGGTGACTATTCACCTAAAATGGTTGATGGGACTTGTCTTATCTGGAAAAAATACACAGTGGAAAGCTACGAGAAATTCCCTTAAAGAGCATGTTTGTTCTTCTATCACACTACAAACGTTGATATATAATCAAAAGCTCAATGTTTACAAATTTCAATCCAAGTTAAGGTCTCAAAGGCAGCAGCGCTGGTTAAATAGCTCTACTCTTGACTCTCTTCAAGGCTGACAGCATGAGACTCTCTGGTACATGGAGAAGCAGAGATGAAACCTTCAAGGAAGAGCAGCCTTGTTCTACTTCCACCACCTTTACGTGTCTCCTGTTAACCCCTCTGCTCTCTGAAAAGTGCTCCTGAGGGCAGACTACATCCCTACCCAATACCTGTGAGCAGCAGCTCTGCAGGGGGGGCCTTACTCAAACTGCTTCAAACTCTGACCCAGTTGCCAACAAACCCCGTGGGAGGAGAGGAATCACTCTAAAGAACATAAGGACTATTTGAAAAGGATTCAGACATTGATTTTGACAGGAGAAGAAGAGCTTGTCTCTGACTCATCTTAAATTACAGAGAGTAATGTCAAGAATGGTTTAGCCACACTGTACACTGTATTCTGATGGGGCAGAACCACTCTTCTCATTGTGAATTTCACCATCTGAGTCATTAGAAATGGTTTTCATGGACGAACCCATTTCAAGCCTCAAAACACAAAAGTTCTTTGTGTGAAGTGTCTGTGAGAATTTCTCCAGTAATTTCACATTTGGATTCAATAGCTGAAATGAATTATGAAATTCTCTACACTGCCACATATTAAGAAGGAACTGTGAAATGCTGATAAGATGTTGGAATGAAGGCAAGGGGATTAAAAGGTCATTCTGCTGCACTTTTTCATCTGGTGAGGATTTCAGACTGAGCTGATTACCATAGTACCTGAACACTTAATAGACTGTGCCAAATTTGTTAGTGATCTTAGTAATAAGCTGAATACACAAACATCTAGATAAGGTCTCAAAACGTCTCCAAAACACAGGTGAAAACAGGGCTAATGGATCCAGTCCACACTGGACTGGAAGATCCATGTTAATTTCTTAAAAAAATAACTTGTTGAGAATTTTCTCCCCTTTCTCATTATCTTCTCAGTGTGCCTCAGGAGGAAAAGCACAAGTTCAAGTGTGCACTGAGCACAGTCAGTACAGCTGGATCTCTGGGAGCTACTGCAGTATAACAAACAACTTATTCCATGACTCCTAAGCTGGAGAAGTTGGGGATGACTGATGAAAACATATTAGCAGGGTTTGGGCTTGATGAAGAAGTTCTAAATTCTGTTTTTTGGTTTCCCTATTCACCTGCTTTCATTCTATAAAGGAGACACGAGTCCTTAGCAAATAAATAAAACATGATACAAAATCAAAACCAAACTGAAAACAAACACCCCCAACCAAACAAAAAACTCCAAACAAACTAAAAAACCCAAAAACCACTGATAGAGAAAAGCTGATTTTTTTTCATCTTGAGTTTTGACTACTAGTACAGTATTGGCATAATATTCAACAGCAAACAATCTAATTTATAGAAACAGATGCTCAGAAGCTTTGAAGTATGTTGGTTTTATACCTTGCTTCACCAAAAAGGATTATAGATTAAAGAAATTAGAAGCTGGCTACGCACCTACAGCATTTATTTTATTCTAAGCTATGGGATCAGCCATTTGTGAAAGAAGGAATAACCATTTTGTGTATTTACATGAAGTCCTGTACAGATAATCGTGTTTCAATTATATCCTCAATTAGTGTCCTCTGTATTTACTGTGGTTAGATGACAAAATATTTGTTTTATTTCTTGTGTTTTGACACAAGATACCACCCTCATATGAGGGCCATTTCTGGGTTTAAATGATACTTAGGGGAAGTTTCTCAAGAAAAAAATATTATGGAGGAGCTCTCTACAGACCTGCAGATCCAAAAGCCACTCCTGATGGCACCTGGTTATTTATTCATATGATGGGGTATGTAATTATAAGACTGTATGGATTGCACTGTAGGGGACAAAAAGAAGCAATTTCAAATCAACAAATTCTCCCTTCAGTTTGTGCCATGGCACAGACTTAGTTTTTATGTAATTTTTCTACATTTTTCCCTTTATTAATCTTCATATTCATTTCATATTCATTCCTCCAATATTCACTGAGCTGCCCACACTGATTTATATGTTCCTCAGAATTTGGTCCAAGTAGTAGGTTTTTTGTATAATTTGGGAGATGTATATTGAGACAGATGGCAAAATTTATATTAAATAATCATCTTTGTTACAATTACAAATCTTATAGCATAAAGCTTTGGATAAGAATATTAGAAAGTGAAAAAAATTACATAACACCCAATTCAGGACCTCTTTCACAAAGTGGCTGAGCTATATCGTTGTTGAATTCAGTAGTATATGATCAAGGCCAGAGTGTATCTAGTGCATACATGCATGATTTTAGACCCATGTTTTTGTAAGAGAACTGATCAAATATTTCTTTATGAAAGCACAGACTCATGGTTTTAGCTGTTTGCTTTCCTGCGAGTGCATGACCTATAACCTGAGCTGTTGGATAGATTATTTCAAATGACATAGAGAATCTATTATACTTTAAAATTTTCAATTACCAAAGTCAGTGATTGGCTGAGGATCTTGATTATTTTTGGACTGAGTGTACTTATTTATGAACTGTAGTTTTGTTTTTTGACAAAAATTAATTTTCCTGATTATACATAGTGATGTTAATAGTGATTTTTTTTTTCTGATTTTATAACCAGTATCTGCTGCTTCCACAGTTATTTTCACAGGGAGGAGAAACCATAACAAAATATTTCTCTTTTTTTTTTCTCTTGCAGGATTGGAACAAAACCCCCAACATTTTTCTTTCATAGAAAACCTGAGACTTTATGTACTCAACACATTGTGTTGAACTATTTCAGAGCTTTGGGATATGAATGGCTTCTTTCCATTAAAAGTAATGGTGTTATTCCTGATGATGTGAATTGCTCTATTTTGCTCACAAGTAGAATCTGCCTGTACAGATAAATCAGTCCCAGCAGTTTCAGGAGAAGAGAGGAAGAGTCTCAAACTTCCAAGCTATACTGGCAATTTACTTTAGCCCCCCTACACCACTGAGATTTCCATAGCTGTTTTAGCTCTGTTGAATTCAGGCTTAAATTGAAGGACGCAGTTTTGAGACCTGGCCTTGAGGGCGTCAGAGGTGAGGTTGTGGGGAGAGCAGGTCATGAATAGGTGTCAGGTTGGGATCTGCTGGGAAATGCATCCCAGAAATTCAGTTAGCCCTGGCTCGACCGGACCCATTCACATCGTGTCTGGGAGCCCCTTCTTGCCCGTCTCTAACCAGGGCTTGGCATGTGGAGAAGTGGCCTCCATTCAGTGCCTTCATTCCTCAGTGCTTTTATTTCAGTTTAAAAAAATCTCCAAACACAAACTCTACCCCATGCCAAAGCTGTCGGTGTCTTCCGTGACACAAAGGATGGATCTAATCTGGTGTCTTCACCCAGTTTGAAACACCCCAAGGCTGGGAAGGATGTGTAGCATTTGGGGTTTTGCCCAGAAAATCAGACCCTACAAAAGGTCATGCACACACACGTTTTCAGAGGTGTCTCATGGCAAAATGAGATGGGAAAATACCCACCTGTTTTCTGCAAGGTTAATTAACTTTAGGGCAAACTTCATCTGAGGACAGCCCCTTGTGCTGATTGCCTCTGTTCATGATTTGGTTGGAGTGGTATAGATTTTGCACTCAAATAATCAGGCATCAAGGAGGAATGCAACACAGGGGAGAGCTGATTTATGCCACCTGGCCATAACAAATAGCAAACAGGGCTCAGAACATCTAGTAGAGTGCTCTGGACACATCATACCCTCTGCTGATACTAGTAGGCAGTATTAAGTACTGGGCACCTTTGAAAATCAGAATCCCTCTGTAGGTTGGGAAATTCAGACTTTGTGGCTCTAATTGAAGACCCTCTGTCAAGATTATTCAACATATATAGAAAGCCAGTTATTACAGGTTTTCAGTGAAATATTGGTACCCTTGAAGATCCCAGTCTTGAAATTTACCTGGGAAAATTATGAAGGTGCAAGTATATTAACATATTAAATCAGTCACAGGTCCTGAGTAGATTTTAGGAGAGGCGGTCCACATGCACTTACTAGTTTCTACAGACACAGAGAAACTCTGAAAGCTTATCTTTCCATACTACTGCTTTTTTGATGGAACTTAGTATCCCCTTTTTTTTATTTGAAATGGGATGCATCAGCACACTGATTTAATTTAAACAGTCATTTGCTTTCCCTGAGTTCCCTCCTTTTCCTGACGAAACAATAGAGAATGGTCAGAAGAGAGGTGGATTGTTTTGTGGAGGAGGAGAAACTCTTCAGGAGGCAAGACCTCAGGAGACTCTTGAAGATCCTGACCTTGGCTCAGTGTTGCACTGACCCAGCTCTGGGATTTCCAGATCAGAGCAGGGCCTCACTCACACAGCCTGGGAAAAGCAAGCCTGGGTAATATCCTTACAGATGTGTGTGTCAGTGCTGTTGACAAGGGGTATATACTTGACTATATGTCTTTTGGCCGTAGGGAAAATGAACTTCACAAAGATGGACTGTTGCAAAAAAAGTCAGGCTTCTTAGAGGAAGCTCTAAAGATTCACAGGCAGCTTTAAAGAACGTTGATTAGTTGTTATTTATATTACAGGAATACCTGGAGATTTCAGTTGGAATCAGGGTCTTGTTTTGCTGGCTGGTGTCCACTTCCTCTCTCATGTTCCTCACAAAATACACCTTTCACTGTTACCAAAGCACTACTGAGATTACATTCTATAATGGCCAAAACCTACTCCTTCAGAAAGCCAATCCTGGCCACCATCTTATCAGCCACATATAATTTGTTTAGTTTTAAGGCTTCAACCTATCTGCAGATGGATTAACAAGTTACAAGGTCCAGTAATTATAACTCAGAAGATTTCCAACAAGCCTCTTTGCTTCTAAAGGGTGGTAGAAGAGGAAAAGAAATGGAAAAAGCATCAGCTTGAAATTTGTCGTCCAAGGACCCACATCAAAATTTATAGATTAAAAAATATTATATCATGTATCATAATGAAGCCAAATCAGCAGTCTGGGTCTTGCTTCTTTAAGCAGAAAGACTTTGCTGTCTGACTTCTCCTTGGCTGTCTTTCTACACCTGAAATTCACAGCTGCATTGAAGCAGAACAAGTCCAATAATGCCATTTGTTTTTCGGTTAAAAAAAAAAAAAAAAAAAAAAAGAGGGACATATAAATGGATCATAGAAGAAGGGGGCCATTAGCAGACATTTAGTCTGACCATGGCTAGAAGTGCAGATGGTTCAGAGGAGCACAGCCAACTTGGCGTTTATATAAGCTATCTTGTATCTCTCTCTTTTTCCCCTACATTGGCACTCAGATTGATTAAGAGGTCAAATAAAGGCTGCTTCAGTGTAAGAGTGGGCATGATGTATGACAAAAAATCCTGTCTCACAGCTGAGGCTTTCTAAACAACATAAAAGACAAATCAATGTATAAACTAATTCTTAGCCTGTTTAAGTCTTTTCTTCCTGAAAGCCGTATGGACCCTTCTCTCTCTCTCTCTCTCTCTCTTTTGTTATTTCTTTTATTTTTATTATTTTTTCTTTTTGTCTTTTCAAATGTCCCAGTGTCAAAGTGGTAAATGAAGATGAGTAGTGGAATGTGAACATAAGGAGGTAGAATAGGAAAGTCCCTTTAATAAAGCCATTGAAAATTACTCTATACTCAATAGACAAATATTCTCCAACAAATGTCTTTTCAGAATTATAGGCAAGGAAAAAAAAAAAAGAGCAAAGGTCTTTTTAAGTGACAGCTTCTCTTATGGCAGTCTGCCTCCTGCACTGCCTAGCCTTTTTGTACAGCAGCTCTGCATGTACCTGCTTTGCGAAACTTGAGTCTGTGAGAGAGAATGGGAATTTGGAGATGCCTTCTGCAATAATAAGAGTAATTATCTATGAATTTAGAGACATGGGATTTTGAGGGTTTTTGAGGGTAGATTCAGACATCTGCCTTTCAATTTCTTTTAGGATACAGAATATCTGGACACCTAACTGGCACTTAAATCACAGATTCCTAACAAAGAGACCCTCTCCAGGCACAGCCGGTGACCTGCCCGACTCCTTGGAACCGGCTGGATGTAGATCATCTCCCCTGAACTTCAGAACCTGAAAGTGCTTCAGCTTCTTAAAACTGGGCTAAGCCATGAGCTTTATTAAAGGCAGGAGCCCACCGCTAAGCAGATCTAAAGGCTTGGGTCTGAAGTGAGGCTCAGGTTGCAAAGCTCAAGCGGGCTAACTGAAGTCCTGCCTGCACTTTTAATGCTTAATTACTCCCGGTGCCACGGGGATGGATACATTGAAAACAGATGGAGAGGTATCCCTGAGCATCTGAAGACAAGCAGATCAGTTCGGCCAGGTTCTGTGGATCTTGTTTGAATAGTTAATCACAGGAACACAGAGATGAAGAGAACCACATGGGTCACTGAGCTCAGGTCTGTAAAATTTTCTCATTATAATTTACAACCTGGAGAGTATCAAGAGTGTGCCAGGTGCTTTATATAGTCAAACATTCTGACAAGCTGGTATTTATTTTGGAGCCAAAGGAGGTCAGTTTGTTTTATGAATAAAGGTTGTTGTTATTTTTTATTTTGAGACTGGGAGGTTGCTAATCATTTTGTTTACACTGTACTTTATGAGGGGATATTTTTGCTCACCTCTGTTACTGTTGACTCTGCATCATGGCCTAGCATTTTAATTTAAGAACTGTGAGTTTTAAAGCCTTCTTCATAACTACTGAGTAGCCTTTGAAAGTATTTTTGCTTTGTGCTATTTAGACACAGCTACACATACACACATGTAGATACTGGAAATGAATAATACATTCATTTATGTATCATATGTCCTTAGGATCACCTTGTGTTCCCAAAATTTGTGTATAGTTTAAATATTTGCATGCATATAGCATAAAAACTACTTGAAAATCCACCTGAAAGAGAAAATTATTTTATTAACCAAAGAAACTGATCATTATTTTTCTAGGCACAAAACCAGATGACAACAGAAACACCTTTTTTAGTTGGGATTATTGATGTAGTTTAATCATTTTGAGTGTGGATTAAAGAATTAATGGCAGTCTGACATTAAAATTGATAACCAAAATTCTTATTTGCTGAGTATGAGTTTAAATGACGAAACCACATTGTTATGTCTGCTTTAAGGAAAAGTCTGTCAGGGAGTTTGACATATTGGTACAAGTTTCCCTATAAATATCTCAGAGAAAGCAAGTATAGATGATTTTAGAAGCATTTATTGGACTATAAAAAGTGAAGACTATGAATAGGTCAATATTTTTTGAAAGGTGGTAATATAAAACAGTGCTAAAAGATTCAGAAATAGTCAGTAGATATTTTAAGCTTGCTGCTGACAGAAAGTGACATCTGATAAAGATGGAGATAAAAATATCAATAAAAGATGTTATCTACACTATACTATCCATTCATTTGTTTGAGTTGGTAACAATTAGTTTATTGACTATAAATGATTTTGTAGCCCTTGGTAGATTATTTATGCGGGTGCCTTAAAAAAATGCTTTTGTTCATATGATTTTCCTTCTGATACTAAAGTGCCCAACATGCTCACCGAGCAATTTTTGTCTACTAATGAGAAGTCTCTGAAATCTTGCCAAGAATAACAAATATAAATTAGTAAAATAACTTTGTTGCCTCCAATATGGTCAGATGAGCTAAACGTCTGAAAATAGGGACAGAATGGTAAAAAGCAGGCTTGGTAGGATGTTTCTCACAGTGTGAATGTTTTCAGGAGTACTTACAGATAGCTGGTGTTAAGACAGGAAGGATTTAAAGGCAATTTGGTTCAGGTACTAAACTTTTCCACAACTCAGCAACACTGAAAATGTCCCACACACCATTCAATGCTATCTGAGGAAACCCTCAGAAGTAATCCTTGGACATACAGCTGAGAACACAAGTCCTCATGTGTAAGCAGAAATGAATTTTCCAGGCAATAAATTATGACAATGGACAGAGGATGACAATAGATAGACAGGCATCTGCTACATATAAGTGCCAAAGTGAGCTGGACCTGAGCTGCTGTGCTAAGACTTCCAGCTTGTGAGGACACTTTATTACAAGAAACAGATCCAGAAAACATCCTGAAAATTCAGAGATTCCGGTTAGCCCTCCCTCCAAGAGAAGTACAGATCTGTTATGGTAGGACAGGCTGCCTAATGGATTGTTTCTTAGCTTTTTAGCAATGCAGAAGTATCCAGCACATTAGGCAATGATGTACTATGGGCTTGTAAATGACAGATTGTTCATTACAGGACTGCAGAGAAGTTAATAATCATGATAATGGACCACAAGTCACAAGTGTCTCTTGTATACCACTTTTTCACTTTTACAGACATGTATAAACTTAACACATCAAACTCTTGTACTACACAGTCAAGTGGGAGTATCAATTAAGCCAGTTGAGACACTTTGCAGTGAAAACTGAGGGAAAAATTTACCCAGCCCACTCCCCTGCCTTTGTCAGACTTCCAGAGGGCTGGAGAAGGAAGAGGAACTTCACACAGGATATCTTACATGATTTTTAAGATAAAGGCACTTAACTCTGAAGCAGCTATTTAACCCTTTTGTTATAAAATGGCTCAATCTAGTAGACTAGAATGATAAAAAAAAAAAAAGAAAAAAAAAGAAAAGAAAAAGAAAGACATGGAAAAAATCCAGCAGAATAAAAGTGCTTTTTTTTTTAATAGAACAGACTGTAGGGATTACTTACAGGGTAACAAAAGACCTGTTTTCTAAGGACAATCAGAAACGTTGCTATCCATTGCCACATCTTAATTTTCCTTTTCTCCCACTACAGTGAAGTGAAAATCTGTCCCCATTTCTAATTATTCACAATTACTCTAATTATTCCTTGAAGATCATCAGAGGAAATAAAAAGGAACATCACAGGCTGCAACACCAAAAGAAGTTACTGAGACTTTTGGCAGGTTTCCGTACAGATGCCACAATTTTTTTCTTGGATGCAACAATACAGCCACCATGGAAGTCCTTCAGGAATGCAAATACTGAGTTGACAGATAGGAAAATGTCCAGTTTTACCACAGAACCACAGCACCAGGTCTCAGATCTGCCACTTTCCCTAGCAATCACTTCCAAGCATTCAATTTTGACTTCTAGGCACTAGATCTTGGCATGTACATGTTCACAAGACTGGATGGCTTCTCACATAGATTTTCTGCATGTCTTTTCCTATAAAGTTATCAAAAACCATTTCCATTGCTAAGAGGAGAGGACTGAGTTTCTAAATCCCTGGAGTGGAATGGATTTTAGAGAAAACTTCCTCGCTGAAAGAGTGGTCAAGCATTGGAATAAGGAAGTGATTGAATCCCTACCACTGGAAGTGCCCAAAAAAGTATGTGGGTGTGGCACTTGGGAACATGGTTTAGCAGTGAATATACTGGCTTGACAGTAGGACTCCATCATTTTAGGAGTCTTTTCCAACCTTAACAATTCTATCATTCTGTGATGTACAATTCAAGATTTGAAGGTTATAGTTATCCAGGACAGTTTCTGGATCCCTTGTGGGTCCCTTCCAGAAAAGGATATTCTATAATTTTTACTTGAAATACGGGTGGGTAGGATATGACAGGGAAGTTTTATAGAGACAAAATGTGGCTTTCACTTAATCTAAGACAAACTGATACAGGAGTCATTGAAGGTGTTGCTAAAATTCTGGTTTGGTAATGTATTATACCAGCCTATTTTTTACTTCATATTTGTTAAAGGAAAATATATTAAAATACGAGTAAGTGTGCTGTTTTAAAGTCATGTATTTTTGAGTATAAGAAAATGGTCTATGCCTTAGATGGACAGAGGCTTTTTTGTCATCAAAGAACCCCTTTTTCAATCTCTTTTGCTGTTCTGTAATTTTTTGATGTAGGAAGACCTCAAATATTTCGTATATTTGGAAAATCCCTCTTCCTAGTAAACCTTGGAGTTTCTTGACAGAACTCTTGGGTCCAAATTGACCCTACCAATTTTTAAGCATTTATGGGATCTTCCTAGTTCTGCTATGTCAGGTCAGGGTTTTGTTGCTAGACTGGAGAGAGCAGGATGACTGCATCTAGAAACTGCATTTCAGCTGAGATCTCCTTTTCATCTGTTTCTGGATCTGGAAATATGTTTTGGGACAAAGCAGGTGGAACACATACAGAGCAAACCACACACACTGTGGTCTTTCGTATGGCAGACATTTACCCTTTATAGCTATATTATAGAGTCAAGGTTTTCCACCAACACTCAAATGGAAATTTGGTTTTTTATTGAAAGTGAAAAAAGCAGCATTTTTTTAAAAACAAAAAACCCAACCCAGAAAGTAAAAAATATCTTTCCACATTAAACTTAAATTTCTTGGGTAGTGTGGATGAAGAGAAAGTAAAAGAAAAAAAAATAAAACAAGAAGATTTTTTCCCCCAAAGAGTATCTCTTAAAATAATTTCTATTATTTATACAATTCTTATACAAATTGATTATAGGTCATTGGATGAGATGGAAATAAACTGTCTTTTTAAACTCATCTATTTAATAACAATTAATATTAAAATTTCCAGCTTGACCTTCTAGATCAAATGGCTTAGAGTAAATTGCCAACACAGATATTTCCTTGACTTCCTAAGCCCCATGATGCTACTTAGAAACTTTTAGACCAACTTCACCCTTGCTGTTTTTGAGCAGTTTATCCAGTGGTAATGTTTTAGGCTCTTCCAGAAACATAAAAGGCCAGCTGATATTGCTGATCTCCTTGTTTATCCTCCTGCTATTAAATTCATTATATTCTAATGAATTCATCTTAAAGTGAAACTGTTCAGGAGCTTTGCAGTTGTTGCTGTCAATGTAAGTCAATGCTGCTCTCATCTGAAGACTCTGATGTGCAAATTGCTTGCTACCAGTGCTCTGACTTTATGTGTAAGCTGAGACTGTCAAATGCTGGACAGATACACTAGCAACCTAAATTTTACTGAATCCAGAGTTAGAAGAAAGATCATGAATAAGTAGACTGTCAGTGTAATGTAGTCTATGGTAATAAAATTCTGACTCTCCTTTTCTAACATCCAAGGAGAACTAAACAGCAAGGAAAATCCAGTAAATAATGCAAGCAATTATATCTGTTTCCCTGCAGATAATTTATGTGTTATAACAATACAGGAAGGCTACCATCCCTGCTTCTAATCACAGGCTGAGGCTATTTTATAAACAGTGAAACCACCCATTGCTGTTGTCCATCATTTATTACTTGCCTAATAAATACTTCAATTACATTTAATAAATAATGTATTCAAGCTCAGTGAAGTGATAATTCTTTAAATTAATTATTAAATTCATGCAAAAAGGTTTTATTGCAAGCACTACTAACGGAAATTTCTGTCTTCAATCTAAAGTGATTATTCATTATGTGCAGTAAAAGGCTCCATTTGCATGTTATTAGTGAGGTAAGCTTTAGCCTTCCTGGCAACAATAAAGATGCATCTCGATGTTACTGTGCATTAATGTTCTGGGTTAGCCTTCCAAAACTAAAGTGATGATAAACAATATGTAATAAAGTCTTTGTTTATGGCCTTCTACCAGCTGTTTTCTGATATTTCAAATATACTACAATGACAAAATGTCCAGTAAATGTATTACAGCAACTTGTTAAAAGCTGTTGCCTGCAGTTGATTAGTTGATGGAAAACAGTAAAAGTGGAACCAATTATTGCCCTGAAGATCTGAGTGGTAAATTCATCTCAAAAAGACTTTTTAAAAGCCCTCTCTTTGATGGTCTCCCATGTGCTGTTCTACCCTATACTTGCTGCTGTCCTTGCCTGCTATACAGCAGAGAGTCTGGGAATTAGCCTGCTCTTTGGCAGGACTCAATTCCCCAGGCAGTAGATGTTTTCCTGTCTTGAGCAACTCTCAGTACTTATATAAGGAGTTTCTAACACTGTCATGTACCTGCCCTAGTTTAAACATCACAATGAGGATGAACTTGCTGTGGAAGGAAGTCCCAGTGATTTTCACTGACAGAAACAAGAGCAGCTTCCCTTTCCACTCTCTTAATCTTTCATTTATTTTTAGATCCCTAAAACAAAATTTCACAGGAATCCTTAAAGGAAAAATGACCCAGGTTAGTGAGTCCATAGGCCCTGGTTCAGAGCTGTGAAGTTTAGCAGCTCATGAGTGGGAAGACCCATCCTGTGGATACAGTGGTGTGCTGGAGCTGAGCTGACAATCTGGTGCAGGCTGAGCTCTCAGTGCCACTGATTCCCAGTGTTCCATGAAACTGATCCTGAAAGTCAACCTGAGCAATGTTGACTTTCAATGAGCGCATCTGGCCTGGAGATGACTGTGCTGGCTGGATTCTCCAAGTCTTCTTCGGCTAGCCATGAATCCATGAATCTTTCTGACTCGACTGCTGGGATCTTGGGTATGTCTTCTGCAGGATTCTGTTCTGCAGGGAAACTGACCTCTTCTCCTCTCTGAGATGCTTTCCTTTCAGGGATGCCATTTCACAGTCTATTGTCTGATCAAAGCTTAAGTTTCATTTGGGCACATAATCAGTGCAGGTAACAACCCCCAGCTATGTTGTGATCATAAAGACCACAATCCATCCCTTGGATAAACACACAGACATTGACCATCTCTTATACTGTCTTGAAGCTAGTTTTCATTAAACTGTCTGCCCCTCTGGATGATGGAAATCTAGGCAGCATATAGGTCCTCAAAGAGCTTTAATTTGTGTCCTGAGAGTTATTGATTTAAAAAAAAAAAAAAAAAAAAAGAGGGAATAATTGTAACTATTAAATTGTGATCATGTTACTTCCCCTACAAGTCTATAGTCTCAACCACAGTGAGATTTTTAATGCATGTTCTCCACATCCTGCTATATTTAACACTTTTATTTTAAGATGTTAAAAAAATAGTCTGCAGAAAGACAACATGGAAGCCAAAGATTGACCACAGGTTTCTTTTAACTATATGCCAAGTGAAAAGCCCTTCTTTTTCAGAGTGTGTACCCTGTCTATTATTTTCTAGCCCCCACTACAAGCCAAATACAGGTTCTCTTTCACCTTGCAGGTGTTTGGAAGTAAGAATGATCTTTAAAGTTCCTCCCAAAAAACAGCATTCTATTATTTCTGAAAAATTAATTCACATAATGCATCCCAGCTGGAAGCTCATTATTTTAAAGATGATATCTATTTAGCAAATCTGGGTGAGGAAAGCATATACGCTTTTGCATAGGTTAACTGAGAAGTAAGATGGGATTTTTTTTTTTCCTCACCAAATCCCAAGAGATAAAATTTTGTCATCTATATTTTGAGTCATTAAAGAAAAGCACCTTCAAAAGGCAGTGCAATGTGTCCTGAGGTGTTTGTCTGAGACAAGCAGGAGAGTTCCCATTGCAGTGGCCAAGCTCTATAGTGGAACCCCAGTAAATCAGAGTGGAGAGTCTGAAACTACTGCGTTTAACCAGGATGAGTCCTGCCCATTGTAAAATCCAAGAGAAAACTCTTAAATTTTATAGCTTATTGTGTTTCAGCAGATCACATGGGAAACCATCAGGGTGGTTATTAACCTCTTGGTGCCCAGGACAGGAAAACAGCTGTCATACATCAGCATTTGACCCTGTGTTAGTTGCCCTGAGTTAGCTTTGCTCCCTTTCCTGCTCAGGAAGCAAGATCCATTTTGCTCTTGAGCCAGATCTTTTTCTCAGATAAGTTGCCTTAAGAAGCCGCAGGACTCTGTTATCTCCCTTTCCAGATCTGATTCCAAATTAAAAGCATTTTCATTTACAAGTTATTCATTAATTCATGTAAAATAAAATGTATATCAAATCACCCTGACCCTTTATTATCTTAGAGACAAGAAAGAATTCAGCATTTTATGGATCCAGGCTCCCTTCCCCCATCCTGCTCATATTCACATCTCTAACACAGAGACCTCTGGTTCACCTTTGAATCACTTATGTTCTCTTCACCATAGCAATCAGCTCAGTCCTACATAAAGTGTAAAGTGCTGACATTTTCAAGCAGCCTAATGTTTCTTGCAGTCATCCAGCAGCCTTTCAAATGTAGAATCCTAGATGCCCTTGCTTTCCTTAATCAGCTAGCAGTGAAAAAGAAAAATGGAATAAAAGGACCTCATATATCCTCTTTTCCTTCCCTCCTGCAATTTGCTGTCTGTTCAAACTAATCCCCCCACATCCCTCCCATTACACAGATGCAGTGAGATCTCTGAACACAAATGTTGTAAACCTCAACAGAACTTCACCAATTCACACGAAGGGAAATAAATTTAATTCACTCAGCTTCTCATCATCTTATGGCCCCTTTAGGACTAATCATCTGTATTAACTTTCTCTGGAGTCTTTCTAATGTCTAAGTCCTGCTGACTACTTTGCAGCTGAAATGCATGTGACAAGAGAACAAATTGCCCAACAGTGGATTTCTTTTCGACAACAGTGGTTTTAGTATTGAAAAGGAAAGAATCAGGTTTGGAGTGGTGTTGGGTGGCAGGTTATGTGGCTGAATATAATATCTTTGTTTATGGCATTTGTAGTCAATATTTCTTTCCTGAAAAAAATTATTTGGCATTTACATAGCCAAGTAAACCTTTATTTATATTTAAGAGCCATAAATGATTTTAAAGTTTTTGATTTTGAGAAGACTAATTTTAAGAAAATTTGTTTTAAGAAGAAGGATCTTTTTCTCAGCAAACTCATTTCTTGAGTTACCAAATTTAATAGCTAACTGGCTTTTTTTTCTTATTTCTCTTTCTTCTTTTTATTGCAGATCTGCAGTAAGTACAGTTTTTAGTAGCTAGTCTTGAATGATGATAAAAGTTCATGCTTGAATTCAAGCCTGACTGAGATGTGCCTTTTTGAGGTGCTACACAATGTCGTCACAGTTTTGTTCAAGGCTGTGGATTCAAATTCTTGTTCTTCCACAGATTTAGTGTGTTCTTCTGAGTAAGGGCTTTGAAGTACTGCTGACCATATATTTTTTTTCTTTACAGTCTACTTAACATTCTCCAAGGGGCAGGGGGTTGTTAGCATGTATTTATATCAGGGTGTGAATTGCATACTACAGAAATCAGCAGAATTTATTCTCCTCCTTGTTGACTCTTCACACCTACCTTGCCTTTCTTTCCCTTGACCTGTCATATTATCCTTTTTGATCTAAGGGCCTCAATCACCACAGAGAGTTGAACTCCCAGGATTAATCCTCATCCTCTGGTCTTTTCAATTCTGTTCATTCCTTGGTAAAAAGTGCTGTTTTGACATGTTTCTCTGTGATATGTCATCACCAGTGTTGAATCTGTATGGCAAAACCAGAACTTGACACCTACCCACTTCTTTCCTCCTCTCTTTTCCTCATGGTTTCTGGGTTCTAAAGAGAATATATTTCTGATGGACATTTATCTCTTCTAATTATAGACCTTTTTTACCCTGTCTGATTATCAAATTCTGAGAGAGGCAGCCTCTCACTTTTCCCTCTGTGTTTATGTAGCATGTGGAGATACGAAACTTCTAGTTTGGGTTAAATTCAGATGTGCTGAGTAACGCCCTATGGGGTATCACCAGTTTTCAAACAGACCAAACTGAAACCCCCCACCTCTGCTTCACTAGAAACCTGATAATTCTTTTTTTCTGTTTTCACACAGCGACATTACAAGTTTTTTTAAGGAAGACAAAGCCAAAAGCTACGTTAAGACCAATGCCAAGAGGTGCTTGCCTGCAGTAAATGAGGGTTTATCTATCTCTGTTTTGCAGTCCTGTGTGGAGATAGGGGATGGGTGTAACATTCCTTCTTTTCAGCTACCCTTCTTTCAGCGGAGGGATAGCTTTCCTACAGACCACTTCATTCTGTAAAATGATCCGGGAAGGTTGGGAACATCCCTATCAAGGTCAGCTGCTTTCACAGCTGGAGTAATGCAGTGTTGACTCCTAGTTTTCAAATTGCCTATTTGCCCCATTTTTTAGCTTTCCTTCCTTCCCTTTAGATTCAATATTATTTTTTAGATCAAAAATTAATTCCAGATATTAGAGATATTCCAGAAACCAGTGGTTTCTTCCAACTGATCATGTCATTCCTGTCTACTGGTCTTGATCAAGATTTTCCTTTCACAACAAAACATGCATTTGGAGACTGAACAAATTTTGAAAATGAACAGACTCAGGTTTAGAAACTAGAATCTTCTGCTGAAGTCACAAAATTCCCAACCAGTTTTCACTACAGAGTCAGATTTTCAGGGCCAGTGGGAGCTAAGCTTGACATATCAAGCAAGATTCTCACTCTTTTCTCTCTTGAAGAAGAGTTGCAAAACAGGCCAAGTGTTTGGGTTTTCAGACAGCAAACTGCAAAATTGTGGTTATTGGCATCATTGGTGCCTTTCATTTTTCATCCAGCAATCAATCTCTTTATACCATCAGCTAGGAGAAAAGAGTTGGATGAAAATCATGGCTAAGGATGTGAGTGGGAAAAGTGGGATCAACTATTTGGCTCAGACAGGAAACATGTCCATGTTGTGAAGGGCATGTGATAGAAGAGTTAGGATTTTTTCCTTTTTCACCCAATGGAGCCCTATGGCTTTATCCTTTTCCTCCTGCAATCTCCAGATGATGCAAGTGCTGCTATAAATGATATTTCAGCTTTTTATAGCTTCAGACACACAGATTACCTCCCCAGCATCCTTTTACTGCAGAGTGCGGGTGGGAAAAAAAAAAAAGTTTTTAAAAAATGTGCTTTCCACTCATCAGGTTCAGTCTATTTCAGTAAAAGAAGTGAGTGGAAAAAGAAAAGCAACCCTGATTGCACAGCAACATTCATACTCTTTGGATGAAGGATTATATTTTGTTAAACCTTCCAGGAAAATAAACCTCAGGTAAACAAGAGTGCTTTACAGAGGTATGAGACTTTTGTCACCAATCAAAGATATTTTGTCTTGCTATGATTTCTTCTTTGCCTTTCTCCATCTTCATCAGGATGTATCATTCTGAGTAATCTTGCCTTTTTTTTTTTTTTTTTTTTTTTTTTTTTTTTTTTTTTTTTTTTTTTTTTTTTTTTTTTTGCCTCTTTGCTTATAAATTTAGCTAAATTAGTAGCAAATCCACCAGGAAGTCTGGCTTCCAATAATATTTTTATTTGTTTTTCTACTTAAATTGTGGTTCATGCTTGATGGATAAGTTTAGAGCAGTGAAAAGAAATGAAAGGTGAAAACAAAAATATCTGTAATAAACTTGTTTGGAGTAATTGTTGAGGCTGGGACTAGAAAGAAGTCAGGAACCCGATTTTTCATGAGCATATACTCCAAGTTCATGTCAACAGCTGCCCTCTCTGCTGTTTTTCTGTTTTGAGTAACAGGAATTTGAAAATATTTAGCCAGAATTTGCTTTTTGAGTTGAAGAGGTAAAAAGAGAGAAAGCAGCCCATCTAATTTCTGAATCGTCATCAGAGCAGGAGCACCTGCTTGCTCCTTGTCACCATTAGCAAAAAGAAAGGAAGGCATCCCTGATTATATCCTCTTTTCCAGCTTCTTCCATTTGTACTTAAATGAACATAGCTCCTGCAGCCATTCTAGCAAGATCAGGAATTACTTAAATGTACTGAAAATGAGGTGTAACAGGGACGTATTAAATGATGCTGTTGAGCATCATTATCACTAGGAACTCAAATAAGTGAGACATGGCTAATTATACCACCCTGTCCTCGGCCTTCAAGCTGGCTAGAAATTTGCACTGAGGGTAAGAATTTGATTGGATTTGTGAAAAAAAAAGTAAAAAGAAAAAAAAATCGGATCAAATAGTCTTCCTTTAACCCATCCTTTATCCTTTCTATGCAATTATCTGTCAACCAGGTATGAGACAAGTTCCTGTCTTTGAATCCCACAACTCAAAATCTCATGTTCAGCCCTTTTGACAGAGACCTGCATATTCTCAGGGTGAGGATATTAGTAATTTAATGCTGAGACCACACTTCTGAGCAGGCAGGATTTATGCTACTTAATAAGGGAGGAGATTTGGAAATAATCAGTAATCTGAATATCTTTTATCAACCCTGAGGGTGCAGAACATGAAACATAAGGGAGGAGATTTGGAAATAATCAGTAATCTGAATATCTTTTATCAACCCTGAGGGTGCAGAACATGAAACAGGAAGACAAGCTGTGTCCTTAAGCTGGTCAAGTATTGTCCAAAAGAATTGTCACTGGAAGTGTTAAAAAAATGTGTAGATGTGACACTTGGGCACATGGTTTAATGGTAGAGCTGGCAGTGTTCCATTAATGGACTCAACATTAGAAGGCTTTTCCAATCTTAATTATTCCATGAGTTTGTGATTCCAAGAGTTCTCTACCAGAAAGTGTTGATTCAAGGTTCACATTCATGAAATGTTCCTTGAGAATGTTTGATGTCGCTGGACATTTTGACTTGCATCCAGTGGGGCTGAAGAGGAAATGCAGGCTCCAGGGAATTACTAAACCACTGACACTGCAAGCAACCAAAGTCTGTGAGACTGAGGTACATGGGGTAAATGTGAGTGTACAGAAAAAATATTTCTGTAACACACAGGATTAAATCTGCAAAATGGCCAGCAAGAGGAGAAATAAACCACTCCATCATATCCAGATATGACTCTTGAAAATCATGCTTTTTGGGGTAAGTTCCTATCAACAGAATTGCCATTAGTAATATTAGCAATCATAACTTTTTTTTATTTCTGGCAAGCATTCATGTCATCAATTTAAAGGAAATGTTAGTGAAAAGAGAGAGGAGTGAGTTGGTTCCTATTAATGCCCTCTTTGTCTTGTAGTACAGATGGAATTCATATAGATAGCTAAAACTGCTGAAAAATTTGAAAGATTATTATAAATAAAGCATCAAAAAGTAGAAAATAGCAGAGAGGATAATTACATTGCCATATTTTTATATGAAAATTATTTCCCAGGCAAATGTTGCCTGTTTGGAAAAGTTGAAAATAACTATAAATACATCCTTCTGCGTGTCACAGAACAAAACAATTTTAAAGTTTAAACCCCATTATTTTAGAAGAGCCATTTATTTCAAGTAGGTGGCAATTTTCTTCCCCTCCCCCAGCCCACAGTATTCAGTAGCTATTCACCTCTCACAATTTTCATCTAGCCTGTTCTTTAGAATCCAATTGCAACCTTTAAAGTAGTCATCTATTTCTAATGGAAATCTCTACATCCAGCTCTTTGAGCTGCTTTTTGAAACTCCTAATAAATTGCCTCAGGTTGTAGAGTTAGTAATGACACTAAGTGGTGGAGGGCTTTCATGAAATGTTTTGAACCTCAATTCTCTTCTCACCCTTTCTTTTGTCCACTGCTGTGTGCATTTTTGCAGATTTCCAACAATTGCACAGTCAAGTGGAACTGATAACTTTATTCTCCTGCAACATAATTTGGGAAATTTGCCAAATAAGTGGGTATGAGAAGGAGCGTGTAAACGGGGTCAGCTGAAGTAGAATTGGATCTTGAAAGAGCAGTAAATACTCAGCTCCCACAAAGTATTTTCTTGGCAAGAATGATCTCTTCAGGGAGAGAAAGAGGAAATCAGAGGGTGACTTATGTTACTGATCTTGCCTCCTGCTGCTCTCTTACAATGGGTGCCTGAAGTGAACTGGAAGCTTTTGAAACGAGGTGGGGTATGACAGCATTCAGGAGTGCTCTGCTCCTTCTGAAAGTGCTGGAGTAAGAGGTGACCTCAGAGGATGCGAGAGCATTACCTGTGAAGAATCTCAAGTATGTCCAAGTGCCTGTCTGAGATGCTGGAGCTGCTGGCTGAGAAAGGACAATAAGTCTCAGGTAATTACTGGTTTCTCTGGTACACAGCCCTTGACATAAAGAAGCAATAATTCTAAGGGTAGTATTTGATTGCAAGTTTCTTCAGAACTCATAAAATGGTATAAGATGGACACTCAGGAATAGAGCATCAAAAATTATGGAATGGTTGCTGTTGAAAAAAATTTTAAACTTTGTTTCGCACCTCTGTCATTGTCAGGGATCCCTTCCACTATCCCAGGTTGCTCCAAGCCCTGTCAGCTCTGGTCTGGGACACTTCCAGGGATGGGGCAGCCACAGCTTCTCTGGGCAGCCTGTGCCAGGGCCTCCCCACCCTCCCTGGGAAGAATTTCTCCCCAATATCCCATCTAACCCTGCCCTTTGCCAATATTAGATAAGAGAAAAGCTTTTCTGGAATGACCGTATTCTGGAACTGAAGGCTACATAGACACCACAAAAGAAGCAGGTGTCCTGCTAAGAAAAGATTGTGGGCATGTAGGTTCTCAAGGGTGTATAAGCACCCAATGTTGCCATTAAGAGGACAAATGCAGCCCTGAACTTCTAAGCAGGGGAGTTATCAAACAAAGAAGGGATGCAATGTTCCTTGGTAAGGAAGATGGTATCTTAATTTTGGTTTCTACACTTTAAAAGAGGCTATTGTGTGAGTCTAAAAGCCATCAGAGAAACATTAAAAACATGATTTAGAGCAGGTAAAACCTGTCTCACCATGAAAAATTTAGAGAAATCCAATCTATCTAGTTGATCCAGGAATATAGTAAGAGGTGAATTGGTCATGGTCTACAAATATCTGTGTTAGAAGAGGATTTTAGAAAACAGGCAATTTTTTAATTATGGAGAGCAAAGCTTAATGAGACTTGGTTGTCTGAAACAAAGCTATTGTGAACCCAGAGTAGAAATGCATTGTACATTTTAAACCATGAAGATAATTAACCATTGAAACAGTTTAACTGAGTATATGGAAGACTATCTGTCACTTGAAAATGAGCTGAAGATAAACTATTATTTAAACTCAATTGAGTGCCTAGTGCAGACATAGCTACAAGGTTTTGTGGTCTGGTGTTACGCACATCAGATTGAAGGCTATGACTATCTCTTCTAAATTATAATTCTTCATTAATCATTTCTATATCAAAAGGATACTTCTTTAGAAAGGGCAGGAATTACTCTGAAGACTGCAATTAAGAACACTACATTATCACATATTTAATTATATTCCAACATAAATGAGAACATATAACATATAACATTGAAAATGCTTTAACAAATAAAACCCTCTGCATTGCTCTGGGCTTGCTATTTCTGTCCTGAGTAGTCAAGGTTCACAGATTCATCTTCTGCTTTTCTAGACATCATCAGCCATCTGACCTCGCCTCAGAATTTCACAATAGAGTGGGAAACCATCTTCTGTTCCTTGCTATTCTCTGGGCTCAAACCCCCATCTCCTCTAAAGGACAAAACAAGTGCTGGCAAGACTGATTTTGTTTGTTTTAAAGCAACCTTTTAAAGAATCTCATGACAACACTGCTATCTTCAATCCCAGCTTGTCCATGAGGATGTTACTCACCTGACTGACGGAAACCCTTTGAGAAAAGAGAATAAAAACCCAAAATGTATGCTGCTGCCAGATCATTAATGATGCAAGGTGGAAGCAGAGGACTTGTGTATCAGCTCTGCATCACGGCTGTAACTGTGTAGAGCTGAGGAAAAGCAAATCCCAAGAATTACAAACCAATGCACAGCCATTGGTGAGGAAGATGTTCATGCTTCATCAGGGTTCTGCAGGGCACAAGTCACTGGGTCAGCAAGACACAAGGACTCATACTTCTGAAATATAAACCTGTGCTTTCTAAAAGAGTTTCTCATATCATCCACAGGTTGAGAAGTCTGCTGCCATTCATGCAATATCAGAGTGAGGCATGAAAGATGTTGTGGATTTGTCATTATTCCTTACACCAAGGAATACTTTCTGCAATATCAAGTCAACCCACCACAAAATCTGTATGAACTTTAGAGAGTTCAATACTTTGTAGGTTTTTCCACACATCAGTGGAGTCTAAGGAAAATCTGCAGGTGTTTCTGCCCCTCCCACGTGGCTCATTTTAAATACCCCTTTCTTAATATTGCTGCAGGAGAAGTGGAGCACAACAAATATACAGAACCTTAAGAAAATTTGAAAACAACTGTTTTGGGAGAAAACCAGTGACTCTCACTGCAGTAACAAAAAATCTGAAAGGTCTGTGTGAACAGACAAGTGTCACAAGCTGCTTCTGCACCTACTGAAATTCTTTGGACCTTCAAAAGTATTGAATTAAATGTAATACCATATTTTAACAAAATGAAAGAATCCATAAGCAGAGATGTACAGAATTTCCAAAAGTTATACAGATTAAAAATATATTCTCTGCTACCAGAAGGGAAGCTATTTGGATCAGAAATCAACCTGTGTGCTGCAATTGTGTTCCCTTTCAACGTTAGATTAACAACCAGTTCAGTTTCAACGTTAGATTACCAACATTAGGTAAACAAATGAAAAATAAAATGGTTAAAGGAAGGCAGTGGCTTTTGCTTTAGAAGATGAAATATGCTTTGAAAGTTCGTTTTTCATGAAGAGAAGGCTTAAGAAGGACCTTTCCCTATACCACAGTGGAAACAATCTGTATTTTTCAGACTGGATCATATAATTTCCACTGGATTAGGATATTTGTTTTAAGTAGTTTGGTCTCTGAACCAATATGCAGGCCTTTCCCCCCCCTCTAACTCTGCAAACTTTTGTCTCTGAGATCTATATATTGTAATTTCAGCCTCCTGCAGTACACCGGACTCCTATCCAGAAGGGATAGAGTCAATGTGCCACAAAACCAACATGTGTGGATAAATGAGTCACTACCCAAAAGTCTGCTTTTTACTGTATTTGGGGTGAAGGCAGCTTCCCTTCCCCCCTGTGTTCATGGAAATGAATTACCTTGAGGTCTTACAAAATGCTGTGGCATGTTCTTGCTACCCGCTGGGCAACTGAGAGCAAATCAAACCACACTTGATTTTTGTAAGACAGGCAATTATCTTAAAGTGGATAACTCATAGCCACAAAACTACAACTGAACAAAGCTGTGGACTCTGGAGGTCTTCTCTGGCTCTGAGACACAGTAGTTCTCATACTTCACTCAATTGAAACCATCCTGGAATGACAATAGGTTTCCCTATCCAGGGGAGAAACAAACCTACATTTGCAGATTTATGGTAACACTGTTATGTGCCCCCTATAATTTCATCAGTTTTCACAGTCTTCTGGTATACTGCTTGTGTGAGAAAGACAATGTCAAATTTAATTTTTTTAATGTAAAAAAAGGAAAAAATAATTTTTGACATTTTACAAGTTTTAAGATCATCTTAAAATCTCCCTCTATGCCAAAGCATCATAGGAAACTATCCTTCCAGTGCACACAATTCAGTCATAATAAACCAGTGCTTTCAGTAGGAAATAAATTGGTTACATGGCAAATTTTCAGCTGGTTTTAACAGGAACAGGCAGAGGCCACAGTGTGATGACAACTTGCTTTGCCTTAGGGCATTTTCCCTTCCACTGAGAGATCTCTGGACACCCATTCTTGCCTTTCAGCTGTTCTTCCATCTGCTGACATCAAAACCTCCCCACAGGAAACACCTGCCTGAGCTGCAAAAGGCAGTGGGAAGTTTCTCATGGTGCTATGGGAGAGTTTGAACAGGGAAGGCGATCTGAGATCTTTTAATCAATTTTTGAACTTTCTCTTCCTTGGTCTGCCTTGCTCTGTAGCCAAGGTCTTGAAAGAACAGCCCCAGCTTGAGCTATGTAATTTGCAACTCATCTGTAGCTGCCAGCAGTAAAATTCAATGACAGCCTTCATCCTGGAAGCCTCCATAAGGGATGGATGGAAATTAACAAGGAAGTGAGTCACAGAGTGGACACATTCATCAGCCTCTTATCGTTCATGACCACCATCCCAAAATTGGCTCATTCTCGTGCTGTGTTGTATCTTCACATTGGTACAGGATGAAACTGATTCTTCCAGTATTGTAGTCAATGATCAAAATTAAAAGGTGGGCCCCAAAATTATTATGACATTTTTCAAAGCAAAAAGAATTTTGAAGAGATAAATTTCTACTGACATCTTTCGGAAGAGAGACCTTAATTTTTTATTGAAATTTTTTGAAATATTACCCAGTCATTAAGATACTTATGGACAGGATTATTCTTTCTGGTTTATGAGAGAAAATTGGGGAGCTGATTGATTGATGAGAGTAAGAATACAAGAGAGAAAACTGAAGTCATTAGGAGGAAGAAAGGGCTATAGCTTGTATTTATCCATCAATACATCTGTTGAACATTGTGGAGAATACAAGGCTATTCTTGGATAATAAAATCAAAAAAAAGAAAAAAGAAAAAAGAAATTCCAGACTGCAGCAACAAACCTCGGGCCTTGAGGCCATAGGGTGTGGCAAATGCTAGAACATGAGTTGAACTAACCATTAGTGTTCCTAGCTAGTCCTGCAGTATCTGTCATTGCAGAGTCATAGTTTGGACTCAAAAGTGGGTTTGGTTTCAGTATTATTATACAGTGTTTTAAGAAAACAGAAACAAAAGAGTTCATTTTCTGTCTAATGACAGCTGGTTTTGAGACAATTTAGAAATAAACTTTGCAGTTTGGATTGAGGACTTTTACAGAGAGGATGGGTATGTTCTGCATGTCCATGTCTATACTCCAGGCTGTTGGATAGAAAGTAAACAATGGAGCTTGCCCAGCATGATGCATCCATGTAGCAAGCATTTTCTTGCTGATTTCTCCATGCCTAGGAAGATGACCTGCAAGGCCCTCACATCTGCTACTGCTCACCAGATTAGCAACAATACATCACTTATTTCCCCACTAGCAATGCTTTGACCTTGTTGATGGCTTTGCAGCTGGATACTTTGTCAGTTCAGACTCTGGTACATTTCCAGAGGCTTTTGTTTCCAGTCTTTTCCCTTTTCCTGAAAACCAAGTCTTGTGCCTAAAACAAGGAAAATTCCAATAATTTACATAGATTCTTTGATAATTTTGACAGAAAAACTAATGGTTCTTTGGCATGTTTAAATTGACAATAAGCACAGTGTGACCTCCTGTAAAATCAGTTTTCCATCAAGCAATGGAACTCCAAGTATAAAGTTATCATGTCAGGCTCAGCATTCTTTGCTCCGTATCCCTCTTTCCCCAGATATGTGTTTTTCTGTTAGTCACATCTGGATACACTTCTAGGTGTTTATCTCTGGTTCTGAAATACTCTCACTAGGTCATGGAAGGGCCAGCTTTTTCTCTAGTTTTTCCTTCTGATGCTCTCTGGAGGTCATTAAGATAACATCAGATTTACTCCAAAATAACTGGCATTACCACGTGACCACAGTGCTCTTTTCCAAGCTCAGTATAAGCTCATGTCAGAGCTGTGCTTTCTTCTTAATTATCTCAATTTTACTCCACTTGTCACATTTCCTATCTGGAAACAGGTCCTAACTGACTTAAGGCTTCATAATACCAGGTGAGAAAAAAATCTTTCAAGTCCAGCAATAAAATAGAAAATGCTTGTATCTTCCAAGAATTTGGGATAATTTCAGAAGGCATAAAAGCCCATATTATCTCAGATTAGAAAACATTTTTTATACTATTTTTATTCAATTTTCCAAACAAACTAGAAAATTATCACCTTTGATAAGTATTGTTATAAATCAATATATTTATTGTTATTATAAATCAACATATTTATATATTTATTGTTGTAAATAAATACTTATAAAAATTGTTATAAATCAATACTTCTAGAAAACAAGGTATAGGATTAACTACTTCAAGCCAGAAAAAAGTCCTTCAAATAAGTACTTTTTGCTTCTAAATCTCAGTTTGCTTTCTCAGTATAAATTTTTTCCTTAAAATTTGGTCACTGTCTAAGCATTGCAATATGAAGAATTTCTTATGGTCCATTCTACATTTTTATTATTATTATTATTTTTAGTCTTTTTCAGGTTTTAAATATACATTTTTAGTTGTTCTTTAATTCAGAGCATCTATTCAAGCTCACCTTCTAAGACAGACTTCCAGTGAACTGTCATAGAGTTCTTTAGAGCTTTATCCACCAATGGAAACAACTGGTTTTCTAGAAGGATGTGATGATGTGACATATGAATGCTATGGCAATCAAGAAAAAGATGAAAATTTGTAAAAATCCAGAAAGTATTTAACATGGATAAAAATTTCAGTATAAATTTTCCTGGAAAAGTAGCAGTGCTCTCCCCATTACTGAAGAAAAAATTTATATAATTTCATCTCTATTTGTATTCCTGTGGCCAGGATTCTTAATAAGCTTTGCAGTGAGAATTGTAAAAAAACCTCAAAAATTCTGTGAGTTTTTCAGCTTCAAAGTTCTGCTCAACACTCTGAAGGCTGCTAGCTTCTTGTTAGCCTTGTGGGATGGTGAGGGGTCATGGCAGCTAGGAAGCAGGTGGGAACACTGTTTTTCCCATAGCTTGACCTCTATGACAAAGCCTGACTTTGGCACATGATGCTCAAGATGTTTCAAAGTTTCTGTGAAAGTGCCATGGAACAACATGTACTTAACACCCATTAAAAAAAAAACAAAAAAACAAAAAAACAAAAAAACCCACAATAAGTATGATCCTGTAGTTAACCCAAGAATCATTGCAGTCTACGAAAATCAACTCAGTATTATAAGCCAAGTATTGAGTCACCCAAGCCTACAAAAATAGCTCAGCCTTCCTTCAGAATAAGTTTCTAAGCTTAGACATGAGTCTGGATTTGGTGGTCTTGGTGTAGAAATTGCATTTTGGGTATTTTAATCTGATAATAGTGGAAAGCCATGTAGCTGCCCAATGTTATGACTTTTTTACCATTTGTTCTGGGAACAGAAATTGGATCTCTTTTGATGCTGTTTGGCTTCTGCCTTTTATTCTTTTATATATTCTCTGTATTCTTCACACATATATTTGTAGCTCTCACCTACTGTATTAGTAGCTAGTTTTCCAAGTACTTTTCCATGGCCTTTCCCTAATCAAAAAAAACCAAAACAAATTCCAGAGCTCTAAGCCCCAGGAAGTACAAGGCTGTCTTGGCTCTTCCTGGTAACCAAAGCTAAGAACAACTCTTTGAGATATATTCTCATGGACAAAGTACCATTAGTGTTGAAGGGGGTGTTCCAGAGAAGGGGCTTGACCTGGGGGGAAATTGCATCACCACTTGTCCTCCTAACTGTTGCTTTTTATCAATTATGCAAATTTCCTAAAACCTATAAATTTGTACTCCCCCTTGGGGGAGGAGAGTGGGCTTTCGTGGACATCTTTCCATAACTGTTCCTTGAGGTCTTCATTAAAGTTCGTCTTTTATATTACCTCCTTATTAAAATTATCTCGAGGTTCATTTCCAGGTTGGACAAAAGGCAACACTTTCATGTCCAGATGCTACTCATCACAATCAGAAAAATATGATCAGAATAAGCCTAATTGCTATTCTCATAAAAAAGGTCACAGGGACAAAATTTCTGCTGGTGGTTTTCCCTTGCCATTTGTGCACCAAATAAGCACACTTTCATAGAACCATAGACACACAGAACTATAAAATGATAGATTGGTTTGGATTGAATGAGACCTTGAAGCTCATCTAATTCTAAGCCCTGGCCATGGGCAGGGACACCTTCCACTATCCCAGGTTGCTCCAAGCCTCATCCAACTTGGCCTTGGACACTGCCAGGGATGGGGGGACCACAGCTTCTCTGGGTAATCTGTGCCAGGGCCTCACAACCCTAGCACACTCCACTTGTTTCTTTCTGAGGTCTCCTTGATAAGGTAGAAATTCTGTTAAAGAAAAAAAATCATCTTTAATAAAAAAAAATGTATGACTTGCTGGTTTTGGAATTGGAATAGCTACGGTAAGAAAACCCAGACAAGCAGATTAAAAGGAATGTGTATTTTTCCTATATGATATAGCCTGCTTATTCATAAGAACATTTTTAGTTAAACTTCTAAGCCACAGACATCTCTTCAATTCTTTTCACACAGCTCAAGTGTGTAAATCACAGATACCTCACAGTCCTTTTGGACAGAGTTTCTGAAGAATCAGAGTGCATGAACAGTGACTTTGCACTTGAAACAGCCCTTCACCAGCTCTGGTGAATGTGTTCAACAGATCAAGAACTTCATTCCAGTGTGCCTCTAACAAGTGATTCCTTGTTTGAACAGCTCCTTTGCCTTTTAGAACAAGGGGTGATGAAAAGGTGAAGAACAATTGAGAAGCTACAGCAGGCGACTCATCTCTTCAGGAGCTAGACAAGTATAACAAAATGAGGTGTTTGACGCACAGCTGACCCCATGAGGATTCATCTTCAACCTTGATTATGTACATCAGCTGTATATTTATGGCTACTGCACGTACAACAGAGTGGGAACTCAGAAATCAGCTGTCTTATATAACTCAAATAATCCCATTATTTTTGCCTACACATATTGATTTACTTAATAAATAGAATCTACTCTTGGATAGACAAGCTGTTATTTGTTTTTCCTCCATACCTAGTTTTTAATAAAGAAAATTCTGAGTATTGCAAGGGAAGGAATGTATGCAGGTTGATAGTCTTAATAGAAGGTGAGTTATGTATCTAACTCCCTGAAGGTCTCTGCAAATATTAAACAGAGAATTTAGCAAGGCTTCATTTAGGCTGTCAAAAAATAATAAAATTTGTCCAAAAGATCTGTGGATTTGTGCATGAAATCCAGCCTATTTTTTAGCCAGCAGTTTATGAATATTGGTGGAGAGGAAGGCACTCTTCACAAAGAAAGCACGAAGTTAGTGTTTGGTGCTCACAAATTGTATCCAAAAACCTACATTTCACAAGATGTAAAAATATAAAGAGAGGTGTGTGTGGTTAATCTGGCTAATTTAATCTGTAAGATTAAACGATCTAATCTGAGTTTTTGCATCTATTACACACAGAAAATACTGCCTTGTGATGCCTAGTTTAAGACAAAAACCTTGTACTTGGCCAAATAACTTCCCACAAAGCACTTGATTTGGATTTGAAGTCATCCAGCAAAAATACATCTGACTGAATATTGCGGTCTGCGATGTGTATATCTCCATCTCAGCTTGTAAATTAGGGATAAAAGTAGAAATGTATGCAGAAAAGTGCAACTCATTCTGTAACAATTAACATGGGTTAACACAGTGCCAATTTCCTGACGGTGCCCATTTTAAACCCACAGCAATCTTCCCAACAAGTCAAGCAAGTTTTGGTTTGGGTGTGGTGGTTATGAGAACCTGTAGTACAGTGGAACATGATTTAAAAACGCACCTATGGGCAAGACCATACATTATTTCAACTAATCCTACCTATTAGAGAAAGAACATTGCTGATATTTGCTCGCTCTGCTGTTGCTATTTTGTAAACTTGCTTACAAAGCTCTTTACTGATTTGGGCATTTAAGACAATGTGGTTGAAAAAGCCCTATGGTAGGATTAGATATGACAGCTACACTAGAGATGGAAGATTTCTAAAATTTCTACACATATAACTCAAGATGTTATTTCTTCTGGAACAAATATATACATATATATATATATAGTCATATGCATGAACTGGAGTTTGCTAATGATGTAATGATGTTTATACTGTTGCATAAAATTGCTGTAGTAATTTACACAGCTCACTAATCCCCTAAACATAATCTTACCCTCTGAAATTATAAATTAAAAACATAGTTAAATTCTTGTATTTTCTTTAAAATGTGGTAGGTCAGGGAGGAGTTCAAATGCATAAGAAAGCCTTTCAACTTGTCTACTGAAGGACCAGGTGTTCAGTCTGCAAACTTCCCCTAAAAATATCACTAAAGGTGGGTGTGAACAATTAGAATGTAGCTCTGGCTTTAGAAGTTCCTTATTTAAAAAAAAAAAAAAAAAAAAAAAAAAAAAAGAGAGAGAGAGAGAGAGGAGAAGTAAGTTTTATTTCCGACAAATGATTCAACAGTTAAAATTCACATTTCATTTACAGCCCAATAATATGTTCTATGCCCACACAGACATAGCCTGTCTTTTTTTATATCTGGCTTTTGCTAGGTTATAATGGCAGTAAAATAACAATCCACAGTTTTCCTGAGAAGGAGCAGTGCTCCTTGCAAAGTTTCCTCTCTGCAAACACCACAGCCATGAAGAACGGTGCTCAGATTATGTCCTGTTGATGGTTAATTTCAAATCTAGAAGTTTATTAATTTTGACTCATAGCAGAAAAGGCCATGACCAATTATTATTCAGGAAAAAATCCTGCTGTTTGGCCAAAGAACTGCACTGAGCAATGCTGCACTTGATGTGCCTGTGATAAATGTTCACATGACAAGGTTATTTGGTGTACAGTGGCTGGAGGGGTTGTCATAGCAACATGTGCACGATGCTCATAAATTTGATGTGTACTTATCCTTGCTGTGTATGCAAAAAACACAAAGCCAGCTCAAGCAGTTTAATTTACAGCATTGAGTATCAGAAAAATAAGAATAAAAATAAGAATAAAAAAAGAAAAAGAAAAAAATAAGGAAAGGAAAGGAAAGGAAAGGAAAGGAAAGGAAAGGAAAGGAAAGGAAAGGAAAGGAAAGGAAAGGAAAGGAAAGGAAAGGAAAGGAAAGGAAGGAAAGGAAAGGAAAGGAAAGGAAAGGAAAGGAAAGGAAAGGAAAGGAAAGGAAAGGAAAGGAAGGAAAGGAAAGGAAAGGAAAGGAAAGGAAAGGAAAGGAAAGGAAAGGAAAGGAAAGGAAAGGAAAGGAAAGGAAAGGAAAGGAAAAAAAAAAAATTATAAGAAAATAGACTTCTTTGGATTATATCCCTTCACAAGCTCTTCAAAGCCAAAAAGACTTCTAAGATAATCATTGTGATAGGAAGTGCAAGTTACCATTACTATCAAGAAAAACTAAAACATAAAAAGTGCTTTCTTGAAATCTCTGATTGAGTATATTGGTTGTTTCCTGCTACTGCTGCAAACACTTGAATGTAAGTGAAATAAAAAATCCCATAACACCCTCTTTTCTATTTTGCTTTTTTTCTTCTTCAGAAATGTTGACATGAAACCTTGAATCACCTGTCAAGTAGGCCATGATGAAATGCCCTCCTTTTCATAAAAGTTAGCAGGATAAGAAGAATCTATAATTCTCTACAGTTCTATCTTGTTCAAATACAGGATAAAAATTAAGAGAAAGGTAAAAATAACACTTAATTCTGATGGGCAAAAAAAAGGTTTATCCAGAGAAGATAAAAAGAAGTAGAAGAAGAAGGAAACCAGGGCTTTTTATAAACCAAGTCATCAAAACCTCCACTTTGGACAAGTTCCTTAAATTACATGTCTTACTGTATCTGTGTAACAGGGATTTGTTGGTTCCGTTCTCAGGAATAACTTATCAACTCCATTAGAAGGAAAAAAAATGTCCAGAAGACTGGAGTTTTTTAGAGTAAAACTACTTGCAGGGAGTAAGTAGTCCAAACCATCTCCTCTACACCAGGCACTCAAATTAGAGGAACCAAAGCACCAAGGAGCAACAGAAGCAACTTTGTCTTGTGTTTGCACTTAAACTGATGCAAATCAGACTCCTGTGCAATGGGGTGAAATTAATGCCAAATAACAAAATCATGGAAATGATGGACCCATGAAATTATTTGGATTGGAAAGGACTATAAATGTAATCTTATTTTCCCCTTGCCATGGCAGGGACACCTTCCTTTGATCAAGTTCCATCCAGCCTGGCCCTTGAACCCCTCCAGGGATGGGACAACCTTAAGTTTTCTAGACAAACTCTAAGCCTTAAAGCATTTGGTGCTCTCCAGTGGAGGATATAGGTATTAATTATTATTTCCTGATATATAAATATTATTGAGTCAAGGATCCTTGGCATAACCAAATCAAAAATCTCCTAGGCACACAGCAAGAGCTCCTGCTGCTCAGTACCACCCTCTTGCTCCAAAGGCCAGGCATTTTCAAGGAGCTGCTTCAATAAAGACAAAAGACACTTCTAAATATGCAAAAAGTTCCTCCTTCAATTTTTTAACCTTTATGACTAAAATGACATAACATATCATTTCTATTCAATGGATAACTGCAGCTTTTTGTTCAAGAAGTTCTTTTCCTTGACTTCTTGTCATAGAAATAACTATCTAGTCATACAGATAAACTCAAAAGTGTAGTTCAAATTACAAAAGGAGGTAATAAAGGCACAACCTACATGCTGAGAAAATGGTTATCCTAACACAGACACTCTTGGAAAATAATTCATCCCAGCCTCAGAGGGGTGCTCAAGGAAGTCAGATGATTACTGTCTCAAAAAGCATCTTTCTGTCTGATGGCCTACAGGGATGCTGGAATGGGTACCATGAAATTGTAAGACCTAAAGAGGACTAATCTAAGCTAAACATAGTTGTCTACAATGCAGATGTCTAGGTGTCAGCTAGTTGTCATTGTGTTCAGAGAAATCTGGTAGGTCTAGGCACTAGGGCAGTTAACAGCCATTAGGGCAAAATTAATTTCACCCTTAAATTGATTCTGAACCTTTGCTTAGATGAGTCCCTTCCTAATTTTTGTTAACTGCTTTGACTACATTTTTTGTTGATAGTAGAAACCTAGATGATTACTTTATTTGTAGTCTCTTACAATGGGGATCAATAAAAGTAGTTAAAATTGACCTTGCCTGAAAATCCCTTTTTCCCCCTTAGCATTGAAGCCTCAGTGTCACCTGTGCCTTCCCCATTCCTTCCCCATTCCTTCCTCCAGATAACTGCATTTTCAAGAATGTCTTCTTACATTTACTTCTTTTCAGCTGCCCTTTAAAAAGACAAGTTGCTGTGGTGCCATGTTTTTAGTGAAACAGGGTTCTCCCACAGGGACTGTCACCTTATACTGAGAAAACCTACTTTGCTATTACCAACAATGTTTAGAGAGAGAACCACAGAGTCTCAGCACATGTGGTCTCACACATGTGAGAGTGTAATGAAATGTGTCCGCAGAGTATGATCCAGATTTACACATCCACCACATGAAAGATAACACCAGAGCTGGTCATCCTGGGCTCCCTTTGCAGCAAATAGTGGGGGAAGTGTGAATGGGTGGAAAGAAAGCTTTTGAGGCTCGATTCATCTTGACGAATTTATATCTATTTCAGGATGAAGTGAATAACATCTCAAAAGATCTCTGTAGGAACCCAGAATGACTTACGCAGGAGTAATCACCTGCATGACAGACACAGCCAAGAGAGGCTTCAGTGCACGGTGTGCCTTAGTAACCTCATGGAAGATGAAAATAATTTTTGCCTGTCCTCGTGGCCTAATGGCACAGCAATCAAGCAACAGATTACTAATATCCAGACAGATTTTATGCAGAATGCAGTGTACAGTGGTCAAGCTCCTCTGTCTTTTTTGTCTCCTGAGAACCTCCCACGATATAGTACGAATCAGTGCTTGCTGCACTGAACATATAGGACTGGGGCTGCTGTATCTTCTGAAAGGCTCCTGCTGAAAGAAGTAGTGGCTGTTTTGTTATTCTGTCTTTTTCTGCCTCTCAGGAGAAAAGTAAAGTCTTGGTATGTGGCAGTGGGGATCCCAGAAGCAATGGGAAGCAAGAAGAAAGCTGTGTTTTTTCACATCCTTTATTTCTGCACAGCAAAAGGGAGAAATGGCCCAGCTGTGTGACCAGAAGAAATTAATTTTGAAAACTGCACTGCTGTGAAGCTGCCAGGCAGCTGAAAAGAGGTTTTTCAAGCCAGTGATCCTGATTCACGTCACGGGGGCTGGGAGTGGAGGTAGTCTGGTCAGGCTTCACTCAACCCACTCACTGCAGAGGTCTCATGCTCTAAACCCTGATGACTGCAGATGCTGGTGCTTGCTGAATTTGCCATCTCTGTTGGATCTGCAGAAATGAAAGGTGAGCTTAAAGAAAAGCCCACAAGAGGCCAGCAAGGGAAGATGTTAGCAAGAAACATCTTTCACTTTCTAGGCAAAGACTGTTGACTCTGTGGGTCCATATTTCATCATCAAAGGGTAGCTCAGAAAAAAAAATGAAGGAAAGAAGCATGTTAAATTTAACATAAGGGATGTTAAAAAACAACCAGATGAGTAAGAGAAGCATCTTAAAACAATAAAATACAGGATGTCTGGACCAACAACACATACCATTGGAGTTCTCCAAGTTCCTGTTTGGTGATTTGAAAATATCTATTATATATGTGCTTGAATTTTATCTTTCTTAGTAACTCATTGAAGTATCTTACTGCCCCATAAATCTATTCTCAATAATTCTACAATAAGTTAAGCTAAGGAAAAACCTAGAGTTCTTCTCCTTCAGTGAGATGTTGTGAGAATTAAGAAAAGTTTGGAGACAATCAGCTTTTCAAAACATTTTCTCAAAGTGTCTAAAAAAATGCAATCAGATGGCATTTTCATTAATTTTTTTATTCTGTATATAGAGGAGAACATAAATCTCCCAGTCACAGGGCCCATGACACAGATGTGAAACTGATGTTCGAACTAAAACAGAGGAACCTCTGTTTCAGCCAAGAACCAATGTTTGTTGTGGTCAGACATCTCCATGTAATTCTTTCCACTAAAGAGGAGTGGAATAATATTCTATTTCTATAGTTATGTAATAGTGATATCTTGATTAATATCTCTGTGACACTGAAGTCAAAGGAAACATAATTACTTTCAACAGGACCAGCTTTGTCACCTCTTTGTGTTTTGGTATAGTCCCTCTAATCTGAAAAGCTCTCAACTAGATGTTTTGCAAACTCAACAGCAGCATGGATGGATTAACCTCTCCCTAGTCAAGGTTTCCTGATTCAGAAAGCTGCAAACAGATGTCACAGCCTCCCAAAGAGCCTTGTGTCAGCTCCAGGAATGGATGATTTACCCCCTGGATGAGTCAGGGGCAATTTTCTCATGCATTTTGCTGCCTGACTTTTATCACCCCAGCTGCTTGTTTATCATGCTCCTGAACACACAGACACAGGTTTGTGCCCAGCTGCCTCTTTGCAGCATGCTCTAGGTTCAAGCCTTGGGCTTTGCCTCTCTGCTTACATGTCCACAGCCTCAGCGATTGAACTGGGATGTGAGAAATGGGGCCTTACACAAAGGCTCATGGGTTCATCAATAGTCATAAAGAGTAAACCCTTTGGAATCTCTTCTGTGAGGAAAGACTGAAAGAATTGGGAATGTCCTGCCTGGAAAAGAGAAGTTTTGGAGTGACCTAATTTGTGGCTTTCCAGTACCTGAAAGAAGCTGACACCGAAGATGGAGAGAGAATATTTACAAGGGCCTGGAGTGTCAGCACAAGGGGAATGGCTTTCAATTGAAAGAGAGTGGGTTTAGATTGGATATTAGGAAGAAAATCTTTCCTTTGAGGGTGGTGAGGCCATGGCTCAGATTGCTCAGAGTATGTATGGCTGCCCCTGGATCCCTGGAAGTGTCCAAGGCCGGGTTGGACAGGGCTTGGAGTGACCTGGGATAGTGGAAAGTGTCCCTGCCCACGGCAGGAGGTGGAACAAGAAAATCTTTAAAGTCCTTTCCAACCCAGGCCATTCTATGATTCTATGAATGATGCCAGTGCTGTCAAACAACACTCATTTACAAGTTTTCTATTGAACAATAGTATTGTGGTGGGATTTTTTTTTTTCTACAGCATTTATCCAGAGACAATAATCCCAAATACGGGATTTTTTTCTACAGCATTTTAATGTCACCTTCCTGTGTAGTAACCAGGTTAAGTTTGTGAGTTGGTATTTATTATCTGTGTGAAAATGGCTATAGACACAACATGAAAATGAATGAAATGGAAAACCAACAAGCAAGGTAAAACTGAAAATCTATTGACTAGTTGATGAGAGTCACTTATTTTTTCAGGAAAACAGAAGAGGATTTAAGCCTATAAATAAAACTGAAGCAAAGTAAGAGCTTTGAAGAGAGTAGCTTATAGAACAGCAGTTGTGCTCACCCCAAGAGCTCACCCCATCAGACAAAATCCAGTGCAAAATGCTTCTTCACTCCCATTTAAACTTGTACTGTTTCTGTGGGGTGTACACCTTTTTGACAGCTTCTTCCTGTGAGCAAACGAGCTTTTGCATGAGATGAGGGAGGAAACAAGAGTTAAGCTCACAGTAACTCCAGTCTTTGCACTGGGAGCTGTATGGGATCACACTGCTTAGCACAGCAGGATGATAGGAAGACCAGGAAAGCCCTCAACCAAAGCTCTGTCAAAGTGCCAGTCAGACAAGACAGACACGAATCTCACTGCTACCTTCCCAGTGAGGATGCATGTTTAGACTGAATCTGACAAGATGAAATTAAACTACACACAGCTAATAAATCTTGAAGGAGCTTAATTTTATATGTATATATATGTATATAAATGTATGTATATATATACATACGCACTTTTTATTTTTTTAAGTGATGCTTTGGGCAAGGATGAGCAGTCCAGAAGTGAAAAGGTTTATAATTTTTTTATTTTTAATTCTATAATCCATCTTATCTGCTGTGTTTGCTGCCTTATTCCTGCCTCTGAAATATTCAGATCTGTGTTGGTTACATAAGCCCCAGTTCTGATGACTTGTACTCGGATAGTCAGGGAACCAAGACAGGAATGTGCAACTTCTACGTAGTTAAAGACAAACAGCTCAGCTTGATTTCTAAACACTCAGAGTTACTTACTAGGTCAAGAGCATTAAAAAAACCCTATAAAATAAGTAAATAAATTAATATTTTGAATCTTGATTTTGAAGGAGTGACTGACTATTTCTGAAGGTCTAAGCCTGGATTCATCTTCCCTCACTTCATTTCTCAGCAAATATGTCTCTCTAAACAGAAAGGTTGAATTTATTTCCAATAAATTATTCACATGGGTTTGGTTATGACTATTCTACTGAATGCAAGACTGAAAATTATGAGTGATATTCCTTCATGGATGGATGCGTACAATGGAAAATGTAGGATGGGTATAAGGAGAAAATTCATAGGGGTAAGGTTTATATCATGGGATACGGTTTTTCCTTATAGACAAAATCCTGGAAAACATTTATTGGTCTGTCTTCAAGCTAGGTTAGATGAAGCAGTAGGAAATGCAGCTAAAGAAGTAATACTTGATTGACCTGTATATTACTAGGGTACTCTAGTATAAGATGGAAAAACTATAGAAGAACTTTATGTGATTTTAACATCTATAATTTTGATAATGATGCCACTTCCAATATTTCCATCTGAACTCACAAGACACTTGAGTATAATGAGCTTAAAACCTATCAAAATGCATTTACTTTGCTTTAAACAGCCCAAAAGAAGGCACTTCAGAAATAGCTCTTTCCATATCACTGTACCTTTGCTAGAAGACCTTACTTCCAAAAAGATCTAAGACTGTTCCCTGGACAGGCTGAAGAACCCTGCTGATACTGAACCTCAGAAACACAGAGTGACCAAAGTTCTGCCAGATATATAAAGCCATAGTTGCTGAATGCCTTAAAAATATGTGTCAAAACCTTGAAATCAATTAGGAATTTTAGGGGGAGTTTGTATAAAGACTGTGAGACATGAGTGATATGTTCACCTATATGCTGAGGTTTTTTTCATGGGCCTGTCCTACTCTGTGCATAAGAGTGCGGCTGCCATTAATGGAAATGGGAGAATACCACCTGCAAGTGTAGAGGAGGGTAAAAAGAGGTCAAGGCACAGAAGGATGTGTCTACCTTGATCTGGACTTGGAACCTGGTTGCATGGGTGTAAATGAAGATGTGAAGTGATTTTCAGTGTTTTGTGCCTGTGTAAAAGTGATCAGAGTTGTATAGACGTTAAAAAATATTTCAGTAGATTAGAGATATATTTTCTAAATTTGTTTTAGACAGCCCAAACTAGATAACAATTCTATATTTTCTGTGATAATTATATGATAATATGTTGGTTTAGCACAGATGGTAAAAACTAATTAGTGATTGACTTTGAAACTGACAACCAGATTGGCCAATTAAATATAGGGATACACCTGTGGGTCACACAAGCTTAAAATCAGGAGGATCCTGAGAAATTTCCCTTTTTCCTCCCTGCCTTGGAAGAGATAAGCTGGCCCTGGCTCCCAGGGACCGGGCCTGGCTGGCCCCTGCCCTGGCCAGGTGATTCCTGGGAAGGTGCTGGGACTGATGAGTCCCAGGCCCGGGGAGGAGACTATGCCCCCCTTTCCCAGCCTGGATCAGGTCTCCAATAGCTGTAAAACACTCTGCCTCTCCCTGCTGCAGGGGGGAAGGCAGCCCGAGGCCTGGCCATGGGCCTGGGCCCTTTCCCCAGCAGCGGAGGGGAGCCTGCAGACTCCGGCAGCAGCTCCGAGCTTGGCCACCCCGCATGAGACTCAGGGTGGGGACAGGAGGCATCCATCAGCTGGGCTGCTCTGTGATCTCTCCTGGTGAAGCTCTCTTCCCCCCATTCCTGTGGCTTCTGAAAATACCATAGGCTGCCCCCCTGGCAGAGATAATGTGACCATCTGCAGGCCCAGATGAGAATGTTAACTCTTTCTTGGCACAAAATGAAACCTCCGGAGCACTAACCCTTCTGTAAGTGAGAAGAAAAGGCACAGAGTGAACAAAGAGAAGGCACAGCATGAAGTCAGCAAAGAGAGTGTGGAAGTCCTAAGTGGGACAACAGAGTGAGGGAGTTGCCTTGTTGGCTAGACTTGTCTGGTGAACCCATGGAGAATGGAGTATTTCCTGTAATGTATGAATGCTGTTTTTGGGGATGCATAGCTCTAGTTAAAAGTTGTGGACTGATAGAACTGGGATTTAATGAAAAATTTTGAACCAAGGAAGAAAGAGAAATGAAGCCCTTTGCTTCTAGGGAAAAAGAAGATCTCTAGTTTGAGATGGAGATGATTTTGGAGACAGAAGAGGAGAATCTTAGTTTTGTACTAGAAGAGGCATCCTTCAACAGTACCCAAAATAAGCAGACATGACCCATATGCAGAGTTGGGAAAACTGCTAATGGGAGGAGATTTCACAGGTTTTTCCCTGGGTGGCTGTCTTTGTGACAATTAAAACCTACAAGAGAACTGTTCCAGGTTGTCAGTGGGGGAAATTCCATGGTAAATTAAGAGACAGTCCTCTCCCTAAATATCTGATGAAAGATTATTTTCAAATGCTGAAACTTACTGAAAATCACAGGTTTTGTCTCTTTATGTTGTTGGTGGGAAAGTGGACACTGTATTGGGGGACAGGAAGAATGTTTTGAAATTTTCCTTTTGATTCTCATTTTCTTCTTCTTAGTATATTTTAATAAATTTATCTGTTTACCTTTAAGATGGCCCTGCTTTGCTTCTCCTGATCCTATCTCACAGAGGGAAAAAGAGAGTAAACACTTAAACCACTACACTAAATTTGGCAAACAGAGCCAGGCAAATGTGAAACCACTACAGATTCTCACCTCCATTTCTATTTGTATATGTATACATGCCTTTTAATGTTCGTTACAAACATATTTTACAATTTTACTGTTGTACATATGTTGATACAGTTTTTCTGTATCAAGATCTGTATTTGCAGATCTTTTCTACTGATTCACTTAGAGATGCTTTTTCAAAGCTGCATGCCCACTAGATGCACAGGCTCAGGCTATGATGCCCTCAGTTGTTGAGATATTCCATTGGCCTTTGCTCCTAAAGGAAAGATGAAAGTACCCTTGACCTTGTTATTCTCCCATATTCCCTTTCATAGACCTAAACTGGAGGATTTTTTTTTTGTTGTTGTTGTTGTTGTTTTGTTATTGCCTCTGTAAACTCTCGTGAGACAAGATGCAGACCTTGTTTCATGCCGAAGGTGACACTGTGGGGTCAAGGAGCACCATTCCCTTATTTCACTGGGGGTTAGAGAAGGGTCTTTAACCCACAGAGCTAAGGGAGATGTTCAAATTATACTAGGTGGTGAAGAAAAGCAGATCTATTCCAATGATATTTGGCGTTCAGTGTGAATTTAAGACAAATTAAATTGTACAAAATGTGCATCATCGCATGCAAAAAATTATTCCTCCTGGGATGAAATTGTTTAAGTCTTGTCAAAAAATGCCCATTTGAAGCATCAGCTTGTTATCCCTTTTAAATAAATTAATCAAGAAATAGTGATACAATACTATGAAAGAGAAGGCAAAAAAACCTGTCCTTTGAAGCAATGACTGTACAAATCATCCAATAAGTCATCAAGGGATGAAAAAGACAGAGCCTGGTAAGCAGCAAATGATGCTGTACACCCCCTCTACCCCTGCACAGGCAGCAGTTTGAGGAAAACCAGTGTATCTCCCATGGATAAATTCCAGGTACACTGCATTGCGAAGTAATAATTAAAAATGTCTTTTACTGTATAGTTCCTTCAAAAACCACAAGGGCTCCAGAATTTTACAAAAACTAGTCAATCCTGTGATAACTGAAATCTCCTTGGGAAAGGAAGTGACTTGTTTTGAGCCTGTGATGGATGCTCTGTGCTCACAGGAGGCATTTCAATCCTTCAACAAACCCAAAGAATATAGCACCCAGTGATGATAGTGCTCTGTACAAATCGCTGCTAGCACAGAGCTGACTTGTATTGGAAGCTCCCCACACTGCCTGATCTTACTGATTTATTTGTTTATCTTCTCTTGCATGTCTGCTTACAGTCTTTCATGTCGTATGCAAGCATTGTAGCATTTTACAAAGATCAGAGGTTTCAAGATTCCCAGCCACTCTCTTTTAGACGGTGAGGTACTGCTAATTTTGCTTTACATCTAATACCATCAGGCACAGAACAAGGCTTCT
The DNA here is from genome assembly GCF_009819655.1 of Sylvia atricapilla. NCBI lineage: Eukaryota > Metazoa > Chordata > Aves > Passeriformes > Sylviidae > Sylvia > Sylvia atricapilla. The sequence goes on from NC_089174.1 coordinate 61,530,246, forward strand.
CATAAAGCTATAGAAACCATGGTGTTAGACCCAAATTTATTCCTGCCCTTCTACCTCTGAGCTTGCACCCGTAGCCAGCAGCAGAATCCAAGATTTTGCTTTAAAACACTCTCACTGAAGAAAATTTTATAGACGTTGTTGAGCAAAGAGGTCTTCATCATCGTGGACAACTCTGTTTTAAACATGTCTGGGATCTAAAAGATTTTAAAAATGGGAAAAACCCCAAATACTGGGAAAATAGTAGGGTGTACCTGAATATCCTTAGTCTACAAGCACATGTTTGTATGTTAATAGGATGGTCTGTATGTCAAGAACAGCACACAGGCCTGTGCACAACCCTTGCTTCATTCTGTCACTGGGTAGAATAAAAGACGTATTTATACAGTTGAAACATGAGCAGTCTGAAGGAAACTCTTTCCACTGAAGTGTTTTTGGGCCTGGGATTACCATCCTGGGTTTTACTCAGATCTCTAAATAGTTTGTCCCTGGGAAACAGGAGGTTACAAAAGCAGATGTCTGCTAGACACAATTGCTTATTTCCCCCTAAGTGGCAAAGTCACTCAACTTACTGAGTGGGGAAACCACTACAGTACAATCTATAATAACTCAAGACATTTGTTTCAGAACACAGCATTCTTTCATTACCCTCTCCCAACCTTCAACATTACTTCAGACACACATTATTAAACCACAGCTCATTATTAAATATTTAACGAAGACTGTACAGTATGTTGGAATTACCAAGGTAGACAGAGTTGTACAGATTGATTTCTCTGTGTCTGGAGCTCAGTATGCATCAAACAGCATGGATGCTTTGAAATTTCAAATCACAAGGCCAAATTTTGATGGTTGATAGTACTCAAAGGAGAGTGATTTCCTTAGCCCATGAATATTTTTATGATATTGAAGAAACATCCAGAATAGAGGGAAAATCCTGGAATCTTAAAAAAAAATCTTCAAAGTGAAAAAGTATATCTCTCTGGTGTAGTCAAAAATTCTTTTAGATAAATATGAAATATTTGACCATCTTAATCCATCATTATAATGTAATTCAATTTTTAAAAGGTAAGTGTCTATCAAATAGGAATATTTTCATTTTTTAAATTAAAAAGAAAAGTGCCTTCAAATTTTGAGGAAAACAAGAACAATTTAGGCAAAGTGAGTCTCATTCAGTGGCAAGTCTTCCCTGCGTGACCTTTCAAACTTTGGAGTTGGCAGCTTGGTGTTTACATTTCAGCTTTAAAGACCTTTGTTTAAATCCAATTTGCTTGTCATGTAGAATAAATGTTGGAACTTCTATATAATCCTTTCATAGATATTTCTGCACACAGATTAATGAATTTTAAAGCCATTATGATCATCTAGTCTGACCTTCTGCATAGCACGAGTCATAAAATGTCACCCAGCAATTTTGCATCAAGCCCAATCATCTGTGGTTGAGCTAAAGCTGTCACACCACAGAGCACGACTTTCAACATATCCAGGGGAAATGAACAGTAGCAAGAACCACAGTTAACAAAGACAGGTTTGTTTTTTTTTTTTTTTTTGTGGCAGAGTATTAGCTAGTTAAAGTTGCTATGGTACCAGAAACTGCAAAAAGTACAAGATTAACTTTTTGATGTCTTCAAAAAAGTCGAGTAAGAAGTTTCCTGTGTATGTTTTTTGGAATGGTCCTTATTTGTTTAGGTCAGGGGTAAGCAATCTCAGGAACACTCTGTTATCGCTATTGTAACAGGGCTGCAACCTCAAGTTTTCATCCAGATTCCAGGAATATGGTCTGAGAAAGATAATTACTATAAGTATGGGGTGAGGCTTTGAGCAGTCTGGTCTAGTGGGAAGCAGAGATAGAAGGGTTTGTGTTGGAAGGCATGTTGAAACTCATGCTGTTCCAACTCTGCCATGAACAGGGACATCTTCCACTGTTCCAGGCCACTCTAAGCTCTGTCAAGTCTGGCCTGGGACACTTCCAGGAATGGGGCAACCATAGCTTCTCTGGGTGAACTGTGCCAGGGCCTCCCCACCCTCACAGGCAATGATTCATTCCCAATATCCAATCTAACACTACCCTTTGTCAATTTGAAGCCATTCCCCATTGTCCTGTCACTCTGTACCCTTTTCCAAGGTCACTAAGCAAGTATTACATTAATTGACCTGGGTAAATATTATTAGTTGCCTTCCTTCGAAGTGCAGAATAACTACAGTGGTGGCATGGAAGGGAGTGAATATGATTCTTCCCCAACATCCAGGGCCAGTCCCGGGTTTCTCATCCTTCACTAACACATTGCAGCTGCACAGCTCTCTTGCTTTTCCATCAAGGCACTAATGGGTTAACCACAAAACTCACGTAAGTTTTTTAACAATCAGTCACAGAATTGAGGTTCGATACCTGTGATGTTGGCTCTTCTGTCTGAGTTTTAGAAGTAGATGTGCTTGTAAGTATTTGACAGAATATTTGTCAATATTCAATGGAAAAATTTGGAACAAAGTAACGGTTTTTTTGGCTGGAATGTGCTTGCTTTGGTTAAACTTCTGTCAGGATAATTTTATCAGGGCCAAAATATTTTTTTCAGTTAAAATGAGGATCAGATGATTTTGGTTCATATGCAAAAGGACTCAGATTCCATGTAGGTACTGTCTGAGTATCTAGTACTACAAAGAGTGGGCCTGTTGAGGGGGATTTTTGGAAATGCACCTGGGTTTCTCTAAAATGGCTTAAACCCCGCCCCCCCGCCCCCGCAAAAACCAGAAATTGTCAACAACAAAAAAATTCTTTATATTAATTTGATAAGTGCTGCAGAACAACAAGCATAACTCTCACCAAGCATTAGGTAGGCTCAATGGTCCCGTTCTTATAGTCAACCTTTCTTGGAACCACTGCAGATTATGGTCTTCATTTCCATTCCTCAAAGAAATTCCAGCACTATTTCCATTAAGACCAATTGAAAATGTGCCTGTGAGTAAAAGGCGTTGCTTCAAACCTATTTTGAAAGACTGTCTCTGGCCATGGTGGGGGTAGATCACACCCTGTATAAAGAATGGAGATATGCAGTCTGCAGAATTTGTTTGCGATGAAGTCAGTGGGAGCTCTGCTTCAGAGCAGCTCAGTAATGATTCACTGAGTGGAAAAATCGTCCAATCCAATATCTCTATTTCCCATAAAGTATCCAAAGCAGAGAGAAAAGTGAACTTACTGGAAATTATGGGAAGTTTATGACACATTTTCTTAAAATTGTATTCCTTTGGGATAGACTTTGAGGAAAACTACATGTGAATTGCCCTTTGAATAGAAAGAACGAGATATTTTTTTTCTGTGAAACAGCAACCAAATAAGAAAATGAAGAACACAGCATGAAAGCCCCCCAAATTATTTATAATAAGTATGCTTGAGAGGCCTTAGAAGACTGAAAAAAACCTTTCTTCTTTCCTTCCTTTTTAATTGCATACAGAGCAATTCCTCTTTCGTTTTTCCTCCTATATTCTGAAAATAATTAGGAAGACAAATTTGAAAACTAGATGATAGGTGGACTGATCAGAGAGAGAGGTTGAAGGATTGAATTCTGTGGACAAACTACATAAGCCATCAAGAACTCTTTAATTGTCTCAATAAGGCATAGCCAAATTCAAACTGTGCTGGACTGAGATCTTGCATTAAGTGATGTTTTAGAAGTAGATTAAAAAAAAAAAAAACAAACCATTTTACATGTGCTGATCTAACTGCTGCTGCAGAGAGTTGGAATAATCTCTGCCAACACTCACTGGCTGGTTTGGTTGGGCAAGTCACACTTAAACAGGTGTTTTGGGGCCTGTGTGTAACCTGCTGGCTCTTGTTAAAGTACATTTCAGCCTTTGATGTATGTGAAACAATATTGTCAGTCCCCCTTACCACACAAATCATAAGTCTGACTAATAAAAACACAAAGGTTGTGTATATAATAATGAGCTCCCAAAGGGTGAAAAGAGGGTTCTGTCACAGTGAGCTGCACACAGGCATGTATTAGTGCAGTTTGATTTGATCACTGGAAAATTGTGTCCTGTAATTACTAAGCAAACATGAGGTGGAATGACAGGGAAATGCAATGAAATGGGGCTTTGAGGTGGAAGATGGATTTTCAGAAAGTGCAGTTGGGAGGGAACACATAAAAGTCCTGCACAACTGCCTTGAAATACAAGGGACTCATTGGTTAAAAGATTAATTGTAGGCTCACTTAATCCAGTAGGACCTGTGTGGGGCAGTATAGATGAAGAATTATTGTGAAAGAAGTGGATTTGGGGATGTGGGTTCTCATACAGTAAGCACCACTTTTGGAAAACATCAGTTTTTCTGAATGGCTCCTGTTTTCCTTACAAGAACATTGATTTTTTCAATATAAAATCCAGTCTTAATTTTAATGCTTTTTAGTAGGATTGTAACAACGTTTTGCTTTATTGGATATTATCACAACATACAAACTAAATTTACTCAAAGTCCTTCAGTACATTCACAAATATCACTCTCCTGTATAACGATATTAATCATTACCTCTTAATTTTCAAATTTTTTTATTCATCAACATTAGAGGTCTTTTTACAATATCAAAGATTCTAAAAATGCATATCTTCTCTTCGGAAGGTACCAAAATTTGGATTTTCTTCCGACTCCTTTGGTGATGCTTACAAAAATCCAACCTACCTTTTACAGACTGTGTGTTACAAGTAAGAAATGGAAGAATGTGTTCAAACACCTAAAGATCTTGGTTCTCTTACCTCCCTGACATCTATACTGCCAGATGCTTTCAGGTGGAAATAGGCATAGCTGGGCAGAATTATTGAGCTTAACAAAAGTAGGGTGTATTACTAGCACATGTCCCTGTGGTGACAGATTGAGCAGTGAGCAGTGGACATCTCATCCATTCCAATCCCACTCTGAAGGCCAAATCTCTCTGTTTGCAAGAAGGTTCTCAAATTTACCATTAACTTGGAGAATGGTGTACTCCTACCAGTTGTGGGCTTAGATTAGTGTCCTGACCCAGCATGTTCATTGTCCTCTCAATTATACAGAAATTGATTGTGTTTAGAGCATTTCAGTGGCACTTATAACCTGGCACATGCTGTGAAGCCTTCAGAAGCGACAGAGTTGTGTTAAAGCTTCTTGGAAGAGAAAGAAACAGTTAATTTCCAACAAACAATAAGAATAGAAGTGATATGAGAGATGTAAAGGTCCTAATAACAATGATGAGGACTGGTGATGCATTTATTAGTCTCCTTTGTCTTCTCACTTGAAACATATATCATCACAGAACTAGCTGGTTATCCTCTTTTAATTATTTCATACAGAATAATTAAATAAAATGAAGATAATAATCTTTCATAGATGGTTATGAGGAACAATTTTTCTCAGGGAACTGAATATATATTCTTATCCCTCCCCTTTACCTCCCAAGACTTCGGAGATTTAATGCATTCAGTGCTGTTGCATAAAGAGAGCTCCTGAATTCTCTGAATTATTTATTTTTAATAGTTAACCATCATTTGAAAGTCTCACCTGGATGACCTATGATTGAAGATCAAGCCTCATTGAGCACAGTGTTTTGTTCTGATGACAGATTTCCAGACAATTTCACGTGTGTTATATAAGAAGCTGAAAATCATGCATACAGCTTGTATTTAAAAGGGCCACACAGCCCTGCTGAGGTTTCCCAGGCACCCAGAGCTGTGATCTGTCCCTCTCTGATGGATACTGCCCTGTTCTGGAGGCGCAGGACAAGAACAGAAAAACTCAGATGGCAATTTCCATTGCTGCAGCCCTTCAGACCCTCTTGCCCTTCCTGAGGCCATAGCTCACACTCCAAGTGAGGATATAGATCTGGAGACATGTAAGGACAGGTGAATGGGGCTCCTATCAGTCCACTCTGGTTCAAGATGTCCCTGCTCGTTACAGGGTGGTTGGACACGGTGGCCTTTGAAGGTGCCTCCCAACCAAAACTGTTCTATGGTTCTGTGGTTCCATGGGTCAGAGAGACAAAGAGGCCAAGGCACTTCTTTGAAAATGTTCAAGAGCTGAGTATGGAGAAGCAGAAGCATGAAACTGGCCACCAACTTGTCTTAGATGAAGACAAAGTTTGACTCTATTTTCTTGTTGTGTCCCAAGTAAGCTCCCTTACACAGGAAGAGATCTTGTCAGGTAAGAAAAAATAGATGGATATGACCTCAGCAGATGAGGTATGGATACACTCAGGTTCACATCACTCGAGAAAATTTCTAAGAAGTAAGTTGCAATCAAGTTGAGTCTAAAATAATGGCAGTTAAGCTAGTTCACAGTGTAATCTGATACTTGTGGCAGCATGTAGGGAAGAGAGAAGGAAATGCCAATGAGAGCAGTAAGGGTGGAACTCATTGCTCTGCCTCATAGATGTTTGAGCGTGTTTCTACCTACAGTTAGTGAAGAAAGATGAGTATTCCAAAGCAAGGAGGGACACGGCTCACTACCTGACACAGGGTATATGAATCATCCTCCTGTGCTCTAAAGCTGCTACAGCCCAGCCCACATCCTGCAAGAATATTTGCAAGAGGTGATTGTAATGTCAGGAGGCAGATGGGCCGAGAATGGCAACCTACATTCCATACTGCACAGATCTCAACAACCAACAATATTTTTGCCTCTTTGATCCTGCTGAGCTGCCAAAGAGAAGCAGACTAGCTGGCTGACTACAGCAGACCAAATCCTTTTGAAGCAAATTCTCCAAGTGCCCTGGTGGAGGGGAACATAAGTGCTTCTATGGGGGATGTTTCTTTGAGCAAGTAGTGGAGAGGGCTTGCAGTAAACTGGCTTTTCTCAACAAGCAGTCTTTTCCTCTGTGTAATCACAATACCAAATTCAATCTTGATATTAACTGAACTTAGAAAAGTATGGTATAAAAGTATGGTATGGAAGTTTTTAAAAGGAAAGGTGATCCTCTGTTAAGGTGCTTTTGACTTAATGGTATTCCTAAGAGTAAGAGAGTTTCTGAATCTGGAAAAGCAATCATTATTAACAGCACAGTTCTTATAATATTTTCCTATTTAATATTTGTTTGCCTATCACCATTGTTTGATCATAAATATACCCATTCTACAGCTTAATGAAAAGAACTCTTTTTACAGCTTCAGCTGAGCAGATCTGGGGAGTGCTGTGGGTGGTGGTTTTCTGTTTGTTTGGTTTATTTGGGGGGTGGGGGGGAGTCTATGTTATTGAACATCTAATCTGGGTTGTGTCAACCTGCACATCTGAACACACACAGACACTCAGCATCAGAGTCAATGTTGTTCTTGTTTCTTGAATTAGTTCATGTCCACAGGGAAACATTTAACCCACCAATGTTTCCCTCTAGTCACCTGCCTTAATTCCAGGACAACACTGCTGTCCTGTGGTCTGAGTCTTGGCTTGCACTCAGTCCAGTTGAACAGCAAGCCCTCTTTGAGAATTTGTTTCTCACAGGGCTTCCAGCATCATAACTTACTACAGGAAAAGGCCATAATTTTGACTTGCTTTACAGATGTCAAATCCTTCATAGAACTCAGTTTAAACTTCAGGCACAATGTCAAAAATAATACAAAAAACTGGCTGTAGTTACCTCCTGGAGTTAGCTTGCAATAAATAATAATAAAAAAAAAAATCCCACAATTTAAAGGAATTTTGACTTTCTGCCTAGATATATATATATATTCATTCCTTGCTTGGAAACTTAAAGAAGGGAACAATTAATGAAAACCAATTGCTCAAAAAGACATGGTTTTCAGATCATCTTTGTTTTCATATCTTAAACTAGCTCACTGTGTCTTAACATAGTTTTAATTAATAAAAAAACCCCAAGACTGATTAGAAATGTAGATTAGAGGAGGAAAGATGTAATTTTTTTATTTTACTTTGACCCCATGTTATTCATTGCTTCCTGGAAACCTAGTTTTATTTTTTTTCTTTTTGGCTTCTCTAATACTTTATTATTTTTATGGTATGCATTATTGTAATTAAAGGGGTGTATATTTTTACAGACAAAACTCACTTTTTGTTTCCACTGCCAGAGACTGCTAGTAGCATGCAAATTAAATGCAGGCCTTCAGAATGGCAAAAAAATTTGGTTTCTACCTCTCCTCCAGCACACTATTATTTTTACTGGTGCACCTCTTTCTTGGTGCACTAGGAAACAAAATATCTGTGCTGGTTTGAGGAGAGCAGGTTGTGCAGGGTTTGGGACCTTAACAGGAATTGGAAATATGGGTCCAAAAATCTTGACTAATTTTTTAAACTGGAGGTAAAACCATGGTTTGTTTGAGAAAATATCTCTATATTTAAGTGTTCATCCATCACAAAACCTGAACTTCCAGGCTATAAGCAGGTAGAGCACTTGACACAGAACTGGGCATTTGCCCACTGAGGGGGTAGGACTTGGCAATACACCCAACCAACAATACCAGTAGAAATGTTCCTCCTTAAATCGCCTGTTTTGAAATGTTATCTGTTTTGTCCCAAGTTCATGCTGTGCCATCCTGTTTTACCACCCTGGGCACACTGTGGCTGAGAAGGCTCTGTTGCTTTAACATGCACAATGGGAACATGAGGTATTTGGGCTCTGGAGTCTCTCTTTGGAAGCAAACTTGGAGCTCCACCTTCTGCAAAGAGACCGTGTTACCCTCCAAAAATGATCTTTCCCTCTAGGATGGGCTTTCCCCCTCTTCTCACTCCTGACTGGTTGTACTACGTGGGTTTGAATCCCTCTTGACTCTGCTTCCTGACGTTTGGTTTGACCCTGGGCCACAAGTCTTGCCCAGATGTTAAGTTTGATCCAATCTTTGGTTGCTCTGGCTTTTGCAGCCTGGTTTTAAGCATAGTACATAATTTATCAGGTGTTTCAGTCTAAACTCAGTCTAAAGTCTGTGAAACTACTCTACAGTAGTTATGTGTGTGTATATTTATATACATACATCTCCCAACACTAGCCCCAAAATATTTTGTGTAATTTTTGATTTAAAAGAAAGAAATATTCTAACTGTAAATCAGAATATCTATATTATCAAATCAGTCAGTTCCTGTTAGGGGATTACCATTTGAAATTCAAAATAGCAGATTTTCAGAGTAAATGATGAATCAGCTACTCTATATTTAAACTGAAAAAAATAATGTGCTAATCTCTAAGTCAAAGACCTTGGATCCCTGACTAAAATTACTTGTGTTTTTCAGGTTCTACATACGAAACATGAAGCACAGTGTGTACAGTACTGCAAGTTTTGCCAAAATATTTTTGCATTCATCAGTATGTAAAACTAACTCTCTGAACTAATTGCTGCCAGAAACTCACTTTATAGAAGTGATCATAATGAGTAATTCTTTGAGTCTATCTGATTTGCTTCAAAGGGGAAGCAAAATGAGCCAACAAAGAACTATGCAGAGTTTTCCAAGGATTTAAGGTCAAATAAGACACCAACTTTCAGAAGCATAATGGATGACAAGTAGGAAATCAGGACTTTCAGACACAGGAAAAGGTCACCCTTTTACTGTAAGTGAGGTTGCTTCCATAAATCAATATTTTTTTATTGCATATGACAGAGCAATTCTGTTATCCCAACACACAGAAATCTAAAAAATCAGTATAATTACTGGTGAAACGAAGCTGACAATTTGGAGTGATTTTCCTATCTTTTCTAGGTTTTATATTTTTAAAATAAATTTTAATTACTTTATAAATGGTGAAAGAAATGGTGTCACATTTTACAATGCTGATTGTTGCAGGGTGATAGCAGACAAAGGTATATTTAATCATCCATCCTATAGACTCCTCTTCCCCATTCATTACACTGACAACCTCAGCCCAGCCCAGTGGATGATCTCACACAAACCATTAGTGTTCTCACAAAAGGGGATGTAGAGTGTCTGCCATGCCCATCATCCTAAACCATGACCTAAGATGAGAAGAGACTTCTTTTTTGTGTAGCTGAAAACAGGGAGTGAAGGAAAAGGAGAAGAAAAAGGGTAAAATCTGTATTCTCCCATTGTTAAGAGAAGAGAGGTGGAATTCAGCATGTTTGGGGCAAAGAAATAATCTCTATGTGCAACTTAGTTGACTTTGTCAGTGGAAGGGATAATGGGAAGATTTTTCCCACACAGTATTTTTCCGGACTCCATCTTCCTCAAATTTTAAGTCTCCTAAACCCCCATAATAATAAAAATAAAAGCATCTGTCGTAAATTCTACTCAATCTAATAGCTCTATCACTGAGTTTGGGAATACCTAAATTATGGACTTCATTTTCTTGAATAATACTGGTGTTTATTTTAACTAACCTTAAGCAGTCACAAAAATCCCACTATCAGACATTTGGGCATTCCTCCAATCTAGTACCAAATGCTGATGTCAAAAGAGAAGCAATTCAAATAAAAAACCCAGCAACACTCATGAACATGTGCTTACAAAAATATCTTGCTAAGATATGAAGTAAAAGGTAATGGAGAACCACAATCACAGCTTTTATATCTTCCTCTGATCACCTTTTTCCTTTTCCTTTTGCCTTTTATTCTTTTTTCATGCAGGGACCAGGATGTCTTTTCAATCTTTCAAATCCATAGACAAGAAATGCGACAAAAGATTCCTCCCTACCAACATGGGGAAAGAGAGATGCTGACTTCCATTTCTGAAACATGTATGATGCTCAGAGACTTTACAAGGATGAATTTAGAGGTGACAGGTTAAAAAAATCCAAACTTCCTCCTCCAGCACTGCCTTGTGTATGCTGTGCACTCTCACTTCATCAGATACAGCTGTGCATCACTTTGTAGAATTTCCTATCCAGGCCACCAGCCTCATGCATGTATCTGCTTCTGTGTTGTCTTGAGGTTTTAGTGGTTATATGTCTAGCATTTTCTCGCTTTCCTTTTACTGGATCACCTTCAAGAGTCACTTAAATGTTCTAAAAAATGAACTATTCATTTTTGCAGCTGTGGATGTTAATGGTGCTCTGGTCTTGAGATCACTGCTTCCTGCTCACAGTGATTTTGCCTCTGGTTGGCTGAAATGTGCTATGTCTAGACCAAATTAATGGAATCAGTGAACAAATATTGAGGGGAAATAAAATGGCTTGGGATACACAGAAGGGAAGACAGAGTGAATAATCTTGTTTGGATTTCAGGTCTGCAAAACTAGCAGAATAAAAGAGATAATTTCATTTCTGTCAGTTAGGAAAGTTCTGTCTATTCACCTGTGCAAATCTATTCTTGCCTGACACAGCAATCCTATTTCTGCACGGCTGGAATTTTATTGGCACTAATCAAGCTTTTTTTGGTGAAATATTTGATCACAAATGAATTTTAAAGATACTGTAATGTCTCTTTTCAGAATGTATTTTGATGATTAGAAGCATAAATTTTCCAAAGCATTCCCACATGCTGCACCTTTGTAATTGATGTTTAAGATGTCTGAATAGATTTCAAAGTGCAAATATTTTGTACTTTCTCTGTTCACCTTAAAAGGAAACGATTACAATATGCGCATATTCCTGCCATCTGATTGCTTCTGATGGGGAGTTGATTTTTCACCAAGAATTCAGGACTTTGGTGGCAATGAAATTTCCTAAACTAAAACAGAACTAAACTAAAACAAAATCTAAGCAGGAGGTTCATCAGGGGCATTAAAGCGGAATGTGAGATGGTTGATGAAATCCCTGATTTCCTAAGACTTGCAGCCAAAAGTTGAGGCCACCCCTAACAGAGAAGAAAAGATCAGGTCATCCTCTTCACTCCTCAGTCTTTGGGGAGGGGCTGTGCTGGACTTTGTTCTCACCAGCAAGGAGGGGCTGATGGGGAATGTGAAGCTCAAGGGCAGCCTGGGCTGCAGTGACCATGAACTGGTAGAGTCCCAGATCTCTGAGGAAATGATGATAGCACACATCCAAGTTCCTGCCCTGGACTTCAAGAGAGCAAACTTGGACCTCTTCAGGGAGCTGATTTCTAGAGTGCTGTAGGATGGAGACCTGGAGGGAAGAGGACCCTAGGAATTCAAGAGTTGCCTCCTCCAAGCTCAGCAGCCCTGAATTCTAATGAGTAGGAAGACAGATAAAATTACCAGGAGGCTGGTGTGGATGAAAAAGGAGTTTCTGGGTGAACTCAAACAGAAGAGGAAGGCCTACAGAAGATGAAGGTAAGGACAGGTACCTTGAAAGCAACACAGAGACATTGTTCAGGCAATCAGGGAAGTTATGGGAAAAGATGAAGGAAGGGTAATGTCCTGATAGAATTAAATCTGGCCAGGGATGACAGGATCAGCAAGAAAATCCTCTATAGGTATGCCAGTGGTAAAAGGAAGGAGAGGGAAAATGTGAACCCTCTCTGGAAGGAGATGAGAGACCTGGTTACCTAGGATATGCACAAGACTGAAATACCCAGCATTTTTCCTCAGTCCTCAGCAGCCAGTAGTCCAGCCACACTAGCTGGGTCACAGCAGGCAAAGATAGGGACTGACAGAGTGAAAAATCTGGCTTTGACAGGGCTTCTAAAACAAGCATCCTGTGTGCACCTGTGAGCACAGGATTTTGACCATGTCCTTTAAATGTTACATTTTCTCACTTGGTGTAAGATTCATCCTCAAGTCTAGTGCTGCAGAGCAATGAATTCCACAGGCCGGCTGTGCTGCAGGGTATTTCCTTTATTTGTTTTAAATTTACCTACCATTTATTTTAACATATGAGCCCCAGTTCTCATATTACTGTGGAGTGTAAAGAGAAGGAATAATCAGCTTTTCTTACACTATTCATCATCTTAAATAGGCCAATTAAGCCCATGTAATTATCCTTCTTTCCAAGTTAAATAATCCAAGTCTTTGCAGCTTCTCATATGGAAAGTCCATCATGCCTCTAAACCACTGAAAATTATATGGTGCTAATTTAAAACATGGCCACTTGTAACGTGTATCTATGTCTATTTCTACTGACACTATGATTGTCAGCTAACTGAACATGTGTAACACAGAAAATACAACTCCAGCTGCTTATTCTCACATTGACTAATGAAGGGACATTGCGTTCTGGCATGCAGTGGTAATTTGTATGTGCTGAACATGGCCTGTCATGTTTCAGGGGGCTGGGAGCAATGGACATTTAAAATTGTTGAATATAGTTTATTCCCTGATCTCTAGAGACAAGGGGCTCTTTGACTGTGTCCACAGTACCCGGATCACCCACCAGAGTTTCCCATTGGACTGGCGCAGTCCCAGAGAGAGGAAAATTTGGTTGTTGCTGAAGTCCAAATAATGTTGAGGTCTCCAGCTGAGATCAAGGCTTTCATTGTGCTCTCAATGGCATAAACTCACAGACAACCCCTGCCCTAAAGGGCTTGTGGTCTAAATAGGAGAGACAAATAAAGGGTGGGAGAGAAAATAAATGTGGAGTGACTTGTGCAGCTGCTGGGACAGCTGCTCTCAGAGGGAGATGGGAACAGGACCCAGTTTGCGGGGTCTTGGGACAGTGTGTTTGCTACTAGGCTGTTCTGCTTCAAATTTTCCTGTGGAAAAATGACATTTTAATCACTGCATCTTGAAAACACCTGGTCAGGAAGAACCCAGGGAACAGAGATGTTAAAATACAAACAGCTACTTGGCAGCTCAGCACCCTTGGGCTGTCTGCTGCTGCTGTGGACAGAGCCAGCACAATAGTTTTAGAGAGGATCTGATGTGGGAAAGGGCACATTGAAAGAAATGTGGTGTCTCCTGTGGTCTCAGGTCACTGGTTGATGCTAAACACTCAGGATTCAGGCCACGTGAAAGCTTTGGCAAAATTCTGAGCAAATGAGGACTAGTAACTTGTTCAGGAAAAGAGGCCTTTGACCCCTAACCTCAGGAACATTTAAATTTGGAACTAGATTTTAGTGCATCTTTGCACTCCAGTGTGGGGAGCTGTTTGGCCCTGTGTGTGGAATCAGCTGCTGCAGCATCTTGCAGTTCACATGCAATGCTGACTAGTGAAAGGAAGGAGATGAAAACCTGTAACTGAGGAGCTTTTGCTGCCAGGGACATGCACAGCTGCACTCCCTGTAGTCTTTCCTTGACAGAGCAATGTCTCTGCCAAGAACTGGTGAAAGCTCTGGGAATCCGTGGTCTTGTCCATATTGTATAACCAGGTAGTGAAACATTTTTGTCCCTCCGAGCAGTGCCTCCCATGCAGTTTTATGAGCAGCAGTAAAATCTTACTCTTTCAGGTTGCTAAATTTGACTAGATTTCCTGCTTGTGAATGCATTCACCATCCATGCAAGCAGCAATCCACTTTCTTTGCCTGCCACAGAGTGCCAGCCCAGAATTTAAGAAAGCCCAGCTCCCTGGTATGTGAGGAAGACCTCCTAACATGGGGATCCCTGCTGAGCAGACAAGACCTGCCAGGGTGTTTCCTAGGATTACCTGACGCTCTTCAGTCACTCCTCATTTGAGGTATTTTCCTGTCTGACTGAATTTCCAAGTGACAGAGCAGTGCAAAAGCCGTAGGGTTTGCTGTGATCTCTGCAGAAGGTTCCCTCTTCTGAGACTCTTTTTCCACCCTCTTGCTTGCAGCTACTTCAAGAGACAGACTTCTCCCTCCCATCCTCTTTGAGATGGAAATGACTGATCCATCTCATACCTGTAGTGTTTTGGGTTTTTTTCCCATAGGTAGTACACTCTCCTGCTTGTGTGCACTGCCTGTCTCTCTGCTTCATGCTCTGCACCCCAAACACCTGCCAGCAAACCTGGTAGCCTCACGGCTTTAGCACTAGCCAACTCACTGCTGTGGCACAGGAGGGACATCTCCGTGCACAGCAGCACTTACGAGCCGGTACACGAGCCCATTAAGACAGTGTGTTTACAATTACACACACATTTTTACAGCTCTTAGTGCCTATAGGTAGCCACACAGTACGTTTGGGACTTAATTTTCCTCAGGATTCTTGTTACAATGTTCCAGCTACAACCTTAAATTTTCTCACAGTGTGTTTCCTTCCCTGTCTCTGAATCACTGCTAAAAAATCTCTTACAAATCCTAAATTTTCAGTCTAGGCAAAACCTCTCTACCACTTGCTCCTGGCAAAAGGGATGAGCAGCCATGAAGACATTCCTGATGCAATTGTGTGATTTTTGGGATGCTCTCAAATTATGTTGACTTGTATGAGGCCCTGGCACAGGCTGCCCAGAGCAGCTGTGGCTGCCCCATCCCTGCAAATTTCCAAGGCCAGGCTGGACAGGGCTTGGAGTGACCTGGTCTAGTGGAAGGTGTCCATGCCCATGAGAGGGGTGTGGAATGAGGTGATACTTAAGGTCAGCTCCAACACAAAACATTTTGTGATTCTGTGCCTCTTGGTAGCTGAAATTGAGTAAAATTATGCAGGCCTTGAGAAATATCCTCCTAGGGTGGCTTTGTTTCATTGTTGCCATAGTACAGTGCCCTCTCCTAGCAGGGACAATGTGACAGCCCTCAGAGGCCAGTACCCTGCCAACATAGTTGTGAAAACCTCATTGAGCAGCATAGCTGTGTCTACAGCAAGATTTTATTGGCAAAGATACATTGGCTGGGTACATTTGAATTTTTTTTCATGCTCTTAGCCAAAGAAGCTCTGCCAGGAACATCTCATAGCAAAGACTTCACGGCAAGTAGCCCATTAAGAATGCACTCACAGAGGCATGCAGAATAGTCATTAGAAAAGATGTTCCCCAGTTCTTTGCTGGGTTCTTGTTAGATGCAGATATGTAGCAAAATTTAAAAAGAGTAACCAATCTGCCAGACACTTAATGCGAGTCAACAGCTGCCTCCTTGTGCTAGTAGGAACTCCATTCAGAGGTCATGTTCTAAATTAATTCTAGCAGCACCCAGTGTTTTCCCTGATGACTATGATTCTTTTGGGTCAATCCCGGGTCACATAAGACTGAAGAAAAACTGCTTTCATTAACTTCTTTCCTTGGAATCAACTCATTCCAGAGATATTCCTTGCCAGAGATATGTGACTACTTCACAGAACGAGATATTTTCCCCAAGTTAATCACTTAGAGATTTAATTCTCAGCTTTTAAAAATAGGTCACACCATAACAGAGAGTATTTTCAGGGTTTATCCTCTTCTTCTTTTCAAACTGATTTTCAATTCACTGTTACTCAATGTCTTTTCTGCTATTCATGGAGTACAGCCAAGTGAAGCCGAGACCCGCTATGCTGCTGATTTACACTATAGAACCATTATTAGCTGAGTTCTGCATTGGCATTCCAGACATTCCAGCATGCAGCTAGTCTCCTGTGTATTTATTCATTCAAAATAATGACAGGGCTGGAGAAAGATGCTGGAATGACAACCCAAAGGAGTGCAGAGGTCCTGCACCAGGCCAGGGTACGGGACTGGCTGAGCCAACACATGCCATCCCCCCCTTACTTCCCACATCCTCCTTCGTCCTGCTCTGAAGGCTGTCTGCATCTTGCAGAGTTAAAATCCAGTTCAGAGAATTCACAAGGCCTGGTTAGGCTTTGGTGCAATTTCTCCTCTTGTTTCTGGTGGCTTTTTCATCATTCCTAATCTTTTAAAGAGTTTTGCAGCACAACTACACTCACCAAATGACCCCATTTTTTGAATCACTACGGTAAACACACAAACACACACAACCCCAAACTATTTAGGACCCAGAAGCTAGTTTTGAGGAGTGACTTGGCTGTGTAATTCACAGTTCTGGACACCTATTAGGGTAGATCTGATGTCTCTAAATGGTGAAATGTCCTGGTTTCAGTTATTTGTCCCAGCACCAGAGCACACTGCTCACTCTATTCCCTCCCATTCTTCTGCAAGAAGGAAGCTTCATGATAGTTCATTAACGTTATGAAAAATGTACTCTTGGAGACAAGCGAGTGTATGGGGAGGCAATTAAAATGTTCCATTGTGCTGAGCGCTGTGCAAACACTGAAACAATGGTCCCCGGAGTGGGGATCTCACCACTGAGACAGACAATAGTAGCCATTCATACCACCTATTATAGACTATTTGGGGTATCTATTTTATGTGTGAGTCACAGCCTGAATTTTCTGTATAGGTCAAGAAATAGTTGCTTCCATGGAGTGATTCAGAGCACCTAAGTAAGATGGCAAAAAGTAACATGGCAGTAATATCCCCAACCAGTATGTGGAGAAAATTAGAGAGAATGAACCACCTTTTGCCTAATGGACAGCTCTCTCTAGGCTACCTCCATTGCCAACAAGAGGAAAAAGACTTCACAAGACAGTTCACAGCATCCAAATCAAGTTCTTCTTCCTCCTGATGGAAACCATTTCTCTTTACTGACAACAGAGGGGGAGTCTGGGGACAGTAAGTTCATTAGGCTAAAAAAACCTCTTGTAGCTAGCAGGAAAACCAGCATGCAGCTGCCTAACTTTGTCAGGCTGCCCACTAAAACTATTAATGGATATAAACTGGCAAAAAAAATGGAAAAAGGCAGGGAATCCATTTGAGGGAAAACGGACATCTTTCCACATCTCAGCAAACGCACTGAGGAGCCATAATGAAAAACATGCAGCATTTCCATAAATGTGACATCTCCTCTCAGACACCTCTGCAATTTACGTTTGAAGCAGGGCACTGTGAAACCCAGACACCACAGTGCTGGACTTCTTAGCACTGAGATGTAAGTCTATGCCTTTGGTCTGCATGTGGGGTACATGTCCATGTAGAGGGCTTCTCAAGCTGCGTACTGAGTCCCTCCTGTCTCAGGTCACACACCTTTCAGGAAGGCTGTGCTTCTTGCCTGCAGTGGTGAGAAGTGCTACCAAGAAGGGTCTTGGGGGTGCAGAAACCTTCAGAAACTATCTCTCAGCACTCAAGGGCAGCTTGCACCTCACAGCAGGGATTTCTTCCATGCTGTCCTAACACTGGTCTAACAGTACCTACATATTTCCCACCAGCTTTAGATGCCTGTGAAGCACTCAGAGGCCCTCAGATTAAATGTGCTAATGGAAGAGCAGAGCAGCACAAAAGTGCTGCTGCTGTGTGCCTCCCCTTCCCTCTCTCTGCCGAGCCACTGTGCCTGGGTGCTGCTCCACCATGACCTTCTACGGTGATGCTGTGGCAGCCCATTTCTTCACGGGGGCATTTGGGCTGACAACGCAAACCTCCTTTTCCCACATAATTGAAAGGAATTTCTGATTATGCACAGGGATGTCAGCAGTGCGAGGAGCTTGGATGCCTTCCAGCCGCAGCCGGATCCAATGATAGTGCTGCGATTTCTCCTTTTTTGGCACTCTACTTGTGAACTTTCTGCTCCCTTCTGGGAGTGATTTCTCAAGATAATATGCTGCTGCTCCAGCTTCTCTCTGATGGCCTAGATTTATAGCTTCTGCAAGGCAAGAGAGGGGAAGGGGTGTGGGAGAGACAGGGAGGATGAAAGCAGAAAGGGAAATTATTTTTTGGTTGGAGTTTTTATTATTTTGGTTCCACTCTGCTACAGTGACTCCAGGCTTGCACAAAAATAGTCTGTCCTTTCCATCTCTGTAATGCTCTTTACTGCCTGCAGTGAAAGGTTGAAAGTACACACGAGTTTTTCTGGCCTCTCTTTAGTCCAGCCTCTGTGAACATGTGGCATGAGGTGAGCACTACATTTATCTCTGACCTTTTCACCATCTCCTGCATCTGTTAACTGAAAAGAGAGGAAGATGTCCCCTGCCTCCGCTCCACACAGAGCAGATGGTACTGGTGACTTGATTTACTTTATCTGTATCAGTCCCTACTTGCCTCAAATCTCTCCGAATGTCTAATTTATTTGAAGCCTTTATTGCTCTAACTACACTGGGGAAAAACAAAACAACAGCCCCAAAAACCCCAGCCCCTGATTTTCAGGAAGAAATATTTCAAAATTCCAGATGCTGTGCTCAGAAATATAGTAACACCATAATTAACTAGGACAAAAATTTCTCTCTTTGCATGTGCTAATCAGCTGAATATCCTCTTTCCCTAGTGACTTCAGACTGTCGACAATGTTGCCATAACATCAGAACTGTATTATCCAAGTATTTTAGCACTGTCTCACAGCATTTCCAGGGGGGTGGGGCAGTGCTGCCATCCCCATTTTACAAGGTGGGAAATGAGGAACTGAGGCACAGAACTTATCTAAAACAGACCAGGTTAGTTACCCTTTGAATAAACCTGTTCCTCTCTACTGTTTATAAAGGTAGATCACTGATGTTTTATAGGATTGCATCCATAATACTGTGTGGCTGCAGATGACTGAGATGGATTCCACTTTTGAGATTCAGCAAGGTCACCCAGGAAGAGTGGAGAAAAGCTGTGAAATGAGCCTTTGCATTTTACAAGCAGCCTGGTGAATAATACATGCACCTCCTTATGAGGTGCTAGTTCCTGAAATCACAGGCTGACACACTGTTTTGGGAGT
This sequence comes from Sylvia atricapilla, assembly GCF_009819655.1. NCBI lineage: Eukaryota > Metazoa > Chordata > Aves > Passeriformes > Sylviidae > Sylvia > Sylvia atricapilla. Next base: position 61,549,623 of record NC_089174.1, read on the forward strand.
GACATTAAATATGCTGAAATGGCATTGCCAGGAGAGGCAGGGGGGTGCTGAGCACCTCCTGGGGTTCGTCTTGGACTGTGTTTCAGTTTTGAGGTCCTCCTGACTGCTCTGGCGATTACCAGGGCAGTTCTGTTGTGCTCATTGTGGCTTTAGCTACTGAGGCTTTTCAGCTCTTCAGATTGCATCTATAAATGGGAAATGTTGCTGACAGAGCTGCCTGTGCTCAGCTCCACTTTTCCCATCATCTTGGGTAGCCAAATTACCAGTGTTGAGTACTCTATTCCAGAGGTTGTGGCTCAAAATCTCCCTCTCCAAAGAGAATACATCAGGAGAAAGATGACTGCAACTTAACTTGTTCCTGTTTATCTCTTGCTGGTTGGATCTGCAGGAGTCTCAAACTACACCCCACTATGAGATTTCTAAATCTCAGGAAACCTGATTGCAGGTGCTGAGACAGAAGGAAAACTTTTGCATATGGAGGGATGTAAAATCAAATGGTGATGCAGGGCTAGACACAAGGCTTTTTATGAGGATCACAGAAAAGCATCCTGATAGTCAGGGCCAGAGAATATTTGCACGTTCTTGTTTTCTTAATGCCTAGAGTATTTCAGCATAAAACCACATGTCCTGGCAATCATACACCCTAATTAAGCACTGCTGAGAATCAAATTGGACTTGCATTCAAAGCAGAATTGAAATTGAGGCCACTTGGTGCTCCCTGAGCTGGTGTCCTTGGGCAGAGGCTGTGATTGAAATGACCTTACATACAATCAGGCACAGGAGTCAAACTCCTCCTTGGCGAGGATTGGTCTGGGTTGATGGGAAGCCTTTTGCTTCCTCTCAGAAATCAGAGTCACAAAGACATACTGAGTGGCTGAGGAAATTATATTTTATTCAACTTATCAGCATGTGAAAGATAACGGGAATGAGCTGCAGTCAAAATCTCTTCTGTGATGGCAGTTGCAGTGGGGGGAGTAAAAATAATGCATCAGGGAAGGAACTTAGGAATGCTGGCAGGTCCTGAGCAGCCACAGAGCTCCTGCATGGCCTGGGAAGGATCTCAGGGCTGTGTGCAGGGGGCACAACAGCTCCTATAGCAAACACAGACAGCAAAGAGCCATTCAGACCAAGCAGCACCCACCACTGCCAGGCAGCTCAAGGAATGTAGCAGCCACAGTGCTGGGGCCAGACAAGTCACAGAGTGTGCCTGTATTTAGCACTGTGATAGGTTGACTCTGCTGTGGAGCAGGAGTCAGGCAGGTTGCAGAGCTGTCACTCCTATTATCTCCTTTAGCTGAGAAGCCATAGAACTCACAGAATCATCACAGGATGGTCTGGTTTAGAAGGGACCTTGAAGAACATCTGATTTCACCTCTGCTGCCATTGGCTGGGACACCTTCCACTATCCCAGACTGCTGCAAGCTCCATCCAGCCTGGCCTTAGACCCCTTCAGGGATCCACAGGCAGCCACAGCTTCTCTGGGCAACCTGTGGCAGGGCCCCACACCCTCATAGCCAGGAACTCCTTCCCAATATCCCAGCCTTCTGTCAATGTGAAATTATTTCGCCTGGTCCTGTAACTACATATCCTCATCAAAAGTCCTTCTCCAGTGGAACATGTCTTTAAGTCTGATTTTCTTTGTGCTCAAGGTGCTTTTGTGCATTAGTGCAGGGAAAAGACAGGAAAGCTGACTTGGCTATGGACAATACACATTTCCAGCTGCAACAATGCCTTTGCCATCCATGGATATTCCTGCTTCTCCCAGTGAGTGAGAAAGAGGACCACCCACCTGAAGTAGTAAAACCAATAGTTAGGCTAAAACCTAGTGTGGTCTGAGACAAAATATTTACTAGCTTGGTAGTAATGTTGTACTGGCAAGTAATACTAATAAAAAATGTGTTTGATGTATTCAAAACTTATTGGTGTACACAGTAAAACATGTGGTGGAATCTGGGGACATAATAAAACAACTGCTTTAGTTAAAGCCAGAAGAAGAGTGTCTGGTGGTCATGCTGGAGAAAAGGATGGGAACAGAGCAAGTACCCACTTTAACTCCTTCACTGCTGAGGCACAGCCCCCAAAAGTGTGTTTTTATGTAAAGCTGCTAAGCTCCTGAGCTAGATGGGCTTCCCAATAACACAATTTCCCTCTGCTGCCCTGCAGACACGAAACCTCCCCCCACTCCCCATCCCCCCCAGAACAACATTTTCACTGCTATTTTATCATCAGGCCTAATTGGATTTAACAAGCCTGTTTCAGATAAATCAAGTGGTAACAGATTAGGAAGTCCTTGTGCTACAAGGCCAGTGCTCATAAAATTGAATGCATCATGCAACTTATAAACAGGAAAAGATAAGCAGAGTTTTATGTACTCCACTCTGCAGCAGATTTCATGCCAGTCCATCTCCCTGGGAAAAGGAATATGAAGGCTGTATCCTCTTTGCAGTCTGGGCAGGGCATTGTTGATGTTTGTTGGTGCTCCTTCTGTTCTACTTTTAACACCTTTTTTCCTTCCCTGGGACTTTGATACACCTCTGGGACACCTCTGAAAGATGTGTTCCACGTGTTTAAGTATTTTTTCCCTATTAATTGACTCCTCCAATTATCTGTATGTTTGAAAGACAAAAACTTCTTGCTGTACAGATAAGAGAAAAGGGTTAAAGATTTTAATTATTTTTATGTTTTTTGTGGATTTGGAGTAAATAGCATCCATAACCAGGAAGTTGTTCAGAGCTCTAGAGGAAAGTGATGAAAGAGAGGATAAATAAAAATTTTCTTGCTGTCAAAATGAGCCAGACCCTCATTAAAATAATACAGAATAGAATCATAGAATAATTAAGATCGGAAAATACCCTCTAAGACCATTGAGTCCAACCATTAGCATTGCCACATCCACCACTAAACCATGTTCCCTAAGCACCACACCTACATGTTTTTTGAACACTTTCAGGGATGGTGATTCCACCAAACAGGAACTGTGCTTCTCCATTTAATCTGCTTTTGTAGAAATAAAATGCACTAATTTTCCCACATGCAAAGTTAATTGATGTCCTTAAGTATCCTGGGGCTGGATTTGGTACATGAGCCCATGGATGGTGTCTTCCTTCATTTAGGAGCTCATTCAGGTGTCTGATAAACATCACCTCTCCAGATCAGGAAAAATACATCACCCTGCCTTCCCTTAGCAGGAGTCTTCTCTAACAGGCCAGTGTTAGATGGAGTAGCCTGAGGGTTCTTTATATTTAACATCAAAGCAGGGGAAAAGAAATGCAATTACAGCCCAATAATGAAATTTGGATCTGTTGTAAATGTCCTTAGTTACATAGCAGAAAATCCAGATACAGATGAGCTAAAAACAGATCCCAGGCGAATGGTGAGGGAAAGTTGAAATTTCTTTTGAAAGATATAGCAAACAGTATATAAGCCTCACAAAATATTTACTTTATTTGTTTAAGCTGCAGAGTAAAAATAACTTCCCATTTATCCAGTGAGTGACTGTATGGATGAGACCAACTGGGAAGCTGCTCTAAGCCTTGAGCAATGTGATGTTTTAGAGTTAGAGCAGGGAAGGGGAATCTTCAGGGCTGTGCCTTGGATTAATGGCCAGTGAACACTCCTTGTAGAGACTGAATGCGAGACTACTCTTCATTTTGCCAAGATAAGGTTTATCCAACCTCTGAAGAGCAGTAAAAAGTGGTGAAGTGACTTTACTCCTTCTTAGAAAGCAGCATGCACTAGCTGGCATTTGCTGTCCAACCTTTGGAAATCAACTCTCAGCCTTTTGCCAGAGTCTCAGAGCAAGAGTCCAAGGAGCTGGGAACGGGTTATCCTGTTTCCTAATTGTTAATGTGTGGTGGGCAAACAGAAAATTTACAATAAATTCAGTCAGAACTGCAAGCAAATTAATCCTCTTTTAATGTTTTATGCATCTCCTGTTGTTGGGATCAGGACAGGTGATGTTTCCTTAAGGGATTTCATCCTCCATACACATTTTTATATCTTAATGGCACTAATTTTAATGTACCCTCTCTGCTGTGCAGTGGAAAATATTTTTATTAAATGACCAGGCTTCTGTTCCTTTGCTTTTACTCACTAACACTGCACTTTCAAGGCTCTTTGCAGAAGGACATGTGAATATAAGTGATGAGATTATTATGAATAACCAGTACCAGACTGCCAGACTGAATATACATCTTTTGGTAACTAAAAAATAGAAAAGGCCCTTGAACAAAACTCATCTGTGTTGCAATCCCATTCAAGACTCTGAAGTTTTCCCTAGATGAGACACAACGAGAAGTAAGACTACTGAGTCTCCCGGTGAGAAAATGTCAAGGGTCTTTATTCTGGTCTTGTGGTTCTGCAGACTGCCTGAATCACAAGGTCACAGCATGGCAAGATAGCTCGTTATATTTTCTTTAAACTGGCTAAACAGATTTTAAATAACACACTCCACAAATGAGAAAGTATTTTCCACTGAGGTGGGTAGCACCATCTCTGCTCCCTGAAGATTAAAGTTTACTGCTTCCTAATGCCACTTGCCAAGGACACCTTTTATTGCCTTTGTGTTACTGTATGTCAGTCAGGAATAAATCTCTGTAGAGCTTCTATCTCGCTCTTCAGCCACACGTAACCTCATTTATATTCAACAAACTTTTCTTCCCTTCTCTCTCCCATGCCTCCCGCCCCCTCTTCCTTCAGAGAAGGCATTTCAATGAGTCTGTGCAGGCGCAATTTAGGTCTGAAATGAAGATCTCTATTCAGAGCCTGAACAAATTCTCACCAGCTTCCTTAGACCTAGGGCTAAGCTCTTCAGTTTCCTTCACTCCTTTTGTCTGCAGGTTTTTTGGGGCCAGACTGCCAAGTTCAAGAGAGGCTCCGATCTCTCCTCTTTCACAGGCCTCCTGATTAGTGGCTTTCTTTTTCCAAGACTATAGATACAATTATTAGAAATTCCTTTTTTTGTGAACACATTGAATGAAGGTATGAATGGAGATGGTAAGACGAAGAAAGTGAGAAGCTTAATATAACTTTGGCTTCTGTGGTTAATTAGATTTGGATGGCTTCAGAGGAGCAGCTGTAATTTTTTTCTTTTAATTGAAGTTACATAAAGAACTATTCAGTGTATTTTGGGTGGGGAGGGGAGACTGTATAAAATAAAGAAGATGAGAGATGGGTTTTGGAAATGCACCCTCTCCCCCTCTTCCTTTTTTGGGAAACAGTTGTTGGAAGAGAAAAAAGATAAAAAGAAAAAATGTCCCACCACCAAAGGGGATAACAGAATCACTCCCACTGCTGCTAATACCCTGTGTCTGAGGCACAGTATGCAGAATGCATGAATGCATATTCAAACAGGAACTTTTTTTTTTTTTTTTTTTTTTTTTTTTTTTTTTTTTTTTTTTTTTTTTTTTCAGAGAGAATCTTAAATGCAGAAGTCTGAAATGTATTCCTTTGCTCATCCAGAATGCTAGATCTCAGACTTTCAAAAGGACATTGCCAACACAGAGATCACATTCAACATTTAAAGCATTTCACAAAGATATATCACTTCCTATCTGCCTGAAATTTTCCCACTGCTTACACAAGACAAGGATTTTGAAATCCCAGTGACATGACAGCAGTTACCGTCTGTGTTCATTCTTCACTCTGCCTAGTGGAGGAAATAAGACTGGTCAGCTCTGTCTGCTGTTCCATTCCATCCTCATATTCTCTTTTGTGATACACTGTGCAATCTCAGAACTTCAGTCTTAATTGAATTTTTAAATACATTAAAGAGATGGACAGTAGAATTATGAGGCCTCAATCTAGTGGGTAGCCCCCTTGCCTGTGGTGGGGAGGTTTGGAATTAGATGATTTTTTAGGAGCCTTTCAAACCAAACCATTCTGAGACTCTATGATCATGTTTTGCAACCCCTTTTATTCTTATACCCTAATCTGCATGTTAATCCCAAGGCACTTTAGTAAAGTATTTCTCCTTCACCAAGGGTGTTTTGGCAGCTAAACCTTCAGCTCATGCAGGCAGTTATCCACTGACTGCAGCTATGCTGATTTCCCCTCAGCTAAGCTTAGAAGACTGGGCTGTGGGGGAGGATGTCTGTCACTCCAGTCACATGCATGCACTGCACTGACTTCAGGGGGTGGCTATTATCCCATTAATTACATGGCTAAACAGAATCCCAGAATCCCAGAATAGTTTGGTTAGGAGCGACCTTAAAGCTCTTCTCCTTTCACCCCCCTCCCATGGGCAGGGACACCCTCCACTATCCCAGGGTGCTCCAAGCCCTGTCCAACATGGCTTGAACACTTCCAGGGTCTGGATAGCCACAGCTTCTCTGGGAAACCTGTGCCAGGGCTTCACCCCCTCAGATGGAAGAATTTCTTCCCAATATCCCATCTAAATCTGCCTGTATAAAGCCATTCAATTTAATCCTGTAACTTGTAAATAGTCGCTCTCCGTCTTTCTTATAGGCTCCCTTCTAATCCACCAGTGAGTTGTGACTGCCATCAGCCTTCTTACCTAGGTTGTCAATAGAGTGAATCTGAATGAAAAAAATCTGTTGTTGGTATAGCACTGTATTATTTTTGTATCAATCAAACAACAAAAAAAAGAATCTAATCATCATTATGACTTTTTTTTTTCAATTCATATCGAAAAATGCATTCGATGCATATTTCGAATAATGCCACTTTAAAAAATCAGTTTTCTAAATTTTCCTTCTTTGATAAATAAAAGTACAGATATTCTCCGAATGATATTTTTCTCTCAAAAAGACCTCTAACCAAGTGCATGTCCTAAAAAACTATAGATAGCATCTCTGAGATCTTCCCTTCTTTATCAGTATTCTCTCTAATATAACTAATGTGTTGGGAAAAAGGTGTTTTGTCAGTATAGCCTATCTTTATCAATACTTTCTCCCGTCTTTGGAAGAGAAATAGAAATTTTTATAAAATTTAAATAATTAAAAGACAAAAAAATCCAAACCAAAAAAATAAAACAAAAAAAAAAGTGAGATAAAGAACAGTTTCATAAAATGTATGTCATTATTTGTTTTAGAAAAAAATGGTTTTAGCATGATATGAGGTTTGAAATGTTTTTTTGAACTGCAAAAATATTACAATGTTGTTGAAATGAAAATGCTGTAAATTGAAAAAAGAGAACATTTAATAAAGAATTTCAGACTCCTGAGTGATTTTTGTCATACTTGTCAACACATCCTTAAAATGTTGCAAAAACAGGAAAAAAAGTGTGAACATTTTTCCAGCTACTTCATATTGGATTCAACTATACCAACCTTTCCTCATCTCAGAGCATTATAAATGCTGTCTTTCCTTATGACACTTAAGAAGGAAAAAAAAGAAAGAAAAAGGAGAAAAGGCTTGATCTGCCCTGCAGATTTAATGTTTGGAGAAAAGGTGTCAATGCTGACTAACAATGAACAGTGTTGCTGGACTTGCAAAAATTCTGTCACGAGTTCCTGGGCTCAAGGCTGAGTGGATGGGGTAAGAGGAAGTACCAGAAATAAAATGTGATATTCTTCTCAGGAGACAGGGTAGCAGTACCAGGGCATGGAAATTTTGGCATTTGGTTTCTGGTTTAGAAACCATCTTGCGGTTGTTAAAGAAAGCAAACCACCTCCAGCACAGTCATGAAGCAGTTGTACTTCATTTCACTGTAAACATCCCAGCCTGGTTACTGGAGGCCCCAAGGTCTATAAAATCTGAAAGACAAAATGAATTATCCTGGCTGAAGTTTATCTCTGAAATATCTCAGCTGCTTGTACCACATGAGATAAATCTGTTTTGACTAGGTTAGCTACCTCTAACCAGCTGTGCAATTCTAACAAAATAACCCTCGACATTCCTCATTTTGCTGTTAACTTTTATTTTTCTATTAATTGTTCTCTCAGAATAAATACATGCATTCATGTTAGGGGAGTGTCTGCTGCTGGGAAAAAGAGAGGAAGGAGAGACAAAGGATGAGGTGATGGCTGTCAGAGCCAGGCTGAGTGGGACTTGGAGCAACCTAGTCTAATGGAAGGTGCCTTTGCCCTTGGCAGGGATTTGGATAGAGATGAGCTTAAGGGTCTCTTCCAATCCAAATTACACTGGTTAGTAGGAACTACCTGGATCTGCTGCATGCAATGTTCTTAGCTAAGAAAAGTGGTGGAACTTAAAGTACTGGTGTGTGGAACAAATCTGATCATTTGAGAGACATAGAAAGACAGCAGGAATGCAGTCAGTAGAGTGTTCAAGAGGTTGAAAAACTATGCAAAAGACCACAAAAAGGAAATAGATGGTAGAAGCAGAATTAAAGGATTAATGGCTTTTTGAAATCATCATGAGCAACTTTTTCCTGTGCCTTCTATAGATAATCTCAGTAGCAGTTCTACCCCAAATATCTGTGCCTTGAATTAAAATTCACTCTTTCAATATTTGTATAGTGACTCAAAAATTCTCTTTCTGTAAATATTCCCAGCAGGACAAGGTGGATGTTGAAATGTTTGCACACAAAAGGTGTAGCCACTGTGAAAGCAAATCCATTTAAAAAGTGTTGAGCAAATATTCAGAGGAAATGAGAATAAAATGAACGAAGAAGGCATTAAGGACGTTTGGAAAGGAGGCAGGTGAAGTCATTGTGATAGTGCCATGTCAGATTAGTGCTCTGAAAGAGCTATAGGGTGCAAAGTAGTTAGGACCTTATTTAGCCCTTCAAGAAAGCAAGTATTATTTTTACTCACATTAATCAGTAGACTTGTAAAACCATTAGAGAACATAGTCCATGTATAATAGGAAGGAGAAAAATCAATGTAGAATGGCAAACTAGCAACAAGAGTGAAACTAAATGAGTTTTCTGTGATTTTCTACCTTTTCAAATTGCATTACTTTTTAGAATAAACCTTCAGGAAGCTTGCTGTAGACCTGACTGAAAAACTGTGGAACAAATTGGTAACTAAACAGGGCATCAAAATAAAAGAGTAAACCAGTAACATAATTATTTATCTAGAAGTTCTCGCTGCTATTCTGACTGTATCATTGGACTGTCTGATTTGAAATGTATTTTCTGTGTATATTCAAATTCAATTACTTGGATTGGGAGATTGCACAGCAGTCATCTGGAAGTAGCTCTGCTCCATTCAGGGCCCCAGAGCCTTGGGAAGGACAAACCTCTCACCCAGACACTGAATTGTCAAGAGCCTTTAATGGTATGACAGCTTAAAAAAAAGACTGCTGGGATTCAAAATTGCCTAGGAAGTGTTCAAGCTGACTTCCAGGAGGTGTTCTCCAGACCTGGGGCAGAGTTTAAAATGCAAGGAAGGTCTTGAAAGAGCCTTCAAGAGACAGTTGTGGTTGTTGGGGGCTACAATGACTGCTGCACTGTCTGGATGCAGAAAGGGATGAGTTTTGTTGATGTTCACATCCTGGATGTACAGAGGTGAGATGAGGAAAAGGGCTTCATTATCCTGATTAGTCTCTCTGCTTTGCAGTACTCATGGCCAAACCTTGATCCCTGCTATGGTTAATGGTGTCCAGAAGAAAGGCTGAGTCGAACCTAAAAAGGGTCTTAGGTCACCCCAGTGCCCTATACTTAGGTAGGGAAAAATTTAGAGTAAGGAGAAAGGAGAGAAATCACTAGGAGTATAAAATCACAGTGCAGCTAACAAATGTAATTAAAATACATTTTTACATCTGCAAACCTGTAAATTTCAATAACTCAAGAGTGAATAAACCCCTACCAATGCAGAAAGAAAGTCTGTTGTCTTAAAGACAAAAGGAAACATTTTGCAGAATCAGAAAATGTTGAGGAATAAATATAATCTCAGCAGTATCACATTGTTATCTTGGATTTTAAATGGTTCTGTGTCTTGTTTCTATTCAATCAGAAAATTTAGCACTGCAATAATCTTAAGAGAATCTCCTTTACTAAGCAAAATGTACTTTGAGTATGTTAAATAATAATTAAATCCAGTTATTGTAATTGCAAACATTCATCTCCAGTTAAATGGATGGTTCCCTTCAAACCTGTGTTGGTTGGCTGTTCTCAGCACAGAGCTCTCTAAAGTTCTCTGTTGTTCCCTAATACTTTTTAGATTATTTTCTCTCTCTTTTACTTCAAAAAGCAGTCAGAGGGGAATAACATCTGCTCTTGACACTGTAAACTTGGTACATAACTTTGCAAGTGAGTCACTGTGACTCTGTATGGAGAAGAGGTTTGAGAAAGTGTATATTTTTATTCACTGACTGCTCACCATATTTGTTTTGTTGGGGAGAACATACACACATTCTGCACAACAGAAAGACAGGCAGAGCACGAATAGATAGAACCAGAACATGTAGATAGAACCTCACTCATCTCCACAGTGTGGCCCACGGCTGCACAGAGGAAGAAAAGATAAAAAAAGAGTTTTTAATTCCAGGAATAGTTCATTATTGAACAACCTGAAACCTAGCCAAGGATGTAACCCAATCTTCAGAGAGTTGGGAAGGGAGGGAAAATCACAGTATCCTAATGGAGGGACAATTTCAGCAATGCTTCGCTGTTTCATCTGGATTTTTATGTTCAGGGTAAATAAAAAGTTATCCAAAATATACAGAAGACAAATACTGCATGCCCAAACCTGCAATACAGTCCAGATATACAATGGATAAAATTGGACACCAAGACATCAAGACAGAAAGATCAGAAGGACATCAAGATCAGAAACCTCGACCACCTTACAAGAACTGACATGCATAGTGGTGGCTCAAGCCTGTGAATACAGTGAAAATCATCCCTTTACCATGTTATTCCAGAGAACCAGGGGAGGAAAGTTAATCCTCCTCCCCATCCCCACAAAAACTGTGATAACAGGAAAAGGAAAGAGGCCTTGATTCTTCCCATGGACAAAACCCCAGGAACATTATTCTGGAGGAACCCTTATATTGCTTTTGATTATGGATTTTTATTTGTGTCATATAAAATTAGTGCTTAGAGAGGCTAATAATGAAGGTCCTTATCCTTAGAGAGAGACACTTAAAATTGTCTTCAAAGAAATTCCTTCCACTTTACCAGCATACTAAGGCAATATACATGGGCTTCGATTCAACTAAAATTGAAACTCTATTGAAGAGCTTCCCATCACTGTTCCAGTACAGAATGAATGCATTTTCATAATTCTTCTTTCTCCTCACTTTTACCAGGGATCCAGGGCTTTCTCAACAATCCTTCTTTGCAGTCTATGCCAGGTTTTGGATGAAGTTTTCATTAGGATATTCCTCCCTAATATTTTCCATTGCCTAATTTCATCCAATTATATCTAATTACACTCCCCTGAAAAACTAGGAACTATTCTTATCCCTCCCTTCAGATGCTTCTAGACAATTATCTGGCTTTGTATCCCTATTTGCCAAGTTACAGTTATTTTTTTATTCTAACCTTTGTTATATTAACTTGACTTTCTTGTTATCCAAAGTCTATACAGTACCTTGCCTGAGAGGAAAGAAGGTCTGGAATGACTTGCATCATTTTAAGCAGATGGGTTAGACTTGCAAAATATTTGTCTCCTCCTCGCAATCTTAGTGATGAGTGTTCCATCACATTTGGAACTCTTAATTCCTGGCATCCTGTGAATGGTTATCAAGTAGATTTTGTGGTCAATTTTGTAATAATTTCATAATTGATGTACAAGTGTGCCACTGCTGCTGCTGAGTATTACTGACTTCAAGAATTTATTTGTTATGTTATTCCATTAGATGAGAGAAAAAATCCCACAAAATAGCTGTCTTGTTATTCCACACTGGTGGTGATGTGATCTGAGGATTCTTGACCAAGGCTTTGGAATATCAATCAAAGAAGAGACAATGTGTTATTGTATCTGTACTATCTGTATGTGTAACTACGTGTAACACCAGACTTACTGGATGCTTTCTGTAACTAAATATTTGCAGCACAGTTTGTAGACTGATGGCTTTTGAGCACACCTGAAGTTCTCCCAAAGAGAAAATCTTAGAGAATAAAGGGAATAATAGTTCAGTAGAGTCAATGTAAACTAGATCTCTGTGTTATGGGTCAATATAAATGTTCTGCTCTGTTCAGATTCATGTTTTCAGCAATAACAAAACCCTGGCCAATTAAGCCTTGACTCATCTCAGCTGAAGGCAGCCATGTAGAAGATAAACCTTCAGACTAACCTAGGCCCTCTGTGGGTACCTCCAGAAAGTGATGTATTTCACCTGCCTCTGATATTGATCTTGGTGTACAAGATGCTGCTAGAGCCTATTTTCATGAACTGCCAGTAACATGAAAACAGAAAACACTCAGGACACAAGCAGCTTTGAAAACAACTCACCAGGTGGTGATGTGCTCAAAAACCCCAAGAATTTAATGAGCAGTGAGTGGCATGAACAAAGTCTTTTTTCTAATCAGTTTGTGTGGTTTATTCTGCTAGATTCCTCTAATTTGCCCTATCCTGTGTCCTGCAAGATGAAAAGCTGTGATAACTTCCAGCCCCACTTCCATCCATGGCTGTCCCCTGGGAAAAAGCAGCTTGTATGCTGCTGGGGATGTGGGAATATCCCCACCAATATCTGGCTACCCAGTTTAGGTAAGTATCTGCTCACACAGCACAGTTTTTTTCTTTGTGTGATTATTGGATGACAGAATTGTAGAATCATGGAATGGTTTGGGTTGGAAATAACCCAAGATGCATACCCCCTGCCTTGGGCAGGAGCATCTTCCACTAGATCAGGTTGCTCAGAACCTCATCCAGCCTGGGCTTCAACACTTCCAGGTAAACCTCTTCTAGACAGTTTCCAATCTTCTGTAGCTCTTAGAAATGTATCCTTACAAGGGTATTATAGGACAGTTACAACTCTGTCTTCAAATCTGACTGAAATGGGCCAAGAAGTCTCAGAGTTAAGTGAAGAACACAGGTGAAAAAATCATAGCATGATTGTGGAAACCTATTTTTGCTTCAGAAATTCAGCTAAAGAAAGAACAAATCATTTAACAGAATTGATTTTTTTTTTTTTTAAATCGGGCACTTGCTATTGTTTCTCCCTTGCTGACATGAAAATTGAGAATCTTTGAATCCAATTACAAATGCTAGATAAAAGGGAATGATAGCTAGGAATTTTAATTGGATGGAGAAGATGTTGAAGGCATGTTCACTAGATATGTGCTCCAAAAGCAGCAGAACTACAATTGCACAGACAGAGGTCACTGTATAAACCGATAACAGGTGACACAGAAACAGTGAACCACAGCTCAGGTTTTCAATCAATAGGGCCAGTGAGAGCTGCTGGACCTTCAATGCAATTCATTACTTCAAGAGGTAGTAAACAGCAATATTGACACTTAGAATTCAACCAAACCCAAAATTGCTTATGTCTCTGGCAGCTTTATTCTAAAGTGTGAAAACTCTCAGCAGGAGGTACCGAGGGTTTTTCAACCTTTTATTTCCAAGGCTTACTTGCAAGGAAAAAAACATGCTTTCTGAGAGTCTGTTCTGAACAGCTCTTATTTTGGTCATTCTCTTCCTTTTCTTCTTCTTTGTCTTCTTCTTTGTTGTATTCTTCTTCTTCTTCTTCTTCTTCTTCTTCTTCTTCTTCTTCTTCTTCTTCTTCTTCTTCTTCTTCTTCTTCTTCTTCTTCTTCTACTTCTTCTTCTTCTTCTTCTTCTTCTTCTACTTCTTCTTCTTCTTCTTCTTCTTCTTCTTCTTCTTCTTCTTCTTCTTCTTCTTCTACTTCTTCTTCTTCTTCTTCTTATTCTTCTTCTTCTTATGATTATTCTGCTTCTTCTTCTTCTGCTTCTTCTTCTTCTTCTTCTTCTGCTTCTTCTTCTTCTGCTTCTTCTTCTTCTTCTTCTTCTTCTTCTTTTCATCATAATTTATTAATGTTGTTACTTTTTACTTCTTCTTCAAGATGTAAGGGTAGGAAAAAATGGGATGGTCTGCTCTTTTCTGTATAGCATGGTGATCCAAAGTCCTCTTGATACCCTAAATTAGAGAAACCTAAGTTTTTTTGCTTGAAATATGGTTTGAAATCTCCTGCTAAACATGGCAATGAGCAGTCATTTAGCTCTGCTAATATAAGCACAACCATTTTCCGTGTAGGAAGACTCAATATTGAAATCAAGATGAGCCTGAGCACTCCTCAAAACATTTTTGTCAAACTTCCTCTTGTGGTAGACCTATGGAAGGTTGGTATTTCAATTACAGTGCAAACCCAATGGCAAAACTCCCACTATTTTCTAAGATGTCAGGATTTCACTGATCAGAATGACATCATCTATCAGCCCTCCTTGTTCGGTTCCAGTGAAAACAGGAATTCACCAGCAGATGAATCTGGCTACAATTCAGGCTGAGGTGTGTGGTTTTAATCTCTTCCTTTGAGAAAACAGCCCAGTATTTGACAAGCTTTTGGAGTTAGGATATATACCATGAATTAAATTCCTTTGCTGCTGGGCTCTGTTTGTGGGGAAACTATTTACCTTTTAAATGATACACTTTCTCAGACCTGTCACTGGAAAGCAGACCCACACCATAGCTTCTGTTAATGGACCTGGACAAGTTTTATTGGAAGGACTCCAGGGAAACTGAAATAGCCACACCAGATTTGATGGTCCATCCAGGGAAGCTGTTGATGTTAGAGCTTCCAAGAAACAGATATAAACATGCCCATAATGGGCACTATAAGGGTGCTGTCTGCAGAAGAAATGTTTCCCTAATCCATCCAGTGCAGCCAATCATATCTCCTTGTCTGACACCGAAAACATTGAGCTTCCTCCTGTCCTTCCCTCTCTAGCATCCTTCAGAAACAAGAGACAACCCTGACTGCACAGAGTGAGAAAAGGTCATATCCCTAAAGAGTGAAAGAGATTGGGGTTTCCACAAATTACCCTTTAATTGCAGTCACTGTTTTCAAGGAAGAAAAGGAAGAGGAGGAGATGGTGATGGCTGGGGAGGGGAGAGGAGGAAAGGGGGACGGAAAGGAGGGGAAGGGAAGGGAAGGGAAAAGGGAGAGGAAAATGGAAAGGGAAGAAGAAGGGAAAAAGGGAAGGGAAAAAGGGAAGAGGAAGGGGAAAAGAAGGGAAGGAAAACTGAATAGTTTGATGTGCAGAAAAAACTACAAGCTGGTGATACAAGCTGGCAATTCTTGTTTGAGCTGGAAGAGGACAGCCAGGATTTTACAGTGTTTTGGCCTGACAGTGGCAAGTTAGTGTTGCCTCTCCTGTCCTGCCACTCTGAAGTTGAAAAAAGAGCACCTTTCTTCCTCTGACCAGGCAATGTAGGATGCATCGTGCAGGATGTGAGCTGGCACACACCATCTCTGCACCCAGCAGGACCAATTCATAACCTGCCTGCTCCAGCATACTGAAGAGCTGACTGCGATGCTTTTCAGGAATGGTTTTATTTTCCTCCACTGTCTGAAAGTCAAACATCCCTGACCCCCACAAATAATTGGTAATACTAAGACATGCTGGAGAACTGAGAACTGTGTTTTTTAGTGCCATTTAAAATGACATTAGGGAGTGGAGATACAAAGTAAGTGAAATGGTCACTTTGTAACCTTTTTAATAGCTGGTTCTAGGGAAAAAAAAAAAAAAGCAGCAATCTAAATGTGCAAAACTTCAGATAGTGCTCTGAAACTAACCTATAACTAACAGTTATACAGGAACCTAAGTGTATACCATGGGAATTGAAGATGAAAAAGTATTTTATATCTTTATTTCTGTCTCTATCTCTGATTTATATCTGTGTTTGTATTTACATCTTCTCCATATCAAAATCTCCAAACTCTCTCCTTTGCCACTCAAAGATATTTTTAACACCGTCAACACAAAGTTTTATAGAGATGCTGAATTTTCAATTAAAATTTTCAGAATTATTTTAAACTACTTTGACTCTCCATTAGAAGAGCTACAGGGAGATATATTGGCACATGTTCCAACAATGCCTCTCCTTCCTCACCCCAAAGGTTGTCCTAGCTTGCAAGTGCTTTCCCTTCCCAGTGTGCAATTGCAAAGACCATTTCCACCAAATCTGGAGACTTTAATCGTTCTTCCTGGAAATCACTTGTGTTACATAAATACACAGAATTCTATTCAATTATATTCTTGCCCTTCCCATGCCATAGATCTATCTACTGATAACTTCTGTTTGAATACACACCCTCCTTATCTTGAAAGAATCAGGCACAGTCTCTCTGAAAACAAACTTGATTATAAGGCAGTGAGAAGAGATGGCAGCAAGTCAAAGAACATTAGGGTTGTCATTTGCCAAAGGAATTTTCTTATAGCTTGTGGACACTGAATTACTGACACACAGTTTGTGGTTTTGGTCTTTTTTGAGTGGGTGGATTATTTTGCAATACCGTTTTTATAATAGTACCATGATAGTAAAGTTTTTTTAGATGGTATCATTATAGTTTAGTCTGCAGCTCTTCCTAGAGGTTGCTTTTGGGACCTGAGTGTGACAGACATATGAGTGAGAGAATAGATATTGGGTATGAGCTGATCTGAGGTAGAGATCAAGAAATCGCTTTGGGTATAGTTAAAAAGAGATCATCACCAAATATTGATTCAGCTGACCTAAATTAGATAGCTAACTCTGTCTAGAACATTTTATATTGCTAAAGTGCTTATTTCCCTCCAATGGTTACATGGAATTCTAGACAGCTAGTTTAGATAAAGAATCATTAAAATTCTATAATTTTTGAAAATAGACCTATCCAATGGTCCTCAAGGTATCATTCAGAAAGGACTAAAACCAGCAGTACCTGAGAGATTATACAAACTTCAGGTGAGACAGTTCTCAGGTGTAAGGTTAGCCACAGACACAGTAAAAATCACTCTTTAGTAAGTACAGCAATTATTGTCATCTTTATGTAAAGGAGTGAGAAGAATCCTGGTAAAGGTTGTTCAAAAGGAAGCAATATTCAAACAAAATGGGCAGAAAAAATGGCAGCTGATGGAGTCTTGGAAAATTAAATGTTTATTTTTCTTCTTCTTTTGCATTTCTGAGAGGCTTTATAGTACTTAACTCCCTCACTTTCCTAACCAATAACATTTGCATATGGTTTTCATGCAGTTCTCAACTTACACTAATAGCTGGTGGTGGACCCTTAGGTGTATTTAAGGGCTGAAGATCATTCAGCAAAGGCAATAGAGCCCTTCCCCAAGGCATTCTGCTGATTCCTCTCTGTTTCTGAAGAAGTGCTGGTGGTTAGGAGACTGACTGGATCTTTGCAACACAATCGATTTTTCATCCCCTTACTGATACCATCTGACACCAACAGCTAAAGAACTTGATGAACCTGGTGTTTAGCTGATTTATTTTTTATTTTTTTTTTTTTTCAGTTTTCCCCTGTAGGCCATGTTTTCAAGACCTCTAATCATTCTTCCTGATCTTTGAACTTCCTTCAACCAGGCCTTATACCTCACCATGTTTATTGAACAAAAGCATCTGAACAGGGTGAATTTCAATTAAACTCAAGCAAATAGTGGTGCAGAACTGTGCTGGAGCAAAATGGCAAAGGTTGCAGTTGGGAACTGACGCCTTAATTTTAGCTTTCATTATTTTTAGATTCTGTACTGCCTTAGTGTGCGATTTTGAACTTCATATAACGTAAGAAGGTTCTCTTCACAGGGTAGTTAGACAAAAAAAATCCTTTTCCACTTTGAGAAGCAAGGACACCATTGTAGCTTCAGGGCCCCAAAAATATAAACAACAGCAAATTGAGGAAAGCAATCTGGTAGGATGGAATTTCAAAACCTGAAGCTGTAATTGGACTTTTGACCCAAATATGTAATTGGACCAAAACTTATAAAAGTTTTTTGAGGCCTTGTGACAGGTTGTCCATCTTGTGTGCATCTTGTGTGCATCTTGTGTGCATCTTGGGTCCATCTTGGATGTAGGCATGGCCAAGGTTTTATACTACCCAGGATGTTTCCTTTGAAGGCCTTTTAATAAATACTACTTCATTCTTTAACTCTGTCTAGTCTCTGTTACAGGTCAGCCTCTCTAGGCATCAGAACAAGACAATTATGTTAATAACTTCTTATCCTCAGATTATGAGTGCTCTTGGGAGTTGTCAGCTGAGCCCCAAGGAGTGCTGAGACGTTTACCATCTCTATTCAGATTAAGCCACATAAATAAAAACTGCCAACAGACAACAGCCTTTGAAGATACTGAATCTCTAATGCATACTGTTTTTCATTTCTATGCTTTATTTTCACTTAAAATAATAATGAAATTTTGGACAGGAGAAAAGGCTGGCATGTGCAGCTGAACCTGCATCTGAGAAGAGCTGCTGGTTCTGGGCATTAGGGGTTGTGGGCTTTGGTTATCCACCAGATATTGCTTTGATTAGCCTGACATCTACAATTACTGGAGACCAGTATGTACCAAACTAAAAAATCCCACAGCAAGCTGTCGCACATTGGGACGAACGTATATGTTTTCTAAATAAACATCACTTCTTGGATTTCCCATCTTTCCAGTGTTTCTCTAGAATTTTTAGAATCCTTTATGTTCCTTGGTTTTGATCTCAGAAGACTCAAAGCCTTCCTTCAGTCCCCACCATTCCTCTCCACCACAAATCAGCTTCTCAACATTTTGAAAGGCAGTAATATGGGGGAGAGAGAGAAAAAAGGTAGAATTTCCCAGGATTTCTGCTGTTCCCTCAGTGTGCCTCTCCCCTTCTTTCTAGGCTATGCATGTCAGCCTCAGAGCTGGTGTCCTAACTGTGTGATCTCCATATACAAATGGCAAATAAAGCAGTGCAAAAGCCTTGAGCATCATGGGAAAAATGCATTGTAACTACAAAAGGAAAATCCTGAGCAAGAGCTAAGCCAGGACATCTCGCAGCATAAGGATTAGTTACCATAGAATGTTCTATTAAAGGTAAATTATTGTTTCTATCATTATCTTAATAGCCTGGTGGTTGAGGTAAATATTTACCACAATCCAGGAAAGTGAGAAATTCTGTATTATTAGAAATGAAAACAGTCACTAATTTGGTTTTGAGGAAAGCTAACTAACTTCTGTTTCCCTATTGAAAAATTGCATGTATTTGGGCCTTCAGCAGATGATGATGGATGGATGTATCTTTTTATATCTCTCCTCTCTGGCTCTGGCTAGATGCAGGACTAACAGCAGCCCTGCAGGTTGAGACCAACTCATTAAGCTGGTCCAACCCCTAAATTAAAGCAATGACCTGATGGAGTTCCAGGCCAACTCTATTCACTCCTTCTCCTTTCACAGCCCTTCTTTTCACTCTCGCAGGGCCAAGCAGAGAGCTACAATGTCACAATAAAGTCCCTTGTGGCAGAGTCCTACAGCAGGGACTGCTGTGTTCCAGGAGGCACCAGAGGAAGCACAGGCTGGTGAGATAACACTAATCAGCTAACAGCCCTGAATAGAACAGGGAACTAAACATGGCAGCTGTCACTTATGATAGCATACAGTGTCCAATTCCATTCAATTGGGCTACTTCAATGTTAATTTCCTTTCCTATTTAAGCATAGGTGATTCTTAATTAACTTTTCCTAACATGTCACTCTCAGTTGTACTCACTGTAGGCATTATCCAGTCTAGATTTATTTGAGAAAGGACATATAAGAACAACATGATAAATATTGTTAAAGATAAAATCTTTCAAATTATGCAGAAATGGGCCAAGCAGGGACTCATGCACCTTAAAAAGTTCAGTCATTTGGTATATGCCTCTGGCATGCCTGGTTTTATTTTAGAATTTCCTTGTGGGGGATAAGATGACTGAGATCCCAAGCTGTACAGACAAATGAAGAATTGAGTTAAGGAATTTTGTTTTTCCCCCATTCATTCTAAAATGGTCCTTAAGGAAGGCTCTGTATTTTATACTGCTCATATTATTGATACACATTCCTCTTCAAAAAAAACCCTGAGAGTCACACAATTGCTCCATTTTAGTCCCAGTTTTCTCAATTGCTGCACTCTCCATTAACTTCAAGAGGTTTTGTTAAGTGGTAATTGAGCAGTTGCACTCAACACGCAACAAGGAAAACAGCATATCAAGGCTTGGTCTTTTCTGAGTAGTATCAAAGATATTGCACCAGGTTCTGTCTTGTCCATGAACATCACCTAACTCTTTCTAGTTTGACTCAATTCCTTGTCATGCCTATGCCTGCAGCAACACTCTTTACGGTTTTATGATGATGATGATGATGATGATGTTGTTGCTTCAATTCTATCTTCACACAGGATGCAAGATAAAATGATCTGCACAAAGCAGAGAGCATAAGATTTGGATCGAAGAATGTTCATGTCCGAACCAAATCTGGGAGTAAAAGCTTCTCTAGGTATAAAATCTTGCAGAAAAAAGTGCAAGTTCCCTGACCCCCACCCTTCTTTGGCTGTTCTGACTCTAATAAAAGTGACACTATAGAAGCTCTTCTTTTGCTAAAATTTGCTAAAATAAATTTAAAAATAAAATAATGAAAAAAGTTGAAAGGACTTCCCACTGAGAACATGGTACAACTTGGATCAGAGCTGACCTACCTAAGAATCACAAAGGAAGCAAGGAAAATAAATTATAGGGGGAAAATTAAGAAACAGGGAACCAGGTCAATTCAGCAAGAGGAAGAGGAATAGGAAAAAGAAGCTTTGAAAGTTTTGAGTAGGGCAGGGAGGTCCTAAAGAGTGGGGCTTCCCATTACAGCTGTGATGAAGAAAGGGTCATAATGATGGAGGAAGTTCATGCTCCATATTTCCCAGTTCCAACCTCTTCCTTCATGGAGGAAGCAGCAGGGTTTAAAATGGGCAGCTGAGACTTAGCTGGTTTGCTCCTCTTTTCTTTTTCATTGGAGTCTCATATCCACAGTCGTTTCCTGCCTGACCCATGCCCTGACATGGATGCTGTGTCCAAAATCAAACTATTTTTATGTATTTTGTTATATAACTAAATACATGATCTAGATAATGGGATTGAGTTACCATTAGTTAACTCATGGACAGCACCAGGTTGGGTGGGAGTTCTGATCTGCTGGAAAGCCTGAAGGCTATGCAGAGGGATCTGGACAGGCTGGGTCAATGGGCTGAGACCAAACCAGGGTTCAACGGGATGAAGTGCTGGGTTCTACACTTTGACCACAATAACCGCATTCCAGGCTGGGGCAGAGGGGCTGGAAAAGGCCCTTTGGGAAGGGCTCTGGAGGTGCTGGTGCCAGCGGCTGGACAGGACCCAGGAGTGCCCAGGAGGCCAAGAGGCCCATGGCCCCTGGGCTGTCCCAGCCATGGTGTGACACAGCCCCAGGACAGGGCCCGTCCCCTGGGCTGGCACTGCTGAGGCACCTCCAGTGCTGGGGACAGCTCTGGGCCCCTCAGGACAAGAGACATGGAGGGGCTGGAGAGTGTGCAGGGAAGGGAATGGAGCTGGGGAAGGGGCTGGAGCCCCAGGAGCGGCTGAGGGAGCTGGGAAAGGGGCTGAGCCTGGAGAAAAGGAGGCTCAGGGGGGACCTTCTGGCTCTGCACAGCTCCCTGACAGGAGGGGACAGCTGGGGGGGTCGGACTGTGCTCCCAGGGAACAGGGACAGGATGAGGACAGAGTCCTAAGCTGCACCAGGGGAGGTTCAGGTTGGATATTCAGAGCGATTTCTTCACAGAAATGGTGGTCAGGCTGTGGAAGTGGCCGCCCAGGGCAGTGACAAAGTCACCATCCCTGGACATGCTGAAGGAATGACTGGACATGGCACTCAGTGACAGAGTGGGGATTGGCCATGACTTTGACCCAATGACCTCAGAGGTCTTTTCCAACCTAAATCATTCTGAGGTTCTGAGATTCTGTGATTGTTTCTCGAGCCAGTGCCAGCAGAACATACAGAAACAAAGAACAGCCCTGGAATTCCATTTCTGCCAAAAAAGCCAACAAACTGAATTCTCCTGGAGAGTTCTTAGTTGACTACATGTATATGAAAAAATAAGAAAAAAGTAAAAAAGCATTTTCTGGTGCTCTTAGCTGCAGGTGGTGGTTTTTTTGGGGTTTTTTTTTTTTTTTTTTTTTTTTTTTTTTTTTTTGTGAGAATGTGCTACTGCTTACTACTCGATTATCATTCTCTACAAAAATAAGGTCTTGTAATTAATGTCTAAAAAAATAGCAGGTGTCCAAGCTTGGATTTTTCTTTCCTCCCTTCCTTCTCTCTTTTTCCCTTTGTAGCATAAAGGTGAGTTAACAGCCTTATGTGCTCTGCTGAACTTGAGCTGGATCCAGCTGAACTTCAATTCATCCCAACAGCAAACTGTTTATTAAAGACCTGTCAAATGCCCATGTTCTGTGGATCATCACAGGAGCTGACAGTGCGACAAAGGCTTGAAATCCAGTGCATATCACTGGAGGATGCCATTAAAACGAAAGTGAGATCAAAACCTCGCAGCTGTCAGTCATTATCTAGGACATTCTCACACAGTAGATCTCACACACTTCCCTTCATCTGGCATGGGTCTCCTCTTCACACTTCTCCATTTTTTGCTGTAATGAAACAGCTTTCGAACAAAAAAGGATTTTTGAAACAGAAGAAAATCCATAAATCTCTATAGAAGGTGTGCATTTCTACTCTATTTGGAGTCCTCCTACATGTCCAATTAACCACTGTATCTCTTTTTTGTCACCTGTTGCTTATTTTATAGGCTGTTGTAATTTAGAACCTGGAAAGACTAAATTTCAGCCATTAAAATAGACCCTTCACAAGAAAAATTGTTCTCAGTCACATGCCCTTATCTCAGACCAAACCTGAACATAGCTTTGTTCCAGTTCAAGTCAGACTGGCTCATAATATTTCTGTCCTCATTATTTTTTGGGTTTTCTTTTGTTTTTCCAGTTCTGGGTCTGCCTGGGGATTTATTGGGTGTGATAGCCATATCAAGGCTGTGTCAGTGCTGTCAGTGACCAGCTCTTAGCTAGGAGAAATAGCTGGTCTGAGCTCTATTGACGAAAAGTAAGAAATACCTGAAGTCTCACAAGCTTGTTCTGAAAGAGCTTGATATCCAGCCTGTCACACCAATTTTACAGCCATTTATCTCTATCAACATCAGATACACTATGCCAGAGCAAAAATAATTGAGTGTTGACTCAGCCTTTTACTGTTTTAAAGTCATACTTGATTTACTTTAGGATGCAGCATATTTTATTGCCTCTTGTCTTCACTCTTGAACCCAGGTCTTCTCATCACTAGACCAGTGATATGCACTGGCTAAAGAAATATCCAAATACAAGACAAAACCATAGTATAATTACTCAACTGCACTCTCATCACATCTCCTACATAATTATGAAATGATTCCAGTTTTTATGTCTATAATTATTACAAACTCATATCAAAAGGAAGGTCATCCATATTAGCACAGCTTTCAGATTTTTTACACTACTCTGGCACGGCTTTGATTTAAAAGAGTTGGACAAATATATTTATAAATATATAAAAAATATATGTATAAAATGATAATATGTAAAAATATATGTATAAAATGATAATATGTAAAAAATAATATGTATAAAAATATAGTATGTATTTATACATATTATAAAAATAATATGTAAAAATATGTATAAAAATATAGTATAAAAATATTAAGGATAATTATGTCATTTGCCCATGGATTTTTTTGATGAAAGAATTTTTAGAGGCTTAGTGCACAACTTACCTTACACTGCAATTATTTAAAAAAATTATTTTGCTTTAATATGTACAAACAGCTACAAAAACTGTCAGAATAATTCTAGTACAGCTCCAGGTAAAATTCTATTCCACTAAGAACAGAGAGTTAATAATTCCAGTCATATATTTCAACTTAGGGGTAATTATATGCATTTAAAAATATATTCTAAGTGTAATTACAGTGGAATTACAGTAAAACAGCCATGCAATGAAAAACACTCCATTACCCAGAATACCTGAGGTGGGTGGAAACTTTACTAAATCAGATGACTTAGTATTTCAGCCAGGTACTTTGGAGATCTTTCAGCTATGTCAGTGAACAAGGAACAGCAAAAAACAGTGAATATTAAAAAATACTGCAGTTAAGGCTAATAGTACACAGCTGTAACAAAATTTCCATCACACAGAGAGTACAGAAAAGCATATTCAGATTACAGGTTTTGATATTTGGCCTCAGTTTCTTAACGCAAATAAAAAACTGTTTTTGGGAGGAGTTGGACAGCAGTTTTTTAGACTGGAGAAAGATGAGCAGGATGGTATAAGGAAAACCTATGTAATGTTGCACAGAAGATGAAGTTCCTGCTAGAAGGATGTCTGGAAACATGGAAACCATTCTGGACGCCTCCTGCTCTGCTTAGGAAAATGAGTCATACTTTCACATACTTCTTATGACTAAAAAAGGATGGCACTCATGCATTGCTTGGCTACGGCAGCAGTGCTGCCTCCTGACAGAACAGCCCTAGAGGCCCCAAATACTGATTAATTGCTCATGACATAAGGAGTCATGTTAATATCAGCAGCGAGATCCGGTTCCCAGGGAGAGAAGTGGCAGACTGGTAATTCCTCTTGATCCAAAATGGAATAAACAATGGAAATGATTGTACAGATCAGATAAACTAAAACAAAAACCAAAACAAGGGTGGAAGATGAAGCAAGAATGTTTTAAAATAATATCTGTAAGCATCCCTGAAAGAGCTTAGTGTTGAGCTGTGTTTGGATAATATAAAATAGTTCCTAGGACAAAAGTTACAAAAAGTCTGAACAGCCCCAGAACCTCTCTAGTAAAGGTCCCACTACTCCAGGCTGGCAAGGGGAATCAGGATGGTGCAAGCTGTCCCCACGCAGAGCATAGGACATGGAGAAAGTTATGGCCTGAGCTGTTCCTGCCCAAGATGTGCTGTGGCATGGGTTCAAGGAGCTGGAAACATCAGTTTCTGTGAGAAATGAGAGGTGTGCAGACCAGCATGTCTGCATGGATGAGTCAGTGGAAGGGGAACTGGGCCAGTTGGAAGATTTGGTAAGACTGGGCACGTATATCTTCCACATTGTCTGTAACCAACATCATCCTGGAACAGAGAGGCTGGGTTATCCCAGCTGGAGTAACACAGAAGCAAATTATTTTTATGCAAAACACCTCCTCGAGTTCTTGCTTCTGTTTAATTCCATGGTTCAAGTGAAAAATTTGGAGACTAGATAAAAAAGTGTATGAGGTAGAAAGGGAAAGGACAAGGGCGTTTCCAGGCAGCCAACTGGATTACCTCATCTTCAGTGGTACTGCAGCACTGTATTCCCAGGAAAGAAGTTGCATTACCCAAATCTGGTAGAAGCCTTTTGCACAGGATGGAAGGACTCACCTCATCTTGCCAGAGCACACCCAAGAAGACCCCAGCTGAGCCTGGAAAGAGCCTGTGAAGACTAGTTCTCCCGGATTGCCAAAATCCCACATCCTCAGAGCAGCTAAGGGTTGAAAAAGGACAGAGATCTTCTGGAGGTGGTAATTTAAAACCAGGAAAAACAACCTCAGGACTGCAACAGAGGTTCCTGACCTTACCAAAGATCCCTGGGAGTTCCTTGGTACAGGTGAATGAAAGAAGAAGGAAATGGGTCACCATCATGTGCGGCAACACATGGACATATTGAGGGTGCTGGGTAAAGTGATTTAACATGGCTCATGGAAACTCTAGGACTGAAAGGAAGAGCTCTTGGACTTTGGTCTATAACTGAGGGAAAGAGACAACTGGGAAAAATAAAGATTGCATGAAAAAATTAATTAAATGCTGACACAGCCAAAAGAAATTTCAATCAATCCAAGGCTGGAGAGGACAGAGCCTCACCACTGCCCAGTGAGCCAGTGAGCTGCTTGTGGCAACATGCAGCTGGAGATCACAAGCTGGAGATATCCTTTTGGGGGAAAATTCTCTGTGTTCCAATGCAGGCACTGTAAAGCCCATCTAGGAATTTTGCTAATAAGTACAAAAAATTTGTGAAGTACACAGGGATAACTGGACAATTTTTCAGAGTTGATTTTTATATGATTCTAGAGAAAATGGAGGCCAAATTCATCATGGATGGAGAAGATTGACAGGAAGGCTTGAAAGACTCAGGAAGACTTGAATCCTGTTCTTCCATAATGCTGTCCATAGGAAAAAATAAACAGTTTGATTGTAGTTTTGGTAGGAAGTATGATACAAGAATAAGTGGCCAACAAATTAAATCTTTAGGAAAGTATTTTGAAGAGGATAGTTAATTACAGTATGATTTCTAAGTATTTAGGAATAATAATTTTCATACCACGACAACAAAAACAATAACAACAGTAATAATAATATAACAACATGTCCTAAAATCATTCTGAATTCAATTCAGAGCTGTACTGTTTCTCTCAGTGAAAATACAGATGATGCTGACAAAGCTGGAGATTGGCACCACAGCATACATTGAGCAGCTACTCAATCACCTCACAGTGTGAAAAAGGATTGAACAAGTCCCTGGAGAAAGTTATCAGTGTAGTGTGAATTAGCCTTTAATCTGTCCTAAAATCTCATCCCCTTTATAGCTAAAATTCATAGTGGAAACAGGTCTTCTTTGGAAGACAACTGACGAAATGCTAGAATCTGCTTTATTTTCAGAGAGATGTTGATCATGATTCTCTAACTGGCCCAACGTCCATGTGGAAATATATGTAGGGATGTGCAGGAGGACAGCTATGTCAGAGTGAAGAGTACTGCAGAAGAGGATGACACCTGAGGAAATCCTGCTTAAAATTTTAAAATGAGATTAGAATGAAGAACACTGCAACTTCCCAATAGCCTGTCATAAGGTCCCTTGGTTTATCAGGACTATGATACAACTGGAGTGACTACTAAGAAAAGGGAATATTTTGTTGGCTGAGTGTCATTAGGCTCAGAGTTAAACCCCAGTGACTGCTTCTGCTTTACTCTTCTCTCCTTGCTTCCAAACTTACAAGAAATCTTACAGACAGCAGTACTTGGAGACTGGAGCCAGAGTCCAATGGAACTGGCATAAAGGTGCAGGTGCCATATGAAGAAAAGCTTATGAAGAAAGTATCTTGGGCAAAAACCTCTTTGCTGAAAAGGAAATTCTGGTTGTGGTTAAATCTGTAAGACACTCTCACCATAGTCTGCACAATAGCTGCAGTTAGATCAGGCCATAGTTTCTTACAATCGCTCTTTAATTCAAACATCCAGGGGAAACTTGCCAAATGGTTGGAAAAATTGTCTTGTTTTGATTTCATGGTCATATTGAGGCCTGGGTGTGAAAACACAGTAAGGCTGATTCTCTTCCAGATGGTGTTATTGGGAAGCTAACTGTAAACATTGTCTCACGCAGGAGTGGGAGGAACCAGTTGCTCCAGTGAAGGCTCCTGTTTGGGAAAAGTTGAATGCTTCTGTTTTTCCTCCTACTTTTTTACTTTTCTGCCTAGTTTGAGAAAGTGGAAAGAACACTAGGAGAGAATTTCCAGAAACTTGCTATCAAAACAGAGGGACTAGAAAATAATTTGAAAAAAATCCTGACCATTCAGAACCAGAGTATTCCCTGAATGTTGCTTCTCAGTGTATGAGCAATCCCTCAACTTGGTCTGAAGACCCAAAAAATGATGCTCAAGGCACCAGGGATAATGTGTGAAAACTGGGAGAGTTTTCTGGACTACTGAGAAGTGGCTGTCAGGGAGGTGGATGCCCTGTGTCCTATCCCAAGCCTTTCTGATTTATCTCTGGGAGGCTCTGCAGTATTCCTGCTGGTGGATCTTGGACTGAGAGATGCTGGACAACCTCAGGCTCAGATGACAGTGACCCTTGTGAGTGCTGGGCTGTATTTCTCTCTCTGCAGCCAGCAGACTAAGTGTAGAACTGCATATTAATTCCTTCACATGCTTTATACCTGGACAAGTGGAAGAGGGAAAAATCAGTTTGCTCGGGCAAAACACCTTTGTACATTTTGCTTCTAGAAGAGGTATAGAGGTTCCCATCTGCAAAGGTGGAGGAAAAGTTTATTGTTGAATCTCAGTTAAAAATATATTTTATTTCCATTTTCCCAGGTTGTAAATCTAGTCCCTAATTACTTTTCAAATTCTTACAAAGGTGGAGGCATCTCAGAGAAGAACAAGAGAATTTAATTTCAGTAGCCATTTTATTCTTGCTCCCAGTTCCTTCCCATGAAAAATGTTTTACAACTTGGAGCATCAAATCTCAAGGATTCCTTCTGTAACATGTTTTAATTACTTCTTTTCATTGAAAGTATTTGTTCATCTTTAATCTAGCTAAATTTTTTCCGGCAAATGAACCATACATTTTTAATTGCTTTTTCTTACTTTTTTGTTGATTTTTTAAACCAAGCATCATGCTTCCAGTTGCCACTGAAAATTAAGTAATTCCTTCTGCTCTTTCAATACTCTTTGAATGAAAACCTCTCTTTTTTTTTTTTTTTTTTTTTTTTTTTAAGATCACTGGCAGGCTTTATTTCATAATTTAAAACTTTTCTAAGTTAATGCACAGTTTTGGTGTTGGTACTAAAAAATAAGGCTCACAAGCTCTTGCCTCATTCACACTCATCAGTTCCCCAGGTGAGCCCACAATTTCAAGGCAGCATACAGTCTTTCTCAGGCCCCATTAGTGCCCTTCCAAACCCATTTCTTTAAGCTGCACAAGAATGTCTTAGAGGCTGGTGCAATACCCAGAAGACAAGCACTCTTTTGGGCACAGGGCAGAAAACATGCAGGCATTAAAACAATTTGGCACGAGTGACATTAATTTACTATACTGTTTATGATTAAAACTGTCCAAACAGTTAGTCAGAGGGAGATGAGTTTGCACAGCTTTGTCTGGGTGCCTTGTCTTATTTAGGATCTGCACCTCTTAGGAGCAGGAATGTGTAGATGCATCGTGGTACAAAAGCTCAGAGCAGATGAATTTGTTGGTGCTGGGTGGACAGTGACAAAACACTGGTTAAAACTCTCCAAGCCCTGCTGCTTTCATCAAAGGCCATTGTATTAAATTCAAGTTTAACTCCAACCACTTCCTGTAGTCATTCAAAGCTCCTGCCTACAGTGGGAAGAAAAACGTTCCAGTCAGCAGCAGGGGTACAGGTGGTTGAGTTTACCAGCCCTCCAAGTGTTTTTCATTTCTTTTTCCTTCCCGAGATAGTTAAATGCACATTCCTCAGCTGTGTAAAAACAAATTGCTTACTCTCCCACTTCGGGTGCTGTGCTTAAAATGAAAGCCAGGCTTAATTAGAGCTTTTGAAGGCTTAAGAGCTAATGTGTGCCCATTAAACACTAACGACCAATACTTTATTCTCTGGGTATCAGTGCTCTTGGCCATGCCAGTGTGGGCTGTGGGGCTGTGCTAGTGGGGACAATCTCAGGATCACGGCACCGTGCCCAGCTTGGAAGAGACCAGTATTTGACTGTTGTGTAACTTGGAGAAATGTCTCCTGGTCAGACACTTGGATGGCCATCTTGTTTCTCAGTTGGATTTACTGCAGGGTTTGAGCTTGTGGGGAGGTGGCTCTGGCGGCCAGCATCACCTGGCACTTTACTGGCCAGCTGAGGTCTGTGGGTCAGTGGTGATGTGCACCTGGCCAGGGTCATGGCTGCAGAGGATGGATCCCTACACTTGTCCATGCACGGGAAACACTGCAAGAATTATTGTTCCTATTTTATAGGTTTGGGAAGCTGGGGATTAAATGAGTTGTCAAAGGCTGCAGAGAAAGCCAGGGGCAGAGCAGGCAGCATGCCACGAGCCTTCACTGCACTCCAAGGCAGCTCCAGACCACACTGCATCTTAAAGGCAGACATTCATCAGCCCTGTGGCTTGTATAAATGCTTAAATGGAAGATAAATTGCAACATTTTTACCTTTATTTGCACGGGTAACATCTGTCCAGACTTCTAAACCTGCACAATGACTGGTGAGTAATTCAACAAAGATCTCAACCAGACAAAATAGACATGCAACACACAGGGATTTATTTATATGTTGAGCTTCCCTGAAAAAATCACACTGACAGACTTGCAATAAATATATAATTTTATGGCCTATTTCTCAATCATATTCTGCTACATAATATCATGCTAAGAACTGTGAGCTACCTTGCCAATGGAAATACACAGCTGGCAAGAGGTAAAGTCTCTCCAGAGCTGTTCAAGGAGTCATAACCGTAACAATATAAGCAAATAGATCATCAGAATATTCCTTCATGATTTTTTCCCTCTTTTTTTCTCTCTCCTCCTTCTTTCTCCTCATTTTCCCCTCTCACTTTCTTCCATCTGCCCTTCTCCACCATCCCTCCCCCTCAGTCACTCCTCTATTAGTGCTTAGAAGATTTCACAGTTTTTTCCCGACCCTGGAAAGAATGTAAGTTGATGCTGCTGATTGCCTTTGAAAACATTTGGAACAAATTATGTCTACTTTTGGAATCCGAATAAAAGAATGTGAGCCTCACTGGAGAAATATGAAATACAGGGTGGGATTCACAGAAGGTCTGTAGCATTTTTCCCCTCCTTTCTTAAAAATAAAACCCAGCAACACTTTTAATTTTTTTTCCATATTTTTGTTACTTCAGGTTGGAAAATATTCCATGTGGGAAAAGTGAAGGGTCTAAAAAAGTGCTTTTTTGTGAAGTGACATCTTCATCAGTTCTTTTAAAGGCAAAAATGATGATTGGCATGAGTCAATTGTTAACATGAACTCCGTGAACCCAGTAGGCTTGAAGAAGAAATGAAGCAAATTGTATTCTCTGTACCTCCTCTACTAAGGGACATTTTGGGTTACAAAAGTCTCTATTTTCTGCCTTATTCTGCTTTTACATAGTTTGTCGCAGTTTCTGTGCCAGGTGTCTGCAGACAGTGTGGTGCTGTGCAGTTGCCATCACAAAACAACAGAGATCTCCTGAGGAAAGGTGCTGTAGGGACATTTAGGGCAAGTCACATTTCCAGATTCAGGCTTTCCTACGTGTAGAATTATTTGCATCCAGGATTTTGTTTTGTCTTATTGCAGGAAATGGAACCAATAACAAAGTTTGGTTCCAAATCATCCTATAAATGGCTCAAATTTAGTGGGAAGACCTGTGAAGAAGGACTTTTTGTTTCTTTTCTTTTTTTTTTTTACATATTTAAATTTTAATTTTTTTTCCCACCTAATAATATTGATTTGTTTTGGGTTCAGATTCATGCCTAGTGTAAGTGAAAAACCTTATAATGAGAGGATGGACAGCTTTGCATTTCTACATTGGCCTCTGTGATATCAGCAGCTAGCTGATCCATAGCTGCTTATCTGGGTTTAGGAACATTTCATCCTTCGCTCTTGAGGCTTAAGTGAGCAAAAATTACAGAAACTTGCCTTGTGGAGGACCAGCCATCAGGACCAGTGCTGCTGATTACCCTGGGCCACCATGGCCTGACAGTTCTGGGCTTAGCTTTTCCCTGGGGAAACTTTCAAACTGGGAATAAGTGTCTCAAAAGAGTTTTCAGCAGATATCTACTGAAATTCTGCAAACTGTGCAAAATTAATGAAATGTAGCAAGGACCAAGATATTTTCACATTTCTCTTCTGTTTTTCTGGAAGCTCTCCAGAGGAGCTGAAGCCTAGCCACACTTAAAAGCTGCTGCAGTTACTGAGTTCAACCTGGTTAAAAACGAATATAAATTGCTGTGAAGATCAAATTTATTTTTTTTAAGAGCAGATGAAAACTATTTTCTAAGCTTTGGACTTTTTGTCTTTTTGTTTTGCTTCCTTGACTTGTAAAGTTTTGGTGAATTCTGCTTATTGCCAGAGATGGCAATAGATGCTAAAACCCTGTCAAGTTTGAATCTGTCCACATAAACGCTGTGGGTGTGAATTTGATTCTTTCCAGTGATTGTTTTGGAATGATTTAGTCACAGTGTTTTGACCTACTTTCTCTCCTTGCAAACTTCATCCAGGCTGGATATTGTTTATAAAAAGGGACCAAAGGCTATTTTATACACTGGTATATTATTTATGATAAATAAGCTAAGGGAAGAAAAAAGAAAATAGATAAAACACACTATAGGGAAAATCCATAGCTTTTTGTCTGGACTAAAAATCTCCCAATGAAAAGAAGAAGGCTGAGAGCATGACTCCAGCAGTTTTGTCCCTCAGCACTTTAAAAGATGAACATAAGTATATGAGAAAGCAACTGGGAGAGAAACTGTTGTGGCTCAGAGGGCAAGAAGATGGCTCAGAGGGCAAAATCAAGCTTTGCCACAAACTGAAGGGTTGAGAGATGACCAGGAGAGGAAGGAAGGTCATCCAGAAGGGTTTGGAGACCATTACTTGGTATTCCCTGACAGAACTCAGACAGTTAGTCACCAGCAGCTGGGTCTTGGGGAAATTTTTGGGACACCCTCTCCTGGTTGCACTTACAGGCTGTTTGGGCTTGTCAGCACTACTGTGACAGCAGTAGTAGGGATGATTGGATTCCTGCTTCCTGCAGGGAGAGTGTGCCCTACAGAGCTGGGAGAGATAGGAATCAGGAAGATCATAAAAGATGGGAAGGCAACAGCTGAGGCAGGGAGTCATTAAAAGGAAGTTAATGCTGTTAGTGGGAGGTAGTCTAAGAAAATATATTAGTAGCTGAGATGTAAACTTGAAGGGCAAATATAACCCTTTACATCTATGATTTTCAAAAAAATTCTATGGAGTGGCATGTCATGAATTTTTTACTGGAAGCTTGACATCTGGTAGCTTTTTATACTTCTGGTAATCAGCCTCCTCATATATGACAGCTGGGCTGGGTAAGCACTTTTCTCCCAGTGTTTGCTGACGCTTTGGAACATCATCATCACTGAGAACAACCCAAACCTTCCTCATGCCTCCACCAAGGAACTTAGAAATGATCATTGAGACTATTGGGTTCCCATAGGACATAGCAAGGAAAGCATCC
Organism: Sylvia atricapilla; assembly: GCF_009819655.1. Taxonomy (NCBI): domain Eukaryota; kingdom Metazoa; phylum Chordata; class Aves; order Passeriformes; family Sylviidae; genus Sylvia; species Sylvia atricapilla. Next base: position 61,582,491 of record NC_089174.1, read on the forward strand.
CTCTGTTATGTCAGTTTCAAACTGCAGCAGAGAAAAAAGAATATTAGAAAAAAAGACTGTAAATATGTCTTCAACCCCAGATCTCCTGGACCTTAGGAAATCCACGAGTGTATAGTTCCACTCAGCTTAAAAGCTCACAGTAATGAAATATTACCAATAAAACATCGTGAATAGCCTTTCATATACAGTAATTGGAAGGCAAAAGGTATTTAATTGTCAAGCAGAGCATGTATCATGTCTGAAGCTTGGAAAACCCTGAGAATAGTAGTATTTATAGCCCTTTGCATTTTCTGCATTTCAGTTCTGTGCAAGACAAAGAAATCATCTGCTGGGAAAGTGTCAGTCCTGTGGCAAAGGTTACAGATTAAACTGCTGCTCTGTAAATATGTATATACATCCACAATGTATGCATTATTCTGAAAGGAAGTCAGTCACCCAGGCATTGATTTTCCTTCAAGAAATGTAATTCACTGAAACACAGTGGCTGCTGCAGTTTAACAAACACTATTTCCTTCTCTCATACATGGATTTTTGCATTCAAAGGAGATGGTTTGCTTCTAAGTTTGTGCGTGTGCTGCAGAAGAGGGAAATCTTTACCTGGAAATCTTTATCTTTGCTGATGCTACTTTTCAGCTAATGAGATTGCTGTCACCTAAATTTTCATTGTTTTAAGAGCAAGTGGATGCCGACAGTTTCCTTTCAAGCTTGAATGATGAAAGGAAAACACCACGCTGTCTCATCTGGCTAGCTGGCTGTGAGCTAATGAGCCTGAGGCTGCACCCATCTTTGCTATACTAGTGTGACCTTATGTCTCCTAATGCACAGGGAAGGAGTGAAAAATGTACTGCTAGTTCCCTCCAACAGTTCCCTGGGGACATGCTGAATGTGCCAAACAATTTAGTAAATATATATCAGGTTACTGTGATGAAACATACCCCAAAGTATTGCAACCTCAGGTATCTTAATCAAAATACCACATTTTATTTTTGCTTATCTTCCTCCTCTGTGTTCCACATTTGGTGATTTCTCTCTGAAAAGTATATATTGTCTTGGTAATTTTTTATACCTTTCAGAATAACTTTCAATTAGTGATTAGTTTTGTAATAGGCTATCTGAAATTTTTAACTGTATTAATGATTGGATATTTTTAGGTTTTGTATGTTTTGTGGTTTTTGTTTTGTTTTGTTTTGTTTTGTTTGGTTTTTTTTTTTTTTTTTTTTTTTTTTTTTTTTTTTTTTTTTTTTTCTATTACCAGGTAAACAGAATTTGCTTTTAGAAATTATTCCTTACTGTGGCTGTACAGAAGTGTGCTATCAAATCTCTCACAGAATGCTTTGTGTTGGAAGGGACCTTAGAGGCTATCTTGTTTCATCCTCCTGCCATGGGCAGGGACACCTTCCACTACCCCAGGTTGCTCCAAGCCCACCCAAGCTGGCCTGGGACTCTTCCAGGCCTGGGGCAGCAACAGATTCTCTGGGCAACCTGTTCCAGGGCTTCACCCCTCTCACAACCAAGATGTTACTTATTCCAGAAGTGATTTATGAGATGCTGGCAGCAGTATCCTCTGTAGTTTGTTGATTTATGAAGTTTACAGATCTCTACACAAAGAAGCAGAATAAATGTTTTTAGCTATTCCACCCACCCCATCTGACTGTTCTTCAGTCAACTCTCTGTGTCCTCAAAAAGTAAATTTCCACCATTTTCCTCTAGAATGGACTTGACAGCGGAAGAAGTGCTTATCCTTTGGGAAGTCACTCCCTATAGCAAAAGAAAGGTACTTTTCAAAAGGCAGTCCTGACCCCAAGCAAACAAAGAATGAGGAGAAGACTGTGCTTTTCCTGTTTTGAGGGCAACGGATGCCAAGAGGGATGATAAGGTTCTTGGCCCCATGTGGCACCGGACTGACCATGTTTGCCTCCAGCACTGCAGTGCCTGCCAGGGTTGTCTCTGCCTGCTGCAAGGAAGCAGATCTGAGCACAGACCTCCTGCCCTGTGCCTTTTTAATGGGCAGTTTTGTTTTATTTTGTCTGGGGCTGCCAACCAGCATTTTCTCCTCTGTTGTTGGAACAGCAGAAGTGCTGGCTTGTTGGCACAGAAGCCGCTTTTCCCTCTCACTAAGCCTGTCTGAGTTATTATTGCACTGCAGCCACCCTGTCCTTTTTTGCTTTCTGTGGCATCAGCATTTTCCTGCAATAGCAGTTGCAGTGTGCTGTAACCCTGCGGATGAGCTCCATAAGCCCTGAATCTCAAATCACAGGAGCAATGGTTTCCCCTCTGTGGTCCCTGCCTTCATTTTAAATAAGTATTAGGTCTGAAACACAGAATCTTATGTTTGAATTCCTTTATTTGCTTCCATCCACACCTTTTTGAACTGCTGTGGTAGATCCTTCATGCTTATTATTATCCTTTAAGACTCACAGAACAGCAAACGCTTATACACTGCTTAAAATACAGAGATAGAGTGTGGCTGCTATCCAAAAGCTACAATCCAACCAGGACAGGATTAAGTATATTCAAGGCAAACACACCCACAATCTAATCAAGGCAAAAGAAGAAATCTTGGCTCAATTTGAGTCAATGGGAGTTTTGCCACTGACTTCAGTGAGGTTAGGGTTGCACCCAAGATAAACAAGTATGAGACAAGACAAAATAAAATAGTTTAGAAGTGGGAAGGTTTGTGAATGAGTCATGGGAGAGTAAGACAATGGATATTTACTCTCTGGGGGGAATGAAGATGAGGTAAAAATGAAATATGTTTATTTATATGTGCCTGAGTGCAGTGAAGGAGAAGTGAGGGATCCCCATGTGCAGAGCCCACACCTTTCTGACAGCTGCAGGATGGTCACAAGTGGGGTTCCCCAGGGCCCAGTATTAGAAGCAGCCCTGTTTAATATCTTTAGGGATGATCTGGGTGAGAGGATTGAGTGCACCCTCAGCAAATTTGCGGATAAGACAAATTTGGTTGAGAGTGTTAGCCTGCTGGAGGATAGGAAGGCTCTGCAGAGGGTACTGAGATGTGGCTCACCCTGCTGGCACTCTGCTGAAGAGAGGCTGACACCACAGAATAGGCAGCAGGACAAATGTCTTCACCAAAACCTCACCAATTATATTTTTCCTCATTGCAGTTTTTCCCTACTGCAAAAATCCTGGATGGTTCTTTACCAGGTTTCATTTTTCACTTTTTGTGTGAGTGAAGCATTAATACCCTAAATCTAAAAGAACCAAAGAATCCTCCTTTAATTAAAAACTAATAGAAATACAATATTTTTGAAGAAAAAAAGTTGGCTTTTTTTTTTCTTTTCCTAATGTACATAGCTTAGCATGTAAAGCTTACCTAAAATTTATTTTATTTAAAATTTATTGCATTTATTGTATTTATTTATTTTATTTAAAAGGAATTGCTTTTTTGGAGGGTGGTGTTACTTCATTACAGTGTGACTATATGTTTTATAACCAAGAGAGCAGGATCTTTCACTCTTGGTCTTGCTCTCAATGGAAAGTGAAGAGGTGATGGGTCTTGTGTTAGAAAATTCTGCCTACCCTCAGCTTCAGGGTCCCTACCCAGACCCTGTTGCTGGGGACAGGAGCTACCACTGCTTTGTGAGTGAGTGCATGCCTACCTTCACCTTTTGAGCTTTCTCTTTGCTGGCGTGAAATGGTGCCTAAAGTGTGCAAAATGTGTGGCAATCTCAGCAGTAGCCTTGCTGAGGCTGCCATCACTGTGATGAAAGCTGTGCTTCTCCAGATAATGCTCCTCAGCTCTGAATCACCTTGTGTCAGAATCTGCTGCTACCTCTTGCTGCAATCAGCAGCACAAAGCCCAACTGGAGCCTGGGCTCCCCCTGGAATACAAGGGCGCCAATACTGTGGCCATCATTATTTAATACCTTCAGTTATGCACTGAGAAATAGGACTCAGGGAGTCTGGAAAAGGTGCCAAATTGGGAGGCAGAGAGAATGGGTGTGGCACTACTGGGAGGACACAGATTACTGGAAGGGATGGATCTACAGGAATCCAGTGAACCTTAGAAAAGGGAAGTGACAATTCTCTCTCTTGGGAGGAACAACCCCAGGCACTCCATCCTTGGAGATGCTCAAAACCTGACTTGACACAGCCCTGGAGATCCTGCTCGGACTGACCATGGATGAGCAGGAGTTGTACCAGAAATCCCTTCCAGAGATCCCTTCCAGCCCATGATGTTTTGTGTGTTCCCTGCAAGACAGAGAGAAGATTTTTTACCAAAATAGGCTGAAGTCAGTTTGTGGATGCACCTGTGTCCTGGGCTGTAGTATAGGATGTATACTATCACCATCTTCATGAACTGATGAATCCAGTTGTTGGAGCAGTGCTCTTCCCAGGCCCCCCTCCCTCTGGAGTGCCTTCAGTTAATGGCCCATCAATGGCTTGCCCATGACTCATAGAAAACTCCCTCCAGGAGCTCTCTCCCTTTAGTGGGCCACCAAGGACCTCCTGTATGACTCATCATCCAATTGTGAGATGCTCCGCCCAGGGGCAGGAGCCAAGCATTCTCACTGGATATAAACTGGGATTTGGGACAATGCAGGCAGCCCTTACCCACAGTTACCAGACCTTTTCTACAAGATCACTGCTTCAGGAAGACCAGCTCACCTGGAGTGCTTCCATCACCCTGCTCAGGTTGTATTCTGACTCTGTCAGTGGTCTTTTGTATTATTGCATTTATTTTATTTTACCTTTTTCCCCTTTTCTTCTCATTAAATTGTATTTCTGACTTGGAGCCTCTCACTCGTTTTGCTTTCAAACCACTACAACCTGACACTAACATGCTATCCTTGTCTAAGTCCTGTGTGTTTGGATGAATAACTAATTCCTTTTCCTAACTCTTTCACTTCCTGTGGAGGGAACTGGACATCTGCAGGTTACTTGGGGGTGTCACTCCTTTGGTATCCTATGCACACACACAGACAAGAGCAGATCTGAGCAGCCAAGGCCAGCCAGGTTCAACAGGTACAACTCTACCTTGGCTGCATTTAACTGATGTTTCTTCATACACTTGACTGGGAATGAGAAAAAGCGTTAGTAAATTGGTGTGACTGAATCCCCTTATGAAGCTAAAGATACTGTCAGGATAAGACAGGGTATAATGATCTTGGCTCCCATTAAAATGTCATTCCTGAAACACCTCTTACCACCTCAGCTTATCATTCCTAATGCCTAGGAACTGTTTGGCATCCCAAATACTGATGAGTAGTGACTAACTGAACTCTCTCAATCACAATTTCTTGTGAGACCTGTATGCAGCAAAGAAGGAGGTAGGATATTTTGGCTCAGTCACAAAGTCAGTGACTTGTCCTCAGGGATGCTTAGTGTTGCTTCAGGGCTGCAGAGCTGTGGGCAGGGCAGCTCCACTGCTACTCTGCTCTGTGTTGAGTCCCTGCTTAAGGGGGAGCAGATACAAATCCTCTTTGCTAAAAGGAGACAGCCAAGTGACTACATAAGAACAGAGCATGGGTAGTGCAATGTTTTTTCTACTAATAGTCCTATTCAGACATGAATAAGCAGTAGGGACACCTTCTGGAATTTTGGCCAATTTTTTTTAACCTCTGTAGGGTCTTGCAACTACTAGCTCTCCTGGAACCTGCAGGTTAGCAGCGGAGGAGCCAAGTGAAACCTTGAAGTGCATTTCTGTCTCTTACCTGGCTTTGCCACAACCCTCTGGGGTATAACAAACAAGGTGAGCTTCAAAGCAGCAAGAGGATGAAGAGGGATCTACACCAGATCCAGTGGAGAATGTGTGATTTGTGATGAGTGCTTGAAAATAGCATAGCTAGATCTGTGCTTGCAACAGAGCTACACAAGAAACCAAAACCAGAGGTCCAAGAAAAGGCTCAAAGACAGCAGAAAGCTCAATAAATTGAAAATATTTTCTGTGCTTTTCCATTCTTTCAAGCTACCTTTCTTTAAAATGCCCCTGTATGGTCACACCTACTGCCTTGTAAGGAGGGGGAAAAAGGTTTGAGGTCAGACTTTATTTCAGAAAGTTCCTGAAAAATTTTTGTTTTCATGTGAAATCCATCCTGCTTCCCTCTGCCCCAAAAATCGCATTCCAGACTACATCAGGTTATCTGTTACTGAAACCATAACATGGCCGTGAAATCCAAACTCAGCCTCATCCTGGAAGCATGCCAACATGTCCAAAACTTTTGCAACCGGAGTTTCAATCAAGTTATTCATCCACCTCATCAAAAAAGCTAATAATATATACAATTTCAGGACTTCAAATATTTTGTCTTCCATGGTGGAATACAAATGAAACCACAGTTTTCTTAACACTGGTGATAGCTGACAGCAGCTATTTGATAAAATAACCTCTGCCTGACTCAAAAAGAACATGCCTTCTGGAAGGAAGAACCATAAGAAAAAACTAGGTTAAATGGTGTGAATGAAGCAAGATTTAGAGCCCAAATAGTAAGGGTACGCATAGCTGTTGCTGTCATTAAAAAAACACCCGCAAGGGGTTAACCCAGAAAGATACCTGTGTTCTGGGCTGAAAACATAGTGCTTGGGGCAAAACTAAAAAAAGCTAAGAAAGCTGATGAAAAGATCCCACAACACTGTAATTAAGCCATATTCCATATTCAGTTCCAATACTACCTTGGCTGGTTTCTTCAGCAAATGATTCAGATAAAATGAAATCAAGCAAGACTTGGTGTTCCTAAATTAATTTGGAAATGTTACGCTAATTAATTAGTATTTCACATTGGGCTTGAGGATTCTATAAAGCTAGTGATGTTTTGCCCTGTTATGTGAAAGAACAAGGAGCAAAACCTGAATGCATATTTCAGTCTTTACTTATTGTAGCTTTGGGTTTTAAGGTATGGCAAATATTTTAGGCAACAACAGTCTGCAGTGTCCTGAATGACAAAATAAGATAGTCTGCTTAATGTGGTGAGAGATTTGAGAAAGAGTGAGATGGATGGTCTATTTCTGGATGAGATCCATGAGGAATGGAATTTAAAAAAACCTTCCTAAAGTACTGGAGGTAATTTTGGAAAGTGTAAGTTGACAAAACAATCTTTTTGCATAGCTGCTGTTGAGTCTGAATGCAAGACAGGTAAGAATAATCAAGAATGATAACAACCAAGGGGTGTAAATAAAAGGTCTAAGCACAGCACAATAGAATGAGACATTCCCCCCTCCTCAAGTGGACTTGAAGAAGTTAGTAAAATGCACCAGCTGCTTTGGAAACAGAAGGAAAGTATCTTGTGAATAGGGAGGCATATCACTACCTGAATTACAGATGCAAATGGCTGATATTAAGGAGCATTCATAGTTCATCCTTCTACTACCAACTTTTCTACTAACAATGTTTTTCCATCAGTTTTGTTACACTGAGCAGGATATACACACATCTTAATTACTGCCAAATTGAGCAGCACATTTCTGCCTTTCTCCCCACACTGAAGCTAGACATCAGTTTGTCAAGAAACCTTTCAGGGAACTGTTTGCAGGAAAACAAACTTGCCTCCTTCTCATGGAGATTATAATCTGAAAAGAAAGTATTCCCTACAATGGAGGGAACACTCTTTTGTGAGGTTAGGACAATTACAAACTGACAAATTTTGTTGTCACATGGACATGATCAGAATATCTTTATTCCTTGCTAGACCAGCGTCTCTAGTGAATTCTCATGGGTTGAAGTGAACAGTAAATTTTTCGTATGGTAGGTGATACAAACAGCTGGCATAGCAGATGAAAACATTTCAGATGAGAAAGCATTAAGAGTTCTGTGTCCTCAACTACAGCATCAAAGTCTATGTTAGACATTGGAAAAGATGGAATATGTTAGCATAACTGGGAATTTCAAGATTATAAAAGATTATCATCCTGGAATTATTTAAGCAGCATTGCTCTGCCTGTAAAAAGGGTCTCTGTGGTTAATTGCAGTTATTGTTGCTGTTATTAATAACTCTTCTTTCTAAGCTTCCAAGGTCCCAGTTTGATGAAAGCTAGTTAGTGGAGACAAGCGCAGGGACCGTGATGTGAAATTCATAATTAACCTCCTGGACTGCCACCAGATCAAGGCAGTATCTGCTAAGATACTATATTTTGTCAGATCCTCAGAAAGGGAAAACATCAGCCTGTTGGAGAGACTCCAGAGAAGGAACACCAAGTGGATCAGAGGGATGGAGCAACTCTGCTATGAGGAAAGGCTGAGAGAATTGGGATTGTTCAGCCTGCAGAAGAGAAGGCTTTGATGTGACCTAATTGTGGCCTTCCAGTACCTAAAAGGAACCAACAAGATGGAAACAGACTATTAAAAAGTGCCTGGGGTGACAGAACAGGGGGGAATGCCTTCAGACTGGAAGATAATAGGTTTAGGTTAGGTATGAGGAAAAAGATTCTTCCTTGTGCAGGTGGTGAGGCACCGCCACAGGTTGCCCAGAGAAAGCTGGCTGCCCCACCCCTGGAAGTTTTCAAGGTTGGTTTAGAGATGGTGTCCATACCCATTGCAGGGGGTTTGGAACTAGAAAAGCTTTAAAGTCTCTTCAAACCCAAACCGTTCTGTGATTCTATGAATCTCTGATGACTTTGCTTGGCCCATTCATCTTCTTGTGCAAAAGGAGAACAAAGCCACTTGGTGTATTGTTCAGAAGCTGCTTATAGAATGGAATGGAACAGAATGGAATGGAACTGGATTGAGTAGAATAGAATAGAATAGAATAGAATAGAATAGAATAGAATAGAATAGAATATTTCAGCTGAAATCAACATAACAATAACTTTCTTGTTTGACTGTTTATGGTGTATTAACCTGGCTACTTGTAGATTGTGGAATTTGATGTGGCAGTTTTGTGGTCATGTGTCATACAGAAGTTTGTGTACTCTCAAAATAGACGGTTAAAAAGCAGAGCAGAGTTTAGAGTCTAAAAAAACCAAAAATGTTCCATGCTGTCCTGGCATTTTCCTTTGGGAGGCCACTTAAACAGATACCAGCTTCTATCCTGCTTGCTGTCCAAAGACAGGCCAACAGACCAGTCCCTGCTACCTTGTATAACCATTCACACTTGTGAAAGGTCACTGTAAAAGCACAGCACATCAGAGCTGTGCTGCTTAACACCCACTGTGTACAGATGTAAATGGCTCACCACTGCGGAAAGCAGCTGAGAGCAGATCCAATATGCTACACTAATTAAATGTCTGACTGAGCATAACTAGAGGAAAACCAGATGAGAAAGAGAACTCAGTTTTTTATTTGTTAACACAAACATTTGGACAACTGTTGTGGTCACAAAGCATATTTAAACTTTCTATGAAACCTGAAATAAACACAACAACAACAGTCAGTTACTGGAATTCCAATGACTTCAGGAGATATATCAGAATTACAACATCCTTAGAGGCATGGTTTGGATTGGAGGGGACCTTAAGGATCATCATGTCCCCTGCCACAGGCAGGGACACCTTTTAGTGGACCAGGTTGCTCCTAGCTCCATCCAACCAACCCTCTTCCTGATGTTTTTTAAAAAGTAAGCACTTTTGGCATTGCCTCCATCAGCATCTTAAATAAATTATGTTTCCCTTTAGTGCCAAACTCATAGTTTTCACATGGTTTAAGAACCTAGTTGGTAAAGATGTGTTCAAAACCAGATTGTGCCAGACTGTTCCAATAAATATCAGGTTTTCTAGAAAAACAAAACTGATTTTCTAGGTATAAGAGATGTGGGAAGTCCTCATTTGTAATGATTTTTTTCAGCTTTTGATAAAATGCTACCCAAGACATAAAGAAACCTACAGCAAAGCTTAGCACTAAAAGTTGAATTATTATTCTGGAGAGAGACAGTGTTGTTGGACTACATTTTGTTTTTCTGCTCCCATTGTCATAGGACAACATCTTAGAGTGATAGCACAGATGAACATCAGCAAGTGTTACAGATATGGAAAATTGATTGAGAAGAATATAGTATCATATCATATATCATCACATCATGTAATATCATATAATATCATATAATATCATGTAATACTATATAATAGCATGTAATCATATCACATCAAATCAATGTTGTGGGTACCTCATCCCTGGAAGTGTTCCAGGCCGGGTTGGATGGAATCCTGAGCAACCTGGTCTGGTGGTAAGTGTCCCTGCCCATGGCAGGGGATTTGGAATAAGATGATTTATAAGGTCCCTTCCAGTGCAAATCATTCTATTATTCCATGATTCTGTGTCATTCAAAAACATGGTCCAAAATCATGAACTTTGAGGAAATTGAGAAAATTGACCTCAAAATTTTGATGTAATGATACTTTCAGAGTTTATCCTTTGGGATGACAAAGGAAGGGATGGCCTAGAGATGGTAGCTGATCACAAACAGATAATGTACAATGACAAGTATGATCTAATAGTTTGCAAAATCGACTGTATTTTCTAGCAGAGAAAATGAAATGTTACTGGTAAGAAGTCCTCTTGAAGATATGTTCAAGTGCTCAAGAACTTGTAGCGTAATAAGATAAAGGAATTCTTGCAAATGTAATGTAAACCCCAAGCGTATTTAAGTTATTTCCTTTTTTGAAGTCTATTAAGTTTATGGAATGAACTGTTTATAGTGGTCAAGGCTAAATTCTGTGGTCCAGATCTCTAGACACATTATTATCTGTTTCCAAGTTACCTGTGGCTCCTCACAACCCTTATTGATATAAAAGCCTATTTTTTTACTTAGATGCTCTGCTCTTTTTCCACTAGTATGTGTCCCTAATCCCTTTTACTTCAGTAAACTAAAAAATTGAACATTTTTTTAGAAGATTCAGCTGCTGAGATGGGCAAAATTTTAAGTGACTCCTTGCACAGCTGGGTATTGCACAACTCCATTTAAAATCTCCTCATGGCAGAGCTGTGCCAGCCCCTCCAGCACAACTGATTCCTATACCACCAGAAGTTAAAACAACGTGATGGCTTCTAGACTGGGACTGCTTCACTTGTGCTGTGCCTGAAACACCTTCCCATGCAGTTAGACCTTCTCCAAAAGGTGTGCTTTTCATTTAGGGGCCAAAGACAGGGTTAATTGAAGATACCACCAAAGCAGGGGATCTGTGAACACCTGGCCAAACAAAATGCAGTATGTCAGTGAACCTGAAATGTCTGTGTGGAGGTGGGCGGAGCCCCGGCTGCTCTGCCCTGGAGGGAGCCAAGCTGAGGAGTCAAGGAAGAATTTCGCAACTTCACCCAGAGCCCCTAAGACAAAGACAAACCTCTTAGCTATGGCGACCTGTCCGGAGACCCACAAGCCCCTTCGGGATTTTATGTAGATCTGTTACAATTGATTGGTTCTGTACCCTTTTCCTCCCACCCTGGTGTCCCATAAAAACCCCTGAGTTTCCTCTGGTCGGCAGAGGTACCTCGTCCCTGGACCCCTTTCGCTGGTACCCTCTCAATAAAGTACCACCTGTGGAAATTCCATAAGAGACCTCTCTCTCTCTCACCACGGCCGGCTAAAAGAGGGGCTAACTCACAAGGGCATGAGCTGAGAGCACTGAGCTGAAATCACTGATAGCTGAAATCACTGAGCTGAAATCACTGCTCTGCCCGATGCTGAGAAGCCCCTCTGCCAGCTGAGGAGAGCCCTGACCCCCCAAGGAGCTGTTTCTAGCGAGACATCCTTTGGGGTGGCTGTGGCTCTCTGGGTCCCAAGCGGCGGACCCCATCCACCAGCTGACATATGTCTGCATCAGAGAAAAGTCGTATTTTCTTGGGAGCTTGCTCATCAAGTCTAGGGAACTACTGACATGCACACTTCTTATATAATTTGTAAGTTGCAGACTCTTCATGGTAATGTGCTGGGCATGTGTCTGAATTTCTTTTTCTTAAATATCATACCAGAAAGTATCAGTGGTACAGGAAGGGGGAAATTACTCAGAGAGAAAATTACTACAGGGGTTGGCAAGAAAGGAATTCTACACTTCAGCAATTCAGCCCATTAGGCAGTCTATGAGGTTGCAGATTCTACCTGACCCAGTTCTGCTCTAATTTTTCTCTGATTATATTACAGACAATATGTCTGTATTCCTATTAGTCTACCAAGTGTTGGTGTAAGCTGAAAATTTCACTTGTATTTTGAAGTATCAAAGTATATTTCTTAATTATAACAATTATTTCCACCTTAGAATTTCAGTTTATTTCAAAAACTGCCTGCCTACAGTCAGTTTCACAATTGGCCCTCTAACCGACCTGGTTATAGATGCAGAGAGACAAAAACAGAAAAAGAAAAAGAAAAAAAGAAAAAATAAAAAAGAAAAATAAAAAAAGAAAAAGAAAAACGAAAAGAAAAAGGAAAAGAAAAAGAGAAAAAGGAAAAGAAAAAAGAGAAAAAGAAAAAAGAAAAAAAGGAAAAGAAAAAGAAAAAGAAAAAGAAAAAGAAAAAGAAAAAGAAAAAGAAAAAGAAAAAAGAAAAAGAAAAAGAAAAAGAAAAAGAAAAAGAAAAAGAGAAAGAGAAAAAGAAAAAGAAAAAGAAAAAGAAAAAGAAAAAAGGAAAAGAAAAAGAAAAAGAAAGAAAAAGAAAAAGAAAAAGAAAAAGAAAAAAAGAAAGAGAAAAAGAAAAAGAGAAAAAGAAAAAGAAAAAATAAAAATAAAAATAAAAATAAAAAGAAATAGAAAAATAAAAAGAGAAAAAGAAAAACAAAAAACAAAAACAAAAAGAAAAAGAAAAATAAAAAGAAAAAAGAAAAAGAAAAAGAAAAAGAAAAAGAAAAAAGAAAAAGAAAAAAGAAAAAAAGGAAGAGAAAGAAAAAAGGAAGGGAAAGAAAAAAAGAAAAAGAAAAGAAAAGAAAAGACTGGGTGCTAAATATTCTCATAATTTCATACTCTCTTCAGACAAAGTCGTTTTGAATTCATTCCTTATTTTCCAGCTCATCAGCTTTAATTGTAAACTCTTCATCATTACAGACTATGGCCAGCATGAAATCTTAACCACTGCGGAAGCTTTTAAGCTCAACACGCAAACCTTCTATGGGGATTCTGAAGGCAAGATTTTTAACTCTTTGTGTCCATGTTGCTAACCAGCTTCTGGAACTGGGCAGTAGAAAGGTCTTTGAGATCTCTGGATGGAAAGAAATCAGTTTGTAAATGTACAAAACCCACAGTTTAAATAAACCTGCTTCATCCACTGTTTTCTGTAAAGAAAAGCTCTGCACCTTGAGAAGCAGAGAATACATTTTGCTGGTCAGCTAACACTATCACTGCTAATGAACACGTCAAAACCTGATGACATAAACACAGAAAAGGTGAAAAATTTTCTTGTTTCATTTGAATCTATTGGCCTTGAAACTAAGATGTTGGTTCATCAGGCCAAAACAGACAGTTCCTCCATATTACTACACTTCCTATGACCACTCTGCTACTTCGAAGAAAACATCTCTAATGAAACCTGTTAGCTTTAGGAACCTATCAACTACATTCTGTTAGACTGTTCTACCAGAATAACCTTCATGAGAAATCTGCTGGCAACAAGAAGACTTAATTTCTGCAGGCTCGTTTGAAGCAATTAGGTCCAGGAGCATAATCAGCTGAAACAATTATTTTATTAAAGCTAAGAAATACCAGCTTCAGGGTAGACAGAAACATTGTGTAGAAAACCTGACTGCAACGTAAAATGAGTTCATGGTGTAATTTGTTATGTCCCACTGAAAGTTGAAGTCCCCTGGGGTTGCCCAGGCAGTCATTGCACGGCCATGTAAACAAGTGGGAAAAACGTGTGGTGTCACAGGATACCATCACAATATGTAAAGTTTCATGTGCCCAGTTTTCTGCAAATCGATCTGACAAGAAGGTAATAATAACACATCATCCACTAGACTATCTAATCTTTCCTACCAAAAATATCTCAATTGGCTATTAGGGATGTTTAATGTGTGTTATAGCAGTGATTATTTGTGGATATCAAACACTGGCTGAAACCAAATGCAGAGGAAGATCCTGCCCTCACAGTGCTGATGATGCCTTAAGTTTTAGCTTTTTTAGTTTTCAGGTCCTGTACTGCATTAGCATGTAATTCTGAACTCCATATAGGGTATTGATAAGTTCTCTTCACAGTTTGGTCAGACAAAACGATCTTTTTCCAGACGGGCCCAAAGGCATCATCTCAGCCTCAGGCCTGAAAAGTGTAAACAAACATGAACTGGGGGAGCAAACTGGGGGAATGTGACTTTGCTTCCTTACCTAAACCCATAATTGGACAATTAACCCCTGATAAGACCAAACTTGTATCTGCCAAAAAACCCTGTGGCTGTTGTCCAGCTTGAGAGTAGCCTCAGCGAGGCTCCTGCGCCACCCAAGGTGTACCCTTTGAAAGCCTTTCAATAAATACCTACTTTATTTTCTAACTCTGTGTAGCCTCTGCTCTAGGTAGTCTCTCCAAGGTGCCACTGGCTGCTGTGGGGTGTTGCAGCAGAGTGACTCAGGCTGTGCTGACTTGTGCTGGTTGAGAATACAGCCTGCTCTATTTAGAAACGCAGTATTAAGAGTGGTTATGCTCTTAAAATTAATGAAATTACAAATTGGAATATCTCTAGTGAAATTAATGATGCAGAATATTACACTTGAGCAGAAGTCAGCCTTGTCTTGAATTTTGAAGGTCATTTGGAAACATAAAAATTCAGTTTTATGCTTTGAAACAATAATAAGGTAAAGGGAACATTTAACGGTGAGAGGGAGAGAAGTATCTGTTTCCCTCGTATTACAACTCATTTGCTGAAAAATTATGGAGAGCTTCAGCCAAAAAAACCCCCACCAAATCCACAAAATCATGCTGACATTCCGAATAAGCTGGTGGTCACTATTTCTTTCAACTTTCTTTCACTGTTTCTTTCAATTTATTCTGTCCTTGTGACAGGGCAGAAGAGGGTTCCAAAACGAAGACCACATGGAGTAGGTGTCTCAACACACACATTTGATGTGGCCCTATTGCCAACCTGGCATACTTCTTCTTCCTCATACAAACCCATGCTAAGAACCATACAAATTATGTATTTAGGGAAAAATCAGGATGAAAAAATAAAATAGTTTGAGTCAAGCCAAGCAAAATAATTAGGATTATTAATTGGAATGAATAAAACCCACCCAAACCCTATCTCAAATCCAAAAAGCCTCCCAGGAGAGAAAAAGAGTTTTTTTGTGGGGGGAGGGGGGCAGTTATTCAAATTCAAGACAGTTTTTCTGGTTTTAGAGAAAAAATTGATTTAGATACTTTTCCCTTTCCCTAATTTTGTCAGCACTTTAACTTTTTTCTTTTTGATTAAAAAAAAAAGATAAAGAAGAAAGAAGGTTGCTTTTGGATTGACTGATTTAAAAAAAAAACTTTCCATTTTTTTAAAACTTAATTTCTCATTTTGCAGCTTTAGGATTTTTAATTTTTTTTTTTTAACATAAAGAAGACTCCTGCACAGTCATATAGTAAATTTGAGCAAAATTCCAGATAATTACTTATCTCACAATAATATTTTCTTTAGCTCTAAGACCAGCAGAGGGTGGACATATTAATAAGTCCTAAGAGAGAAAAAAGGCAAATGAGGAATGGACTATTGAAAAACAGATATTACCCCATAAGGGAGAGAAAAGTTGTTGCAAGCAGGGGTACAATAGGAACACATTTTAAAAAATAGCTGATCTTACTGCTCTTGACCAAAAATATTTGAACAATTTTGGCAAGCTAGTCACAGAATAAAAGTCCTTGCAGTAGGAATGCCTCATTCCTTGATCCAAATCATACATGGTAGGGACTAAACATGTTCCTCACGTGCCTCATTTTTCATGTGTAATGTGGGAGTAATAAATATGCTACCTTGATGTCTTGAGAATTCAGAGATGTGTGTGGAATTACAGGGTGAAACTCTAAGCTAACTGAAATCCACAGCAGAATTTCCTTTGGCCGTGGGTCCTTTTCTACTCCTGCTATTGTTCCTCTAGTTTCAGCCAAAAAACCCCACAATTTTGGGAAAGTCAGAGGATGTCTCTGTTTGTGCCCATTTCTGCTGTATCAGAACTTGTGCACACACAGGGAGAAATATTCGGCCCAGATTCCTCACAGCTCCCACCAAAGTGGTGACTAGAGAAAAAGAGATATTTACTCTTTAGTTTTCAAACACTGTGGTTGACCTGCTCCCTTCTGGAAGTGAGTTCAGGCTTAGGAATTTGCCATGAAAGCCTTTTGCCTGGCCCACACAAGTCTGAGTTCCGTCTACAGATAGCAATATATTTTCAGGCTTTTTTCCTTCCTCACTCTCATAGAAAAACATTAGTATAGTTAAGATTTTAGAAGGGGCAATGAAAATGAAAAATGAAAAAGGTAAAATTAAATCAATGCAAGGTAATATTCTAGATGACCTGTGCTGAAACACAATTTTGAAATTTTCAGCGCATGAAAATATCCCTAGATTGACTTTTTATCTTCCTTTTTGCAGAAAAAGCTTTTACATTTGCATTTTCATGGGAGGGGAAAATTGTTTTCCATGCAGCTGTATGCTTCAAGTTGACAGCTGCATTTTTCATGGATATGAACACTCAAGCTGAGGCTGTCACTCAAGCAGCTTGAGCTGATCCCATGGGGGGCTTTAAAAATGACCAGAACTACCCTGAAATTGTCCTGAAGTGAACAGAGTCCCAGGAAAACAAATTCTTCAGGGCCATGTTGCCATGCAGACCATTTGCTATGTTCTGACCCCAAAAGAGCTTTGCATCACTAATTGTGGATTTCCTACACATGACACGACATAATCCATGAATCCAAATCATTAACAGAAACCCAGATTGTAGGTACAGGACAGGAGGCAGGACTTGATCTTGTTTCTCCTGTAGGGTGTGGTTGCACACTGCTCCAAATCTTACAAATGTCAAAGTCAGAATGAGAATGCCTTAGTGCTCTGAAAAGATGAGTTAAAATCTCATGCCAACCCAAGCATGAAGGCAGGACTGGCACAAGAACTTCCATCCTTATAGGTTGTGGATTTATTTCCAAATGCCCAGCTTTGAGAGCTCAGTTTTCACAGAATCCCAGAATAGATAAGGTTGTAAGGGACCACAATGGGTCATTTGCCCCACTCCCTACTCCAGCTGGGTCATCCCAGAACACATGGCACAGGATTGTGTCTAGATAGTTTTTTAATATCTCCTGTGAGGTAGACGCCACGGTCTCTCTGGGCAACATGTGCCTGTGCAGATTCACTGAACCATAAAGGAATTCTTCCTTGTGTTCAGCTGAAACTTCCTGTGCATCAATTTCTGCCCATTGCCTAATTTTATCTGCTCAGACTATTTTAATCTGACAAGACTCATGACTTTTGGTTTTTTTCCTATTTTTAAAATAAAAATTTATTTAGTATTTTAGAATTTTTTAAAAGCAAAAAACTAAACCAAACAACCTTGTCTAATTGAGTCGATGACATGTAGAAGTCAGTCGATAAAATTTGCATTGACAGCAAATTGAGGCAGGAATTGTCTGAGGAAAAGGGGAACTTGCAATCTCTCTTGATATGTTCTTATAGATGTCAAGCTTACATCCTTGCATTACCATATGTGTATAAAGAGGGCTTCAGTTTGGGGATTTCCAAAATGAAAAAGCAACCTTCCAAATCTTGTCCACCCTGCTAAGTTGAAGGCATGAAATGTGAGCCGACCAGAGGGTTGCAAGACATTATAAGTAACCTACATGTGTAACCTGCTCTCTTTCAAATACCTCATCAATCTGGAAGCGACACTCCCCATATGTCTCTTCTGCCAATTCATTTTAACTGTCAAAGAGGTTGTTTTCAAAGGACTCGTGACAGCTCAGAAATCCATCTTGGTGGATTGGCAGGGCCTGGAAACTGAGTATCTGAACTGTATAGAGGTCAGATGTTTAATTTCATGTGGGTTCCCATGATTTATAAATGCCCCAGCTCTCAATAGAGAACAATCTGTGCTTCCTCTGTTTGTCAGAATGCAATGCCTGCCTAGGGATTGCTCCCTTCTGCACAGTGTGTACTGTTGCAAAGCATAATGCCAGTCCTAAAAGAGATAAATACACTAATATTAATATTAAATCAAAAGGGGAAGCATGCTGGTGTCCTGTGAATAAAAAAATCTGGTGAAAAGATACGTCTTGTCAGATTTTTCTGGGCACCCTGTGGATGGTGCTTTGAGCAGCATTAATGGGCACAAGTGAAATCAGCCCTTGGTATGGGCAAAGGGACTTGTCTGGTAAAACACATAAGAGAGAAGGAAGGAATTCACAAAGGAGCTCTTGTGAGAGAGAGCAGAGCGTTATAACACTAAATCTAGTATGTTTATTTTCTGCACAAACAAGGGAAATTATAGAAAGATGCAGAGAGGTGAATTGCCCAATTTGTGCAGCAAAGGAGGAAGGAAGTTTCCAAAGGAAGGTTCCTTTGAAGGAAGGAACCAAGCCTGTGACAGATGGGCTGGAACTAGATGACCTTAAGTTCCCTTGTAACCCAAACAATTCCATGATTCCTGAGTTACCAGCTTTGCTTCACTCCATGGAGTGGAGTCATTCCTATGTTTCTTCCCCCATACAACATACTCAATCCTAGGAACAGTTAGGAGAACTCAAAGATGGCTTCCAAACTTGGCCTGGAAACACCAAAAAACTAAAAAATCCAGGACATGGTCTTGATTACTTTTGATATTAGTAGAATTTTTCCATCCCAGAAATGCTCAGATGCTTGGGAAGTTATAGGAGAAGAAGGGGAAAATGTGTTCTATTTTTTTGTCTTCCCATTTCTTTTTTGCTTAATCTTATTCTCTGTGATCATGTATGCTGGGCTACAGCATGGGGGGCAGCCTCAACTTAATCCTACAGAATAAAAAGCACCAGACTGAAAAGGCCTCACCAGCACCATCTTTGCAAAGCTCATACATCCCGTCTCTCTGTGCCTTGCAGAGCTGCAGCTCTGGTGACATCAGCAGCCACCTCCTGGAATGAGTGCATACGGTGAATGATTATTCTCTCCAACCCAGACTGATGAAAGGCTTCTTGCCTCAGCAAAATGACTGAGAAATCTATGTATTCCTGTTCTTTTTATGACTTGGAAAGTTAAACTGCTTTCTGTCTTGATTATTGTCTTTGAGTAACTTGTATAAGAAAAGGCAATAACATAAATGGAAACAATGTGTTGAATTTCAACTCTACTTGATTTCACAACTTTACAACTATAATTTAACTATTTTAAACAGGCTGTTTTTTGTGGTGTTGTGGGTTTTTTTATATTTTTTTTCTTTTTTTTTTTCTTCCCTTTTTCTTTTTCTTTTTCTTTTTCTTTTTCTTTTTCTTTTTCTTTTTCTTTTTCTTTTTCTTTTTTGTCTGCCTAGCTTGCTCCATTGCTTGGGTGTGATGGAAGGGGAGGATCCATAAATACAAAATACATTCTTTTGTAATTTCTTAAAAACCCACTGGTCCCTGTAGCAGATCAAGGAGAAATGAGCCAGCCCAGGCAATATTTGCTTTGCAATGCAGGTAAGACATGTGTTCACTGCTAAAGACAAACCCTCCCTTGGCTTTCCCTAAAGCTCTCAATGATTTGGAGCCTCCAATGAATTTTCTACTAGACAAAGTAACTCAACCAGTGGAAGTGCAAACATCTCATAGCAACTGTTTGCACAAGGTGGTGGATGGACCACAAATACAGTCTCATCAATCCCAACTGTCCTTCCATGCCATTCCTTGATCCATGACTGTCTTTGTGCTGACTTCCCAGGACATTGGGACATACGGCTCTTGGGGACCACTCTCTGCATGCTCATCATCAACTTGACAACAGCACAGGATGATGAGATCACTTTTAACTTCTTATGTGGTGTCCAAGCATCACTATCTGGTAAGGACTAACCAGCAGTGAGCCCAGATCGCCACAAATATGGGTGCACTCCCCTTTGTTACACCCAAGTGCCTGTTTTCTGTAGCTGAGTACTGTGACACAGCAGAAAGAAGGGAGAATTCGGCCTGTCTCCTGCTTCATCTCTCTCACGGGGATTGTCGTGTGGATTGCAAACAGCACCTGCACCAAAAGGTGGTGCTCTGGGTAAATGGTTGCTCCTGTTACGGTTCTGGTTGGGACGTTGTGGGGTGAACCCTGACTGTGGGATTTGTCCCGTTCCTTGTGCACCCCCTCAAGTCATTGACTACAGTGGTGTCAACAAATGCCACCAAATGTTTATGTTTGTGAAGAACCATGGCCATTTTCATCCCCTTGAGCTCCAAGTGTTTCCTTTTCTCCTGTGTAGGTGGTCCAACTACAGCTTTATATGTGTTTTAACAATCCAAGAACATCTGTAAAATGTTTATGTCATGCTTGGAAACAGAGGAAGGGAGAAGCCTTAAAAAGAAGGAGTTCTCAATACCATTTCAGGATATACTGTAAAGAGTCCTCAATATCCTTTCAGGATACCCTGTATTTCATCAGAGGCTCCTGAGCTTTCTTTGGAAAAGTTTAGCAAATCAACCATCCCGCACTGATGCTGAGAATGTCTCTCAGCACAGAGGAATATTCCTGAAAACTAGGCTTACTCCTGTGCATGGTGTCAGATTCAAAGTGATAGACAGGAAATTTCCTTCCCCTGTATTCTTGCCACAGGTACAGGTCATAGCTCTTCAAAGACATTAAGTCCAAGGCGAAGAGCAAAGTTGACCTAGGCAGCGTCCCATTTTACTCTGAGAGCTCACCCTGTGCAAAGCAGATTGATTCCTTTCTGTCTTGGGAGATGTGATTGTAAACCAAAAGAATAAACGAGGGAATTATGCCTAATATATCTTTTAAAATAGTACTTCATCAGAATGATCAATAAAATAAAGAATAAGCTACCTTTCTCTCAGCTCATGTATTCTCAGTGTAGGGGTGCACTACATAAGTGTAATGGCTACACAGATTTACGTTAAGATACCATACAGTTTGCTCTTTCAATAGAGTGTATACTGCATTTCCTCTGCACTGAACACCATATTTCCATTTCAGCTGGACAGGCAGCTCTCAGACTCCACACTATACCTGCAATTTTCCTGCATTCCCCAAGTAGCATGACATTGCAGAGACACAAGCAGTATGGGATCCTTTCCCCAAAGTGCCACAGGCTGTAAAATCCTTCTCTTAAAAGAAATGAAAGAGGCCTCCACTGGCTTTTGTAAATGGCAGCCTCCAATCAAAAGCTTAAACTGGGGACAGCCCAGAAGATATTTATCACTTTTTTCTTCTCAGCATAGGTAAAATAAAGTCAATGGAGCACAATGGTCAACAGTTTACTCCTTTTAACCATTCTGAACATAAAGCAGCAAGGGGCAAATGCAAGACTATGTTTAATACAAATTGATGGGTTTATTCACACTGAGAGGCATTTCATGCTCAAAATTTGAGAAAGTAATCTACAGCAAACAGCCACAAAGCAGAATGAAATATATATAGAGCAGGATTACTCAGCAGCTGGAAATTTGAGTTTTGTTTATGGAAAAAGTAACTTATAGGAATTACCCAAATCCACAGAGTTCACAATTATTATTAATGGCATTAAACAATACATTCTGTTACATTGTAGATTGTAAAACTGGCATTTTGCCAACCAGTTACCTACTGGAACATTCATTATGACACAGAATTAATTCAGTTCTTTGGAAAAGTGCTCATGCAAGTGAGTTTTCAGACAGCAGGATAAAAAAAAAATGGATTGCATTAAGCAAAATGTTTCTGTTTGTCCAAAGCAAGCAATTTTTTTATTCCTTTGGATTCCTACAGCTGAAAAGTAAGGGAGAATGTGGTCTAGGATTCAGCCTAATTTGGGAGGAAGTCCACAAACTATCAAGAAAACACTACATCACAGAAAAGCTCCCAAGTCGTCTTTCTTTCTCTCTTTAAATTGTATTATAGATTTTGTGTTTATGAAGGGAGACTAAATATAAAGGCAAAAGGCTGTCCTAGAGCACCCAATCCCACAGAAAAAAAAAAAAAAGAAAAGAAAATAAAGCCCCTTGAAAATAAAACCACTTGTTGTTTTTCTCTCAAAACTTGTGGAGATGGGCTCACGACTCTTAAGTGTTTGGCCTTGGTGGAACTGTGGAAGAGCAGAAACTGACTGCACACAGAACAGTCCCAGGAGGTCGGGAACAAAGGCCAGCCTTGTCAGTGCTTCAGGCTGCTGCTGTCTCTTAGGCTCTCCCCTCCCCCGCTCAGCAATGCCAGTTTCCAGTTGTTTTCCAGTAAGATCAGACAATCAATTACATGAAACGATAATGGCATGATGTGGTCTGTCCGCACTTTCCAGCTGGGATCACTCTCCTTGTAATACCATTGCAGACAAGTGCTGAATCTCTCCAAGGAAGAGTTTTAGTACAACAAAGTGGCAGAGTGGCTTAAATTCATCTCTCAGTGAGTGAATGTCTCATCCGGGAGGCACAAACTCAGGAAGCAATGGTGGCTTTCACAGAGGCCCTCAGTTTCATTGCTTTTGTCCTTCCGGCATCCCTTTGCCTCTGATGCCTGCCCTGTTTACATTGCCCTGTGGGAATCATAGTTTCCCATGTGGACCTGCAAAGTGCCTCACTCTCTGCTGGTGACTCAGTTTGTAATCCACAGTAATCTGGTGGCCATCAGAATCTCAGCACAATCCTATTTACATTAATGGTAAATAATGTATACAAAAGCAAAAGGAACACTGCATGTAGCTGCTTCTCACGTGTCCCCCCTCCCCCTCCCCCCCATACATTCCATAGCATGTACAGTAATTTAACTTTTTTTTTAAAAAAAAGTTAAATTACTGTACATGCTATGGAATCTCCACAGTTTTCACTTTATCTGCTACAGAGCATTAACTTTAGTCTTTGGGTCCAAAGGGAGAAAAATCAATAGTATCATACTGATACACAGGAAATTTTATTAAAACAGCCATGGAAATCTCCACAACCTTACTCTATCGAGCTGGGTTGCTAATTGGTTTGCAATAGTGTGGCAGCCACGAAAATTACCCAGGTCTGTCTTGTGAAAATTTGGCTCCATCAGCATCAAGAACACAAGCAGCCAGGGAAGCGGGCAAAGGTCGCTTCCTGGTTGTAGGGAATAGAAAATGAAACTTGTTAACATTCTGCTGCTGCTTCTTCTAGGGAGAAAAAAAACCCACCGACATCAGTGCTGCAGGGAGCTTTCCTCTGGAGGATTGAACAAAGATGATCAAGCTTCTCTCTTCTCGCTTCCACTCACCCATCAGGTTTTCACTGAGGGGAAGCCTGAAAAAACCTGCCAGACATGTCGTTTCATACCTGCCTGAAGTCTTTAGTTTGGAGTGCTTCTCTTATTTGTCCATCACAGCACAGTCTCTCTCCCTTTTTACACATAGTCTCTTCTCTTTGTTGAGCCCTGGCTTCTTGTGCTAAACCAAAGCCGAATTCAAAATGGCCTGAGAGAGCAGAGTATCAGCAAGAAAGAATTTAAATGTTGTAAAGCTTTTCCAAGAAATTACAATTATAAATGGAAAAGGAGAGATGCAGTCTCAAAAACCCCCTGCCACCAGGCTCCAATCCAGAAAAAACTTTGGCTGGCTTCAGGAGTTTACAGTTGTGTCTGTAAGGCAAAAATGTGACTTTTGGGTGGTGTTGCCTCACTGAGTCTGTGCCAGCAAGAACCTGTAGGAGATTCCAATGCACCTATGTAAGGAGCAGCCACTGCTGATTAACCTCAATTCATATCAGGAGTGTTAGCCACACAAAATC
This sequence comes from Sylvia atricapilla, assembly GCF_009819655.1. NCBI lineage: Eukaryota > Metazoa > Chordata > Aves > Passeriformes > Sylviidae > Sylvia > Sylvia atricapilla. The sequence continues at coordinate 61,606,205 of NC_089174.1, forward strand.
AGCAGTGAGTTGCTCTCTGTTTTGCACCTGTTGCTCCACAGGAATCTGTGATAGGAAAAGTCCTCTGACATCTTAATCCATCTGAGAGGCCAGATGAACAGTAGAAGGTGTTCAAACTTGTTCTACTTTTTATTCTTGCAAATCTTTAATTTGGAATGTGGCCTGCCAAAAAAAAAATTAGTCAGTTTTACCCCTTGCTGGGGAGCTTCAACACATGGCTGAAGCAGTGAATCTGAGGCTTTCCTTGCCTCCAAGAAATTGAGACCTAAGTAGGTTTTTGTTACATATGCAATCCTCTGTAAAGACAACTTTTTTGGGGCCAGCCACAGCACAGACATAAAGTATTAATCCATGTCCTGAAGCTTATCCATTGTAATTTCAAATACACGGAGGTTAAATATGGTTTACAGCCAGTGTTGGCCCCTGTTGAATCTCCTGATTATCTTATCCAAGTGATATGTTCTTGACATTTGGAGGTATTCCCTGTTTTTGTGAATGTGAAAGAACTGACAAGATCCTGAAAGAGCCCAGGAAAGTAGTTTAGGAATCTGGATGTTCACAGCAGCTTCCTGTAAACCACATACACCCACACAGAAGATCTCAAGGTTTAACTGTCTTTAGGACTCACGTGTGGCCATACTATATGTAAAGATCTAGTTCATGATCTTTTATCATGATCTAACTGCTTATGCTTGGAGAGGACCCTGAAGGCTAATTCAAACCTTTCTGTTTTTGCTGTTGTTGTGGTTGCTGTTAAAAAAATTATGTAGAGAATTTGTTGTACAAAGTAAATGGAGGAATCATAGAATGACTTATGCTAAAATGAAGTGTTTTTTTGGTCAGAGTTTACTATGAAGATATTTTTAATTTCTCCAGCCAGCTCTCTGGATGATTTCAGCATTCCCATATTGCAATGGAAGGAAGTTAATTTAGGGATCTGCTATGCAGTCTTCTGTCCTGGTTGGATCAAAATATTTAAATCCTAAGAGGTCAGTGAATAAGGAATAAAAAACCAAATAAGAATGTGTGAAACATGATTTCAAGAAATAGATTTGAAAGAAATAGATGATTTCAGTATTAAGTTTGATGTATGGATTTTTATTAATATGGAGTGTGTGGTTGTGTCAAAGTATGAGTCTCATTTTGTCTTAGTCACTTTCCGTTAGCCTGCTGACACAAATAGATCATCTTGAATTTTTAGAAAAAAAAGAAAAAAATTTCTGTCATCATTAAAAGAATTAATACCTATTTTCAAGGGGAAAACCAGGTTTGGGTTTTGTTTTAAGGTGGATAAGGGAACACTGGACAGGAAAACAAATTGACTCAGAAGGCCACTGAACTCTATGAATAGATCCAATCTTTTCAAACTAGTAAGGATTTGCAATAGTTTGTTATTATGCTACCAGAGTCTGTTGAAATGCCTCCTCCAGCACCTCACATACAGAAGAACACACTTTAAATACAATATTAAAGATACCCTTGGCAAGTAAAGATCCTGTCGAAGTATGCTAATAAAATCCAGCTTTGATTTCATGCTTACTTTTCTGCTCATCCCAATTGTAAAGTTAAGCTGTAATTAATACATAAGAGGCTGGTGATTATACAGTATTAGGCTGAACATATAGAGTGAACATACAGCATTAGATAGCATTTCAATAGATCAGACACTGTAAAGAAATAAGATCAATTCACAAGGTCTGATATCAGCAGACTGCTAACTTATCTGGGTGAAAATCTTGAGTTCTTGCATTGATCTGCTATGGGCGACATCTTCTGCATCTGTATCTGTGTGCATGCTTTTATGTGCACATGCAAACTAAACAAGTACTCTTTCCCCTTAATTTTTTTGAAACTTGTAGATTCATAGATTTGTAGAGGTATTCTGAGTTGAAAGGCACCCACACACAAATATTACTGAGTCCAACTGCTGGCCCTGCACAGGGCTAAAGAATCCCACCATATACCTGAGAGCACTGTCCAAAATATTTCTTAAACTCTGACAGGCTTAGAGCTGTGACCACTCCCCTGGGCAGCCTGTTCCAGTGTCCGACCATCCTCTGGGGCTGTGTCACCCAGGGAACCATTAGTATTTATTTGGAAATGGGCCTGATAGGTGACTGCCATGGCAGAAGTTGTGCCCCTCAGCAAGAAGACATGGAAGCTGTACTCCCTCTTTGCCTGCCTGCTCAGAAAAAGGGGCAGAAAATGCAAAGGAATAAGCCCAGCATTAGCCAGCACCCTACCGCCAAAGGGCGCATGAAAGCTAGAGGAGTCCCTTCAGACAGCAGGTCAAAGACCTGCTAAGATCTTCTTTGCATCTCCATGCCAGCAGAAAAAAAAGAGAGCTTTCCATAGTCTGAAATACTTAAAATTAAAGAAAGGACATACGACCTGAAAAAAAGCCCTGGGATTCATCATTCAGCTTTATAGCATAGCAAATCATGCTAACTGTAATAAATAGTGAATAAAAGGGATGAGGAAAAAGTAGCCCCCTGTGATCCTGAGCCCACTTGTGCTTTCTCTGGAGTACATCTGGAGCAATTGCAGTAAAAAGAAACAGCAGAGATACAGACTCTCAAAGTCAACTTGGTACCATAAAAGTTTAAGTAGGGTTCATCCTTTGAAGAGCCCTGTGGCTCAAAAAATTTCTATTAAAAGAAAAAAAAAAAAAGAAGAAAGGTAGGCAGGGAAAGGCAGGTTCTGTTACAGAGAGAGGTTTATTGTGCATGCAGGGGCTGACTGCCTTTGGCTGCAGAACCACACCAGAGCCCTGCTGCCACTGCTGTGGCATCCCATCTCCTCGCACCGTAACGAGATCACATGTGAAAGCCTAAATTATGCAAATGAAAAGGCTCCACTAATACTGTTGAAATATTCCTGGAGTGTACACTTGACAACCTCAAAGTACATTTCACACCACTAATGACTTCATCACTAACACAATTGTCATGAGTCAAGCAGTTTCCATAGCAACGCCCTAGTACAGCTGTTTACCCATATAAAGTACTGCACCTACTTAGTTCCATATACAGACAGATCACTAGATTCCTAGGTACTGAAATTGAAATAATTCAATTTTCAGTGTCTCTCTTTATGAAGTGATTCTGCCAGCTACAGGTATTAGCATATCAATGTGACTTTGACAGGGTCTGCTGCAAAAGACATATTTTGCAGGCACTTCATGTCAATTAGAGCCCTAACTGTTTCATGGAATAATCATTCCTGCCAGATTAAGGTCAGGCTGCAAGGTAATTTAATTGGTGCCATTATATCTAGGGGGAAAAATGCTCTAATAAAGTGCACACACTGTAGCTGCCAGTGAGGATGTGCTATGCTACATGAAAGAGATTGCCTTCCTAAAATCTGCGGGCAATCCATTTAGAGAGAAGGAAATAAGATGGAAACAACTTTAGATGATTTGTTTCTAACAAAATTCCAGTCTGTTTGACCAAAGGGGGAATTTTATATTACTTAAAGTGGTACTATTCATAAGAGATGAAGCACTGAAGAAAAATAAAAAAGAAAACTAAAAGGATACTATCACTCTGTGCACTTCTTACCTCCTGTGGAATGATAAACACTGCAATTAAAAATCAGAAAAAATCAAAACAAAGTCTTTTTCCCAGAGCTGTGATGGCTGGGATGTAGCAAGCAAGGTGGGAACCTCCCTGGCTTCCCCATGAGGAGCAGAGCTGTGGGATTACTCCTTCCTGATGCAAGAAAAAACTTTGAGCCAACAACTAGTTTCAGTAGCAGCATGAGTTCAGTTTCCTATGGAGTCAGGACTATCCTCTAGATTTCCCCTACCTATCCATAAGTCCACTTCCCATACTTTCTCCAGAGGGTCCCTCCTCCCTGAAAGAGCCAAGTCCAAGGACAGCCAGTGAAGGAGTCATGACATGACTTTGTCTTAATGTGGGTTGGAAAGTCAACTGCATTGTCATTGTAGTCTGCTTTCTTCTACCTTGAAAGGGACAATAATTCAAATATTTTTAGTTCTCAAGGTCTTGACTTTCACAGAATTCTATTTATTTTCCCCAGAAGTTTTCTTGAAGTAGAAGATTTTCCTTGAAGCACATGCTTTGTTTTTCTTTACAAAAAGAAAAGATCAACAGCTTTTTGGCTTTTTCTTGTTTAAAGCCAACCAAAGATTTCAGGGGACTGGCAGATGGGTGGTGCGGAGGGTTCTCCAATATGACAAGCCTATAACATAAGAAGGTGATGAGAGAATAAGATTTTAAGTTCTGTATCCACATCCCATGATAATTTATCTAATGTCAACAAACTGAGGCTGTCCTGGGCAGGGCCAGGAGTTGGACTTGGATGATCCTAATGGATCCCTTCCACCTCAGGACATTCTGGTCATACCCACACTTTTAACACCAAAATATCAAAGATAAAGCCAGCTGAAGTATGTATAATACTCATCAACATCTCAAGGCCTGTTTTTCAGTTATCTCAACTATCTCACAGACTTCATCTAGGCTGCAATGACTTAAATAAAGTTGATGATATTCACAGAATGTTGTGAAAGGGTCAAAAAGAACAGGGGAAAGTTTAGTTAGATCCTTTCTGACACAAAGAGTTTAAAACTGCAATCCAAAGCTTTTATGTAGCACAGTTTGTGGTTTTTTCCTTTTCTTTTTTCAAAGAAAAGGGCATATTTCTGAACTGTGATTTCAGGCTGATATATTTTACATCCCTAAAACTCTTGTTTTTACGACTTAGAGTTGTGCCTAGGATGTTGAGCTGTGAAAACTTATTGTAACCAACTTAAGAATGTGAGAATGAAAGTTTTCTTATTTTCTGAATCGCCCATATACACACACACTATATATTTGTGTGTGTGTGTGTATATATATATATATATATATATGTACATGTATCTCAGGAAATTCTGCGAAAACAGAATACTTTTGCAAAATTGAAGCAATGGATAAAGATCAGATTCTGAACCCTTTGAATTTCCTATGAATATTTCAAAACTCTCTATTCATTACTTTATTTCCTTTTCGCACACACTCAGGCTTACAGTGGAGCTATTTAAGAAAGATATAAGAAGGAATTTTTTTTTCTGCTATGAATATTGCATAAACTAACTGATTAAGGTCAAGCAAAGGTAGATTATAAATGGAAATGAAAATTTTTCGTCATTATTATTTTCCTTTAAATGTCTGCTAGAATATTTTGCTTTGGCATCACATTCAAATGCATTTGATCAGCCATAAATTATCCATTAAAATCTCCATTAATCCCATTACAGTGTACTCTATCTTCCTTCATTTGGTTCACCCTTGGTCATGAATGCAGGAACATGGATAAGGGGGTGAAAGATGGCTGTGGATTTGAGGGCTCAGCAGCTCAAAGAACTTCAAAGGTCTTAGACCATGTTTTTTATTGAAGTGAAGGACTTCATGTTTTTGGGGTGATATTATAGCCACGAACTAACAAATTATAGAATCATTTAGTTTGGAAAAGATCTTCAAGATCATCAAGTCCCACCATAAATTTAACACTAGCCCATGTCCCCAAGTGCCACCTCCACATGGCTTTTAAGTCCCTCCAGGGATGGGGACTCCACCACTGCTCTGGGAGCCTACTCTTATGCTTAATAAAGCTTCTTGGAGAAGAAATTTTCCCCAATTTCCAATCTAAACCTCCTCTGCCACAGGTGGAGGCCATTCCCTCTCCTCCTGTCCCTGTTCCCAGGGAGCAGAGACTGACCCTCCTGGCTGCCCCTCCTGTTAGAGAGTTAGGGGGGACCTTCTGGCTCTCCACGAGCCTCGTTTTCTTAAAAGAGTAAATTTTAGTGACAGCAAGCACAGATTTAGAGACTTGAACCTACTTTAACTTTATGAGAGATTGCTCTTACTGTCTTTCACTCTCTACTTATCAAAAAGAGTAGAAGAGAGTATAAATAAGTACAGAAGTAGAATCATGATGTCATCCATGTTTTCCACATTCCTCTCAACACAGACACTGTGGACTACGCTTAATACAGTTCTGCACACAAAGTCTACATGCAAAATCCACACTAGATGACCAGTCACACTGTCTGAAATCTGAAACTGTAAGATGCTTTCTGGTAAAAACTTATGTTTTGCCTTTTTAGAAAATGTAAGAACGGTTGAAATTCTGTATGGCTGTCACTGCACCAGTATTATCATCAAACTTTCTGTTGCAGCTGCGGAGGGAAGCAAAGACAGCCTATTCAACAAGAATCTTTGATTTGAATTCATGGGATTGACCCGTATCTTTTCTCTCACCTGAAAGAAAGAGGAAGTCACTGTTAAAGCATCAGACATTGTTTCAATGGCGTTGCAGCACAGTCAGGTGTGGTCTGGGTGTTGAGCTCCTGCTCTTATCATAGACAATTTGTCCACACTAATAACACAGCCATTTTCACCAGTGGACCATGTTCATATGAACATGGCTTGTGGAAAACATCCTGCTCTTCATCAGAACATCTTCATGAGGGGCTCTACTCTACCATTCAGATCAACTGCAGATCTGCTGTGGCTTTTTTTTTTTTTTTTTTTTAATCTGTTTATCACACCCCATTTGCAATATTACATTGTTACGCTGCCTACAACTTCCAGGTACACCCACACATCTGCCTGAGGCTGGAGGAGATGAACATAGTTTTGGTGAGTTTTTAGACTTGCACATACTTTTGCTTGTAAGGCCAATTGGACCTTGCAGGAGCCCTGGGCAGTGGTCATTGATGTGGGAGATAACAGTGTACAAACAGATTGATTGTCTGCTTGCTTTACAAAATGTTATAGTTCTTTTTCTCCTCTTTTTTCAGTCTTTTTCTTCAATAATACCTTCCTTTTCAGCTCCTTGTCATACAAAAGAACTTGTTTCCTGAGTCCAAGTAAGCTGTGCTCAATGTAAAGATTTAAGGACTATGAAAACCTCTAGATCACATAACTCCTTCTTTCATTTTCTCTTTTAATAATTTTTGAATTGCATGGAAAACAGGCAATTGAAAGTTTTCACATTTGTGCAAACATCTTATTTCAAAGGTTTTCTGACAACAAATAAACTAAACAGATGACAAAAGCTGACGAAAACTGGGAAAATATTTTCATAAACAGAATTCATTCAAAAACACATTTCCATCTGGATGAAATCTGCTTTCATTCTTTTCTTCTAATCTTATTTTGAGTGAAATATTTTTTTAACGAAACTTTCTAATCTTATTTTGAGTGAAATAATTTTTTAACAAAACTCTTAGCAGATCTGGAGCTACCCCTCTGATGCTAAGACCTGATTTCTTAATTGCCATTGGCTTTCTTTTCATCTAGTGAAGCAAACCAGACGAGCTTGGCCAGGGATATTTATTTGCCATGAGAAGAGGCAGCCAATATTGTTTTGTCTATACTGTGTTTACAGCCTGCAACCAACAAAAAACCCCATTATCAGGAAATAATACTTCAGATTTTGACTGCTTGCTTATAGCTGGTAGAAAGCAGCTCAGAACATGTGCAAAAGAAGAATATATTAAGTTATAAATTAAGGGAATAAACCTGAAAAAGGCTTTCATGCCTGTTTTTTTTTTGTTTTTTTTTTTTTTTTACAAAAGGAAGACAACTTGCAAATGCATATCTGTGGAAAGAGGAGGCGGCAGTGAACAAGGACAGTGCATTTCCCAGTAGGATATGAGTAAGCTGAGGGATAGCTGCAGGATGTCAAGATGTACTCTGCTGTCACAAAGATTTTACACATAGGCTGGACAACCTGTTCAATAAATAAACATGTATCTATCTCTCTCCTTTTTTATTTTTTTTCCTAGATAGCTATGTGGAAACTCGCAGCTGCATTTTAATGTGTGCAGAGTTTTTGTTAACTTGGCATAGCCTTTTCATCATTTCCAGCCCTATGCTACCTCTGGGGGGCGTGAATCATCATTATGTAACACAGCACACAGGGTACCATGTGATGATTCTTGTCCTTGCTGAGGAACAAACTAAAAGAAACTGAAAAACCACAGAGAAAATTAATACAGAGGTACACACACATCCTAGTTATCATAAACAGGATAGACTGGCTGCTGGGTCTGTTTTTCTCACCTCTCAAAAACACTTATCGATTTGAATGGGAAATGTTCTTTCTGGGCTAGTACAGACTCTGGTCTCTGGAGTAATTAAAGATGAAATTTATTTTTTTATCACTTATTGCATTGAAAGGAGGAATTTCAGCTCACTCAAGTAGTCAGAGCAGATTTACAATAACCTCTTGCTCATCCTTGTCTTACCCTTTTGTGCACTGCACCAATTCATCTCAGAACACAAAATAAAGTGAATTTTTGAGATCAGAAGTCTTTTGTGAGGCTGAAGAAGATCACCTTGGTGGTCACAGTATAAAAGGAAAGAGTGAGATTGCTGCATATGAAGTTGTAAATAAAATGGAACAAGACTGAACTGAACACAAAACTGGCTAAAACAGAGACAAAGCAACTTTGGCTATTCCACCGCACTGGTAATGGAAAATATCAAAGGAATGCTTAGTTATGAGTAGAAGTTTCCGCTGCAATTCAAACAAATCCAAGAGTGGGTACACCTCTGCTACACCTGTGAAATGTAGCCAACAGCCAAAGCATTTTGGAAACTGTCTGACTGGGAGAGAAGATAAAGGGGAAATGCCAATCTATAACTGAATGGTTTTGTTCTCTTGTGAAGATAGAGTCGGGCACCATGAACTTCTCATGAAGTGGGCATTGAATTCATATTTCCAGAAATAATGTCATTTACAATGGAAACCACCAGGACCGCCACAGACAGCTGTGACAGCATCAAAATCCTGTCTCAGAAAGCAGCAGTAGATTCTAAGATGGAATCTGTGGAAGATAACAGCATTTGCACTACAGGTGTGAAATAGCTTCATATGTCATAAAACTGTCTCTTCTTAGTTTGGGAACTAAAAGAAGAAAAGCATCCTAGTAAGTCCTGCTCTTAATATTCAAATTTCCTCAAGAACTTTCAGAAGGTTTAATCTTTTCTGTAGATGCTTTAGGAACTTTTTATATTCAACAGCTTGCCTCTCTCTTGCTGTTCCATATTTAGTTTTGCAGGTGGACTAACCAAGCTGCTAACAACCAAAGGACAACACAAACCTTGATAAAGGAGGAACTGGAAATGGCTGATATGGAATCACAGAGTGGTTTGTGTTGGAAGGAGTCCTAAAGATCATCCAGTTGCCATGGGCAGCAACACCTTCCACCAGACCAGGTTTCTTCAAGCCCCACCCGACCTGGCCTTGGACACTTCCAGAGATGGAGCATTCACGACCTCTCTAAGCAACCTCATAGACACATAATTTTTGAAAAATGGTACTGATTTTCACCAAACACTGCATTTTATTTAACAGTATGAAAACAGGGACAGGTCAGAAAAGTACCTTGCTTCTCTGGTTTACTAAGTCAACATGGGATTAAACAGATATTTGTATCTACACTGAATTTAGATTTGAGTAACTGTCATTCTAATTTTTCTGGTGTTTACAGTCAAAAAATCTTTCCCACAGACTCTTTTAACATTTGTTTCAAAATATGACTATGAATTAATAAAAGGCATGGACTCTGATGGGAGATTTATCTGTCAAAAATGTCAGCCTCCAAGTCCACAAGTCACCATGTATACAGTAGGGAAAAGGAGGAAAAAAGTACCTGCCAAGTATTCACAATGTATTTTCAGACAGTAGCACTATCACTTAGGTGATACTGAAAGAATATCAAAATAGGGTATTGCAACCTATCCAAATTCTTCTACATTGCAATGTTTCATGTTTAAAGAAACAGAAGAAAAAAATTTATTTGCTATACTTCAGTAGATCAGTTGCTGAGTTACAGAGCTAGTAAATAAATTAATATGTCAGACACAAGGAAATGTGACATAATTAGCCACACAGAAACAGAATCATGGAATGGTTTTGATTGAAAGGCATCTTAGAGATCATCTCATCCCAACCCCACTGGAATAGGCAGACATACCTTCCACTAGGCTGGGATGCTTCCTTGCCCTTTTTCCCACACTGCTGGGGATGCAGCCCAGGATACAGAGTTTCTGGGCTGTGAGGACACATGGCTGCCTCATGTTCAGCTTCACGTTGACCAACATACTCAAGTTCTTCTCCCTGTTGTCATTCTCAACCCATTCACTTCTCAGGCTGTATCTGTGCTGGGGATTGCCCCAAACCACAGGCACTTTGCACTCAGCCTTGATGAACTTCTTGAGGTTTACAAATTCTGATTTCTCCATCCTGTCCATGTCTCTCTGCATGGCATTGTGTCTCTCCAGTGTGTGACCTGACCACACAGCTTGGTGTGTTGGTAATCATGCTGAGGGTGCACTGATACCACTGCTCGTATCACCAACAGAGCTGTTGAACAGCACTAGTCCCAATCCCAAGCCGTGATATTGCCACTGAAGACTCGTCTCCTCTTGGATATCAAGTTGTTGACTTCAGCTCTGCAAGTGAGACCATCCAGGCAGTTCCTTAACCACACGATTCATCTCTCAAATCCATGTCTCTCCAATTAAGAGACAAGGATTTTGTATGGGATAGAGCCAAATGCTTTGCAGAAATCCAAGCTGATGAAGTTAGATGCCCGTCCATCATTCCCTAACACTGCAATCCCAACAGAGAAGGCCTCTGAATGTGCCAAGCACAATCTGCCCTTAGGGGATCCACATTGGCTGTCACCAGTAACTTCCTTATATTCCATGTGCCTTAGCACACTTTCCAGAAAAAGCTCCTCCATGGTCTGCCCGACACCTAGTTGAGACTGACTCTTCTGTAGTTCCTTGGGTCTTCCCAACACCCTTGAGTCTTTTCCTATTGCAGTAGCCCTCTTGTTAGAGGGTAGAAATGAGCTGAGACAGAGACTTCTTGTTTACCACAGCATGAAAAAGGTCCGGGTTTATTCCTCTTTACAGCTCAGTCATCCTGACTCCAACTATTCACTGACTCTGGCTGTAGCAAGCTCCTACTGTAGGTTTCCCTTGCAGTCACTGACTGCTGGTTATTGCCTGCTAAACTGACTGCATGTATTAGTTTGCACTGTGAATGCAGGCTTTTACCTAGCTAAACTGTGACTGCAAGTTCCAACACCAGGCTTTAGCTGCAGACCCAGACTGATCTCACAGAAGTGATTCTCTCTCCCCTTTTCCAGGACCTCCCTCACAAGCTAACCCACTCCCTCTTACCCCACTTATCTTTATTGCATATAGCTCTGACTCATCAGGGGCTAGGCTGAATTGGGTAATTAACACATCTGTTACTTATCAGGGGCAAAGTCACTCCCTTCTACATTTTCCCTTTTTAATAATGAGGGTTATATTTTCCCTTTTCCAGTCACCACATCGCTTCGACAACTACTCAAATGTGATGGATAGTGGCTTAGTAACTCATTATTCTCCATATCCAGTCTTAACCTACTCTTCGTCAGTTTGAAGTCATTCTCCCTTGTGCTGTCACACCAGGCCCTTGAAAATAGTCTCTCTCCACCTTCCTTGCAGGCTTTCTTTATGTACTGGAAGATCACATTTAGGTATTCCCAAAACCACCTCTTTTGCGGGCAGAACAATCCCAATTCTTTCAACCTTTCCTAAAAGCAGAGCTGCTTCATTCCTCTGATCATCTTGGTGCTTCCTCAGGACTCACTTCAGCAGCTCCATGTCCTTGTGCTGTTGGAGCCAGGGCTGGAGCAGCTCTGCAGGTGGGGTCTCATCTGAGCAGGGCAGAGGGACAGAATCCCCGCTTTCCTGCTGCCCACGCTGAGTGATGCCAGCCCAGGATGTCACCCAGGCTGTCTCAGAGCTTCACGTTCCCACCAGCATATCCTTGCTGCGATCCAGATTAAGTGAAATGTATATAATTGTATGCATGAGTAATAAGACAACCAAAATGGATGCATGGTGTGTGCGCTGAGGGGTGCCTTCAGAAAAATGTCTTTGAATTAAACACAAACAGTGTCCAGAAATAAAACAATTACAAAACAGTGTTTGGAGAGTAGGGGGAACCAGACCAGCATTTACAGGGAGAGGTCAGAACATTTACAGGCAGAAAGACATTCTTTACTCCAGCTGCAGGGGGAGAAATAGTAACTGAACATCACTGAAGCTCTAGAGGGAGTTTCAGAGGCTGAGATGGGAGTTACTCTGTTTTTTCTCTTAGAAGAAATCTAAAGCATTCTAAATTATCTGAGCATGACCTTAGAGTATAATTACGGAAGTTTAAATTCAAACCTTTTTACAAAAGGTCCATTAATTCTGAAAGGGTTTTTTAAATACAATTTTCTTTATTTTTTAACGGTGAGACTTTTTTAGCTTGATTTGGCTTCATTTCCTAGCTTCTGTGCATGAAAAGACAGGTAATGATGATCTATTGTGTGTAAGGTGTATTGTCTGAATTTCTTTTTCCTGAAGGTAGATTAAACCAAATAATTTTTAGAGAAATACTTTAAAGATTCCAAATAACAGGAATCTTGCCATGTTGGCTGATGAACACATACAATATGCTGCCACTAGAAGAAAATTTGGTGTAATTTCAAGTTTGAATTTCTCTTAATTTTAACTGTTGAGCATTCTTATAAATTGGGTCTTGAAAACTAAAATAACCATTTCTTATTGCTTAAAACACCCATTTCTTAAACATGACAGTTCTTATTGCTGTGTAATTTCCCCACGTGTCAGTAACCACACACACTACTAAAATCGCATAGAAAAGTTTTTTTTCCCCAAACAGAAATAGATAGTGCTTGCCCTCCATCTGCTTTCCTTTTTTAACTCCATTTTATTTCAAGAAGCCACAAGAAATTTGATAGCTTTTCTAACAATGCTGAGTAATGATCAGAGATGAATGAGTATTTTTTGAATGGGTACACTCATTAGGAAAAGAATCCCAACAAACCCATCAAGAAAATAGGGCTCTAGAGGGATGTAAGTTATTCATGAAGTGTGGTCAAAATCAACATAAATTTTGTGGCCAAGAGAGCCAAAAGAACATTTGGAAATATCTAATATTTTGAATTGACATTTCTGGAAGAAGAAATTGCCAATTTTATTCCCAAGTGTCATTTTGTCTGAAAAAGTTGGAAAACATTTCCTTTAAAAACAATCCTATAATTATAAAAGTGATGATATTGTGTATTTTCCATGATATTTCCTTCTTGGTATTTAGTGAGACCATGTTTATTCAAATATCAATCCTAAATCCCCTATTGTAACAGTCATTGTCTTATATTTCCTACTTTTGAGAATAATTTCTTCCCCTTGCTTTTCTTTTACACTGTCTTCCATCTTATAAATTTGATCCATGGTTTTGATTGAGGGACGTTGCAGATTTTGTTTTGTTTATGAACTTACTCTAATAGATGTTGAACCTCTGGTTAGGCATTTCACTCATTACTGCACTCATTACTGGTCAGCTTAAAATCATTGCAGCATTTTCAGATTTTACTGGTAAAGATTTATCTCACTGATAGAAATGTTGAGGAAAGCTGGATTAAGACCTTAATCCCTTGAAGACTGCATTAGCAGCAACTCAACTCATGGATTTCTACACATTAAAACCTCTGTTTCAAGACCTGTCAGACGGAGTTTTAATGCACCTAATGTGTGTCCTGTTAATTCAATATAATGTGCCAGTTTTTGTCTAAAAGTCTTGTGGTAGTAAATCAAATTCATTGGAGAAATTCAAGTACATTATGTCAGCTCCATTTTTTTATGAACCAGACAAAAAAAAATGACACTTGTTTGACTATACCTATTTCCATGCAAACATGTTGGCCAATATTACTTATATTTTCAGCCTCTAATTATTTTTTGACTCAGTCCTGAATTAAATGTTCCTGTAGTTTGGTCAGACTTAGATCTGACTAAGCAGTTTACTGACTCATCTCTTCTAAACTGTTCAAAGGTAGGAATTTCACTAGTAACAATCCAATCTTTAGGAAATGTCCTCAAATTTTAAAAAACTTGTTAAAATCTGATTTGGACAGCTTCTTCCTTTTGGGTCACCGCAAAAGATACACATCTCTGATTATTTAACATTGTATTTTCCTCTATACCAGATGGCTTCCACTCTGTTGCTGCTTAATCTGTCAAATTCATTCTCCTGCTTGACATCACTCACAGGACAGAACTACATGATTTAATATGAATTTTTACACTTTAAACATTTTTAATATATAATAAAAAACATTTTATGACATCACTGCATGCACATTGGGTAATGAACAGCAAACACTAAGGGTTTTTTCCCCCTAATGCAGTATGTAATTGCATTTTTATATTTTTTCATGTGTTAACTTCTCCACATCATACTGTTTTTATTTTTCTTTCAGATGTCCTATAACTTACTTCACAACTCTTATTAGTACACATCTCAAACCCATGTTTTAGATGTCACCACATTATGAAAAATATTCCTCAAAATGGAAGACATTTATCTATTCATCAGCAAGGTGGAGAAGGGTTTCTTTTCCTTGCTTTTTGATTTGTGACTTTTGTAAAATTTCATTGCATCTTCATCAAACATGAGCAATTTAACTGGAATTGTACTTCTTTTCTCACAAATAAAACAGATTTCTCAGGCAATGGTACCCAACTTGCAGTGTTTCAGGACCTCTTTATTATTATTAAAAAAACCCTAAGTCCCAAACCCTATCTGTAACACTGCAAAGCATTGTAATTCCATGCCCATTTTTTTCAATCACTTCATGAACACTTCTCGATAATTTTTTAAAATTCTCCCTTGATAAGCATTCCAAGAATTTGTGTTTCACCATCACTGTTAGTAAGACTTCTGTACTCAGGGGGAAAAATAATGAAAACTGTATTGTGAGAAAACACAGAATATGCTGCCATCAAGGTCACAGCTCACATATTCAAGAGAAAGAAGTTGCCAAGGGCCAATATGAACATTGTTGTTTAAATTCTTAAGGAATGGGAAGATGTGGCCCTAAACTGGCATTTTGTTATCAAACCAATTTGCTCAAGTTTGCATGGCTAGTTTAAGAAAAAAAAATGTATCTGATTTCTACAAAATTAATTCTGTAAGGAAAAAGAACCTAGAGTAAGTCAGGTCTCTGTGAGATTTGGTGAGTCAGAGTATACCAGTTAATGGGAAAACACAGAGTGATAGAGGTCTTCTACTTTCTGATTCTGATCCTGGGACATTATCTGTGGAGCCATCAAAGATATTGAAAATGTTTTTCTCCCACTTGCTTAAGAGGAGTAAAGGGTGATTGTGCCCTTGAAAAGCTGTCCCTGCTCTTTCCTGCTTGGAATATTTCTTTCTCCCAAGTCTTATCTTACAGGTTCAAAAATTAAAGAGCAGTAGAATATGCTTTCAATTTGAGATGATGAATTAATTATATTATTTAATTAATAAAATTTTATCCTTGGTATTGTGTGTCATAGGGAACTTTGTTTGCTCACACCATGGTGAAAAGACAGGCCCTAAAATATCAAAAAACTGAGGAGTGACATGGACAACTTGTTGGACATAAGAAAACACAAACCATAAAAAGTGGAGTCCTCTGGGCAAGTCAACACAAATGCACAAGGTAGGTATGAACTGAATCTTGGAAGCTGAACTCTTAACCTAAGCCATTGAGCATGAGAACACTGATTCTCCTTTAACATGCTGCAAAAGCAATTTGCAAATTTAAATGGTTTAAGACTGTGCAAAAAAATTCAACACTTTTACAAAGTTCTTTTGCAAAGAAACTGCCAATTTTATCTCTCTGTCAGCCTGCAAAGATCTTATAATAATAAATATAACTTATAAATTATAAAACTTATAATAAATAATCTCTCTGAAACACATTTTCACTAGAACTTCACTACTGCCTTCAACAACCTTTATATTGACTTTCACAATTTTGTCTTAGCTAGAAAAAAGGTTAAAGTGCCCAGAGCCTGGTTAGAGAATATGAAGGAAAGAGATATGTTCTCACATGCCTCCTATTTTCATTCCCCCTTTCCTATGGTTATGAGCAAACTTCTCTTCAGTCCATTTTTTAGATTACTTCCATTTAATCTTTTGTTCTCTTTACAAGAATACATCTTCAGAGTCAATTCAAGATCTAACACATGGCAAATACTAAGGAAATAAAATACTATTATCTCACACCTTCAAGGATTTTGGACATATTCTTCTTGGCTTTTCTATTTCCAATATCTAAAATGCAGCACTCCTCCAGTGCCCTTGAAGAAGTACTTGCTACATTGCACATTATTTCTTAGCAGCAGAAGGGATAAAAATATCATCTTCAATTTATGAATCATTCTTATCTTTATTCTTCACCTTTAGTTCTCTTTGTGCTTCCTTCTCTCATAGTCTTCTAAATTATTTCCGGAAAACTAGTGTCACTAAATTGGAACATTTTATTTTGCTACTATTTTATCAATTTTTTTTACTCCTGCCGTCTTGGAGAAGTTCAGCCTCACTCTTTTGACACTCAATAACCCTATACCAGAAAACTACCTTTCTTTTTTTTCTCACCCACTGCAGAGTTGTATAGTTACTTTTTAATTTTTTTTTTCTACTATGTCATTGCTGTGTCCTAAACACATTTCTGAACTCAGGTATATTGGCCTTTATTAGAAGCACATAGTTCTCTGGCTCTGATTTCCTTAAAAGCTGTATCATGGAAATGAAACCAAAGGAGATCCATTCACAAGAGACTGTCTTATCTACATAAGAAATGATTGTCAGAATAAAATAATAGGGCAGAATTTTAATGTGCTCCCAAGACGGCAAAGAACTATTGACATATTAATTTTGCATGTTACTGAACATGAGCAGTGTCCAGGCACTCAGTATGGCCTCAGCAGAAAATTTAAAAGGCAGTTGGATATTTTGCCAATTTGATAATGGACATTACTAACTTACTAATATAGCCCAGACCTATGAGACAAGGGGATTAATACTTTGAGATGAATATTAAAATACATGGAGATATGAAGGCTACAAACCAAGACAAGAGGCTAGGGCTGACACACTGGACTTCATGGACTGGCAAAGCAAACAGTTACTTCAAAACACAACACCTGGGAAACCTCTGCAAAGAGTAGATGTGTTGGAGTTCCCCACCCAGCAGCAGTTATAAAATGTGCAGGCTGACTTCCCCAAGGGAAGATGTGCACACCAAAGCAATGAGAGATCAGCCACCCAGAGCAGCCACACAGACAAGATAGAATAGCTGGGCACATTTTCAGTAACATTCTCTGTTTTTATAGCATTTTTCCACTTTGGACAGCTCTCCAAAATGTCAGCCAGAACCACATGGCTGTCAAGTCACAGATATGTGAGCTCCCAGAAACTCCCATGAAACCCCCATCACCTCTATTGTATTCCCTTGCAGTATAATAAGATTTATCACCATGGCCCAAATCTGTGTTGACTCAAACTGAGTTTCAGAAGGACCTTGCAGGAGGCAGGTAAACTACAAAACAGTTAAAACTTGGTACTTCTCTTTCCCTGAGCATTTTGCTGCTACTATGCAAATTCAGAGTCAGTTTTTAAGTCTGATACACTTATTTCAAAAGTTAGAACATACTTAAGGCATTTTTGAACCACACAGAGCTGCCCACAAATCTCAGCAGCAGAAGCACACTGTTTTTGTCTACCTTTATTCCAACACAGTATTTGCTGAAGTTAGATGTAATTAAGACCCTACAACACATGGGAAGTGGCCTCAAATTTCACCAGGCAAAGTTCAAACAAGGCATTAGGAAACATGTCCAGGGCAAGGTGAAGCCACCATATTTGAAAGTGTTCCAAAACCATGAGAATATGTCACTTGAGGATGTTTAGTGGTGAGAATGGTGCTGGGCCGATGGCTGAGCTTGATGGTCTAAGAGTTTTTTTCCAACCTTTATGATTCCATAGAGCAGGATGATGGTCTGTGGCCTCACAGCCCCTGACTTTGCTCTGTAAGAGAGCTTATAAATCAGTACAGATTAACCCTATTCATAAATTCTCCCAGACTAATGATGTGGAGCTCCTGGTGAAGTCTTACAACAGTGTTACACACTGAAGTTCTGGAAGATTCAGTTTGCAAGGAAGTTGGACAATACAGCAATCCCCATTTTAACACAATTCTGATTTTCATACAGAAATTCCCAATTTACATGGAAAACTGGGGCACAAAGAGGCCAACAACTGGAAGGTTGACTGTAAGAAGATTTCCAAAACTCTTTGAGGATCCACATTGAGCTGGCTTGCCCATGATCACTCCTAGATGTTTGGTAGCAAATTTCCCCATATCTCAGGAAATGAAGTGCCAGGACATAGATATAGGGTGTTACAATAAATTTTCTCAGTTTTTCAACCTTATTTCTCATTTGGTTTCAAATATACATTTTAACAGCTTTTTGGCAGCTTTAGAAAGGGAAGAAAATGAGAATGCTGGAAGAGCAAAGAACAAGAACAAAATAAATTAAATGATAGGTGCTGACTCATATATTTTTAAGACTTAGATCCCTGTTCATTCAAGGCAAGGTTGGGTGGGGCACTGAGCAACCTGATATACTGAAAGGTGTCCCTGTCCATGGTAGAGTTGAAACAAAATGAATGTTAAGATTTCTTCCAACCCAAACTGTTCTAGGATTCTGCAATCTTTGCTGGAAGATGATTCTTTAACACCCAAAATTAATGGCTTGGAAATTTCCTAGATTTCTGGTGAATATTATCATACTTCTGTTGATTTAAACAAACGTTTTCTGGATTGCAGATAGATAAAATGCTCAGAAAAGAAGAAAGCTGCAAAGTCCTCTAGCAAACCAGCTTGAGGAGTATTTCGTGGCGAGACACCACAAATGCATACCTCAGGTTTAACATGTATGTTCTTACAATACGTTGCCAAGTGCTGCACATATATATGTGTGTATGGCAGAGGCAACAAGTATTTGAAATATTCTTGGAGGGAGACAGTCTCAAAACTGTTGGATGTCTGTTGTGGAAATGAAATGACCCACTAAGTGCCACGGCTGCAAAAGATTGGTCTGCAATAAGAAGCAAGCTGTAAAAATGACGTGGCTAAGAAATGAAAAACCTGGATGCTTTAAGGTATCAGCTCTGTGTAAGTGAATGGTTGGGATTAACAGGTTGGAAAGTTAAGAAAGAGGGATAGGTATCCTTAAGGTTTGCAACTATGTGCTGCCAGCACAAATCTCATCCTATTTGGATTCACATGGAGAAGAGCTTCTGCTGGTGGAGTTACTCTTAATTTACACCATCAGGGCATTGCTTGCAGTCTCCTGCCTGTAAATGACAAAGCTGTCAGCACAGGTTTGTCTGGTGCTATTTCCAGGTGAAGCTAGTGAGGACTTTGTGTTAATGAGGAGTGTAGTTGTGTGTCTAAGTGGCTAGGGAAAAATCAGATCAGTTCTGTTAAAAAAAAAAAGGAACGGGGAAATAAAAGAAGATAATCAAGGTTTGTGTGACTATGTGTATGTGAGAGAAAGCACTGGTAAGAGAGTGAGCTGTGAGAGGGGAGACCATTTGCTCAAATTGGATAGCATTACTAATACATAATGCCCCTGCCAGCGAGGCACTGCACAGCTGGAATTAATCTGAGAGAATGTGTGCTGCTGCACAGACAAGCGCAGAAAACTTTCCCCATGTGAAGGCAGCGTGAAGCCCTGCCCTGTGACTTGGAAGCAGTTCATCAGGCCCTGACAGCACCAACATCTTCTTTCAGTCATCAGTTTGGGAATGGGGGAGAAATGCTCCCCACTCTGCTCAGAACAACACCCAGAAGGAGAGTTTTGTTTTATTCCATGATATTACAATGTCCACCACTGTGTCTTCGCTCCCTGCCTTTTTAATTTTTTTATTTTTTTTAATTACCTGATTAGTTTTATTCTTCTCTTGCCTTATTGCATTAGCCCTGAACCCAGCTGAAAAACTGCCACGACTTATTTTTACCAAGCATCTATGCTGGCCAAAAGCAGCTGCTCCATTTAACCAAGCACCTCTGGTCTACCCAGTTTCTCTCCTTGTTATAATAAGGTGCTTTCTTTTAAATCCATGATGTGAGGAGGTAGTAGTGAAATGTATGCAGCAGATGACTGTTCTCTTTGAAAGAGGGTTTTGAAAACTCAGTGAACCCAGGGTCATTATTAATAAACAATTCCCCAGTAAAAGACAACTCTATCCAGAAATACATTACAACCACAGCTGGTTTTAAGCAGATTCATACATATGTGTAGTTTCTTGCCTCCAAGCCCCTCTTTCCTGTAATCTGGAACTGGGAGGCTTTTGATTTGCATCAGTAAGTGATTTACCCTGCAGATTTCAGCTTGCCAGTGTGACCCAATCTCCCTTTTTCACGTAGCAGAGCTTCCTTCCTACAGAAACATAGATAGGAGGAATTGAGGGAAATAAGAAAAGTGCTTTGAAAGGGAAATAATGTGGGTTTTGTGCAGAAAATGAGAAAAAAATGGGGCTTCTGCAAGGAAAAATATGACTTTGAGGGGAAAGTTTCATCCTGTCCTTGGTGAAAGCAAAAGCAGATATTCTTGTTCATACACACCCATAGAGCTCAGCTTGCAAACATTGATTGAATGTTCATTTCACCCCTAATTATCCTCTTAATAGATATCGAAAGTCTCACATAGTCACCAAATTGAAAATAACTTCCTATGCACTGCTTCCAGATACTGCAGGAATTATGGCTTTATTGCCATTATTAACTTTCCCCAGCTATAATGTATGCCTGGCCTTGAATTACCCCACTGCAGGGGCCAGTGACTCCAGCATAGTTTGTAAAATGATCTTCTTGGGTTTTACCTCTCTCCAGCTCTTTGTTCCAGTCTGACTCTCCAGCATCACCCCCTAAGTATTGTTCCTACATTTAATACCACTCCTCTTCCAACTTCTACTGTTTCTGGATTTCTGCAGAATTTTCCTGCCTTTCTTTTGGACTTCCCTCCCTGCCACTCTCAGGATCTTGACCTAAATCCTTTGGTTCCCCGATTCCTGGTAAAAGATTTCCCAAGTCTCAGAAGATTCCCTCAGGTACTATATATCCAGCATATCTACCTCTAAAAACACTTGTTCCAATTCATTAGATTAGGATCTTGCCAGGGCCATCCCAGATAGAAAAGGGCTGCTGGAAAAGTCAGACATTGGCTGCAGGAGCCAGCAGAAAGTCACAGACCTCCACTAGACACTTCCACAGATCTCATAATACAGTTCTATGAGATAACTGAGCCAAGCTGTTGAAGTGGTGTTTGGCGTAATGAATAATTTGTGTTTGATGAACGTCTGTCTGTATTCTAATCTGAGCTGATGGTGGAGTCAGAGCTAGATTGACTTTCCTGGCTGAAAAAACTTGAGAAAATAAGCAAGTAAATCAGTTAAAAATCTCCACACCACCTCCTCTCCCAAATAAACACAGAAAACCCCTGACAACTACAAATTCTGTGCCTGATTTCTCATTTGGTTTTGACAGCCTTCAGCTTCTAGGCTTGTTAAACCTCTCTCATTGCTTTTAAAGAGTTCTGGTAGTTTTTTTTCTTCCAGAGGTACTTTATGAACTCCACATAGTCTCTTTGAAAAATTAAGCGGATTCTATACCAAAAGTCTCTGAGCAGGAGGCATTTTTGCCATTTCTTCAGTAATTGTGTGACTTTCTTCTGTAATTCCAGCATTTCAACATGCAGCTTTTCACATAGAAACATAAGTGTCTGATATAGATTTGGAATCTCAGTTTTGCTATAGAATACATAAATCATGAGGCAGTAGGGAAGGAAGAAGACCTACTATCCCTTTCCCTCCAAGGTGTCCCACACCTGCACTGACCACTCATCTTTACAACTTATCCTCATGTTTCCTTCTATTTGTCTCATGGCCTGTTTGGTGTCTTCTGGGATTCCCATACACTGACAATAAAGCCAGGATTCACCTTACTTCATTTTTGGTGTAAAAAGCAAGGGTTTTTTTGCCTCTTTGATAGCAAAGGGCAGTTCCTGATAAAAGGACATTCAGCATTTGTGGGATATCCACTTCTTTTCCCATTGATCACAGATTCAGGTAACTATTTTTCTCCCTGGCTGTACCCACTAGATACTTATTACATATTGGACTGTTAATTCTGATCTAAATGTCTTTCTGGGCTGGGGACCAGGTTCCTCATCCTGTTATCGAGGATTGCAAAATAAAACACTTGATATTGCAATGTCAAACACATACTTCCTAACTGTGAGAAGGTTAAGGAGAATGAACTGGTTAAAGCTTTGCTTCAAAGGACATTGACTCTCCAGGTCAGACTTGCACAGGGCTTCAAAGTCAAGTGGGATGGGACTCTGAGCAGCCTGGTCTAGTGTAAGGTGTCCCTGCCCATAGCTTTGAGTTGGACTAGATGATCTTTAAAAGGTTCATTCTAACCCAAACCATTCTATGATTTCAAGATACAAAACAGCCACTATGAGTGTGCAACTGGAGTGTGTGGTACAGTGTAGTCGAGGTAGGTGAGTAGGCCAGGGTGTCACAGTGTCCTTGCTAGAACTGGTTGCTATGGGACAGGGAGATTACAGGACATGTGGACATGTGGCTGCATGGCTGTGCAGCCTCTCCAGAAGAGAACTACTGCTGTGCACAGCCCTTCACGTTGAGATTCTGAGTAATGGTTCCCTACCCACAAGGGTTTTAAAGGCCATGGGATGGAAGAAGAAAGATTAATAACAGTAATTTGTAAAGGTTATGTTTGCATATCATCATTTATTTGAAGGCTTCAAATGGCAGCTGATCTCTTTAAATGGGAACTGAAATAGGGAAATTTAAAAGGACTTTAGCCAAAAGTTTCAACACAGACTTGAGGGCTTATAGGATTTCACTGCCGGTAGCATGACAAAAGGTTCCAGAGACTTTTCTAGCAAAACAAAGCACCATGCATTTCTGGAAGTCCCATACTAATCCTTACTTGCCCATAAATAGCACAGCATATCACCACAAACACCAGTTCTCCTGGGAAGACAAGACTGAATTTCAGACATGCCTGAAGGCTTCTTTTTGAGCTTTTTCATGTATTTTGTGTTCCCTTGCAATGAATGCAGAAGAAAAACACCAACAATTGCTTAAAAAGCATTTATATATTTATATAAGCAAATGAGAGAGCTTGTATAGGGTGTGCTCAGCTCCTGAAATGCAGTCATACATTGGGTGGACTGTGACTATGCAAAAGAAACTAAAGGCAATGAACACTAATTGAACTCAGCAAATCAAGAAAACCGATGTGATTTGAAACTGAAAGAGAAGAATCTGCAGAACCTTTTTAAAGAGGTTCCTTTGCCTGTTCTCTCTATTCAAAGCTGGGTATTTTGAGGCCATTTCACTACAAGTCTACAGTCAGTAAACCCTCCTCTTGGCTTATACATTCATTGCAAATGTAACATTACTGCAGGTGCAATATTTTCACTGGATTTACCATAGATATATTTTAGAAAAACAGATCTAACATTCTTCTACATTGTACATTTTGTTAGGGGTGCATTAGTCACTCTAATGATACTGTGCGAATACTAAGCATTAAGTAACTGCTTTGAGATAAAACACACAATCACCACTTAGAAATCAAAGATGCTCTCTACAAACACACATCTGTTTGCAATGGGTTCTCTCCTCATTCTCCTTCCCTGAGGTCCCTCTCCCATCAGCTGGTTCATCACAAAAGCAAAGAAAGTTGGTTTTGTGGGAAAATATATTGATTAAATTTCTTATCTGTGAAATCAAAGTGTGTAATGAACCAGTTTGCAAGCAATGCTCCCGGACAAACAGTGTCCCTGCCAAACACAAGAACTGGCCAGAAATCAAATTTCTAGGTGTTACTGTTTACTAAGCAAAATCATCAGATTGTCTTTATTTCCAAGAGAGTCTATAAGGCCCCAGTTTGATTTCTACTTAATAAAAAAAACAAGGTGGTGGGGTCAGAGGGAAAGGATTCAAATCTCCTAATGTTGTTTGGGCTTACTGATTTTGAGCAGAATTGACTTCATATAATGGATTTTCATCTTTCCCCCTCATTTGATACAATACATTAGGAAAAAACCACCAGGTACTAATTTATTCATACTGTTAAATGTATTTTTATGTGTTTAATGGTCAAATATTTTGTCAGCTAGCTTTAAAAAGGGCTTCTATGTAAATAAATGCAACCAGTTTGCTCAAGCCATATTCAGCTGCTCAAAGTCAAGTTCCATCTCTTTAGATATATAAAGGATTTCTTTACCATTGCTCTGTTTTCTACCCTAAGCCTCGTTCATGCATTAAATGTGCACCTTTCTGACCTGACACCACATCAAAAATATATAGAAGAAAAATTCTCCATATTTTTATCTGTTGGAAACAAAATCTCAAACACATTTTAGCCTAGAGCCTCAAGACAACTTTGGTAGTTAAATCCCTAAGATTTCGAGGGAAATATTAGCAGATTGAGGAGCTGTGTCCAGGTGATTTATGCAGCCATTGAGGAAACATACAGTGGGGAAGCAGCTGAACTGTAAAACTGATCTGCCTTAGAACCAAACTGTAGAGCTGAACTAATCCACCTCAGATCTGTAACTGTCTCCTAACCCAGGATGATCCTTTTCCTGACTTGAATAGTGCCTTTTGTCCAAGGATCAAGATCACAATGGAGGGAAGTTGGTTTTTTTTTCTAAATGAGAAATAGTCATATAACTTTGATTTGGATTTTCATTAAAGGAAAAAGCAAATACCAAGTGTTGTTAAGAATTTGTTGAGGTCTCTTTTTAGTGCTTAGAAGAGGAGTTTGAAGATGGTCATAAATCAAAGGCAGTAGGAGGCATTGTATTTCCTGGGCTATGAGTATACTTCCAGATTTGGACCTTATGGTCTTCTGTCACAAGTAACAGTAATTTGCATGATTAAGGAGCAACAGAAATAATTTAATTTAATGAATAGGATGTCCTGATTCAGATGGGACCCACAAGGACCATTGAGTCCAACTCCTAACCCTACACAGACACTTCAACAATTCTACCTTGTGCCTCAGAGCACTGTCCAAGTGCTCCTGGAGCTCTGGCAGCCTCGAGGCTGTGCCCATTCCTTGGGGAGCCTGGGCAGTGCCTGACCCCTCTCTGGGGATAGAACCTTTCTCTGCTATCCAACCTAACCCACCTCTGACACAGCTCCAACCATTCCGTCAGATTCTGCCACTGGTCACCAGAGAGTAATGGATTGGTGCTGCCCCTCCTTTTCCTCTCACAAGGATGTTGAAGGCCACAATGAGGTTACCTCTCAGCCTGCTTCAGGCTGAACAGACCAAGCGTCCTCAGCCACTCCTTGTGTGGCTTCCCCTTCAGACCCTCCACCATCATTGCACCCTATAATCTATAACCACATGTTTTTTCTCACTAATGCCCTTTGGAAGACATCTAGAAATCCCGGGACAATTTTGAAGCCCACGGATTTGGAGGCACTTGTCCTTTTTGGATACAAAGCCCAAACATTAATTGACAGGAATCAGATACTGGGCTCTTCCTGCAGTGTCAGCTCTCTCCACTGTGTCAGACTGGATGCAGAGCATGCAGGTGGGTAACTCTGAGGGAAAGAGCAGCTGCAGCATAAATCTAGTCAATTGGAAATCACAAGGATCTCAGGCACTTCAGGTTCTTTAAGGACTATTCCATTTCTGCTATGGCCCTCCTAAGTGCAGCAAGAAATAGATGCGGTTTGATGGCTGGACTAAGGGATGCTGAAGGGCTTTGTGTGCTCAATAGGCTGCTTCTCAAACAGCTTATCTCTTTGTACTGCCTGTTAATGGCAGAATCCTTCTTCATCAGCTCAGTCCCACAAAATCTTTAGTATGTGCTTAACTTTCTGAACTCTGAGCAGTCCCTCTGACTTCAGTGCAGCTACCCCTGGTGCAAAATTAAGTGTAGGCATAAATCATTGCAGGACTGAGCCTGGAGTGTAGCATGGTGAATAGTTTCTCTTCAGAAAAGCATTTATTTCCTGAAGGCACTGTTTCAACTTAAAGTTTTCACATATTTGGGTTATACTGAGCCAGTCGGGAAGCAGAAGGACAACTAGAAATGTGCAAAATACACCTTACTAAATACAATATTTTCATATTGGAGTGACAGACACATGAAGGAATTCAGATGCCACAACGTTTCAAAAAAGAAATGTCAAAGAAATCTGCACTTTTTTATCTTAGCTCGAATGACCAGGGTAATCATATGGGAATAAGAGGATTGGAGCTTAAATTTCCTCTTTGCTTGACAGTATAATTGTGAATTTAAGTTTCCAACACCCTGAGAAAATTATATCTTAAACAATGGACTGTGGAATCTGGAAAGGTTGTAGAAGGCCAGGTTTGTGTATCCAGTCCTTATGTGACTTCAGTGCCAACTTATAAATGTGAAAATGTGAAATATATGTTGAAAGGTACTAATTTAAAAAGAGAAAAATAAAGGAAGAAATAGAGGGGGGAAATTAAAATTAGAAAGAGAAGAAAACAGTACCATGTTAGCAGAGTGTTTAAAAGCAAGGTCATGTCACTTAGTCACATCTTGTGCTATGGCTGGAGCAAACAATAGGAAATTTTTCCCAAAGATTCAGCTATGACAGTGGTGACTCCCAAGCAGGATTTTAAGGTATTCCCAGTGTCTCAGTGTTAAATATTTATAACTGTTCTATAAAATTTTGCATTCATTGTACTGCTTGCTTGTTTTACCTGGACCTCAAGGGACAAAGGGGATTCTGTGGTTGCTTCCCCTTTCAAGAACATCAAATATTTTTTTTTTCATAATCCTGTAAAGCCATGCGGCTTCCCATTTTCCCATAGATTGTCACTAAGTCATGCCTGTGCCTGTGTCACTGCAGAAACCCCAGCTGAGTCTCACTGATGTCAGAAAAGGGATGGAAAAAAATTACTAAAGCCCAGAATTTTTATAATTATTGGAGCTGGAGTCCTCAGTCAAATTGGTGATCTTGAATTGTAACTTCCTTTTCTGGATTTGGATGTTGATTGTCAATGCTTTCTTATCTGTATAGTGTCATGCATATTGCCAGCATGACACAAATAAATTAGCTAATGAATAAATAATGGCAATCAATAGAAACAAACATAAGATTGACTGACCTCTTCATTGTTCTCACAGAAAGAGATGCCAAAAGTAATCAAGCAGCATAAATTATAAAATATAAGTTCAGCATTAGAAAGTCATTGTTTCAATGTTTTAAGGAAACTGTGTTGTGAATAAGCCAATGTGTTGCCTAAAAACATTTACCCAGGTTTGTTTTGCTTTCAGTAGATGTCAATTTCTTCTCTCACTGAAGTAAAAAATAAGTTTCCTCTTGCAGAACAGCTTCCAAAATATTTCAAAATGATTTCTACCAAATGAAGTGTTTGAAATTTTATTTTATGGTGAAATTTCCCCCTGTAAGGGGTTGGTGTGTTGCAAAAAATATTTTTTTCTCCATTTTGCCATGGGTCTGAGGACTTAAGGCACATATGTTTGTTAACAGAGAGTCTCTGCAAGTGATGAATAATGAAAAACTCCCATGGAAGTAGTTATTATTGAAATAACATTGAAATAACTCTTTTCTACAGATCCACTTCTTCTACTAAGTGCTTTTAAGTACTTCTGCTCCTCTTTAATCTTTATATCACCCCTTTATTTTGTCCCTTTGTCTTTTACAAATACACAGATAAGCCCTGTTTCCATGTGCAGTGCTTGCCACAAGCCAGCTCTAACTTGTGACAGTGCTACTTCTGACATTTTCTTTATCTTCTTCCTATCACTAATGACCCATTGGTCATATATTAACATGGAAGGAGAAACCCCACCGAGAACCAAAAGAACAGTGGAAGATTTTTGCAGCAATCCAGCACAACGGAACCACGGTACCCAGGCTTACCATGACACAGATATACTAAAAAACCACAAGAAAACAAACAAACGAACAAACAACATTAAAAAAATAAACCCAACAAATAAACAGAAAGCAAGTGCCAAAAATAAAATCTCCAAGCACAAAGAACTGTATGAACAAGGTGCCTTGGACCTCCTCTTCAACTGGGTGCCAAATTGTGTTTTATTAGCCAAAGAAGGCTCTAGTAGACAAAACCCAAAAGACTACACATGCTCATTTTGTAGCCATGTTTTGTAGTGCCGTATGATAGTTTACAGTCTGTGTATATTGAGACTGTATATAATACCATGGGGCATTTTTCTCTAGTAGAATACACATCTATTGTTAAGTAACTGATGACAAAGGTTGGCACAATATTAAACGCTGGACCGAGTTCAGAATTTAAAATTCCCCTCACATTTCCAGCAATTTTCAGTGTCCACAACTGTCATCCAACATTGTTTGCAAGCGGCAATTCAGTGGGAGAAAAATAGCAATCCATGTAGGGCTTCACAGTGACACATCCGTAATGTTATTTATCTTAAATGTGAAGGCAGGAATGAACCAACTTCCAGCCTCATGAATCAGAACTGAACATAAGAGAAATTAAAGGGAGAAGCGAAAGGGACAGCATCTTTATGTGAATGTAGGTTAATGGAATATCATGTGAAACTGCTTTTGCCAGAATTACTCTCTCTGATTGCTTCCAAGTCTACTTATCATGATGTAAATCAGGAGGAGCTTCATTAAGTGAATTGACTCTGTTTGGCCCAAACAGCTGTAAAAGTGATCTAAATGAGGCACAGCATTACTGCAAAGGGTCAGTTGTCAGAAGCCTTTCCATGATTAAAATGGTGGGACAAACACTCTAACCTTTCAGATCTGAAATATGTTTGTCTTTCAAGGCAGCTGCTCAACACTCTATTTTTAAAAAACACTTCCTGCTTTACACTTCTGTATTTTGGGGCTTGGTCTTCCCACCCCTTGCCAGCAGTCCCCACACACAATTTCATGGAACTTCCAAACATTTCCTGTGGAGAAAAAAACCCCAACTTTCTGAACTCTATTTTTCTTCAGGGCATCTAATCTTGAAAATTATGTGTGCTGTTAAAAATTGGCTTTTAAATCATGGAATGAGGCCCTTAGGGATACTTTCTTTATCTTATTTTATTCTTTTTTTTCCCCCCTCTTCATAAGAAGTTTCAGAGCTGCAGTGCCTCAAGCCAAAAGAAATAGTTGTACAGGCAAGTTTTCTACAGAACAAGAAGCATGCTGGGGTGCTTGCTAGAGGCTATTTTACCCTCCTGCATTCACATGCCTCCCACAAGGATCCACGTAGCAGATACGAAAATGAGTACATGAACTCTTGGGTGAACTTTTAGGTTGGCCCCACTTCCTCCTCTCATCTTGGCCATTTCACAGAATCACAGAATAATTTGGCTTGGAAGGGATCTTAAAGATTGTCCAGTTCCAATTGCCATGCCAAGGGCAGGGACACCCTTCGTCTATCCCAGGTTGCTCAGAGCTCCATCCAGTCTGACCTTGGACTCTCCCAGCGATGGGGCAGCCACAGATGCTCTGGGCAACCTGTGCCGACACCTCACCACCCTCACAGGGAGGAATTTCTTCCTAATATCCCATCTTAACCTCTTACAGTTTGAAGTGATTACCCCTTGTCTTATCACTCCATGCACATGTAAATAGTTTCTCTCCACTGTTTCTGTCAGCTCCCTTCATGTCTGGAAGGGCACAGTTAGGTCACTCTGAAGCTCCTCTTCTACAGCTTGTGCTGGGATTATGATTTTCATCTAAGCAGGATGGGATTTATTCTGAATGTATTGATATGTTTTGAGAATAAAGTCATTGCTGTTCCTGATGTGGTTTATCCTGGCAGTTACTGCCACACAGATTCTGTCTTCTTCCCTCTCAGTGGGCTGGGGGAGAGAGTTATGGGGGAAAAAAACCCAATAAAATTTGTGTGTTAAGATAAGGGTCGTTCATTAAGGCAGAGAAGGAAAAGATAATATAATGGTAATAATAATGATGATGACCTAACAAGAATAGTAATAAGAGAAATAACAACAACAAAACAAAAGAGATACAGAAAAGGTGAGGAAATTGTTCATTACCTGCCATCTCATTACTGACATGTATTTAGAAAACATAGTTCTTAGCAACAAATTACCAGATTACTACTATTCTTGGTGTTACATGTGATCGAAAAAAGGCTTTGCTTCTGATTCTCTTAGAATTTTTTTTCTCCACAAAAGACACTACACATTTTCTCTTTCCTACACCTTAGGGTCCAAAAGACACCACTATTTTTCTCTAGCATGATCTCCTCTGGCACTGAAAGTAAAGCCTTGAAATTTTGCTTTGTAGCCCTAAAATGGCAAAATTTATTTGGAGAAGATGAATGAATGCTGTCAGATTGCACATTTAAAAGGGCTTTTCAAAGATTCATGCACAAAGGGAAATGCTTAAATTAAGTGTTTCACACACCAAACAGGCTGTTAGATAGAAGATTTTTAGTTTGATACTGTTATTATTATTTACATTACAGCACTGCCCCCAGTAGTGCCTTTCTAATAAAAGACAGATTCTCTTTCCCTCTCCTTTCCTGACTCTGAGTGATTGCAAACAAAGGCCCTGACCATGCCAAGATTCACACCCATGGAGAATCTTACACACTGTGTGTTTCCTCTGAAAACGATGACTGTACACAGACCAGGACAGATGATGTCACAGCTATGTGCCTGTGCTCACAAAAGCACAATTTTACAACTGGGAGGAAAGTTAAGTATTTGTTCATGTCCTTCTATACTATTTTTACATAGAATACACAAACTGTTTATTTTCATGATATTTAAACCAGAGAAATTCCCTGGGTAGCAGAGTTCACAGCCTTCACTGATCTGAATACAAGTACAGGGGTCAGGTGAGAGATGTTTGTGTTTTGCTATCCCAATAACCTACAGGCACTGAAGACAAACTTCATTTCATACACTGATGGGCCCTGGCACAATGCAGATACATTTCTTGCCCTCAAACTCCCAGATAGCAGCACAACAGCAAAAATGCATTTCTTCACCTCCTGGGGTCACACTGTTTGCATGGTGGTCTGTCCCACATGAGCGAACCAGAGTACAAATACGCCTTTTTTTTCCCTGTGTGCTGATCTCTCGTTTAGCTTACCTACACAGAAGGTTTTTCAAATTCACTTAAAGGGTATTAACTCGTAGTTTCCTTACAACTCTCCAGTCAGGCTGCTGAGCAGTTAATTGTATACTTTCTTTTCAGAAACTCAAATGGGAACTCCAAGGACTAAATCAACCTAAGGTGCAAAAATTTGTTCAACCACAACTAATTATCCAATGAAAACCCTCAGTTCAGCAATATATCTGGAAACAGAGTGCTTGTACAGCCAACCTAGCTTTTCAGTCCGTTTATAATATAAAGCTGCACTATAGCCAAGGTTTTTATGGTATTTAACATGGAGTCTTTGGTCTTTAATTACTCTTTTAATCTTTGCTGGGCTCTTCCTGAGAACAGGTTACACTCCTGCTTTTTACAGGATAAACAGCTTCCATGAATGCATCACACTGCCACAGGGGTCAGAGAGTGCATTTATTGAACACCACTTTATTTTAGCCTAAACACTGACTGATCTGGTTTTGTTTAGCGGAAGTGTATTAATATAACTAATTAAGGACTGACCACACAATTTTTTTTTTTTTTCTTTTTGAGTATTGATACATATCCTCATTTGTTTTATGTAGTTCCTCTTCCACCTGGGCAGATCAGCTGTTTGGAGGATTGTTAAATCCCTACATGGTAATATGAAAATTATGCTAAATTATGCAAAATTTGTTAATATAGGGATTCTATTAAATTTTTAAATTTAAAAAACATACTGATGATGCCCATTTGTGTTTTCAGATGAGTGTCTCATAGGATTACAACATTTATTTCATTTTATTACACTTTCAAACCATGGACAGGGGTCCAAGTGACACTTTGGCTCCTGTAACCAACTCACATGAGGTTCTCAGAGATAAGGTATTTTCTCTACAGTCCTGCAGTATGACAGGGACACAGCTGATTTCACAATGATATGACATGTTCCCAGCTTCTGGTAAACTATGGAGTAAAAGCTCTACATTTTCTGGATACCTTTCAAAACTGGTTTGAGATTCTGGGTGACAGGAGAATAAGACCTTGTTGCAATTATAGAGCTTCCAATAAGAAAATAACTCCTTTTTTTACCATATATTCCCAAGTCATTAGTAGGAGACAAACATCAAAGGAAAAAGGGATATTTACTAAGTTTTTGACATTTCATTCCAAAACAGATACTCCGACTGACAATTGTCTATGTCTTTTCTCTCTCCATCTCAGCTTCCATTGTCAAGCAAAGGGTGTTTGAATTGGCTTGTGGAAGGGCATTCTGATCTGGAGATACACCCTGTTGTGGTTTGAAAACAAACTGAGAGGCTCTAAGTCAGAAATACAATTTAGTGAGAAGAAAAGGGGAAAAAAAATATGCAACAATACAAAAAGAAAAACCACTGACAGAGTCAGAATACAACCTGATCAGGGTGATGGAAGCAGTCCAGGTGAAGTGGTCTTCCTGAAGCAGTGATCTCATAGAAAGGTCTGGTAGCTCTGGTCCTCTGAGAATCCAGTGGGTGAAGCTGCTTCTACTGTCCCAAATCCCAGTTTATACCCAGGTGAGAATTCTTGGCTCCTCCCTGTGGGCGGAGCATCTCACAATGGGATGATGAGTCATCCAGGAGGTTCTTGATGGCCCATTAAAGAGAGAGAACTCCCAGAGGGAGTTATCTATGAGTCATGCAAAAGGCATTGATGGGCCATTAACTGAAGATGGTGATAGAATACATCCTAAACTACAACCCAGGACACTCCCTTGCAGACCTAATTTCTTCTTGGGACTTAAATATTCTTCTCATCCAGGAGGATTTCACAGGACTGCAGAAATGCCAACAACCCTTGAGCACAGAAAATTAGACAAATCCCCTTCCTGCAACACAGTTGTTGGAAACTCAGTCAGCCATTCGAAAGAAAGATTTTCTTGCCAGAAAGTCATTTTCAATTTATGCACAATTTTTGTTTTCCCAAAATCTCTATGTCATATACAGTGATGATTGACCTGTATTCATGCATGCAAGTGAGATTCATGGGTGTGGTTAGCTCTTCATTCTTGGACAAGGTTCTTAGACTCAACTGTGGCTGGATAAGGATTTCACAGTTTGCTGGAGTGCTGACACTTCACCCTGCTTTGAGCAATGTCTGCTTGCTGTAAAGTCATTGTGCCACACTGGAAACACTGGTTGGTCACCAAAGGCACGTGGAATACATCAGTTCTCCACATTGGATTATATTAGGATTCAGAGTAGTGCACAGCCACCACACTAGTTTTCTGGAAACTGCTGGATCTCACAGCGAAAGAATAGAAGAGTCGTGCAGAATTAACAAGAGGTTCTTATTAGAGGTGGCATATGATGGATCAGTGGATGGATGGATGGATGGATGTACTCAAAAGAATATTAGGGACACCATTCCACAAGAAGCTGTGGACTTCTACTGAAGAACCATTGATTATGATAAAGAAAATAAGATCAGGAAAATGAGTCAGAGGAAATAAAAGCAGAGATATAAGCAATGGAAGCATATAAACCAAAAATTTATGCTGATAGTTGATATATGAATTGACTGGTTTGATAGCAGTGAAGGCAAAATCTGCTAAACCACAAGCACTAGTAGGCCACATTTACTAATACAATGATTCTGTAGTGGTATTCCTCTGACCACAAATTCACAAGAGTTCTGGAAACACATGGCAAATGATTTGTGCAACTGCACTAAAGAATAAAACATGTTATCTTTATCTCATACAGCTGTATACATTGTCTGTGATCAGCTTATTTAAATTGCTTGGGTGAAGTGAGCTCATGAATGATTTGTAGGTTTGTTCCAATGAGTTTTTAACTCCAAGAGTAGCCTCCCCTGCAGAGTGGTCTGAATGGTGGTCATCGATACTTTGTGTAGGTACTTTTATTCTTAGAAATTGTTTGCAACCCAGTATTGATTTTTGAAAATTGATTTATTTATATACATTCACTAAACAGCTTTGACCAACAGTTTCTGAAGTATGAGGCATTCATGAATGCACCTGCTCACTACAAAATGTACATTATGTGTCACGTTTACCTTTATCATAGGGTACTGTCCCCAGACTGGTCAGTCTAAATGCAATTAGTGACCGGATGGCTAAAGAATAAAGACCTACTTTGAATCATGGATGACATATAAATATTCAGAACAGCTTCTTTTGGGGAATACAAGGGATCTGAAAAGACTCAGAACAGACTGCGGTCATTCATACACTCATGAATAACGTTACGAGACCTCAGAGGAGTATATCCACATACTAATATGTGCCTAACCTCATTTTATTATTCCAAGGGCTCTAATCTAACTCAGAGGGAGATCATTTACATGAAAGAGTCATTAGATAAAGTGCATAAACAGCCTTTGAAAGAGAGATGAAGACACAGATCTACCTCCTTCCTAAAGCCAGCATCTGACACGGTAGATTTGAGAGCTCTACAGTCAATTGATGTCTCTTCCAGACTCAAAAAAAATCTTGAATCATTTTCACATCAGCTTCTCCATTTCCACAAAAAACAGAAAAACCAAAAAAACAAAAACCCAAA
The DNA here is from genome assembly GCF_009819655.1 of Sylvia atricapilla. Taxonomy (NCBI): domain Eukaryota; kingdom Metazoa; phylum Chordata; class Aves; order Passeriformes; family Sylviidae; genus Sylvia; species Sylvia atricapilla. The sequence continues at coordinate 61,640,839 of NC_089174.1, forward strand.
CAAACAAAAAACCAAACCAAACCAACCAACAAACAAACAAACAAAAAAGGGCTAAACTTAATGTAGTGTAATCTGGTGTCTTCTGAGCCCCCTATAGGAGCCACAAGGTCTATTTTGAATCTCTTAGGGTAAACATGAACTCAGACCTAGGCTTCACATGGAGCCTCATGCTCCAACAAGTATGACTACTAGCTTCATTTATAAAGGTTGTGCAATATCAGTAGCCTTTCCTCCTTTACCTACCTTGCAAAGAAAGAAAGGGCTCTTGTGTTATAAAACATTACTGTACTTTAGAACACCTGCAGAAAAAGAAAATTAGATACAGGGAAGACTGTGGGGTTTTATTTGTAAAGAAGTCATTGATGGAGTTCACGCTTACTTATTATTAGCTGGCAGTTCAGATAATATTTTCAGAGTTGAAATTTTGAATCTGTTCTGAGGAAAGGTACTACTCAGTATGATTGAGCAGGTTCTATCAAAAAAAAGGTGATACAGTCAGAGATTCAGCTGATTGCAAATGACTCCTCTGTCTAGATACCTGTGCAAAATGGAAGTGCACAGAAGGAATTCTTTAAAAATCAGAGTCCTACCAAGTGGAGGCAATTGAGATCCATAACATACAGTCATCTGTTGAGTCATTTCCAAGATTTTCTTTGTCACACCAGAAACAACTGAGGGTTAAATGTTAACCTGCTTATCAAATTGTGAAATATTACTTAAAAAAAAAGAAAACAAACCAAAACACATGACAGCACTTTTGGGGCCAAACTTCCCAAGGGTTGTAATGATAAGATTATTATAAGAATATTTAGAAAAGAAATAATCTAAACTAATGAGATTAAGCAGGGTGAGATCATCCATTGATGAATTTATCCCACTACTGAGAACAAGGTAATGGGATTAATGACAAGAATTTTTGATCATAATAAGATATGGGCTGATGTCTGAGAGAAAGTTCAGTGGTTGCAAGAACTGCAGCAAGTCCCACGTGTAAAGACAACACAGTAAATCGTAATTGGCAAAATACCTTCTAGTAAAGAGATGCCTTTGCTGTCATTTCATGGGGAAGTTCTACAGGATTTAACATAAAACTGCAACCTTTCTTTCAATATTATTTCACCTTTCTGACTGGATCATCTAAATTAAATGGAAACCCTGTATCTACAGCAAAGCTTTTTATAAAGCTAAACCATCCTCTAAAGTCACCTTATGTGCTACTACAGAGAGGCCTTTGGACAGATTCTACCCTTGCTTGGTGAGACTGACACAAACTTCATCACCTGGGCACATTTCCAGGAGAAATTCCTTGGGGACCACCTAAAGGCTGTATTATACAGGGAAGTCCACCATGGTCAGGACTCTGATGGTCTCAGGGTGCAATCCATCTTGCCTAGACATGAGCAGGTCACTCTAGGTCCTCTTTGAGGCTGGAGAAGAGGAACAAGGTGTGCTGTAGAACTTCATTTAACCAATATCAGAAGTTTGATTTAGGATGGTATCATTTGTCTTTGAAAATATCCATCTTTTCTACCACAGAGTGGAAACAAAGGGACTAGTCCAAGAAGCCAAATATATTTATTCAGGTGATAATGAAGTTCTGTGACTTTCCTCTTTTTCACCAATATGCTAGGCAAACTTGATCAATGTGATCAGTACTGTCAGTGAAACTGGAAGGATATAACAGAAAAAAGCAACCTAATGTTAGGTTTCTTAGTGTATAATCTATGAAATGAGATAATCTCACAAAAGCTCCTTTTTCAATTAAAAGGAAGACATAATTTTGCTCCAGCAAAAAGCAACAGGGAAAAAATTATAACACTAAGAAAATCTTAATATTATTAGATAGCTGAACTCACAGAGCTCTTGTAACATAACTGTCCTATTTTATTAATGGGTAAACACATATGTCAAAAGATGATATGGGGAGCACTGTGACATTATCAGTAATAAATTTCAGGAAGTTCTTCCTAGGGACTCATCACTTAGAAGAGCATCAACATGTAAAATATAACTACATCCTCTCTAAGGCAGGATTGGAGACTCCTAAAATGTTTGGTTTTAATGGAATTGATTCAACAAAAAGGCACAGTAACAAGTAGCAATCAATGTGAGCATAAAGCTAAATAGACAGCAAAAAGTAAAAAACAATCTTAGCACATATGTGCTTTGAAGTTTTCCACATAACTACTTTTTCATAAAGAGAGGCCACACAGGCTCTATTGAACCCAAATGACATGTCTGAAACAGCTCATGTACAGAGAGGTTTCAGGGAATGTGTTTTAATCTTGTCAATATCATATTTATGTTTATGTTCCTTAAATGAACTTCAAAGTCCATATCCTTTTTTCATTGTCTTTGCTTGATTTAGACCAAACACAGTTCTTCAAATAATGTCTTTACAGCTCAGAAACCCCATATACGTACTGGCATTTGAATTTCAGCCTAATCATATCTAAAATAATCTTATTAAGAATACTAAAGTATTTTCTAACTCTGTCATCCGTTAACATTTTATGGTATGTAAACACTTCCTGTTTTACTGACATATTCAGAAAACACATACAGAGGGACCAACTAGATATGGGAGCAAGAGAATGATCCTAATTTGTAATTTCCTGTTAACACAAATTATACTTTTTCTGCATCTTTATGGTTTCCTTCTATCTTGAAATGTTACTACACTACTTTTCTGTTAACTTATGCACCTTGAATATTGGTGCATAAGGGGGTAAAAACCACCTTAAAAGTCAAGAAAAAAATACAATGGCACTGTGTCAATCAACACAACTGAGGAAACTTTATTGAGCAAACAAGTTAAAACACAACTGCAGCATGTTGATTGATTGAGTATATGAATCAGAAAATTAAAAATGTTAGGTTTTTTCCCTCCAGTCTTAGTTATTAGCAACAGGTTAATTTATAGAGGAGTTACTTTGATGTTATCTCTGGTCCTATAAAGAGGTTGCCAATGCAAGAAGTGATACTGTCTTGTGTTGCATAGATAACAAGGGTTACCTGTGATTATCCTAAATGCACAACACCTGAAGAGATATTGCCACAAAATAAGTCCACTTCTACTTATGAGAAAACATAGGTATGAATTTGGGGGTTTTGTTTGTTTGATTGATTGTTTTTGTTGGTTTTTTTTTTGTTTCCTTTCTGTTCTCTTTGTTTGCTTGTTTTGTTTTGTTTCTGCTTTTTGTGGTGTTGTTTTTTATATTTGTTTTTTTATTTGTTTTTCTTCAGTTTTTAGTAGGTTTTGTTTGTTTGTTTTTGTATTTGTTTTTTGTTGATTGGTTGGTTGGTTCGGTTTTTCCCCCCATGGGAATGAGTATGACAGCTGTGACAAGAGGAGAAGCCTGAAGTCATCCCTGCCCACTACAATCTAGGTGACTTTACTCAGTGACCAGTTGGTCCAGAGCTTCACAACTTTAACAATCTTTGTTGTTTCTTTTTGTCTCTGCTTTTGTGTAACCACTTCATGGGCCCAGTCTAGATTACATCTCACATGTCAAGTGATTAACTCAGAGTGAGCTCTGCTGATTTTAGTTCCTATTGTAAATTCACATTTGAAGGTAGAATTTTATAGGGAATGTAAAATTTTGAAAATAAAGTTCCTCAGAGGGCCATCAGAATGGATCAGAAACTGAGCAGAGAGGAAGCCATCATCCCAGTGATGCAGATGCCAAAGAGTAGAGATTGGAAAATTTCAAGGCCAGTATTTTTTTTTCTTTTCTACTGATTTTTGTTATAAATGTCTGGGAATAAAGTACCTTTTACAAGAATCCAGAATCCATTTTGCCATTTTGGTAAATATGGTAATTTGATTCTAAGCTAATCTTAACACACAGCAGATAAATAAGCAATCATAAACTATGTCATCATAAATAAAAGCATTATTGAGCTAAGGCAATGAAAACCACTCAACAGAGGACACTCATCCCCAGTGAAAGCAACTGCTAATGCTCTGTGGTTCCTGGTGGATATTCTATCATTGTGTTTTAAAACCACAAGGAATTCCCTGTGTCATCAGCAATGACCACTTTATTGCTGGTGAATTAGGAAATTAGGAGGGCTAAGGGTGCATCTGAAATTCAGAGGCTCATTCATTTTAGCCCATCTTCCAATGCAGAAGGTCACATGGATTTCTCATGGATTTGGACAGGTTCAGAGAATGCAAATAGGGACCTTCCTGCAGTTTCAAGATACCAGACACATGATACTAAAGAGAATGGTGGAGCTCATTCTTCCAAACACAAGAAAGAAACGAAGAAGTAATTATCAGTTAAAAAAAAAAAAAAAAAAGCTGATTAGCAGTCACATTTTCACATTTTTTATGTCTATTCATCTGGTTGTTTCAGTAAAAAATTGAAACCCCAAGGAAAACTTTTCTAATTTTTCCGGAACTGTTACACTTCTTAAATTTTTCTATTTCAAAGTAGCTCTGTTCGTTTTTCACAAGACAAGCTTTTTGAACATGAAGGGTTCCAACTTGGAATTAATAATTTTTTCTATATTTAAAAAAGCTATTTCATTCAACTTGAAACCCCATATAGCACCCCTCACCCCCTAATATTTTTTATAGAATGAAATATTTTTAATTAGTAAGATGTTTCAGCAAACTGAATAATATATATGATAACTGTGCATTTATACTATTTGTCCCATGAAAAATACTATGCTGACTACTATCCGATGCATTAAATCAGGCTCATTTAATCCTAAAGTGATCAAACTTCATTTAAACTATGCGATTCCATTTGAAAGTATTAGAGGGGAGAAGAACAACAAATTCAAATAATTCATTTCTCTCTTGCTTAATGAATTATTGATTTGTGCTTCCCTTTTGAATGATAGTGCTCTGATGTGATAAACATCGATTTGAATCTTTATACAAATATTGTATATCACCAGCATGTTATGGCAACAGAATAATACATACTCAAATAGAACTGAAGGGATGGAATACCATGAAAAAAACCACCATGAGCTGCCACAGCTGTGTGTATATATGTGTGAGGGTGCATATGTAAAACAGCAACTGGAAATGAAAGTAATAAATAAATAAATAAATAGTAATAAATAAGTAATAAATAAATGAAATCCAGTGGGGGGTTAGGGTGGGGTATAATAATGATGCGGAATTATAGAAAGTTTACATTTGGGTTAACACTGAACAGAAAACCTTGGAAATGAAAAATGATTACTTTATACTACTAGTTATTCTTCTAACTTGACATTTCCTGCTATCACGAGTGCAGAGCTGTCACAGGTTTAAAGGGAGAGCTCTCCCACACCCTGCTCGTGTTAGCAGTTTCGCTTTGTGCTCAGCTATTCACACCAACGGGAGCTACACAGTCGAAAGACAAAAGAAAAGTGCTGAGAGCGGTAAACACATAGATAATCCTGTCCACCAAACAATTTTGCATTTCCTTTATGCACCATTTATTTCAGACAAAAAAAGCGGCTGAGAGATTTACGTCAAAGTGATTTCCACAGCTCAGCTGCTCAAGTCTGGGGAGATGATTGAAGCGCTGAGCTGCACTTTCCAGGGGACCATTGCATCCCCCTATCCTGCCCTGCTCTTCCTCAGACAAGTTACTTTCTAGCACCAGCTGGGTGGTTTTTGGCAGCCTGGATGAAGCCTGAAGAAACTACTGAGAAATGAAGGGACAAATCTCTTTCTGTTTTCCCTTGGAGAGCAGTGGATCCTCAACACAGGTTGTTCCTCCTCTCACACCCCAATTGGGCAGGCTGGGAAGATGTTTCACCATCCTTCTCCTGAGCTCTCTGGAACATAGGGAGCATCCCTCTCACAGCTGTGGGGAAGATAGCTGTTCTTGGGGTGCACAAAGGTCCAAAACATTTAGGTTTTTCACAACACAACCAAAAATATCCATATGTCAATGGAAAAGGTTTATTCAAAACCCCTCAAATGGCTATGTCTGCACTGGGATGAGTGTTCATGCTATCATACACTTTCACAGTGAATTAGTCCTGCAGTTAATGATCTACAACTATTACCCACCAGGGCAGCATTGAGATTTTTTCCTACAAGGCTACAAAGGGTGAGATCTAAATCAGCATGCAGGGACTAACCAGATCCAAACATGCAATCCCATTTTAACAGATTGCAAAGTGGGACCTGGGAGACGTGGAAACTGAGCTCCTTCTCTCTGTCCCAACATACTGTCATTTATCCCGCTGTATGACAACAGCAGGATGTGATTCCTTAGGGTAGGGAACAATCTGGCTTTCCTGTGACCACTCTCAAAGGCAACATGGGCAACTTTATTATAAAATCCTGGCTTAATGAAGTATTTGAAGTTAGAATCTATGACAACCTAAATCAGGCTAGATAAGGCATGCAAATAAACATGCACAAATTAATTTGTAAACAATATGTGTATTTTTTCTTGTACACATGCTTTTGTGCACAGTTCTGCTCATTTAAAGTGACTCTCAGTGGACTTAACAAATAAGACTGCTCTGAAAATGTTTGCATTAGACAGTTCCCAAGGAGGAGGTGGCTAAGTCAGAGTTGCCTCTCTCTTCTTCTAGTCTTGACAGAATCAAGCATCTTATTTCTACCACTCAATAAAAAATTTGTTCTCCATTCCCAGAAAATGTTTCTAGCATTAACTCAGAGAATGAAACACTTTTTTGTAGTTATCAGTGAAAACCCTCAAACGATCAATTAAAAACCTATTAGCAGGCATAAGAGGGCTAAAGAAGGCATAATTAATGTATTTTTCCCCCTTTCCACTTATTTTATAGTGTTTTGGAACACGATCTATAACATACACAGCTCTGATTGTAAGGAGTTAGATCAACATCCTGCTCCAATGCTCTTACATATGGAGTGGGAAAATGAAACTTGAACCTTCAGTTTACAAGTAGCTGGGGAAAAAAATAGATCACGGGGTTGAAAACTTGCAATTATTATGGCATTTGCATTATGACAAATTTAAAAGTGGTATTCTAGGTTATGGACAGTGTTATAAAGCTGCTATTCTATGCTGTGTATTGCAAGCTCATTTAAAATGTACTCTTCCACGACATGATGAGAACACAAATTATAATTAGGAAAGTAACCCAAGCAGAAAATTAGTCTGGAAGACTAGTCTGAATGTGCTCCTGCAAACAAAGCCATCCTGTGTCCTAACTTTACTGTCTCAGTGTAGGGAGAGATTGATGCAAAAGATAAAGAGAGATATGGGTTTCCGGGAGGGGGAGAAAAATAAAAGGCTTTGCAAGTATGATCCATGGTGTTTCAGTTGTGCAAACACACACAAAGAGGAGCCCCAGCAGATCCCATCTCTGCAGAGTTACCCAGAGCACAGGCTGGCACAGCTGTGCTGTACAGGTCTGTACCTGGGGTTTTGTTCCCATAATTGCATTCATAGGCAAAACCTCACATTTATCAGCACAGATAAAGTCTGCTAACCCTATCCTGAACCCTGAGCCTACTTGCACAAGTAAACGTACCTAACACTTGTAACCAACAAAGGGTTAGCTGTAAAGGCAATGATCTGAGAAAAAAAAAACATGGTTCAAAATTACATTATGAAAGAAAAGGACTCACAACCCCTCTACCACACCCCCCCTCCCCCCAAAATCGGAGAAGTGTCAAAAGTCCTTGCTACTGCTAAGTGATAAACCACATAAGTGATCTTGAAAAACATACAGGCAAACAAGATACATATCTGTAAACATTTGCATTTGAAGTTTTCTTTTCTGTAAATGTTTTGTGGGGTTTGAAAGACAAATGGTTCTCTAAAAATTAGTTGCTATCTCTGTACTTTTTCTAGACAGATTGGAACAAATCCACTCTGGAAGATTATATTTACCTTTCAGATGTCTCCTCTTGTGGAAAGGTGATCTGTATACTAGACACTGGTTACATTGCACTCAAAGGAAAGGTTCATAGTTTTCTTTTAAATCTTTCTTTGTATTTTCTGTGACAGTGAGTTTTCTTCAGGTAACTACTGATTTTTCATTTTAAGGGAACCCATGACTTCCCTGTACCTTACAGGAGTTAGCAGATTTATCCCCATTTAGAAAAAGACCAAAAGGAAAGAAAAACATCTACTGAGGCAAGGAGCCAGATAAACAGCTGTCATTAGAAAAAAATTGACAAATTAAACAAAACAAGAGGAATGGAGGTTGTAAGTGAGAGTAAGAATTTCTCACCTGCTTTTTGTGGAACAGAAGTTACTTTATACTTAGGGCAGCATTTAAAGACACCAAAATATATTCAACCCAACACACACGTAGATTCGAATCCATCACCTTGACTCTGCAAAACCCCAGATCATCTACACCAGCTCCTGATGTTCACTGGCACTCTTCACAGTTATCTAATCAGTATATTTTCTTTAATTATACCTATAGTTATTTGTCATATATATAATAATCATTCATTATTTAATAATGTTACGAAAATATATTTCGTATTTACCAGCCAGTCAGAGAATCTCACTTCAATGGTGGAATGGTGCAGAGATTCAGTCTCTGGCTGGTGACAATGATAAGAAATCCAAACCAGGAAAAATCTCCAGGAGCAGTTTCTTGGACCTGAATGAAAGAGCAAATTGATTAAGGTTAGTTTTTCCTCTAATTTAAAGGCTGTGGTGAATTTAAGTTTACTCATTCCACATTGTTTCTTATGTAAATTTAAAAAAATTTGATCTGCATCCCATATGTCCATGAGCTTAGGAAAAGGAAATTGTGATTTCATATAAAATGAATGGTCTGAAACAGGGTGTGTATGAGTTTAGTGTGTATTTGAATCTGCTCCTGGTCATAATATTTCCCAGGAGCAACGTTTAATACAGGTTTCAATAATGTGTTTCTGTTCATTTGCTGGTGATTTAAAACCATGTCTGGAGTAAGTACATGTTTATTAACTGTTGTTTGGAGTACAGATATTTCCTGAATGGGGCTGTAGAAGAAACCAGAATTTTTCAAAACCAAAAACAAAACTCAAAGAAATTGCTTATATTTGAAAAGAAAATAAACACACCTGGGGTCAAAGCTCTTCCTTTAAACTTCATCACTGGGGTATGTGTGGTGAACTTGCAGTGCCCATTTTGAAAACTTTCAGGCATAGCAATTTTTTTTTTTTTTTTTTTTTTTTTTTTTTTTTTTTTTTTTTTTTTTTTTTTTTTGTATTCAAAATGTGAAAAAGATTTACAGAAAGAGACCACCTCTATAATAAAAAGATTGTGAAAAGGGATACAAATTCATATTTATTGCTTATCAGGGCCCTCAAGGAGGATTTTGTTTTAATGAAAAGAAAGAAATACACATACATCAAAAACAAACCAGCAACTGAAAGTTTCATTGGTTGTTACTGATTCCTGAATTTTCATTCTTCCTCTATGTATCTTCAGAGAATCTACTTATGGAAAGTAGCTATATATTACCAGCTAATTAAATTTCAGAACTCCAGTTTACTGGCACTTACAGGGTATTTAACACTTACCCAAACTGTGACAGAATTTATATTCATGGGTATCTTTTCAGGAACCTAATTTTAAGCTTCTTGAGATGTGTGAGAAATATCCTATAGAACATTCATAAGATGACAACAAGAATAAAGGTGTTTGGTTAAAAAACAAAACTTGGAGAAATAAAAACCCACCAGAAAAAGTATTAATCTTCTCATACCAAACTGCCCTAAGCAGCCTGAAATCTCCTTAGGTGAGGTTTCTACAATAGAGCATGTCTTGATTTGTACAGATTTACAAAGTTGAAAAGCATAAAATCCGACTCAGCAAGCCCTCAATTGGAGACTTGGTTATTAAGATTTTGTTACTGAACAAGGCAATATCACTTTGTAGAAGTCTTAGGGCTCCTTGAGTCCAAGAAGCAGGATAAATATTTCCCATGAAAAGGATCCTATACGCAGGCAGCATTCAAGGGACCTGGTGCTTGTCAGATTGAACTGGATTCAGGTGATAACACAATATCTGATTTTATTATGAACCAGAACCCCAAATAAAACTTAGACAAAAATACTTTAAGTACTAATAAGAATGGTTGAAAGTTAAAAAAAAAAATAATTAAGTATTTATGGAGCAGCCTTTATAGTTGTGCTTGCAGAGACCAAGGGAGAACCAAACTTGTTTTTTGCCAAAAAGCTGCTTATCATCTGAACTGCTTTGCAGGATTTTAGAAATTGCTGGATTACTCAGTAGATTTCTGAAAGCTTGAGAAATCATACTACAACATTTTTTTGGCAAATTTTCCATCACTTGGTTAGATTGAAGAAATTAGAAATTCTGCTTTTCTGGGCTTTTCAGTACCTCCTCCTTTCAGCCCTCTTACAGACTAAAAATGGCATGATACAGCAAGATTGGCCAGGAGACAGAATATTCAGAAACATATCTCAGAGCCTCAGGCTTTTAAACTGCAAAAGACAGGGATGAAAGCTCCAGATTCAAGTGCAGCCATGCTGTTAGGAGATGTAGCCCCAAGACTGTGTGTAGTGTCCCACTGAAAAATCACCCTTCCATTTGAAACTCCTAAGCTGCTCCCCTCTGCCTCCCCCTCTCTGCCCAACTCCTCCAGTTTTAATTAATGACACAATTAAGTGCTTCCACCACAATTTAAGAGACCTTGCTCAGGCACTGTGCAGGAACACTTGGAAAGAGACCTCCAGACAAACAAGAACTATGATTGATCTATCCTTGTTAAGTCTTCTCTAAAAAGTATGTGGACATATAGAAAGGTCATTGCAGACTTAAGTGAAATCTGTACCTGCAAATCTTCAGCAGCTGACACAGGTTGAAAAGGAGCAAGCACAGTCTCAAGCTGTGCCAAGGGAAATAGAGGTTGGATATTAGGAAAAAGTTTTTCACTGAAAGAGTGATAACATACTGGAATGGTCTGCCCAGGGAGGTGGTGGAGTCACCATCCCTGGGTGTGTTTAAAAAAAGACTGGATGTGGCACTTAGTGCCATGTTTAGTTGAGGTGTTAGGGCTGGGTTGGACTCAATAATCTTTAAGGTGTCTTCCAACCTACACATTCTGTGATTCTGTGAAAAAAAGCTCAGACTTATTTCTGCCTTCAGAATACACTCTTTCCTATCCAGCCTCTAAGTCTAGATCCTCCCCTAGGAGGATCCATGGGGAAAATTCATGAGCACAATTCATAGTCTAATGAGTTACTAGTGGCAAAAATCGTGTATCTGGATGCAATTTAATTGTGTTGCCCTTAATAATTGTCTTTGCCCCTAGTGATTTAATACTTAGTACCCCTAAGCTGTTCCGGCAGTCAGATTAGATGATCACTGGAGGTCCCTTGCAACAGAAATATCCTGTTCTGTCTTATCTTGTTCTATCCTATCCTATCCTGTCCTACCCTATCCTGTCCTAGCCTAGCCTATCTTGATTGCTAGCCCCAAATTCAGATCAGTACCTTATCAAAAGCTTCCTGTCTCCCCTGGAGCTTCTTGCCTCTAAGGACAGTTCTGGAAATGCAGCTTTAAGAGCCAGGCATTGTGAGGGTGAGGGTGAGGTGCCCCAGCCTGATCTGAGATGTTTTCTTGACATCCATCTAATGTTCCTTATCTCCATCTCCTGTACTGACATACAGATCCTGCTACATCATTCTGCCCCAAAGTCACTATCAGTAGACTTTGATTTACCGATTGCCTTATCTTTTCCACAGCCTCATTTTACTCAACACACTCTGCAAGTTTTCAACTTCTGCTGGTCCCATAAGGGTTTCTCAAGACAGTGTGTGCCAATAAAATGGCACAAATGGGTGGGGCTGAAATGTCCCAGAGATATAGAAAAAGGTTTGTTCTCTGGCCTGTGATAGGATGTTACATCAAAGCTGAATTGCTCATAGGTAAATTCCCATTTGCTTTACTTCACAGAAACCTCTGACTGAGTACAGCTAAGTTATTTTTTCTCCAAAGAAAAGGATGGGAAGCATGTCTGTAAACTGTTTTGCTCTGCTTGCTCATTGGCCATCATAAAGTGTCATTGTTCACTTTTAACCGAAAAAAAACAAAAAAATACCATTATCACTGTGGCCTTAACATCAGAGAGGGGTGATAAGGGAATTTACAGCACCTCTCATGACTGGATTATCACAGATAAATATAAACAGAATGACCAAATACTTTCTTTCCTTCCTTCCTTCCTTCCTTCCTTCCTTCCTTCCTTCCTTCCTTCCTTCCTTCCTTCCTTCCTTCCTTCCTTCCTTCCTTCCTTCCTTCCTTCCTTCCTTCCTTCCTTCCTTCCTTCCTTCCTTCCTTCCTTCCTTCCTTCCTTCCTTCCTTCCTTCCTTCCTTCCTTCCTTCCTTCCTTCCTTCCTTCCTTCCTTCCTTCCTTCCTTCCTTCCTTCCTTCCTTCCTTCCTTTTTTCCTTTCTTTCTTTCTTTCTTTCTTTCTTTTTCTTTCTTTCTTTCTTTCTTTCTTTCTTTCTTTCTTTCTTTCTTTCTTTCTTTCTTTCTTTCTTTCTTTCTTTCTTTCTTTCTTTCTTTCTTTCTTTCTTTCTTTCTTTCTTTCTTTCTTTCTTTCTTTCTCTCTTTCTCTCTTTCTCTCTTTCTCTCTTTCTCTCTTTCTCTCTTTCTTTCTCTCTTTCTCTCTTTCTCTGTTATCCTTTCTCTCTTTCTTCCTTTCTTTCTTTCTTTCTTTCTTTCTTTCTTTCTTTCTTTCTTTCTTTCTTTCTTTCTTTCTTTCTTTCTTTCTTTCTTTCTTTCTTTCTCTCTTTCTTTCTTTCTCTCTTTCTCTCTTTCTCTCTTTCTCTCTTTCTCTCTTTCTTTCACTCTTTCTCTCTTTCTCTCTTTCCCTCTTTCTTTCCCTCTTTCCTTCCCTCTTTCCCTCTTTCTTTTCCTTTTTATTTAATGTTACCTCTGTGTTCAGGTGCAAGAGACAAATGAAAAGTCCTTACTGAAATATAAAATGTTACAGTGAGGAGTGAAAAAAAAGAAACATCTCTAATCCTGGTTTACATAACACTGGTTTCCAACAGGTTGCAAATTTACTCATGTCCCTTTAAGAATACTCTTAGTTTGTAAAAGCTAACACCATTAAAAAAATACAGTAATTAACATGTTCATAATGTAAATGCTAATAATTTAACATGTCAAGCATCCTCATCCCCTTATGAATCAATATGAATTATTAAAATCGACTCTTTAAGACCTTTGAAATCAACTCTCAAAGCATGCACTGACAATTACACCGTTGGCATCCTGGAGCACCAAGTTACGAATTCATGCATAAGACTGTCTGACACACTCATTCTCTTTGATGTAAAAAAACCAAAAGCCAGAAAATCCCTCCCGTCAAAATCTTGTGCTTGGAACTGCATAATCTGCACACATAAGTAAAATTTTGGTTTATTTTCTCTGAGATTTTCTAAGTTTCTTAGATATAAACTTTATTGAGAGGTTATAGAGTAATTTTTTCCATTACCAAGTTATGTGACAGTTTAAAATGTTCCTGAATCAATAAGGAACAAAAAGATAATAAAAAATTAAGTCTAATAAAGTAAAGGTAAATTTCCTTGATTTAGATCATTTCTCTCAAGGTTGTTGGTCAGGAAGAAGACATTTAGAAATTGATTTTAAATGCTATAAATAAAGAATAGCATTTAACAGTTATTCCTATGTTTGCTGCATAAAAGAGAATAATAAGTTTTGGATTTTTCAAACATCTGTGAAATAAAGATGGAATTATTAGACAGATGCATCTTACCTCACAGCCCACTCGAAATGCTTTGGGAAAGGCTTACAAAGCCTCCTTTGTGTTTATATATGGAGACAAATGCCTGCAGGAGATGACTGTTTCCTGGTCAGCCCATTGAAAGAAGATGCGAGATATGACCTCTTTTTTCATTTGTTACAGATACAAAATAAAGTTTTGCAATTGAGTACAAAACCCATGGCATCAACTGTGGCTTTCAAATACTTATCCTATCAAATTGCGCAATGCTCTTGTTAATGTCTTGCTCCACTTGAACAGTCAGATAATGGACTGGAGGCCAATAAGCCAGAGGTTGTTCTTCCTTTGGGAGAATGTTCTGGGCCCAGGAAGTTCACTGATAGCTTTTTTCACAATGCCATGGTACCCCACTACAGCCAGACCAGAGTTTCAACACCCTTCAGACCAGAGCACAGCCCCCCTGCACTCCACAAGCCTGGACTGACTCAGACCAGATGGGAATCCAAGCTTTGTTTCCCATTTCTTGATCCACCTGATTGCAGTTGAAGTTCCACCTGGGCAATGCTAAACCCCCTCTTTACTGTAAGAAAGGAGGAAACTAATTTCAGAGAGGTTAAAATTTTACAAAGTTTGTGTACTCAGGAATAGTTTGTGAGGGATTAGATGTCTGATAGGAGATAAGAACTCATGTACCTTACTTTCCTAGCATGAGAAAAAGGTCTTAACCTCCTACCAGCCCTCTCCAAAACAAAATAAAAACCAAAATGACTGACAGACCCAGAAAAGTTCAGTACACTTCCTCAGATGTCTTGAGATTAGCACAAATTACAGGCAAACAGGAGATGGAGGATTCAAGATCTGGGTCAGCTGCAGTTAGGGAAGCTTTTCATGGCTGTTGAGAGGACAATAATTTAATACTGAGGGACACGTCTTTCTTCCAGTCCTTTGTGTATAGCAAAAACCTTTCACAACAGGATGAAGAGCATGCATGAGAGACAGGAACACAGTGCCACACTTTGTGATCTCTTAAACTATTCCAGATGCACTTAAATTATTTTTGAGAACTCAGAAGTATCATTATGGCAAGACTTTCTCTGAATTCCTATTTCAATTTCCCAGTTTGTTAAGGCCACACAGTAATCAGCTAGAAGGGAGCACTTGATGATCTAATAGCTGCTTCTGGAGATAAACACAAGACACACTTCAAAGTTCCACAAAAAGATGGGAAAGCTGAAACAAAACTCTTTCTATATTTCTCTAGTTTATCTTCTCACTACCTAAATGTGAGATAAATTTTCTTTCCTTTTTCTCATTTTTCTTTCTTTTTAATCTATAAACCTTCACCAAACATTCCTGAAGACAGAGATACAGAGTCAAAAGCTTCACATAAATGCAAACAGAACTGCAGAAATGCAAAAAAAGAATTACACAAACAAAAAAAGAATTACAGCGACATGGACTTTACAGAATATTATTTCTTTTGCTCTTTTACACCATAATGCACATAAGGAGCAAGCATTAGGGTACAAGTTTACTTAAGCAGTCAGGGAAAACACATAAAGACAAGAAACAAAATGCCAGGAGAAAAGCTTGGGAATAAAAGTGAACCTCAGCCTTGAGCTCTACCAGGAAGTATGAGCCAACTGGATTTTTACTCTCCCCACTGAGGGGGATAAGATAATTGTTCCAGAGAGATGAGGTGAGGATGGAGCCATGAAGAATGGGAAGAGAGAAGAGAGATAAATGAGGAAGATGTTACAAGTACAGGTGATGCTCTTTGGAGGGGAAAGCTCAGTTGGTGATTGTAGATACAACCAAATAACATGATCCTTAAGCCACTCCTGGACTGTAATTATGTAATAGAAATTACAGTCCTGAAGGATTGGGAGACACCAGAAATCCCTCAATGAGGGTAAAATACAGATGCTGGAAACAAGAATCTTCTGTAATGCATTTCAAATACTACAAAAATGAGGCTCCCTACATCTGGCTAGTATAAAACTCATCAGTAGTTAGGTGGGCATGTGAGATTAGATACAAAATGGAGGTTCAGTGGATTTATTTGCTATTTCTAAGATTCCTTATACTGTGAGTTGTTGTCTATGACTGACTCTCCAAGGAACTTACACTGCACTAAAGTTGTCTTGCACTCAACAATTTGCTATGATTTAATTTTACAGATATGTAAATAGGCACAGCATTATCAGTACATAGTAAAAGTATTATCATCTGGAAAACTCACACTAGTGACAAGGGAAGTGGACAGGATAGAAAACAAGGAATTGTAAAATAGAGTTGTGATAAGAATACCTGATCATGTATAAACCCAGACTGAGTCGCTTTAACATAAGAAATTATTCTTTAGGGAAAGAAGCATGGAGCAACAGAACATATTGTTCATTGTCCGTAATTCTTCCCCCCCAAGATCTGGTTTTTAAGACTACATCTTTCTGTTCCATAATGATGGTAATTTTCTCATTACCACATGAAGAATTGGTGATGAAGTACAACTCTAAGTAGGCATGGCTATAATTTAAACAAATACAGTATCAAGGAAAAGTATTAACATACATAACAGCTTAGTAATGTTCACATTTTGAGCATTTGCACTATGCAAAGAAGGAACTAAGAAAAAAGGCTAAAATTTGCCTTATGATTCTCTGTCAGCTTTGAGCATCTACAGACTTAGCAGAGGTGTGGCCAATAGTTTGTCATTTCCACAAAAGAGTTACAGTGAGTGACATTTCTATTAGGGACGCAGACATTGTGAGCTATATCACATCTCCAGTGACAAACTGTCTGCTGAGAAGAAAAATCATGTGGTTGTCATGCATATCTGATCCTATAATTACACATGTACATTTAGACACTGTTGAAAGAAGGGGCTTTTCTGAGAGAGAATTCTTCCAGCAGGACTACACTTGCAGACATCCATCCATTTTAGAATATGAAGACAAATCTTAAGAGATTTGTTAGCATAATGGTCTGGTATTCCTAGACCAGGAAATTAAAAATAGAGACAGAAAGGGAATGAAGTCAAGCAGCCCCTTGTTTAGAAGATGAGTATAAAGAAAAGGCCAATGTCCTTTGAAGATGACCACAGGTCTGAAGTGGGTTAGCACAATGGGGCAACCTAGAAGTTTGCAAATTTGACTTTCAACTGGCTTACTTTTGGATATGGCAGACTTTCAATGTCACCTACCTTGAAATTTATTGTCGGCCAAAGAGGATCTGTCATCTCTGAAAATCAGCCTGTTTTGATTCCCTTCTTCCCTTCAAGACTCTGCACAAAAATTTAACTTACAGAGTTACTGACTTCAGAGTGCAGACACATAGCAAACTTAAATTCAAACTGTAAACCTCTTCTGATTCTTCTGTGACAGTGAACAGAAGAATCAGAACTTTAGTCTCACCTCTAAGTTTTATACACAAAATACTCATTTTTTATTGCATATCAGTGGAGATCTAGGACATAAATACTGGGATGGAGGGACAGAAAAAGAAGAATAAATTTCAGCAGAGCTGTGTCTCATAGTTTCACATTTCCTGGAAAAGCCTTTATTGAACACCATCATCCTCATGAGCTGCAATGGTCACTCCTCCAGCATGTGATATAAAAACCAGACTCATTCCAGCATCTGATGCTGTTAGGTCTGTGAAAAAAGATATGAGCAAGACCTTGCTATCACCCCTCCTGACTGATGAGAAGTAAAATATTTTTTAAGCCATTTTTAAAAGTGCTGCATGCTGCTGGTACAGAGTTTGGGAGTGAAAGACTGCCAAGGCAGTTATCACATTTACACATTGGGAAAACGAGACATGGTGAAATCTCTAAATGTCTGCTGGAGCAGAAAGAGAGGGAATCATTCTGCCTGAGCTTAGGCTTGCCTGGGATTCCTTAGAGCCCTCCTCAAACATGACTTTAGAACTTGTGAAAATCCTTCCTGATCTCTTTGATTCTTTCCAGGGAATCACAGGGACTCCAGGTGCCACACTGTCATGAGCAAGAGTTCAATTCTTGCAGGCAGTCCAGCCTGTAAAGCCCACTCTGTCTCCTCTCTGATCCATTTTAACAAGGAGCCAAGGGCGCCAAGCCATGACAAATTGCAAGATAAGTTCCAGAGAGCAGAAAATTTTTGGGAGAGTTTTCAGAGCAGATTAGCAATCCTTCAGGACTTGTGCATATGTGGTACTCTGAACTACTGGATTTCATGACCTTGATCTTGTCCAAGTCCACCACAGTCAGGTCTGTAGTTGCAGATAAGGTTGGAGTAAAGGAAGCCAAGCAAGATTAATCACACTGACTGGGGTTAGGAACCTGTCCTGGGAGGTTCCATCAATTGGAACTAGCTGATGGCAGAGAAAAGAAACAAAACACACAGAGAGGTTTGGGCTGTCACTGCACGAAAGATGTTGAGATGCTGGTGAAGGGTCTAGGAGGGGAGACCTTCTTGCTCTCTACCACTGTCTGACAGGAGACTATAGCTGGGTGGGGGTAGGGTCTATTCTGCCAGGTAACAAGTGACAGGACCAGTGTAAATGGCCTCAAGCTATGGCAGGGAATGTTTAAGGGTATTAGGAGACATTGTCAAGCTCTGGAAAAGGCTGTCCAGGGCACTGTTGGAGTCACCATCCCATGAAGTGTTCAAAAGCAAGTGGAGGTGGTGCTTGGGGACATGGTTTAGTGGTGAGCTGGGCAAATGGATAGACTGGATGATCTAAATGGTTGTGTGATTCTTCCCCACACCTTTCTTGGCCAAATGTGGTGTCAGTGAGAGAGACTAGGGACAAGATTCCAGGAAGCAGAAGTCACAGACTTTTCAACTTTCTACAGTGCCAACAGGCAGAATGGCAGCTCAGAAGTGGAAGAAATGTACCACACTGGCTCTCCTCTGCCTCCTGTGAGCCAGGCTCCTTTATTCTATATGAAACAAATGGTTTTTGTGGAATCAGTCAGCAGGGCAAGGAGACATTAAATACCTTCTCCTGCTTCCCAGCAACACCAGCCTGAGATGGGGGGGCATCTCAAAGTCACTCCTCCTGCAAGGAAAATATTTCATGCATTCTCCATAATTCTTTTTTTTTTTTTTTTTTTTTTTTTTTTTTTCCTTTCCCCTTTTTCCCTGTAGAAACGTCATTATTTGAAGAAGAGGAGCCTGCATTAAACAATTTGTTCGGTTCTTACTGTGGCAGAGATTTAATTACCTATCTTACTGTTTTCTGTGCAAGTTTCCTGGCTAGCCCATATTTAAAAGTGTGTCACACCTAACATAGGCCTCACAACTAGGTAGCACACAAAACATAAGAAGACAAAGTTACTGCATCCCTGACTGTAACCAGCTCCATCCTGACTCACCTTCCCTTGTAATTTCATTTTCATCACCAAATCCTCTGCTGAAATATGAGCCCTGAGGACTCAGAGCCTCACACTGTAACAGAAAAACTGTACTTGGAGCCAGCCATGTGTGACCTTTCTAGTGTTTCACTTGGTGATTTTACAGCTGAAAACATTAGGTAAAATGGTGTCAGTGTATTCAGGATGTCACGATGTCTCCCACAATTTTCAAAAACTTTTAAAATCTTCTCCAAGAAAATTCTTCTTTTCAAAATTAAAAAAATAAAACCCTTTCTTTCCCCCTAAACTTTCTCTCCCCCTTAAAGCATTAATATTTTTTGCATAAGACATAGGTACAAGTGAAATGTGTATGGTGATTGAATATGCTTTGCTAGAACATGGAGATGAGCTGAATTTCCTCTGCTGTCTGCAGTTGTGTGGAAAAGTTTAATTTAATTTTGTTTTTCTTAGTCATAAAACAAATTTGGTTGGAAGACACCCTAAAGACCTCCAAGTTTCAGGAGGTCTTTAGGGAACACCTTCCACAAATCCTGGTTTCTCCAAGCCCCATTCAACCTAGCCTTGTTCAGAAAAATATCTCTTTTGCTTTTACCTCTTCATTTAGCCTTCCATTGTACCAACACAAAGAACATGCATAGAGAGATGATTCCAAAAAAGAAAATCTTTAGGACTTTTCCTGTCTTAAAAGAAAGAGCTTAATGACCGTTTTTAACCTAATGAGATTTAAATGTCCTACCCACATTTTGCTGAATTTTTCTGGTACCTACCCTAGCTGCACATCTGGGAGTCTGGCACCAGCAGGGTTCTATTTTTTGCTCAGCTTCCAGCAAAATTCTTCTTTTGACTATTTTTACAGTTTTATCTTCAGGGAATGCTATATTGTTTTTGACTCTGAGGGAGGATGGGCTGAGAGAGCCTCAGGAGATGTGTGTCTGGCACCTTTGCTATATCGTAGGCACTGGTTATGTGGATGCTAATTTGAGGGGTAGCTTCCCTCTGCCTGCATCTCCTCTCTCTGAAAGAGCAGATATACAGCTGTTATCATTAAGCTGCAGAAGAGCTATCAATTAGAGCAGCTCATGAAATCCATACAAGCAGCTCAAAGAAAGCTAGAACAAGCACATTTCTTCCTATTTGCCATTCTCTTTCCATGTCCACTAACTACAGAGGCTACTGAGAAAAACAGTAACTGTCTCCCCACTTCAAGTGAGATCATTCAGTTCAGTAGGCAAAGGAAATAAACAGCTGAGAGAGCACTGAAGTGGAGCTGTGTTTTTCCTTTGGAACTGTTGTTTAAAATGTGTATGCTGTGGAAGATGCTTATTTACTGCCTTTAGAATAGCTCTTGCACTCAGAGTGAATTTTATTGTGTTCCTCTCACAGTCCTCAGAGAACAGCAGGGAGTACATTAATTTTTCACACAAAGCTTTTTGAGAAGTCTTTTGAGATTCAGGCCTTCTTCAGCAGCTCCTCTCCATCTCTTGGGTACAGGAGTACATGTATCACCACCTTCCTCTCCCTGAAGTCTGTAAATTTAGTGATTTAGTGAATTAAGAAAAGCTCTTTAAAAAAAAAAAAAAAAAAAAAAAAAAAAAAAAAAAAAAAAGGTAACCATATATCTTGCTTCTGGAAGGACAGTAGATAAGTGGCTTCAGACAGCAGTGTAAGATAGAACACTTCATGCAGAGCTTTCACAATGCTGCATCCTCCCATCCACTTCCTTCAAAGTTTCTTTAAGTGCACATGGCTTTGCAAACACCTTTGCTAGTGCTTTCTCCTCTAGCCTGCACCTTTGTGGGGACTACCAGGATGCACCAGAAACACTGTAGTAAATTAAACCCATGGAACTACAGGGCCAAAAGTCATGTAGTCATAACTGGGGTGCAACAGGGAATCACGGTTGTGCCTCTGAGAACACCAAATGTGCTTTACTATCAATTCCCTGCCTGGTCCACCAGCTGGTCTTTGAGTAGGTGAGACATGGGACTAGTTTGTGATGACTTGGGAGAAGCTGCTCGACTGATTTCTTACTCTTTACAGCAAAGTATTTGACTAATAGGTGCAGCAGCTCTCCAGGTGGGGATTTTAGATGATCCTGAAGATGCCCCAGCTCAAAGAGTCTCTGCTGTGCCCAGACAAATTCACAGACACCACTTCTATGCAGCTTTACATAAATAAGGCATTTGTGAATTGTCAATAGAATCTGTCCCTACAGATACAGAAATTGTCACATAGTGCAGTGTTTTGCACTTAGTTTGGAGTTGCAGTGTACATATTTTTAGCAATTTGACAGCAATGGGTCTGGTATGATCATGCAGGACCACTGGCTGGCAGGGTATAACGACTGAGGAGAGCAGCAATCTGCTGACTAAACTGCTCATCAGGGTCATCATTCCTGTAACTGGTAGTGTCCCTCTTAAAAGCATAAGGAGTTTTCCCCTTTGCCTTTTAGAAAGTGGCATGCCACTAAACACCTTTATCCAATGTCAGGTCACTTTATCCAACATTATCCTGAAGATTGCATGTACAATTTTTTGTGTAGTGTTTTAAAAAGTAGGAAAAAAATCTGAAGAACTTCAGCCCTTAAGACTCAAGCTATTTGTGAGGTACTGTGGAATTATACATGAATTGCCTGAAGCATCTTGTATGTTCAAGAAGTTCTGTATTATCCCATGGAAAAGTCAAGAACATACACATCTGTGGGTATGTCTGTGTGTGTGAGCACAGAATGAGAGATATTAATGATATATATGAGTAAAAAGAGAGAAAGGGGATTCTTTTTTCCTAAAAAATAAGACTCTGCATTTGCTCAGTGCAGTGCTATTCCAGCTCAAGAAAAGTCTCAGAGGATGAATTTTCACTGAAAAACCTTTTTTTTTTCCCTTGGCCTGGAACCTTTCAAGAGTCTTTGGGAAATGCCATGAGGGAATTTGCATGCATGGAGCTCTCCAAAAAGTGAAAAGTGATGCTTCACACTCCTGTGTGAAGAAATCTGACTGTATCTGTTCTAGAGGAGATGGAATATGTATGTAACACATACATTCCTTCAGGAGAGGAAATTCATTTTAGTTGATGGAGACCTCAAAAATCAGGTGCCAAAGACATTAATCAGCTAAATGTCTTTTCATGGTGTTGGTTTTACCCCTCAGCCTGTGCTCCTTAATGATTCCATTTAGTGTGTGTAACATCTAACAGTCAGGACACTATCAGAGCTCAAGTTAGAAAACTGCTGCCAATAGAAGGTGCTAGATCCTGTCATTAAAAAAAAAAGGACTGGTTCCCTTCCTATCACCCAGAGGATGACAAAGGATCCTTTTTTTTAATGACAAGGAAATATACGTAAAATAAATAAACTGTCAGGACTGACTTTCTTTCATGGCTTGAGTTAATATATGGAAGCAAGATGGAATTAAATGGAAATGTGGCTGAGACACAACACTCTGCTTCTGTATCAGTCACAGGTAATGTACAATGTAACATCCTTATAAAATATCAGAGAGTTTAAGATTAATGGGGGATAATTTGAGCATCAGAAATCATGAATTCAAACTGAATTATTTTTTCTTTCCTGTCCACTGGGTTACATAGTGCATGATACTGAATGCATCCCTTCCTAGACATCAGAGAATCCACAAAATTCCCTTGAATGAGCAAAGGCCTCTTTACTGTGTTGAGGTTAAAGTATTCCTGATTTTGCTTTTCTTTTAAAAATTTTTTTAGCTCTGGATATTTAATTTGTTTGGTTTTTTTCTTATTTAGGGGGAGTGTTAATCCAGTGCTTTCCTGCAGTCAGCTGATTCTTAGCAAGGATTCTGTGAGGACTTTGTAGCTCAACATTACTGCCCTGTCAGATCTGCAGCTGATGAATGGAACCAGCAGTTATTAAGTGGGACTGACAGGCACAAGGATCATTCAAGCC
Organism: Sylvia atricapilla; assembly: GCF_009819655.1. Lineage (NCBI taxonomy): Eukaryota > Metazoa > Chordata > Aves > Passeriformes > Sylviidae > Sylvia > Sylvia atricapilla. The sequence continues at coordinate 61,663,799 of NC_089174.1, forward strand.
TCATTTCCTGAAGAAATCAGGCTAAAAATTGTTCAGTAATTATCCTTAATTGTCCAAGATGCATCTCCACTACTTAGTGAGGAACATTCCATATGATATTTATGTTTTGGTGCTTTTTTACCTACAAAAATAAAGCCATGTTTTATCCCCACCTCACATATTTCTGGTGGTTCCTCCAAAAACCTCTTTAGACAGTCATCTTTGGTGTTTCTCTATTTAGATTCCTTAAACATGAATACTTAGATTTTTTTTAAGAGCAAGATAATCTTGAACAGTATCAAAATAACTCTTTGATAATTCAGATAACTGTTGGCCTCCAATAGCAATACAAGAAAAATTTCCTCAGGCATAACTGAAATAACTGAGTATCTGAGCCTTCTAACAACCCAAGTGAGAACAGACTTGAATTCTCAAAGCCAGCAGAACCTGGACGTGGAATTAACTTTATCAATCCTTAAGCAAGCTGAAATCATCCACCCAAAAGTCTTGAGTGTCTCATTCTCTGTTTAACTAGGACATGAAAAAAAAAACCAAGTTTCTCACATGTCAACTACTCAGATTTACGGGGATATAAAGCAGCAAGCACACCTCTGCTTTTAGGAAGTATTGTCTGAATAAGTCAGGTAATCATAGAATCATAGAGTCACAGAATGGTTTGGAAGGGACCTTAAAGACCTCCTCCGTCTACCCTCTACCATGGGGAGGAATACCTTCCTCTATTCCAGATTGGTCCAAGCCCTGTCCAACCTGGCCTTGGACACTCCCAGGGATCCAAGGGCAGCCACAGCTGCTCTGGGTAACTGTGCCAGGGCCTCACCCTCACAAGGAACACTTTTTTTCCCCAATATCTGATCTATCTCTGCCCTCCAGCAATAGGAAGCTAATTCCTCTTGTCTCACTCCTCCAGGCCCTTGTCCAAAGTCCCTCCATAGGAGCCCCTTTGGATGAGGAAGAGGCAGATGCTTAAAACCGTCAGAGTCTCCTCAGAGCCTTCTCATTCCTAGGAAGAACAAGCCAATATAATACTGCATGTAATCTGAGCATATTTAGATGCCCAGTTCCCACTGAGAGTCAGTCCTGGTCTCTCGTGACTGACAGTCATGGATTGCAGGATCAGTTGCAAAATTTCTGTGTATATTTATAAATTTAAATGTACCCAAATTGCCATTTATGAGGTGGAATTCAGTTGCAGCCAAGCAACTAATATCAGCTGCATGTTTCTGTGTATTACAAGTGTTTTTGCTATTTCAAAGAGTTAAAGAAAACAAAACAAAAGACACAATACAAACAAGAACAAAGTCTTGTAATTTCAAGGCCTAAACCACATGACTTCATTGAGAAATCTGTTAAAATTTGAGAGAGAACAGAATGAAATATTCCAGTGCTGTCATGTCATTTAAACTGGAGATGGCCATACATTCAGTGATGGGGAGGAGCAGGAAAGAGGAATGGTTCTTCCTGTGGGTGAAAAGAAAGACATGATCCTTCAGTGGGAAGCACTGCTGCATGAGAACACCTTAGCTCTGTAAAATGGGTTTTAAAAGTGGTCTTCGAGATAAACCATGATCTTTCTTTAAATTTAGTCCATCTTTTCACAGCTACTGACACAAAAATATTTCATGCTACAAAGAGATTGACATTACATGGCTTGACTGAAGTGTAAATAGGATTCTAAAAGTGTTTTTCTGATATTCTGGCAGATAAATTTAAAGAACTCCAAAGAATTATTTCCTTGGGGGAATGTGAAGGGAAACAGAGGGGTTAAAGATGTTTACTGGTGAATAAAGAAAGATCAGAAGAGTGTCTTTCAAAGGGGTGGGGCAGCAGCACTTCACTGGAGTCAAACAGAAATAACCAGTACTGCAAAGACCATGTGGGAAAGATTTAGAGAGAAAAAAAAAATTGATTTTGCAAAAGAGAATACACAGCAGGGATTTAATGGGGTGAAATAGCAAGGATTTAGAGAGAAATTTCTCTTTGTGAGTTCCTGTTTCAGTTGTTCAGTTCATTTCAAGGCCAGTGTTTCCAGGAGAGGAATCCTAGCTATGACAAAATTATATTTAATCATGTTCTCTGGATTTCAGCCTAGCTCAATGGAAGCATAAGTGCTGAATACAGAAGGGAAATACATATTTTAAATGTAATTTTACCATTTCTATATTTCTTTATTTCTAAAAAGATAAGAGTCCAGCAAGTAACCTACTATTCTCTTTGAGAGACTTGGCTTATGACATTTTCAAATAACTCAAAAATTTCAACATCTGTCTCTAATTAAGTGGCATTTTACTACTAGGAACAACGATTACAGTGTCTGAAAGTGCTGTTATGTAGATATGATTCATATCTCCCTCCTAAGAAGCTTGTCTTGTGTCCTGAAATTTGAGATTTGTAAATCCTTTAGCTAAACATTTATATCTGCTAGGATTGTGCAGGTGCTTAACTTCGCAATGTTTTACTGAGGTTGATCTGTAAATGCATAACAGACGTCTAAGTGTTCTGCAAGCCTGGGAACTTTTCTGTCAAGGCTTTTCCAGTTTCAGGTAATGTATTGAGTTCTGTCTCCTGTGCCATACATTTAACACTAAAAAAAAAAAGCCTAATGTGAAAAATTACCTTCCTGCACTGACTGCCAACCACTTTCCTCAAATTATAAAATAAGCAAAGAAAGATGTTTGATTGAAAACAACAAAAAGTAAAGGGAAATAGTTTGCTCAAATTTTAATTTTATGTAAGCATTAAGGTCTGTTTGTCTGACTTTGGTAGTTTCTGTCACTTAATAAAAAAGTACGTTTTCCTAGTTTTACATAAATATGTATACACGTTTTATATGTATATATATATATTTATGTTTTAATCTATGTATGTATATATACACACTTTCTGTGTATGTGTATATATATATTTTCTCTAAATATGTAAATATACACACTTTCTGTGTATGTATATACACATCTACACACTCATGTATGTATATCTGTTTGTATGAATACATATGCACATATATATATATTTATATATGAATGAATGTATTTTATTTATTTTCCCTTATTGTCACAGAATCACAGAATAAGCTAAATTGGAATTGCACCATAAAAACCATTGAGTCCAACTCCTGACCCTGCACACCACCATACCCAAGAGTCACACCTTGTGCCTGAGAATATTGTCCAAATACATTTCAACTCCATCAGGATTGGTGTTGTGCCCGTTCTCTGGGGAGCCTGTTCCATTGCCCGAACACCCTCTGGGTGAAGAACCTTTTCCTAATATTCAACCTAAAGCTCCCCTGACACAACTTCAGCCCATTCCCTGGGGTCTGTCACTGTCACCACAGAGCAGAGATCAGTGCCTGTCCCTGCTCTTCCCTCATAAGGAAAAGCTGTAACTGCACTGAGCTCTCCCCTCAGTCTCCACCAGCTGAACAGACCCAGTGCCCTCAGCCACTCCTCACGTGGCTGCCCCTCAAGGACCTTCACCATGCTCACAGCCCTCCTTTGGACACTCTCTAATGGCTTTAGACCTTTCTTATATTGAGGCACCCAAACCTGCCCCCAGCACTGGAGGTGAGGCTGCCCCAGCTCAGAGCAGAGCAGGACAACCTCCTCCTTTGCCCAGCTGGCCATGCTGGGCCTGATGCCCCCAGGACAGGGATGCCCCTCCTGGCTCCAGGGCACTGCTGGCTCATGTTCAACCTGCCACTTACCAGAAGCCCCAGGTCCCTTTCCCTGGCCCTGCTTTCCAGCCCCATCTCATGCCGCAGTCTGTCCATTCATCCAGGGTTGCCCCATCCCAGGTGCAGAATCCAGCACTTGCCCTTGTTGAATCTCTCTCAGTTGGAGAAGTTCTATCTCTGGTTTGTTGAGTTCACTCTGCAGGGCCTCTCTGTCCTCAAGAGAGTCAACATCTCCTCCCAGTTTTGTATCATCTGCCAACTTGCTCAGTTTTCCTTTCATTCCTCCTTCCAAATCCTTAACGACAATGTGGAAGAGCACAGGGCCAAGGACGGAGCTCTGTGGAATCCCACTAGTGACAGGTCATCAGATTAATACCACCCCATTCACTACCAATCCAGGCTGTTCTGTGGTTCCGTGACTCTCTATTTCTGTGATTCTGTGATATTATGCACTGTAGAAAAGAGTATCAACAGCATACCATGTGTTCTGTTTATTTCTGCATACAGTTCTCTGAAGTGAATTTAACCGGAGATAAGGTTAATTGTCTTTCCTGACAATTCAGTGCTGCTCGTCAGAAATTTGATGGTAAAATGATACATGACAGTCCCATATCCTTCCCTCACCCAAGACAGTGCATTATCACAGTATACAACCTTGGAAAGGACACTGTGGTGCTTTAAATGCATATCTGTACTGTTTTAATTAAAAAGAAAGTCAAGTAAGTTTTTAGAGTGGTTTAGTAGTGTGGTTTAGTGCCGTGCACTGAAAGGATTAAAACCAAATAGGTAAAAGGCTATTATCTTGGAATATACACAGCCACTGTTAATATAGCCAAGTGTCATCTATTTAACTCTTAGAGCTGAGTGGGCTTTCTGCACCATTTTTTATCGTCTTTTAGCACATGATAAAAGTTAGAGCATGGACCTGCAAATCTATTAACATTTATCAAGTATTTTCTCTCTCATTTTGGAGCAGACAGGTTTGATGGAGAGGTGTGGGAGAACTTGTGTTACCTCCCAGCTACATATCTACCAATGCCATATCAACTCACAGCCACAGGCCTTGAAGCTTACCAGAGGTTCCCTGGTAAGAAACTACTCTTTCCTTAATTGTGTCTTATTTCCTGATGACTTTTCCTGGGCACTTGGTGGAAAATGCAGAAGTAAAGCTCTTATTGTTTCTCACTGAGATCGTTGCTTTTAAGGTAGATTAGGAAAGAGTAGCTCTGAGCAGCTCTGATTATAATCCGAGAAAAATAATAATTAGCATTGCTGAATAGGAATTGCCATACAGCTTCTCTATACATCCTAATATGACCACAAGCATTTTTTCTGCACCAGAAGCATTTGTTATCAGTGTGGCATTACTTTGTACAACAAAAATTGGTATCTGGCTTTTTTCGGCCTAAGCTAGTCTTAGTTCCATTCATTGAATTATAGATGGGTTTAATAACTTTGAGTTGTCTACAAACAGATGAGCCCTTGACATGGGTGTGTGACAATGTTGGGTGCACGAAAGGATTTATGCACTAATGGAATCAATTGCAGTCTGACTAATTTCAGGAAACTTCTATGGGGCATATTAAAAAATACTAATACTAAGGAAAAAATGCATCAAAATATTTTAATATAAGGAGATTGAATCCTACTCTGTGAACCTGTGAAATTTTGGTGTCCCTGAAGCAGAATTTCCTGTCCCTGGAGCCTGGAGGGATGAGTTAGTGAGTCAGTTTGAATTTCAGGTGGGGTTTTTTTTGGTCAAATATTTAAACACTATCAAAATACCATTTCTGGACACTTACAGAAAGGAAATATTTGGAATTTTATTAACATATTTTTATGTTGAAATTTGAATATATTTGTCGTTTAAAGTAAAATAAGAGAAAGCAAAATTTTTAAGCTGTTAAAATAAAATTCTTCATTGCGGGTGTACTGATGTATTTTTCACTTCGATTTGCAAATGTATTTGAGGTTTTGAGTTTTACTTCCTTACTGGAATGAAAATGGTGAAGAAAAGAGCATTCATGTAGTTTCTTACCACCTCTGAGCATGACACATCACTGAAGAATAATTCACCTGAAGTATTTTTGCTTAGTACCAAGCAAAATGAAGGTCTCTTTTTTATGATAGATTTTCTCTTGAATGGCTTTTTCCCCCCTCTGGTGCACATTACTCTGCTGCCTTATCCCCCAGGTCCTATGGATAACAAACATATTCTTCTCCAAGAACTCCAGGAAGGCATGTACTCTGGGTGAATTCAAGTTAGGAATGAGTTAAGATGAAGAAGAAATATTCAATTTGTGGTGTTTTCTAATTTACGATCTTGCTGAAACATTAGGCCTGTCTTTTTTTGTCCACGTAATTATTTTTCAAACACTTTAGAGAAAGGCAGAGAAAAATATAGCTCTAAGCATTTGTTTATAATCTAAACAACATTATAATATTTAATATGGAGAGTTGCAGATGAATAAGACTCCTCAATAGAATGCTAATATTGAAGACAAAATACTTGGAAAAATTTAAGAACAGACCATACCTGATGCAGATTCAGAAATGAGTTTTATATCTGTAGCCATTGCCAAAAAAGAGATCTCTTCTAAGCTTTCTGACATATTTAGTTTCAAACTTTGAAAGTCACCCTGTTTGTTTAAATCAAACTGATCATTTAGGTAAAACTAAGAGACATTGAGGCAAATATCAGTCATGAAAATTAAGCCATTTCCCATAGAAGGATAAGGATGAAAGGTAGAAGTCTGGACTATAAAAACAGCTGATGACATTTTAGGCTCAGTAACTTCCCTGCACTTAAGTGTGACCGTTTCAATGTGACCATGCTCTAATGTGATTATCACCATTTATGCTGGCTTGGTGCGCTTGCAAGGAGCCAAAGTGTCTTCAGTACTGCTCTCTTTTGGCCCCCGCCAACTGCTGACCCACATCAAAGCCTTGAGCATGGGTGCCAAAAGCTCCAGACATGATAAACTCTATGTGGAAAATATGCAAATCATCATCAGGAAGAAATTTTCATTTCTGAACCAGTAGTTTGCAGTTTAATCCTTTCGTCTTGAAGATTTCATTTCCTTGGAGAAGGGGGAGGAAGGGGAAGGATAATCACTCTCTAGTTTCATTTCTGTTGTTGCAGAGCCCTGATACTGAGATCCCATTTCTCAAGCTTTTTTTGACTTTGATAAAAAGCTGTGACTTGCTGAACTTGCTCTCACTTTAAGCAGAGTTATAGAATTATGGATTCCCAGACAAAATGATTAATATCTCTATGCCTTGCTTTCCCTTTACTTATGTGTGGGAACGCAATAAGCTCGCTTATAAAGTGTTTTTATGCAACTTCTATCTAAAAACACTAAGATTTTTTTTTTTTTGTCTCATAAACTTCCAGGAGAAATGGCTCAAGATGATCTTTGCCTTGCTCTGATAGACACAAGAAGTAATACAAGTCAACTAATTTGTGTTTCTGCTGTATTTGATGACAATAGTTCATATTGAATAGGAAAGAAAAAAATGCTTTATGGCCTTCATACATTTATTATATTCTTTATCATAATTTGAAAATCTGTTGCAAGCCAACACTTTATGTTCTGGATACAAAAACCTTTAGTTGGAAAGAAAATTTGTGCTTAGAAAAATGCTAAGTCATTTTAATGGCTTAGAAACCGGGGCCAAACTTTTAAAGTCCCATGGGAAAGCTATGATAAAGCCAAAAAATGCATATTTTGGTGAAATTGTACAGACCAGATGTTTAAGCGACATACCACAATTTTACAATTTTCCGTGGATCAGCTGCACTGTGGTTATTATTGTCGTGGTCACTTCTAGTCCACACTCAAAAAAATGTAATGAAAGTTACCTTAATGACCTTAGTTACTGATTAAGACAAGACAGAGGATCCCACACCAGTGACAGAATAAGAGTTCACAAGGGTGGTCTCTGTACGGTAAATCTGTAAGCCATGGAATATTGGTTTGATATTTGACCACTCAGCCTGGGAAGAAGAGCACGAGCCCGCTCCTCCTTTCTTTTACCACGCATCCCCAAAAGATGAGTTCCTAACTCTGGTGTTGTCATCACCTCTTAGATAGGGAATATCCTGAATATCCTGAGGGCTGCTGACCCAAGTGCAAAATAAAATCTAAACTGGTATTTCAGTAGTGAAGTGTCAAGGGTTTTCAGTAGTCATTCTAAGTCAGCGTTCATGTTTTCCAGGCATGGATATGCTGGCTGTCAGGACTTCCCCTTCCTTGCCCTCTGCACACACTCACAAGAAAACATTAGATATATGATGATTTCCTTGAAGAGAATAACATAATAAAAACTAGATGCACCAATTGCAGAGAAAGGAATATTGATAAAAATTAATTATACAGAGGCAATGTTTTTACTTCCAAGACCTCTTGCTTTGCTCAAAGATCCAAATTTCAGTGCTTGAGGCAGCAAGGGCAATAATATGCTTCGTCCATCTGCTTTTCACAAGTAGGAAAACAAGGAGAGTGAAGGAGAAGAGTTGTACCGTGGTGGCATGTTTTTCTTATTGCACATTGTCTCTCACCTTTGGATGGTTTGCTCCAGTTTTCCCCAAGTGATTGGTTTATTTCAAATTTCTCCTCTCTCCCCTTTTTGTCCATCAAACACCAAACCTGCCTCTCTAGATGGCAATCCTCCCTTATTCCTGCCCTTTGTTCCGGAAAGCTCCCTGTTAGTCCTTAGTGTTCCTACCCCCTGCCCAAACTCCTCCCTGACCCTGCCTCTTACTGCTGTCAATCCCCAGTCAACCCCAGCTTCAGGCATAGAAGTTTCTATGTTCCTCGATGCCCTATTGATTCTCTCAAACTCTCCTTGCCTTCCCCCATTGGTTTTAGCTCTGCAAGTCGCTCCTCTAGCTCCTCCCTTGTACCATCCTTGTTGGTGAAGAATTCTACCCACTCCTTATACCTCCTCAGCTTAAAACACTGTGTAAAGTGCTGCTTTGGGTCCTTTGTCCCTGAGCCTTCCTGGGTGGTAAGCTACCTTAAGAACCACACCAAGGGTCCTTCCGTCCTCTTTGTCCTGATCGTGGACACTGTGACACCAAGGCTGTAGAGAGCAGAGGCAGCCCTGCTCTGCACCACTGCTTGGGTGGTTCGTGGTTTGGGGACGGCCACTCTTGGGGGCTGGAGTGAGGGGCTGGCTGGGGAATTCTCGGGTTGCGTCATTGTACCCTGCTAAGGAAAACATAGTATGTTAGGCATTTCCTGAGGAACTGATTTCCCAGTATTTCTGCCCCTCTAGCACTCAGACATCATTTCCCATGCTGTGTCAGATCGCTGCATCCAGCTACATCAGGTTGTCTTCTCCTAAACTGTCAGACATCCCTGTAGGGAGAGCAAACCACAGCAAATGCTCTGATCTACACTGCTTGATCGTGTCCTCATTGCCTTTTATCTGTGGATAAGGCTGGAGTGCCTTCTGTTTATTTATTCATTTATTTCTCTCCTGAGACCCTTCAGAGATTTCTGGTTGATGATGATTTGTTTGATGCAAAAACCTTTGAAATGGGGTCCTGGAGTAAATTTTATGTTACGAAGAGAATGAAAGAATAGAATGAAGTCAGTGCTAAAAGAAGCCAAAGGCTTCTTCAGAAAAGTTCCAGCTTTCTGTTCTATGGCTATAGATTTTCAACAGAAAAACAGGCAGTATTAAAAGAATGAACAAAAAAACAAAAGCATTTCGAAGAAGACGTAAAAAATAAAACATGTCTTTAACAATGGTTTTTATAATTTAAGCATAACAGTTTACTCTACTGAAGATCTATTTGAGAGTTTTTACCTTTTAAATAACATTAAAAATTACTGGATTGAACACTACCTCTGAGCTAGATAAAACCCATAATAATTTTATTAATATAAGACAAAATAACTTCTGCGGCTGAGCTTTAAAATATTACCCTCACAGCAATTGCAGAACTTTTTTAATGTTTATTTTATATTCTGGGTATAAGCAAGCAGTTATGTATTTGCAAACATCAGAAAGTAGCTATGTGGGAGGAACAAATTTTAACTAATCCTGGTGCCATTCCCTGTGGCTCCCATTTTAGAACTGGGCAATTCCCAAGCTTAGGCTGTCTTCAGATGTAAAACACAATTCTCTGAAAGTTCATAAAATCATAGAATGGTTCGGGTTGAAAGGGATCTTAAAGATATTCTTGTTCCAAGCCATGGGCAAGGACACCTTCCGTTAGACCAGATTGCTCAAAGTACCATCCAACCTAGATTTAGAGGGTTGTTTTTTCAACTTCCTCAGTAACAAAGACTCATCCACTGTACCCTGCAGTGGGGTTAAGTGTGAATTTCTCCTGTGACAGCAAGATACTTCCTGGATGGGTTTTTATTGGAGACCTTTCAGGAAATAAGTCACAAAAGAATTTTTCTCTTTTAATGTCCTACTCATCATGTCTCATGGGAGAGTGCATTTCATTAATTTGTACTCCCTGTTGTTTTGTCTTGGTTTTGGTGGGAACAAGGTAATTTGAGGCCTGAATGACATAATTTTTCTGTCCATGATATGTTAGAAGGTTGATTTTCTATCAGTTCAAATACTTTAACCTGCTTCACAATATATGGCTTGTCCTGGGGGAGCTAAGTCATTCTTAACAAAATTTCCAGCTGTAGGCACTGCAAAGCCTCTACAATTCAATATTGAGATTTGGACCAGGCTTCTGTCAAAGACTCCCTCAAGCTCATTAATTAGCAACTTAGAAATTTGATCTGTCAAGCATATGGCTTAAATATGGAGATGTGGTGTGACCAAATTCCTACTCTCATATAGTTAACTAAAGTTCCTGCCAGAAAGCTAGGATTGCAGTCTGAAATGAAGTATCTTGGAATACTTTGATTTCTGAAGTATTGTATGGCTTGTCTTATTCCAGTAGTTACATCAAGCAGTTAATCTCTTTCCTGGATGTCCAAGTATGAGAATATTTCTAATAGCTTGGAATGAACTGGTCTCTTCCCTAGTGGTTTTGGAGGGTTGGTTTTTGTCCTTTTTTACACTCCCAAGATAGCCTCTGCTTTCAGTGATCACAGTGTTAAAATTTAACTGACTACATCTGCAGTGGTACTATGTATCCTTTATTCACATATCTTCATGCTTCTAGCATTTCTGAGAGCTAACTCGGCCTTCTCCTGTGTGACTGTCAGCTCTAACAGAAGAGTGCATTGACAGCTGGATGTATTGCTTGGTAGATAATAATATCTTTCACATACAAGCCAGCTTGGCAGAGGATTTTCATATCTTTTCATGTTTCCTTTAGTCTCTTCCAGTTGAGAATCTCATATGCTAGTTTATTTTCATATTTCCAATGTGTAAAGTTGTCTAGATCAGGAAGCAACTTTATACATCTCATTTCATTACACATGACACTGCAGACTCAGTAGCATACATTGAATTCATGCTGAAAATGACTTTTAGCCATATTGTGGAATAACAGAATAGTTTGGGTTGGGAGGGACCTTAAAGCTCCCCAATCCCACTCCCTGACACGAGCAGGGATACCTTCCAGTAGACTGGGTTGCTCAGGGTCCCCTCCAACCTGGCCTTGAACACTTCCAGGGGAATGTTTTCATTTCAAGCGATTCTCCTGATGTGTTTTGAGATGTCATTTAGGTGAATCCAGTAACTCTTTTATGGAACATATTTATTATTATTTACATTCACATAACAAGGATTAAAAGATATTGAATGAGATTAGAAGATGCTCACTTTAAAAATCCCAAAACTAAGAATAAACTAAAATAATTTCTGAAAAGGTACTTGCTATAAAAATTCTGTTCTTGGGGGTGCCTGTGAAGCCGTTGGAGCAGATGAAGCATTCAGTCCTTCATACCTCAGCCAGTTGCAATCTTGTCTCAATTTTGTTTGTATTAAATTTCAAATGTATTCAGCAAGTGGCTGTTGGGAACAGATGGGGCTGTGATTGTGACCTGCCACAGCTTCTGTCAGGCTGCCTCTGTGGGTTATGGATGGATGTGGGTGGATTTACATACATACATAAGCTCTGAGCTAGAGACAGCATTGAGTGCCTCAGAGCAACTCCCAGACACGGCTCCCACTGCCTGTTTTCCCCTGGAAACAAGCTGGAACCAACCTGTTCTGTGATATTACAGAGGTATGGCAATGTTTCCCTGGTAAAGGTAAGGAGGTAAAAGTCATTAAAGTCATTGTCCAAGACTTTGAGCAGGACAAATCTGCAACACTGGGTATAGCCTTGCAGTACTTGCAGTACTTGCAGTACTTGCAGAAATAGAAAATGCATTTGTTTCTTGGACCCTACAACACTGCTTTTTAGTGAGATGATATCTCATTATTTGCCCCAGACAAAGAAGATAAGAACTAAAACATACCCTGAAGAAGAGCTTTAGAATAAAAAAGATGGAAGTGGATCCGGAGCCCGCAGAGCCAAAAGCAGTCCCAAACAATTCAGGGCACACACAATGGAAACAAAACCTCAACCTGTGCCTGCTTAAATCTGCAAATGAGGTGCACAAGAGTGAGCTGCAAAATGAGATGACAAAGAAAAAAGAAGGTGTACAAGCATGGAGAGGAAAGAAGACTGTCAAATTCAACACTACATTCTGAAAGAGGTTAGAAGTTTGAGAATGCTGCTATCAATGCTGTTTTAAATAAGGACAAGGTTATAGATTTACTGGACTATTCTGAAAAAGTGAAAATCTGTGAACTGAATACCATCCTATAGTTTATAATGAGAGTTATTGGAGCCTTGGACTTGCTATGCAACTGGGACTTGTACATGGAGGAACATTTAAGCCTTGCAACAGGATACTATTCTGATCCACCGATGTGTGGGTCATATCCAAGTACAAGAGATAAAGGAGAATAAAGAAAATGTGTGAGGTGTCTGTATCTGAGGCTTTGGAAAATTAAATTTGCATTCATGTTGTATAATTTATTTATTTAGAAAGAAATTGTGAGATATGGACACTGAAGGAGAGAGGTGTAATTAGGCAAGAACAAAATAATTAAGACTGATCAAAAATCAGCAAAAGGGTGAAATGCTTGCTCTGGACCGAAAAAAAACCCAAAAAAACAAGAAAATAAGACATGGCATACTATGTACTCTTTTACCTATTAAAGGGAAAAAAAGGTAATATTTTCTATGTGAAAAATTTGAGATTTGATGTAAAACTGATTTTCCACAAGAGAACAAAAATTAGAAAATTTGAAAATTGAAATATTTATTCAGGATGGTTCTGATGTCTCCTCTCTGTGCAGGTAATTTTTTGAAGAGATTTCCACAAAATGAAAAACAGAAATTGTGGTTTGCTTTTTTTCCCAACCCTGTTTTGGGAAACTCCCTTTCTCTCTAAAAGAATTGACACTAAGAATTTTGGTTTTGTGGAAAAAACCAAAACCCAAGAATCCCTTTTCTCAAAGAGTTCTACTGGCCAGTAAAGTTGTCATTCTGCTTTTCTGAGCTGTCATATGACAACAAGTGCAGCATGAATTATATTTATAATTATTATGTTCTATTACTGGGGAAGGAATGGTTCAGCTCCCCCAGTTCATAATGTTCTCTGCTTGTGACATGTCCTGTCCCTTACCTTCTCTAAAGCCGTTTTGAATAGGTTATTTTTAGTCTTACTGTATTTCTTCTTGCTGCCTGCACTTTCAAGCTTCCCTCTGACTTTAATTAAAGTGTCCTTAGGCTTGTGCATGTAAAAAGCTAACAAGTTCACCCAGTCAAGATCTCTCCTAATTCTAATGCAAAGTAGGAGTTCAAGTGAGGAGAACATCAAAGAGTTTTTATGTGACATATGAGAGCTTGACACTGTATTTTGACAGGCCTATTGCAGAATACACGATGCCACTGAAATATATTTTAAAAGTAATATCCCAGCTTTCACATCATCCACAAAACAAGCCTATGGTGCAGAGAGCAAGCTGTACAACATGCTGCATAGAGCAAAAGACAGTGTTTGGCATGTTACTGATGTGTTATATAAACAGTGGTAAGATCCAAAATGCAACGACTTCTGGGTTTGCTTCTTACATGTAGTGGCACTTACAGATGTACCAAACCCACAGGCTAGTTCTTCAAATGTTAATGCCTGCAGTGCAGCTGCTTTGAAAAGTGGTACTGTGGACCTTCTCCATTACACAACAAACAGACTTTGTCACAGGATGAGATAAGACTTTATGTGCAGCCTTTCTGGGAAGGAATATGGGAAAACCACATTTTTGGTAGGTGTGGCACAGGCAGAAGGTGCAATACAACCTCATTAGTCTAGGAATCTATGCACAAAACCCAGATTATTTTAACCAAAATCACCTTTATAAAAACATAAAGCCATTAAGGTTTCAAAATATCTTTGAGGTCAAGTCCATCCACCGAGCACCCAACTTACTCACTACTGACCCACCTCCTTAAGTGCCACATCCATGCAGCTCTTCAGTCCCTTCACAGATGGGGACTACACCACTGCCCTGGGCAGGTCCTTCCAATGCCTGACAACCTTTTCAACAAAGAAATTTGCCCCAGTATCCGGTTTAAACCTTGCCTGGCACAGCTTCAGGCCATTTCCTCTCCTCCTGTCCCTGTTCCCTGGGAGCACAGCCCGACCCCCCCGGCTGTCCCCTCCTGTCAGGGAGCTGTGCAGAACCAGAAGGTCCTCCCTGAGCCTCCTTTTCTCCAGGCTCAGCCCCTTTCCCAGCTCCCTCAGCTGCTCCTGGGGCTCCAGCCCCTTCCCCAGCTCCATTCCCTTCCCTGCACACTCTCCAGCCCCTCCGTGTCTCTTGTCCTGAGGGGCCCAGAGCTGTCCCCAGCACTGGAGGTGCCTCAGCAGTGCCAGCCCAGGGGACGGGCCCTGTCCTGGGCCAGCTGGGTACTCTGGTGCTGGGAAAGGCCAGGTGCCATTGGCCTTCTTGATCATATGAGTACCCTTCTGTCCATGATCACAATAACTGTTATCACAATAACCTGTAGTTTCACTCTGCTTAGAGTTTTAGACGTGTTTTGAGGCTGTGAACTGAGAATACTGGTTTAATTTTAGGCTGCACTTCATACACTCCAGACTGAAACTAGATCATGCCAAGTTCTTGAATTTTTTCCCACTGGTCTGGAAGAAGAATCAGAGGTGACTAGCTGATAAATCTGCAGACATAAAAACATAGAATTATAGAATGGTTTGTGTTGGAAGGGATGTTAGAGATCATTTAATAATTACTGCTTGTAAACTAGTTGTGGAAGAAGGGAAGCTGAGAATAAGAAAAAGGAAGAAGGAAGGATGAATATGTTTAGTGTGTATTATTAGAGCCAAAGCAGACACATGTTTTATACTGAGAGCTTTCCTCTTTCCATGGAACGTTTGCTGCTGTTGCTAAAATCAGAGTTTTCCTGGAAAAATACACGGTTTGGTTGAGTTCTTGAGATACTGCAAATAAGACTGAGAAACAAACCGAGACGTGTGAAGGAAACTTCAGTCAGAAGCATGAGGGGTTCATTTCCTGGCATTAGCTTTATTATAACTCACCACCATCAGCAGTGTCGTGACTGCCCTGCAGTTAGAGCAGACACGACAAGAGCAGGAACGTGTGAATCAAGCCCTGTGGGTGTGTGGATGACTGTACAGGCCTCCAGCATGATGAGCACCTTTCGTCTCACCATTCATGGTGCCACTTGGCACTCAGCAGTGACTTCTGCAGTTGCAGGATCAATATCCCGAGTGAGAAAGGAAAAATGCAAAAGAGAAGGAGCAGCAATGCACAGAGTAATAGGCAAGGGAAAGAACAAGGTCTACAGTGTGAAAAATAATGACTTATTTGTTTCATTAGTTGCACAGAGGCAACCAAACATCCTTCTGGTCAAGGGTGATATTTCTGTGAGATTCTCACAGCATGTCATCTGCAATTCCTGCATGCCACTGCCCATATGTGTGCAATGTTAACAGGAAAATTATTTCACCTACTATATTGAAGCTTAAATATTTAAAGTAGCTTAATTTCAGAGCATCTGAACTACCAAGCAGTCACTTTCCTGAGAAAAAATTAGGATTGAACACCAGAATTTCTCTGTACTGCCTCACAATTCAAGCCAAATTGAGGAAATAACCACCAAATTTTGTTTTGTCCTCAACCTTGCCTGAGAAGAGTAGTGATCTTCTCAGAATTGAATAGTAGTACAAAATATGTTTGGAGGCAAAAATAATGTGCAGAGACTGGAAACAGTGTCTCATATCTTAGAACATCTTAGGCACCCATTTATTAGAGCTGCATTTACCTAAACGTATCTCAGTGAGGATTGTCTTGTAAGGACGGAATGACGACAGCACTGCAGTGATTGTTACAGCCACAGGGCCTCCTTGAATGGCACAGCACAACATACTGTACTTAATGTTGACACTGTTCAGCAAAACAATTATTACAATCAATTTGACTTCTAATGTGACTTCTCTTGTAAATCTCTGGGTCATTAACCTTAACAACATCAATGTACTGTCAGTATCCAATTCCACCAAATTAGTGTCCAAGGTAATAGGAGAAGGAATGTATTAATGTGTTATCAGTGACTAATAAAGACAGAAATCCTCTAATGTGCTATGAAGAACAGCTGAAGCATGCAAGGGAAGAGGAAATACATGAAGTCAGGGCAGCAGACACCTTTGGTGGTGTATGTCAGGTTGTCAGATTAGGTGGCAAACCGATTGACTTCTTTACCATTGAATCAAGGGGAGCAGGGATGGGGATGGTCCATGGCATATGGTCTAAGGCAAATTTCATGAAGTTCAACCAGGCCAGGTTCTGGGTTCTGAAGGGTCACATGCCTCCAAGCTGGGGCAGAGGGGCTGGAAAGTGTCTGTCAGGAAATGCCCTGCTGGTGCCAGGAGTCCAGGAGTGCCCAGGAGGGCAAGAGGCCCATGGCCCCTGGGCTGTCCCAGCCATGGTGTGACACAGCCCCAGGACAGGGCCCGTCCCCTGGGCTGGCACTGCTGAGGCACCTCCAGTGCTGGGGACAGCTCTGGGCCCCTCAGGACAAAAGACATGGAGGGGCTGGAGAGTGTGCAGGGAAGGGAATGGAGCTGGGGAAGGGGCTGGAGCCCCAGGAGCAGCTGAGGGAGCTGGGAAAGGGGCTGAGCCTGGAGAAAAGGAGGCTCAGGGGTGACCTTCTGGCTCTGCACAGCTCCCTGACAGGAGGGGACAGCCAGGGGAAAGTCTGCAGCCAGGGGGACTCTTCACCCATTTAAAAGGTGAAAAGACAAGAGAACATGGCATCAAGTTGCACCAGGGGGAGTTTTGATTGGATATTCTTATTATTCATGGGAAAGGTTGTCAAGCATTGGAAAGGCCTGCCCAGGACAGTCCCCATCCATGAAAGGATTGAAGAGATGTATGGATGTGACACTTGGGGACATGCGTTAGTGGTCTTGACAGTGCTGGGGGAGCAGCTGGATTTGATGATCTTAGAGGACTTATCCAAACTTATTTTTTCTGTGATTCTGCATTTCTATATGGCAAATGAATGGCGCATTTCATTTCAGAGTGGTCAAAAGAGCTCTTCTTCACAGTTTTATTTCATATTCCAGCAGATAAGAAGCTGCACCATATAAAATCACCAGGTTGTACTAGAATGAAAAGGATAACACCTAACTATGAAACTACTAGATTTTTTAGCCTCCATCATGAACCATAAGGTAGCTTGCACTTCGGAGAACTGAAGTTACACTGGGCTGATAAAAAAAGACTTTCCATCAATGCCATCCAATTTCTCTTCCAGCTGGCAGGCTCTAAGTGACCTGTCCCAGTATTGTTGGAGACTGCTCTTTACTGAGACCAGAAGTGTCACAGCCCATCACATCCAGCACCATGAAAGGAGCAGTATGTGTTCACAGCCCAGCAGGAAAGGGAACACCAGGCTCTGGAGGGAGCTGGAAATCCACTGACAGGGAGCAACACCCCGTTTGAGGGTGACTCCTGCCAGTTTGCATTAGCAAAGTCTGGCAGGTGAATGTGGCATGACACAGGCACAATTTGGATCCTCCCTAATGCCCTAAAACATTGGCCTTTATCTGTAATTACTCATGGTAAACACATTCCTCTCTTCCAATAAGCTGTATTTAGAGGGTTGCCATGGCACAATGTTTCAACAAATGTCACTCAATAATAATAAAGAAAACCTAAGAAAATATTGTATTCATTCTATATTCCCAAAGTTCTTATGGGCTATAAACCAAAATTATTAATTCCACACCAAAACAGAAATCCTTTCAAATCAAACTTTCAAGGCAGGGGAAAGGGGCATGAAGAAATAATAAGTTTAATTATGAAGGCAATATTTCTTGAACAAAGTAAATTAAGCACTTCATTTGGGGATTGGCAGGATCATCAGGTTAATACCTTTTTCTGTAAAATAACTGCTACAGGATTTTAAATTGTATCCTATAATTAGGATTCTTGTCTTGAGGCTGAAAAACATGGTTCTGTCTTCTGGCAGGGCACTGCCCCTGATGCTTAATCTCTATTGTGCAAATCCATACACAAAGGTAAAGAAAATCAATAGTAATAATAAAATGATTCTTACATTCTGGTAAAGCTGATACTAAATATACAAAAATACAAGCAAATTATTAAACCAAGTTTTATATTTCTAAGAACTTTTGTCCTGCACTGTTGGTTAAACCCCATGGTTATTTATTTGCTAAAAATTCCAATTTTCTTCTACCATGGAAGCTTGATGAAACATGTAATTGAAAACTCATAATGAGTGAAATTTTAACCACCACAGTGCTCAAAAAAGCAAAAAAGGGAAAGACAAAAAATCCTCTGGTGTGATAGCCTGATGCCAGAAGAATTGACAAAATGCATGTGAAGTTTTTGCTTGCAGTTAGGCTTACAATTAGTCTCATCAAATCTGATTAGTTTAATCAGACCAGACATCTAAGTGATAGGTGACTAAACTGAGATATCTAAATAATCATCTTCTACAACCAATAGCTTTAGATAAATTGCCTGAGCTGCAATGAGGGGCATGAGGAGTTGCAGTTATCTGAAGTAGGTAAAGCTTTGTGTATCTATCTATATTCGTGGAGGAAGGAACTGAGATACCTACTTTAAAATTGATTAAATCTTATGAATAAATACAGCTGTGAGAAGAGTCATACTTCTGGTCAGTTATCTTGTAAGGTGGGCCAGTAGCATGCTACAGAGTGCTCAGGTGACAGTCACAGAAAATACGTGTACATAATTAACCATAATATAAAAAGGGCAATAAATGATGGTGCACACTTTTTTTTTTATTTTTATTGTGCTGTCATGGGTTACAGTTTTGATCTTCTCTCTCTCCTGGACGCTGAAGTAGTGTGGAGTTTGCCTGATCTTCATCTTTCCTTCCTTACATCTTTTAATTCTACAAGAACACAGAGTTTGACACTCATATTGTTCTTTGCCTTGTGCTCCGTCTGTGAGAGAAATGAAGGCAACAGCTCTGCTATCAGCAGTGGGTAGGCTAAGAACTGGGTTTATTTCAGAAGATCTGATGATGAAGAAAGTTGGGTGTTTTTCTAAGCCACGTTCGTGGTGGGGACTAGTGTTAACAGGTAAGAGTGACAACTAGACATCTGAGAACGTGTTATTGCGTAAGACCCAAATGTGGGAAGATAAGGGAGGATATACTCAGTTTTGAATTAGATGAAGAAACACAGTGGATTTTCAGCATGTGTACAGCCTATCATTTTGATTTGTGTTTCTGTCACTTAAAGAAAATAATTCTGTTTTGTTTCATGGAAACTTATCTATGGATTAATTGGTGTGCCAAATGTTGTAATACCCAGTGTGCGATTAGTAGTTTCCTTCAGTATAATAATTTCTGAACATTGGGTGTTATTGCTTCTTGAGGTTCAGCCTCTTTGCACCACTCAGCTGCAAAAAGACCTGAAATCACTGGAAAAGACCGAATAACACAAACCAGCAGGTTGATGTACGCTAATCTGAAATGGCATAAACCAACACTGCTGTTGAAAGATCTCCCATCGTTTATCCCTACCCAGGCTGGGCAATCCAGCCAACAAAAACCCAAGCACTGAACTGATTTGATTTTAATCTCCCTTAGCCTGTCGGGTGTGCGGTTGCACAGTGCTTGTGTTGGCAAGTAGAAGGAGGTGCCACAGGGATACAGGAGAGTGAGGATCACTCCCAAATTCCTGCAGTGGCTCCTGCACCAATAGTGGGCACTGCGCTCACGCTGCTACTGTGGGGTTGTGTCTGGAGAAGCAGCTGCAAAGGGAGCACTTTTCCCACCCTGAAAATTGGCCAAGCTGCAATTTGCTGCTCAGAAAGAGAAGTGAACTCCACCAGCACTGAATCTTCAAGGCCAAGAAGGGCTGCTCTACTGAAATAGAAAATAACTTCTGAAATAACTCCGTTAGTCAAACACAAATTAGTGGGCTCCATCCAGCAGTGACTGAATACATTTTTTATTGCCTGCGTTATGCCAGAGGTCAGACTCAACGAGATAATCCTCTTTTATGGCCTTAAAGTGTATAAAACCAGATAAAATTAATCCAGAAGACACTCTCGTGCCTGTTGATGCCTAGCAAGATATCTACTCTATCTGACGTTGGGTATTTGGGGTCATTTTAATTCACAGGCTTTTATTTTTCTTCCATTATTGGATTTTCTGTCCTTGCAGCTCTCAGCCTTTATGGCTTATAGGCAGAAGTAATGAGTGAGTAATGTGAGCAGCATCTTTCTTTGCTCTCTCTGCCAAGCTGGACCACAGCCACAGTCTCCTTAGTTTTAAAGGGTTTTAATTTTCTGTGTCCATGAGGAGAGTCAGAACATTTCCTGGGCAGAATACAAACTACAACAGGTCAAGGGCCTTTGCTCTAATACACAGCTTCTCTGAAAGAGGGATCCCACAAGGTATTTGGCCCAGTTTTCCCGTTTTGAATTAAAATAAAAGCAAAACTTTTCATCTCCATCAAGGTCAAAAGTTTGTTTAATGATAAAATGTTTTTGTTTTTTTTTAATGTGGACTGAATGTGATGTTTTGTTGTATGCTTCTTTTATTATACTTTTGTTGTACCTCATCACAGCAGCATATGGATAATAATGCTTCTTGACAGGTAATAGTTATTTTTCCTTCCGACTCTCAGCAAATATAAACAAGTGCTACTTTTTTTGTTTGTTGTTTTTGTTGGTTTTTTAACAGAAATCAAAGAATAAGTGTCTTGCCTCATAATACACGTTAAGTCAGTCTCAGAGTTGGGAACCAAACATACATGAACTTGACGCCCTGTCTAGATCTGTAATCAAAGCACCAACTGTCAGTAAATTAAAACTTTAGTACAACAAATATATGTGAAAAACATGTGAGTCTTTGGGTAGATGAAGCAAATTTTTTCTGGAAGTCTCCACAATACATTTTTTTTTTTAAAAATTATGTTTAATTTTAGATCTTTCTGCTAGAAATGCATGACCCATTTCCCAAGTACAAAAAGAAACGTGGACAGTCAAAGAATACCAACTTGTGGAAATAAATGAGGGGAGTCTTGGCTATCAATTACACAGATCCTTTGTCACAGCTCAAGTGTGTTCTTTTGGCCAGTGAATGAGATGGTTTTCTTACTAAGTCAGGCACTGGCAGAGCTTTTATCTTCATCATTTTAATGGAGCATGTCCATTATTTGAGGAGTTTATTTCAGAAAGGGGGCCAAGTTTGGAAGGATTAAGTTCCAGCTAAAGAAACAAACCTATATTGCTTGGGGAGGGATCTGGGGGAAGGAAATTGATGCAGCTTTCTATGTGCCTACTCATTTCCAAGTCCGTCATGAGACATGACATGACAAAGGCTGTCAAATGTTTAGCACAATAAATGGAACCACATTTTAAACACAATAAAACCATAAAAACCTAATGAAATCAGCCTCATTTAAAGCCACCCAGCTTTAGCAGAGCACAGTAGAAATTTTGTAATAGAAAAGCAAAATGAAAGAATAAAAGGCACTTATTTTACATATATATATGTACATAAAATCCCAAACATCTATACAGGCGTGCAAACACAGGACTATTAGCAGAAAAAAAAAAAAGAAAAAAAAAAAAGAAAAAAAACCCAAAAAACAAAAAACAAACAAAAAAAAACCACCAGCAGATTTAAAGTTATTACTTAAAAGGCAGTAGTAGAAGAAGATGTGTGCTCAAGGGAAGAAATCTCCAGAGCGGAGGTAAAGATCAAGGGAAGAAACAGGCAACACCTGATGGTGAGCTCTACCCCTAAAGAAATGTGGAGCATCAGACTGGTCTTCATCTCCTTGTGAGCCAAAGCCAATATTAAATGGTTATGAGATTTTTGTCTGCAACAAGGAGGAAGATTCTCCCTCTGACCACTCATTGTGCTCTTTCAGTGAGCTTAGCAAAGGAAATAGCTGAGGACCAGAGAAAAAGAGTTTTTTTCTGTATCTGTGAGGAGGATTCAGAGATGCTGTCTGCTTTGAGACTGCACAAATACCTTATCTTCCAAAAGAGGCCAGTGTACAGATGGAATAAGAGGTGGGGGTCATGGGAGAAGAAGCAGCAGGGAAAGGTAGTAGATTCATTTCTGTGGTTCCCACTGACAGGACAAGGGCAGTGAGCCAAAACCATAACACAGGAAAAGCTTCTTCACTGTGAAGGGTCCCAAGCACAGGAACAGGCTGCCCAAAGAAGCTGTGGAGTCCACTTTTCTGGACATACTCCAACCCTATTTGGACATGATCCTGTGCAACCTGCTTGAGATGAATCTGCTTTACACAGGGAAGGTGGGCCTTTATGATCTCCAGAGGCCAGTTCTAGCACCAACCATTCTGTGATCTGTGTCCTTGGAGAGGACTTTTCTCCACAGCTGTCTTGCCTACTCCTGTTGGTCCACAGCCCAGACAAACAGTGTTCCTTATGATCATAATTACCCCCAAAAAACAAAAATTCCCAAAGCTGTGGTGGAATAGGCATATTAAAGGGTTTCAGTATGAGCTTATGTCCAGGTTTGATTACCTGATCACCAACTTGAGATGCTAGAAATGCTGAAACTGAAGACTGGTAAATATATTATTGAGAGGTATTTTTATGTTACTGGTTCAGAGAGAAAAGAAAACATTTCAATTCTCTGAAAGCAAGTGTTTTTAGTTTAAATGTCTGTATGTGTATATATTTAGAAAAAGGTATGATTGATACACTTTGGTCTTACCTTCAGCTAAAGGAAAAGGAAAGACTCTGCTGGAAGCAGTACATTTGTCTTTATCTTCTACCAGTAAAAGGTTTCTCAGGGAGACTTATAAACAATTCTGTAGGTTAAAAGGACTCCAGGGTACATCTAACATAACACTGACAGCCCAGACTGGAGAGCCATAAATGACTTCTCCTTCTCTTCCATATGTCCAAAATTAAGTGCAGAAAAGTTTGATGCACCTCTAAAACTTTGAAATGTGTGTGGCCTCTGAAAAAAAATATTTCCCCAGAATACATCATGGAGTTGCATGGTGAAGAAATGGCTTCATACATTCCTAATATAGAATGGAAAAGTTTTTAAAGCTGCTGCCATCTCTGCACCTCAATCCCAAGGGGTACAAGAAGGGAAAATAGGCCAATGGGTATAATCTAGCACTCCCTTTCCATAGTTTCTTTCTAATACTGACTTCAGGGCTCAGAGACCAGAGGAAAATCTTTTCCTGTTTGTTTCACAGAATCACAGAATGGCCTGTGTTGGAAAGCAGGTTCGTCTCACTCCACCCCCTCCCACTTTCCACTCATCCGAGTTGCCCCAAGCTCCATTCAACCTGTCCTGGAACACTCCCAGAAATGGGACATCCTCAACTTCCCTGGGCAAATAGGGCCTCATCAACCCTCACAGTAAAGAATCTTTTCCTAATATATCCATGCCATTGGTGTTGTATCATTTGCAAAAATATTAGTTAAATAAAATATAGGCCTATCTGAATCTTAACCAGAAGATATGATGATGATGCTACCTCCTTCTTTAAGATTTATTTTTCTTTACTTTTATAGTATCCTATTTTTGTGTGGCCTGATGGATATGGTGAGTAGCTAGGTCTCCACAGAAACTTTCAATAAATCAAAAGTTTCCAGACTGACAGGATCCTGGAGTCACATTCTTTTCATTTTAGTGAAAATGACATTTTCTGTTGTTGAGGTAACTTTAGCTCTATACTTTTCAGAACAACCAATTTCTTGGAAAGAACTGGATTGAATGTAAATCAGTGTCCTGAAGCAGCCTGCAAATTTTCCAGACATCTGGTCTGACACTTTTAGGTTCCCAGGTGTCATCTCATGGGAAAAAAAAATAGCGGTAAAGATGCCTGCAGTTTTTAAACAATGGCAAGAACAACATCCTGCCAGGAGGCTGTAATGTGATCTTTTTCTCTTAGTTACTTGCTGAAGAGTGAAGTTTTTTTCCTCAAGTCCCTTCCATGGCAGGGGGATCCTGCTCTGTGTGCCACAAAAATACTCAACATTTGCCTGCACAAAGCAAGCAAAGAGAAGCCCTTGGGGCTCCTGCCTTGACAATCTCTCCTGGAAGTGGGACCTACAGAGACAAAAGCCCCACATTACAGAATTTGTTATTCCTCCTGCCATTTCAGTGTTGTAGCAGCATTGCACGTCCAGGTGTCTAAGATGATGGGACCCTTTTCAAACCGTGGTTAGTGTAAGAAGTCCATCAATGATCTAGTCATAGTCAGGAAGAAAACTAGTCAGGACAGTGCTGGGTTCATTCAACATATGGAGGGAAACAAAACTGTAGAGGCTTTCTCAGTGCTGTGTGTGACCTTGCTGTTTGTCAGGAGGATCCCAGCACTGGCTGTGCCACATAATTCTGTCTTCAGAAAGTGTAGAAGGACAACATCCAGCTTGTGCCTTCATGTGGAAGAAATCTGGATGCAAAGACACAGCCCGATACATCACAAACCGTGGTTGTTGCAGGTGTGTTGGACTAGATGGTCCTTAAGGGTCCCTTCCACCAAAACCACATTGTGATTCTCTAATTCCATGCCTCTGTGATTCTCTGATTAAATTAAATGCTCTTCTTTTCAAAGTCTAATGATTTTTTGTGAGTTGCTGCACAAGCTATGCCTTCAGCTTGCAGCCACTATGTTTAACTAGCTTTAACAGACCATGGATTTTGCTTACAAATATTTCAACATAAGGCTTTTCAGTTGTTATGAAATGAGTCAAATGTGACTAGATAGAGCCAGCTGTCATGCAAGCTTCTCCCCATGCTTTTTCCAGGCTGTTGCTGTGTGCAGTACCTATATACCACCATAGAGCGTCTTGGCTGTTACTGCTTTCTATAGCAAGGCTGAAGATATGAGCTGGCCCTGAATGTTTTCAGTCTTAAAGAACTATATTATAGAGTTCCAAATATAGCAGATTCAAAGCAATTGTCACCATAAAGAAGACATGCTGTGCTGGTAAATCAACGGTGTTACTAACAGCTCTGGGAAAAGTTAGACCTTACCCTTCTCTGCATTATCTTTTTGTCCAAATCTCTGGGAGACACTCACCATATTCACAGATAATATTTTAGTACAACCAATTCACCATCATAAGTCTGGTAATGTTATAATTTTCATGGTCCCAAATTCACAAATGACGTGGTTTCAACACTGTAAGTCTGGTTGCATTTGGAGCGAGAGGTACACAAATAGTGAGATTAATTGATTGCTTCAACAGAATGAGGTTCAGAAAAAGCCATTGATACATACACAGCCATTGATATATTCTAGTATCAGAATACATAAGCAATACAACTACCAGGGATAAAACTTAGCCAGTTGGTGTCTTTATGGGAGAGGAGAGGGACACAGTCCACCAGCCATCCCAGGATACAAAAGTGGAGTGTTTTTTAAGCTCCTTTCCCTCTTCAAATTTATTTACATGTTGGGTGTGGGGAAATGTGAGGGTTTTATCTTCTTTTCTTCCTGTTAGAGCTGGGATTAATGCTCAGGATGCAGTTTTCCTCTTCGGACTCAGTGTTTATTACTTCTTATCTATAGTACAGTCTCATGGGCTGTGAGCTCTAACAACAAGGTAGACAATTGAGTACCTCTAACTCTTTCCAAGGTCTTTTAAGCACTAATTACTCAATAACAAGATGACACCTATATTATTTGTACTTTTAACCCAATAACTGACCATCCAAGGTCCACAATGTGAAGCTTTTTCACCCAATCAGAAAAAAACCCACTCAAAACCAACAAGAAGAAGGTGAAGAAGAAGGATTTAGCTAATGCCTTAAATCCTCCATCTTGCCCCATATATATTACTGTATAATAAAACCTTAAATTCTAAGGTTTTCACCCTGTGAGATCACACAGTATTATTCAAACAACATACATATTCAAACCCCAATGCTATCATTCTACTTTAGATGCCTATTCCATGGCCTCAGGTCAAATATAGTACTTGCTTGAGGGTCAGTGTCTTTTAGCACAGAAAGCCTGAAATTTTCAGCCTCCAGAGTTCCAACAGGGAAAAGATAACATTTCACCTGATGTCATTTCATGTCTAGGCGAAGTTTGAGTGTCTTGAGTCACACATGTAAAGCATGTACAGATTTTATTCCATTAGTGTGGGCAATGATGTAAGTGGTAATATGTATTTTTGACTTAATGAAAAAACATGTGGTCATTGGTTAGTATGTTCCTTTGGCTTAGCTCCCACAAGTTCTGTTGTTTAAACAGAGCATGACTGCAACACCTCCATGCCTCTCTATCCTTTGTCTCATTCCTTTCACAGGAACAAGCTTCCTGTGTTCTTCTTCCTCAAGTTGCAGACAGTTTGTTTCTACTGAACTATTGCCAACATGGACTTCTTTTTGAGCTTTGTCTTACAGTATTTTTCCACAGAATGTGAGTTTGGTTAATGGAAACAAACATGCATGTTTTCTGAGGTTAACGAACAGCATCACCTTCTATCACTTTGGAAAATTTTACAGACTTGTTGTCTGGCGAACCTTACAGACAAACATGTGGGGTGATCAGCAAAGGACAACCTCTAATGCCCTAAACCCAGGCTTTCCTTAATGAATTTTATTTTTAACAATTTCTTTTTTCTTCTTTCTTCTTTCTTCTTTCTTCTTTCTTCTTTCTTCTTTCTTCTTTCTTCTTTCTTCTTTCTTCTTTCTTCTTTCTTCTTTCTTCTTTCTTCTTTCTTCTTTCTTCTTTCTTCTTTCTTCTTCTTTCTTCTTTCTTCTTTCTTCTTTCTTCACTGTTATTTCCTGAGACTGTAAATACAGGTTCCATCTATGATAAAATCCACCATTGTAGATGCTTCACTTTTGAAAAAATATTGGTAGAAACAAAAATTTTGGTTTTTAGACTGTCACCAGTGGTTTCACCAAATGGTGAAACAGCATAAAGACTGGTGCACCAAGTCTGTAACCCTGTCATAGAAGGTCACCAAATTTGTCAGGCATGATTTTGCCTTTGTTGACTGTGGCTAAATATAATAAATCACTTTTTTGTTTTTCATGTGTATAATTTCCAAGAGAATCTACTCTAAGATCTGCCTAGCACAAAGGTGAGATTGACTGGTATGTAGTTCTTAGGGTCTTCTGCTTTCTGTTTGTTAAAAATGGGGGTTATATTTCCCTTTTCCCAGTCATCAGGGAATTCACCTGACTGTCATAATTTTTCAGAAATTGTGAATAGTGGCTTAGCAACTCAATCTGCCTCATCTCTCAGGACACAGAAATGAATCTCATCAGGTCCCACAGACTTGTGCACGTCCAGGTGACCTTAGATGGTCTCAAACCTGATAATCTCCAACAGTGGGTTTAGGGTCTTCGTTCTCCCAGTCCCTGGTTTGCATTGTTGGGCCTAGGCAGTGTGCTTGTAGCTCTTGCCATTGGAGACTGAGGCATAGCAGCCATTGCAAACCTCAGCCTTCTGTTTGTCTGAGGCAGACAGGTCTCCTGTTTCCTTACTGAGAGACCCCACACTATCTCTAATTTTTCTCTTACTTGCAACATGTCCCTAGAAGTCCTTCCTGTTTTCCTTAACATCCATGGCCAGACTCTGTTTTAAGTGGGCCATGGCTCCCCTAACCTTTGTCCCTAACTTCCCACACAATCCCACTGTAGTCCTGTCTGGGCACTTGTCCCTTTTTCCACTTCCTGAAAGCTTATTTTTTCTCTCTGAATTTGCACAGCAGCTCCATATCCTTGGAGGTCTCCTGGCATTTTTATGCAATTTCCTAATTTTTGGAATACATTCCTGCCAAGCTTGGAGGAGAGTATCCTATAAATTCAGCCACATTCTTGGGCCTCTCTGCCCTCCAGGGTTCTACCCTATGGGATGCTAACCAACAGGTCCTTGAAGAGGCCAAAGTTTTCTCTCCTGAAGCCCAGGGCAAAGAGCTCACTGCAAGCCCTTCTTGCTGCCCTAAGGACAATTTAGCTAAATTCAGGACTTTGAGTACCAGAGCTGCAGTGGAGCAGTTCTCATCAGCATAGAATGAAACCTCTTGCTTACCTCACTTGCCATTTCCCAATGAACCTCTGAAAGCTGCTGAAACTTTTATAGCAGCTTCTTGCTAGATCCTGAAAACCAGAACTACGCTTCATACACTGTTCAGGTGGAGTGGGCCAACTCCCCTGCTGGGGTAAACCAGAGGCAGCACTTTACATTACTCTACATTTACATTAACCTCTAGGATCTTTCCCCAGCAGGAAACGTGGCCTTTTAGCCTTGGCACCTGTTAGAGTACACATATTCAAGAAAATAAAACAACGGCAAGAGGGAAGTGCATGTAGGCTTGCAGATTTCAAATATTTTTTTACCTCAAACAGAGAACAAAGGAAAAGATTAATGGTGATTTGTTACAAGCAGGGAACAGTTGATAAATGTGTAGGGTTCATGATCTAGTGTAATATATTTTTTTTTGTTTTGCCTGGGGAAAATAAAATAAAATAGATCCAGCTAACAGCTCAGTCGTTTTCCTCTACACCCAGCTGCCCTCACCTGATTGCATCATGAAAAGACTGGCTCACAGGGCGGAAAGTGATGATTTCCAGGTTCAGCTTCCTCACAGGAGGGCAGGTTGAAGATGCTGTTGTTTTCTTTTCTGCCCCTCTGAAGTGCCTCATTCTGGTGTGTCAGCTTGGTGCTGCTCTTTTTTGTGTGTGTGGGATTTCATCTCCCTGCTCTGTGCTCCCTGTTGGATATCTCTAGTGAGATAATTTAGACTTTTGTTTCCTTTTACTCTGGTGACCCCCAGGCACAAAGGTCTGAAAAAAAAATTTAGGATAGATGAATCTTTTAGAATCTTTTAATTTTCTTCTCCGGTCCCTCCATGTTTTGTTGGGGCCTTTTGTATGGTTTTGTTTGTTTGTTTGTGGGGAATTCTGGGAAAGTTGGTGTTTGTTGTTGTTTTGAGAGAAAAAAGATGAGGGAAAAGGACAAAAAGAAAATAAGTTTGTCTTCATATGAAATTGAAAACTTAGCTTAACTGAATTCTTCAGGAATTTAGGGCATGGTTTATTTTAGAAATTAGAATTGGATTTTTTCCTTAATCATTGGATTACCATCATAGAATTTCTTTCCAGTACACATTTTATACTGCTTTTCTTTCTCATTCTTCCCTTTTTAAGCTGCAAGGACTTTCTTTTTGGAGAAGGATCTGAGGAAATTAATGGTACCCATCCCCTCCAAGGAGTGGTGGAATGTTGCCCCCCTCCCCATTCCCCTGTTCTTTTGGTTCCAGATCCTTAGACAATTTCTGTAAGTCAATACTGACTAATGTCAGTGTGGTTCGTCCTTGAGCATAATATATTGGGGAGTGAATGGAGTCCTTATTCTAGTCTCCAGCTGACAATGAGCCCATCCTGGAAGAGGAAGTGATAATTAGCTGCTCTGCTGGCATCCTTAGAAGAAGAAGAAGTAGGGATTGATTTGGCTGTGTAGCCAAAATTGCCTACTTGCCTCTAAACGAAAAATCTGGTCATTGTTTCAGAATAATGCAAGAGGCTGGTGCTGCTCCCATTTAGGCAGTGAAGTGAGATAGATCTTGTGTGGTGCAAGCAAGCAATGGTCCATTGAAGACAAATTCAATAGGTGATCTTGCCTGGTACCAAAGTTTGTTTCAGCTCATGAATTATGCACGAGGCTTACTCATTTTGATCACCATTTCATGCTCCCCACTCAGCATGGCTCAGCCAGCCATGTCACAGGGCAAGGGCACACCAATGTGACAGCGTGCAGCTTTGTGTGACCCCAGCCCTAGCCCAAGCATACTGCCTCTCCCAGCCTCCTGCTTGTCCTGCAAGTCCCTCCCCATCACTACCTACACTGGGTGCAAATATATTTCAGAGAGCACAGGATGAAATGGCTGTGGTTTCAGTTTGGCACTTTCCATGAACAAAAAAAGTCACCACAAAATTTAAATATATAATGAACTATTGTAGTGATCAAAGGAGTCTTTTTTCCTTAATAAAATTCTACTTTTCTTCTTGAACCTTATCAAACTTAACTTTTACCCCCAAAATATTTGTAGGTAGTGTTTATTTCCTGCCAGCTAGCAATATTAGCTAGAACGACAATATTGCAGGAAAATAGTACAAACCACAATAGAACATCCAAAAGCTTGTCTTGCTTTAGCCTGTTTTCTGCACAGCAGGCCCTGCCTTTAATATCACATCTTAACATCTTTTCTCTGGGAAAAACAATAATCAGGCAATTTGGTCACTGTGCCTCTGTATAGTTGCAGGCTCTCAATGGAAAAGGAGGCAAATAATTTGGATTTCTCTTTTAATTGCATGTAGCACTGAAAGAAAGAGAAAGTGGTGAAACCTTCAGATGTGTTCATCTTGTATTTGATTGTACACTGACTTCCTTATGCTCAGAGACACATCATGTTAATGATTAAGCTTCTCAAATGTACAGTATGGGAAAGAAGAGAAAACCAGATTTTTCCCTCAAGAATCCTTTGTGAAACCCAGAGGTGAAAGTGGTAAGGCAAGAATTCCAACAGGGCAACTTACATGTCATGCATGTAACAGAAAACATCTTGTTTTCTGCCAAATGTTCTCTCTGATAAGGTAGCTGAGGTGATTGCCTGTATTGGTGCTCCTGGTTGATGCTGATTTGGGCCGTGTAGGCTAAACCTTTCAGCTTCTTCCCAAAAATTCAGCCTCTTGGTCCCTGGCACTGGACTATGTCCTTCAGTGATCACCCAGGAGATCTTTCTCCACCCTTATCTTCTCTGCCTTATTAATCCCACTTCCATTCTGACAGCTCACCACCATGCCAGTGATTAATACTTTAAAGATATTTGAGCGCAGTGAAGAAACAGAAATACTACAGAAAATCACCCTTGGGAGCACGATGCTGATCACCACTGCTGGATGTTGTCTGCACCATTTGTGGCTGGTGGCAACTCACTGCCTCCAGCATCAGGACCATCTGGCTGTGGCTCCTGAGGTCATAGAGGGCTTTAGACCCTCACAGGGACATCAGAGACGGAAGAGGAACATTAATGGAGGCAGAAATACTGGGGAAAGAGAGACCAACAGATGTGGCTAGAGTAATTACTGTAAAAATCCCAGATCCTTACTACAATCTCTGCCTTATCATTCACTTTCTCCTTGTAAAGTGTGAATTTACTGCTGTGTAAAGTGTTTGAGTGGTAGCTCTGGGGAGCTAAGGCCTATGTCCCTAGGACAGAGGGACAAGAAACTGAACAAGGTTTCCCTCACACAAGCCTGCAAATGTGTCTCATCTCCAGCTGTTCAGCTTGCCCAGGAGCCACAGGGAAGAGAACCCCTTCCAAATAAGGCAGCCAGGGGAATACCACAGCTATTCTGGATCACAGAATCACAGAATAGTTTGGATTGTAGGGGATTCTAGAGCTCATCTTGTTCCACATCCTGCCATGGGGAGGGACTACTCCCTCTATCCAAAGCTCCAAGTGCTCCAAGCCCCGTCCAGCCTGGCCATGGACACTGCCAGGGATCCAGGGCAGCCACAGCTGGGAAACCTGTGCCAGGGCCTCCCAGAGAAGAATTCATTCTCAGTATCCCATCTAACACTGCTCTGTGTCAGTGGGAAGCCATTCCCCCTTGTCCTGCCACTCCAGGCTCCTGTCCAAAGTCCATCTCCTGTAACCCATATACATGTAGAAAGGTAGCAATAAAATTACTCTGAAGCCTTCTCTTCTTCAGAGACTGTATAATCCAAATTCTTTCAGCCTTTCCTCATACCATAATTGCTTCATTGCTCTAATCATCTTTGTGCATATACATAGCCTGCAGTGTAGGTGAGCAGTTGAGCACAAGTTAAAGCACAAAATATTTTAAGTGTAAGGTTAGCTGTTTTTCCAAGTCAGGAATAACAAGCTGGCTACATTTCACACCCCTGGTTTTGATGGGTGGCTAAGCAGCGTTGGCTGGAGCAGATCCTACAGGGAGGTATACAAGGATCCTTCCAGACCCTCATGATTGCACAGTACCCTGAGGGCTTGTTTCAAACCGGTGTTACTTCCACTGGTTGAAAACTGCTTAAATTTGGGGGTGAAAACTGAAGCTGGTGGGCTTCTTTTTTCAGCACAGCTTATCACTGGTTTATTATGTCCAGCAGCTGCATGAACTGGGCTGGATGGCAGCTCATGTTGTCCTGGAGATGGAGCATTATCATTCTGCTTCCAGCTTTGCTTCCCCCAGCCCTGTCGGCATCAGTCACTGCCAGCCTCCCGCACCCCTCTGCATGTCTCAGGCTGTCTCTTTGAATCTCTCCTCCTGGTTTTCCAGCCAGCAGTGGCTGTGGAAGGCTGGCTGCTCAGGCCTGAGCGAGAGCCCCATGCTGAGCACTGAAGGGCCACATGCAGGTCGGCAGCCGTGGCCTTGGCTCCAGTTCTGGGGAGCGGCGGCGCGGGCCAGGGCTGGCACATGGTTCAAATCAAATTCCCATGTTTTATCTTCCCTAGTTGTTTTATTAATGGCTGTTTCTAAGTAGAGCTCCTGAGTTGTGTTCACAATGCACTTGCTAGTTTAAACTCCAGTGTGTTCACATCTCCAGCTGCTTACATGGATTCTGCGTTTCCGTGCCTTAGCTGTCCCTGGGTCTGATTTTTGCTGACTGGAAGCTTGTACGTATCTTTAATTTCCACCAGAACCACTGAGAAGTTGTATGAACCCAAGAAAGCAGCAGCCAAAATGGAATCATGGTGTCATGGTGTTGTATTAATAATAACAAAATTAAGATAAAATTTTGTTTCTTATCCAATATAATTTTTTTGTAAAACAAAGTTATTTCCCACAGCTTGAATACATCCTGTGCTTTTGTGGTACTCTTTGTTTAATTTTTCTGCTTGAGATCAATTAATTTTTCCTTAGATCTAGAACTAAATTGAGCAGCTGCTTTGCTTTCTAGTTGGGATATTGAGTGGAGGTTTTCAGAACAGTGGGCAGACTTGGCTAAGGACAGCACTGTACCCTTTGGACATGAGGCGCTGGATTTAACATCCATATACCTAAGACCTCCCTTCAATAAATTATGAAGGAGACTGAAAAATCAATCATAATATGTTAATTCCACATCTAATAGAGGTGAATCACAGGATCATAGAGTAATTTAGGTTGGAAGTGACCTTAAAAATCATCCCATTCCAATACCTTGCCATGGGCAGGGACACCTTCCACTAGATCAGGTTGCTCAGAAAATGTCTCTTACAATTGGATGTTATCATATATGGCCCAAATAAAATGCAGCCCTGAAAATACTGGTGAACTCAGTTATGATTTTATGATGCCTGATCCCTTTGAACTTCATAGCTTGCAGTCCGTGGAAATCTGGCATATGAGGAGATTCATGTCTAGTACATAGAGCTGTGGCTCCTTGAATTCTGATGAGTTGTCTGCTTGTCTCCAGCCTACAAGTTTGTTTTAAGTAAAAGTAAAACTCTGATTATATCTTTTTTAATCCTGAAATGTTTTGTAGCAGTTGGCATGGCGATATTCCAGTAACTGGTAAAGGCAGATGTGTCCATCAGGTTCATGATGCCAAGGAGAAGTGCCTGGTTAGAAGTATATGTGGTTGTTTGTGACACTTCAGGATCCTCATTTTGAATAATAAATTCCTTAGAACAAAATGTGAAAAGTTCACCAGACAATATTTTCTTACCTTTTCCTGTTCTAAAATCATAAATTTCAAGTTCAAGGAGAATGGTGGAGTTCAGGTCCTCTAACTTGCTTACCACAGAATGTGGAATTACTCAATATTTCCTACACCAAGCTCTGCTATCAAAACCTTGAAAAAATACCTAAAAGCATAGGAAAGATCTCTGTCCTGGGCAAGGTATTCCAGAGGTTAATTACATATACATGCTGTGGGTAGAAACTGACCTTTTTAAGTAGTGAAAATGCTGTAAGAGCCAAATTTTTAACTGCACTTCCCCATTCATTTGTTACAGAGTCTTTTGAAGAAGAATTTCATGTTAATTTAGTCTTGCGTAAATTTAATGCTTGGGGAAAATAGGAAGTTAATAGCAATGATTTCTTCCAGGTATATGACAAAAATGGATTTGCAACATTAGCTATGCTGCTAGTGTGCAATGTCTTAGAAATATGCTTCATTTACCATTAAAATGAATATTTTAGTGGCAGAATGGAGCACTATATCTGAGTATATCTGAGCAGGACAGCACATAAAATGGAAGCTTTACACCATCATCTACTGTCAATGACTGCTGTTCCACACTGGGCACCCAAGGTGAGAGTCAGACACAATCATCATTAGGAAGAGAAAGGCTAAGAGCAGTTTTTAAAAATATCTAGAGGGAAATCGTTATATGAATAGTCAAAGATACTAAAAAAACAAACCAAACGAAAGCAAAAAAACCCACAAATAACCCCCCAAAACCCCCCCACAAAACAAACCCACAGAAAAGCACAAAACAAAATGAAAATCATAATCAAGAAAAGTATCTGAAATAACCAACAATCCCCTTGCACGCAGGAGGCTGAAGAATTTGTAAATTATTAAAGTACCTTGAACTATTCTTTCTGAAGTAAAATGTTGTTTGGCTGTTCCTACCATCAGATAGCTGGTTTTATCATGCATAGAAATGAATCTACACCACATCTCTGCCTAGACTACTACACTTGAATGAGCTATGCTAATTCCAAATTGCACCTCAAAAACAAAGGACGTGACATTCAGACATGGCCATTCCTGTTTCTGCAGTCCACATGGGCAAGTACCAAATCAGAGTTGGTTAGTAGGTAGTATTTCTAGACTCCGAATTACTTTTTAAATCAGAACCCTTTGCACGTTCTTTGTTACTTATCCTCTACTGAAATTTCAAGCTGAAAAATCAGTTTATTTTACAAACTACACAGGTGCCATATTAAGAAATGCACAGTCTGAGAAAAGCAAATCCATATGGTCTATTTGGATATTGAGTGAACCACTAATTATCCTGCAACAGGTCATAGCAGCAGATGCCTAAGAAAAAAATGTAGGAAAAAACCCCATTCAGCTTCCTAAGGTACTTTTTGAGCCAGACAAAGAATTGACTTTAGTTTATTTAATAGCTATCAATGGACCTGCAGAAACACATAAACAATTAAGATGATTTATCTGAAAATACCTTATTTTACACATCTATTAATTAATATCTTTGGGCTACTGATAGAAAAGCAGAAATCATATGAAACTGATTAAACATGAATAATTATTTTTGAATATTAAATAGGAGACACCAAATAATAAAATCAGACCAGCAAAGCAGTGCGGTTAAGGAAAGCACGGAAGACACACTGATGAATAGGACAAGAGATACATCTTGGACAAGGAAGCAGATACACAAAATCTCCTGGTGAATATGTACAACAGAACTGGTTGTACACGAAAGATTTCTTAGAAGACAAGGTTTTATCAGAACTCATTTGGATAATGTGTTTAACCATAAAATTAACTCCTGCTTTGATATATATTTCACTAGGAGAGGAGAAAAATGTTCCAGTAAAAATCATTGGAGACATGTTTGAAACAGCCATGCCAGTTTATAATTGCGTCAAAGCTGTTACTCCTTGAGCAAAATGGATTGAAGCTTTACATCTTCCAAAAGCTGACACTGTCAGTGAGACCTCAGGTGTGTCTACCCTAAACCACCATGACACACTGGATGTGCAATTGTACCTTTGGCACTAACAGAACACTTTCTAAAAGGCAACTAAGGATTCAAAGTCCAAATGAAACTTGTGTGATGTGAGTAACTAAGAACTTACCAATGTTTTATTGCCAATGAAGTTCTGCAGGATATATTCAGTATTGTAATAGTTTAAGTAATTAATTGAAGTATAAAAAAGTGGATCTGTCTGCTAGGACTGAAGATGATATGAAGGTGAAGAGAAATCAAGGATGCAAGCCCCCCCTGAGGTTTAGAATTCAAGCTGATCTCATAAAAACTGGTGCAACTGAGAATAAAAGACACATTGCAGGCAAAAGAGTAGGGAACAGCAGAAAAAAACCCCCAACAAAACCAACCAAACAATCCTCCCCCAACAACAAAAACAACCAAACAAAAACCAAATCCACAAACAAACAAAACAAACAAAAACTCCAAACAATGCCCCAAAAACCCAAAACAAGCTGAACAAATTCAACACCATTATTGGGAATTAAAAAAAAATTACTGCCTTACTGGGATGCATAAATAGAAAAAATGAGGCTGTCCCATGAGCACTGTTGAAACTTAAACAAATGGACAACTTTGCTCAGTTTTGATCCTTACAAATGGAGGAAGTTTGGAACCAAGTGGAAGCTGGAAGAAATTCAGGATAAGGTAACAAAAATAATCTGGGGCTTAGAGACTGGAACATCTGGGAAAAATTGAAACAACCAAAGTTATTTAATTTATAAAGAGTCCAGGAGTAGACCTCATAACAATGTTCAAGCACAAAAAATATACTGTGTTAGGAGGAAGAATAGAGCAAAAGCTGTTTTTTTTCCCTAGGTGTGGGATGGGTAATAATGGGCTGAAATTGCAGCAGGATTTTTCATAGTCTAATGGCAGTGGGGGATTTATTATTGTATTACATTACCTAGGGATGCTGTGAAATTCTTCAATAAGATGTTAAGAAAACATCTGCATGGATGACATAATAGATTCAGTTCTGTTTAAGGCATAGGAATGGCCTATACAGTGTTTCTGTGATGCTCCTTTTTTTTGACTCTCAACGCTATAATTATAATGGAAATGAAAAATCAAGCATTTTACAAGAGAGAGGAAGTTGACAATTTCAGTGAGTCATTAGATCAAAGATGGATCTAAGAAACTGAATATGATCCAGGATTTCATGTATATTGTTTGTCACCCTATGATATTTTCGGAACATGATGTGGTTATGGAAGGAAAATAATGCATACATTAATAGGAGAGTCAAGAATGGTGTCAGAAAATACTTAGACCCCACAAAGAAAAGGGTTTCTTACAAAAATGCATGTTAAAACTCTCTAGAATTTGTGAATGTTACTGAAGTATAATAGCTCAGTGAAACAGCCAATTGCCAAATTCTTAATTGAACAAATAGCTGAAAAAGTGGCAGTAGTGGCAATTAATCATAAAGGGGCTTTTTTTTTTTTTTTTTTTTTTTTTTTTTTTTTTTGCATTTCTAGTTTTTTCAAGTGGAACAAGAAATTCATAAGGTCAAACCTTCAACAGAACTACTTTTGTTGGGGAAATGTAGCAATACCATTTGTCAACACTGAGAATGCTCATTTTGGCTGAAACTAAATTACCTAGGGATCCAAAGAATGATGAATTTACAGATGGTTGATGTCAAGGCAAGTTGCCAGATTCTTTTCCCTGGCTTTTTCTACAGGAACAAAACAGTGTGGAATTGATACCTCAAGCACCTTTTCTCTTTTCTCAATGCATCTAACAAATAACAGGCAAATAAAATAACATATGGTTAATATAACTAAACAATCAAAGTATGTGATATACAACTCAGTATGTGCACATTTCCCGTTATACATGTTTTAATAGTAATTTTTTCAGATGGTATGTTTTGTCTATGTATGATTAATTATAAAATAATTATCCTCATCTCTGAAAATGGGAAACAATAATTGGGCCATAAAATCTAAGCAAACACAGAAGCTGTTGCCATTTCATTAAATCACAACTAAAAATATTTACTGCGGTAAAAAGGATACTGAACCAGCCACCACAGGTGGTCAAGGTAAGCCAGCAATTACAACAGAAAATACTATTGAGCAAGAGGTATACCAACATCCTGACCCGTCATGTTTCTATTTTTTGTCGGATCTTGCATTATGTAACAAATAAAATAACTTCATTTCTATTATAGAAATTAATTAAAAAAAAAAAAATCATTCTCTCCCCAGCATGATTGTGTAGAAAAAGTCAGTGAATGAACACTGCTTCTGCCTGCTGAGGGACTATCCAGGACTAATTTTTTCTGTCTACATACTTACCCTGTATTTTTCCATGTCCTTACGTATCAACATTGAATAGTTAAATGGTTTGGATTGGAAGGGATCATAAATACCATCTTGTTCCACCTCATATCATGGACAGGGATGGCTTTCCCTATCCTGGGTTGCTCCAAGCACTGTCCAACCTGGCCTTTGACACTTCCAGGGATGGGGCATCCACATATGCTCTGGGCAACCTCACAGATGCCAGGGCCTCAGCACCTTCTGAGTAATAAGCTTCTTCCTGACATGCCCTGTAAGAAAACATCCCCCAACCTGGGAATATATAGCTTACTGACATTCATGAAAATCTTAAAATTGGAACAGAAATACAGTGTTTACAAGTGCAACCCTCTCACATGGGAGCATTGACACAACTAATTAATTCTTACTGAGAATCTTATGGTCCTTTCCATTCGCATGACATTCCTGAAACCCTTGGGTTGGGCCACATAATTACCTGGTCTATTTTGAATCTGAACAGTTTCTTTTCACATCGAGATCACATAAGTCTGTAAAATCATCCTCTAGAAGCATATATATTGACAAACAAACATTGACAGGACTCAGTATATAACAAGAGCACTTAATGCTAGAATGTAACTTATGGCATACAGACATAAAATGCCCTGTTATAAATCAGTC
Organism: Sylvia atricapilla; assembly: GCF_009819655.1. Classification (NCBI taxonomy): domain Eukaryota; kingdom Metazoa; phylum Chordata; class Aves; order Passeriformes; family Sylviidae; genus Sylvia; species Sylvia atricapilla. The sequence continues at coordinate 61,702,607 of NC_089174.1, forward strand.
CATTCCAGCCACTGATATTTCTGGATGAAACAGGACTTCAAGTGTGATGTTCCAGTAAGATTTTTGGGAGCTAAATCCTTTCTCTTTTCATACAATGTCTGTTTTTTCTCTTACTTACTGGACATGTGTGAGTGCAGGTGTGTATGCCTGTGTCTTTTTCACTGGAGGCAACAGCTTTTACTGTTGTGGGTAAGAAGGTTTGTGTTCCAAAAAGAATTTTAATATTTTAATAATTTTAATTTATTTTAATAAATACAGTTTCCACTGTGAGGAAAATCTACTTCTTCCAAGTACAAATCTGATGAGAGACTTTTTCACGACCCCAAGTACATGATTCCTACAAACTTTCATAATCTCTCCTTTCTCATACTAGCTTAAGGAAGGAAAAAAACTCCAAAACCCATAATAAACAAGAAAAAAACCCACCACCACCGCCACCAAAAAAACCAAAAATAAGAACAAAACCAAAAAAACACCAAACAAACAAACAAAACCTCAACCAAAATAAATAAAATCTTCTCACACACAGAAAAGAACCTCTCAAGGTGCGAGTTTAGATATTTATGGACAGTCAACATCTTTAATGGCAGGCACATTTCATACACTGTGTTTATAAACTATTTTGAATTTTGCCAAGCCAATCACCTAAAAAAACCCTTTCCTAGTGAAAAATCAGATAAAACCTCCACAAAGAAATACTGATTTCCTGGTGTTTCCTCATCTCAGACTGTGTCAGGAACATTGGGAGTTGTCTGTATTAGGTTTGCTTCAAGCCTCTAAGATGTCCAGGGAATCCCTCTGTTAACTCATTTACCATCCTTCCCAGTGCAACCAACAAATTACTTACAGGCAGAGGGTGAGTAGAGGATTAGGTGAATAGAGGATTAGGTTATGAAAGTGACTATTTTTTGCCATGACCTTACTTGGAACAGAAGGGATTGGAGTGAGCTGATTTTCATGAAAAGTATCAAGTCCCGCACAGAGATCAGTCTTACTCATGACAGCAATTATCCATCACCTTCAGAATTAGCTGTGCTCTCATTTTTTCATATTTGGGCCTCATCTTACAACTGGTCTCTTTCCAGTTTCTCCTATTGATCTTGCTAGCACTTGAAGCTTATTACAGCTGGTAGCAAAATAACTGTTCTTATTTCCTAGAACATGACAGCCTATTTCTGTGGGCAAGCCTTTGTTATCCTTCTTTTGCTCCAGACATGCAATACTCTGAAAATACCATTTCTGCCTTCAAAACCAAACCCAGGAGTCTTTATTGAACCCACTTGACCAAACTCCTTTTCACCTCTAATTTTAATTGAAAAAGCAGTGCCTCAATGTTCCAAAACCACAATGCAGTTTTTCTCCTAACCTTATAACTGAACATTTCTTTCTGTTCCCCTGCTCTGAAAACCCAGTGTCAATATGACCCAGTAAAGGCCCTGTGAAAAATGTGGTTCAGAGGATATTCTGCAGTGAATGGGTGGATATAAACTTTTGAGTGGGAGGCATGTAGCTTATATAGGCATAAAACAGCACAGAAAAACAAGCTCTGCTGTTTAGTTCTCCCTTCTCCAGTTTTAATGCCTTGCCATCAAACCTCAGCCCTCTTATCTGTTTTTACAGCTTCTCACATTGCCCCTGTCAGTTCCACTGAATAAATGATGTCATCCTTGTCTGCTTGAATGTTTACTTCTTTCTGCACTGCCTTTGGCACACAATACTCTTCCCAAAACTAATCCATCCTGAAAGCCTTTTTTCTTTTCCTTCCAATCTACCCTCAAGGCCTGCAGTAAAATGGCAACTCCAAGTGGCTAAGCAGATGCTAAGAATGTAAAAGCCTTTTTTAAAGTACCTGCCTCTGGAAGCCAGCTCTGTAACCTTAAAGGGAGGACCTCAACTCACAGTGCAGGCAGAGGAAGACCTAGGAAACTAGAGATAGAGAGGCAGAGAGGAAAGATGATTAATATTAACTGAACAGGCAGCTTTCAAACCTGCTCAGGGCTGGTGAGAGTGACTGAGAAAACACCACAGACTTTATGCCTTGGTTATCTCAGCTGGAGCTCCAGGGACACAGCACCCACCACGCCCTGATCAAAGCCCACAGCCTCCAGTGGAAAGAAGCCAAGGACACCATTTTCCTGACAATGGAAGGAAGTGGCAGCAGCAGCTGTGGCTGATGCTGTGTGTTTGCACACCAGCTTGCTGGCTGGGCTCTTCCGCCCGCAAAGAGAAGTGACAGACCTGCGCTCAGGTTTCTTGACATACCAGAGAACATCCAAACTTTTGCCATGCTTTGGAAGAAAGAAGCATGAAAAAAAACTTCCTCTGGCAGTCCAACAGATGTGAAATAAAACCATCACCCTCAAACAAACCCACTAGAAGAATCCAGGGAGGGAAAGACTTTATCTGTGAATGCAGATGGAGCATGACCAGACAGGGGGGATGTGCTGAAATCCAGTTGCAAACCTGGGAGCTTCTAAAACTGAAGAAGCCCATTAGATATATGGGGTGAGGTGTTTGCTTTCAAGGATGTACCTTGCCAGGGACTTTGGTCACAAGACTACAGTTTTCTTCAGGTTTATATAATTTGTCTTTTGAAAGAATGAAGAAGGCAGCCAAGGTTGCCTTCCATTCCATTTCCTCATTCTTTCTGCTCTAACATGCAACTACTTACTATGTGCGAGTTTGCCACTGCTCTTTGGATGTCCAAGGATATGCCTCATGACCGTCTCCAATGACTGAGGACTGAGACCCCAGACTCTGAAAGGAGCCCTGGCCTGACTGAGGTGGAATGTTTGCCAAGTCTTGGAGGACTGGTCTGCATCTCCATGAGAACGGAGTGCAAGAACAATGGAACTGGTCACAGTGGACTGAGCCAAGGCTACTTGCCCAAACTGGTCCACCCGTACCAGAGCACGGCGCGTACGGTGTGCAGCTTGTCCCTGAGCACCCAACTTCAACACAGGTGCCTCTGGTTTTGGCCCTGTGACTCTGCTTTGTCCTAACCTTGATGCAGGTGGCTCCTGCTTTGGCCCTGGGCCCCTCGCTTTGCCTCAGCACAGGTGGCTCCTGCTTTGGCTTTGTGCCACTCGCTTTGGTCCCTGCCTTGACCAGCCTATAAAACCCTGGAGACCCCCGCTCACTTTTGTGTACACCCCACTGGAGAAGAACCGTGTCTGTAGGCATCTCGGCCGCGAGGACTCGGCCCTCTACGTTGGTAGCTATAATCCGCTTACCCTCTTTTCTATCTTTCTTACTATTCTCTATTTTCTCTCCCACTATCGCATTTTGGTGGCACTAAATAAAGGTGTATTTTTGTTGTATTGAGTTGTCCCTCGCTATGTCTTTTGCACTCTGAGATCCTAAAACGAACCATCAAGTTCCCCGCATACGTTTGCGGACCCTAACAGGATGACTGTGTATTTGTACATTGTCCAGGATAATGAGAGTGTCACTAAGTGTTTCAGGAAGGATTAATACAAATAGTGTGAGTAATAACATGAGAAATGGAAAAAGCAATGAATCTGGAGCAAAAAACACTGCTTCTGTCCTGGGTGCTTGTTTCTTCTTTATGAGCTCTGCTGTACTGTGTGATTCTGTGCAAGGTTCTCAGTGTTGTCTTCATTTGACACAGCATAATGTAAAAGAAATTAAAAAGCATTTTCTCTTGATCTTCTTACGTGTACCAAAAAGCCACCAAGTGAGTCATTCAAATAAAGTATACTACTTGTCCTTAATTGAATTTACTGGTTTCAATATAATTGCAGATTCAGCATCATTATCTAATTTCAGGTTTTCATGAATATTGTCAGATCTCCTGAAGGAATACACATGAGGCTGATGAACTGGCTCCTGGTTCAGTTGTGCTGTGTAGTCCCAAATTTCATTTAACTAAAGAAAGGTTTCTTCCTTTGACTTACATGACACATCTCTGAACATCTGTGTGTTGCACCTGTAGGAAAAGTGTCCCCTGTGCATGCAGCCCCCTTACACCTTCAGGGTCATTGCCGACCTCTTATTCTTCCTTGCAGCTTCTGTTCATCATCACAGAAGCAGAAGAAAACAAGTTCTGCAGGGATTCAATTAGTGCACTGTCTCCAGGTGTATTTGCCTGATTCGGATGTCATCCAGGTCTGCTGGGCTTGGTGTGGCAACAACAAAGCCCCTATTCCCACATGGAGACAGTTCATGATTTATCAGTGCAATCACTCAAAGTCTCCCTGCCCCCCCCTCCCTCCATTATCACACCTCCACTGTGCTGATTCACGGCCTCAGTTTCAGGAGGTGATGAAGGCACTTGATGTATGGAAACTCACAGAACTGCTGCACAGGACAGGCATGCAGGTACTGCTGAATGTGGTAATACAGGTAGTTAACAAAGATCAATGAGAAAATATTTTTGAGCTATATCATGGAGCCAAACCCCATTTATTTAAAGGACACTTTACTATCAGTTTAGACATCAAATTGATATTTATAAAAAAACTTCTTGGAGTTCTGATGATAATTGAAGCTTGAGTCACTATCATATCTACAACCAACTAAACCAGCCAGTGTCTCAGAAAACAGACATGAATTTTTGTTTCTCCTTCCCTTTGAAACCACAAACATCCCTAATTTTTTCTTAAAAAACCCCAAATCAAAACAACAACAACAGAAAAAAAAAAAAAAAAAAAACCAAAAACCAAAAAACCACTTCAAACCAAGAAAGTAAATATTCTCAAAGACCATAAATTATTTCTCTGAGAGTATTAAGTTTTTTTTCTATAGCAATGGTTTTAAGAATCTAACCTGCTTAGAGAAATGGAAGATAAGAGCCTAATGAGAGAAAGTTGGGATCAACTATAGCAAATAATTTACTTTTTTAAAGGAAATGGAGCATAAATTTTGGTATGGAATGAGGGAGTAACCAATTCCTCTTCCTATGCATCTTGTTACGCCAATACTAAACAGAACTGGTTTAAACAAGAAACTAGAACTAGTAAAAGAGATTAAAAGGAAGAAAAGAAATATTGATGAGATATGTGGATATGTGATATGGGTATGTGGAATAAATATAAGCAAGAAGCAAGGAGTAAAAATAAAGACTATTGGAGAAGAACAAAAAAACAGTTGAAAGATATACGTCATACTCCTTCTAAGACCAATTAAATCTTACGGATAAATTGAGAGAAGATATGACTCTAAATCTGCTTGAACATTATAAATGTATGTTCATTGAACAAAATCTCCAAGGCAGTGCCAACCTAAATACCCCTTGGTGTGGAGATATTAGTTTAGATAACAATAATACAACCAGACTGCATGACTGTCCCTTAAGTGAAGTAATTAAATACATAATTACACCCTTTATGATTTCAGAGCTGGCTCTCTTGATGCATACATAGCCTGCAGCCATTTCACCAAGCTCTTTATGCAGATAACTAGATCATGTTGGACATATTTGCTGTCCATTTCACTGGGATTACTTGGAACTGATTGAAAATGAGAACCTGTTAATGAAGAGTTCAAAAATTTAGCAGTCAGAGCTTGATACCATAGTGAGCCTTTACTATAATGATAAAAGAGGCTACCAAATATCTGTGAGAGCTCCAGACAAAATGGGTTTATTTACCTTTCAGTCAGCCTATGAAAACAAGGAATTTGTGTAGAGCAAGAACAATTTCTCTGTGTGGATTCCGTTTCATCACACAGTCCTAGTTACTCAGCAAATTGAACTGACTATAAAATAATTTAGAAATCAAGACACCTGCTTTTAATGGGTCAGTGCCAACAGGTTAAAAAACATCTGCAGTAACTACTGGTCATAGCTCATATTCATAGAATCTCCTGAGCTGAAAAGTACTCAAAAGGATCAATGTCCATCTCCTGACCGTGCACAGACACACCCCAACAATCCCACCCTGTGCATCTCCAAACTGGGAGCGGTGTCCAAACACTCCTGGAGCTCTGGCAGCCTCGGGGCTGTGCCCATTCCCCAGGCAGCCTGGGCAGTGCCTAGCACTCTCTGGGGAAACAGAACCTTTTCCTGATATCCAAACAAAAGCCCCTGACACGGCTCCAGCTGTTCCCTGGGGTCCTGTCACTTGTCACCTGAGAGATCAGTGCCTGTCCTTCCCCTCACGAGGAAACTGCAGACTGTGATGAGGCTTTTCTTCACCCTCCTCTTCTACAGTCTGAATTGCTGCTTTTGTTAAGGAGCATGATCACTTTCTCTTCAATTATTGTCCAAGTGGAATTTATTTGAGAATCACAGGAAATCTGAATGTGTGAGGAAGAGCAGCGAACTTTACAGATAAAAAGAATTAAAATTACTGAGCAGAACCTTACTGTTATATAAAGCATCTTCACTCTCCTGTTTTAATCACAGTCATGCAATCCAGTACTGCCAGCAATAATGTGCTGGATGCTATCATTTCACCTTCTTGGAAGCACAGGACAGATGTGTTTTCTGAAGCACTATCTCAGCCCAATCTTATGCACTTTTGCAAAGATTTTAAAATAATTATTTTGGATGAAAGGAGTGCTGATTTACTCCTTCTCTCATTGTTATCTGTCAGTCTGTAATGATCAGACCTGAAGGCACTTCCCTGCCAGGGTATTTGTTTAAATGTAAAATTAAATTTTAGCTATGATGTTGAGATCCAAAGCTGATGTTGATGAACTGTTTTGATGCTGTCACTCCATTATTCAAGTATTATATATGTTGCCTTTGTACTGTCTTGCTCCAAACTGTGTTCTAGTCAAGAATCCACCTTGTTTCTGACTACAAATAAGGATTTTTTCTTTTCTTGCATCAGGTATTTTCCCATAATTGCATATCCCTCTCTCATCAGTGACAAGTCTTTCCTCAAGAAGATGCCTGCCTTGTACATCTCTTTGGAAGGATTTTTGTATGGATTTGCAAGCAGAATTCTGTTAACCATTGTTTTCTCACAGAAACTGCTTTGAGTGTTTGGTTTAGTGTCTCTGACACTCATGATCTATCCCAGAAGAGACATGAAAGTGTCATTTTGGGTAAAGTACACAGCTATTGCTTTACAGGAATCTTTCTATGGTAGGTTTTTCTGTTATTACCAAAGAAAAGGAATTTATACTCCCCCTTGGGCTTGATTTTGTTTCTGAAAGTTGCTATAAAATTTTCCAGTAAAGTAATATAATGGAATTAAGGACCACAGACTATTCAGGAACCTGGAATCTCAGCTAATATACGATGTCACTGATATAGAGTGACAACCCTCCTGGGACTCTTCTTCACCTTAGTTGTATTTCTGCTACTTCTGACTTGCTCCAAATTAGAATATAATGTCACCCAGAAGCTCCACTGAGTGTCTCTTGTCACAGCACTACCTCGATGCTGAGTTGGATGACAGAATAATAAATAAATACATCTGTTTTATTCAGTAGATCTGATGAGTTTTACATATTTTTGTGTCCCAGCTGACATATAGTTTCTCTTATCATGTCTTACTCTCTATATAGCAAATACAATTTCTCTTATCATAACTTGATCACGAGAAGTCTCAGCTGTTTCTCTAAAGCCTGAAAGACATGAGCTGGAGATCACAGACAGAAGCAGGAAATAGGAATAAACCCAGAAACCACCACAATGGTAAGCAACGGAGATGGAACCGCAAATTTCAAAAAAGAAGTCCTGTACTTCTAATGCTCTTCCACTGCAGTTTTATCCTTGTCTACCAAAGAATCATACATTGCAATCTCACTGCATGAGAAAAAACTCTATACTGCTTGCTTGACCTGGGGTCCCTTTTTCTGCTTTCACAACAGTCAGAGATTAATGCTGTGGCTGGTGGCTGGGTGCTGTGTGGTTGGCATCCAGCTGGGTGCTGCTCTGGAGTTTCCTCCTCCCTTCTCTCAATCCTTCTGTGTGTTTATTCCGAATCATCAGACTGTGTCATTTAACAGTGTTTGGCAAGTTTTATTTATTAAATTTTTTCAACAAAAGCCTGTAAGGCAACAGAAAAGTAAAGCGTAAAATACATTTGACTTAATTGGCAGCAGCAGACTGCATGCGTCAGAAGGAATTAACCTCCAATAAAGCAGGATGTGCAGGAAACACAATGTACTGGTTTGATATGGTCTTTCAAAGCTACCACTTCCTGAAACAGAGGCAGAGACACAAGTTGGCTAAGCCTGCAAAAGGCCTCTGGGTTGATATGCATTGAACAGTTCTCAAAGGTCCCACACATACCTCTCTAGAAACCTAGTGAGATGGAATTCAGAATTCTCTAGCCATGTCAGGCATTTCATACCCTTTTTCACCTTCAGTGTTTGAATCCAAGACAGATGGAACAACCTTTATGCTTTACCTCCTGTGATTCCAATGTCCACGCCCAGTTTATGACCTGAACATCAGAGCAGCAGGAGCAGACAGATACCATTTCTGGGACATCCTCATCAGTGAAGACATAAAGAGATGACTGATACAAAACTGCATAGCTTGCATCTTCAGAAACCCACCCAGTGTGAACAGACATGTCTTGAGGACTCTTTATAGAAAAGAAATTATTTCACGGTTTTTTGGGTTTTTTTCGCTCATGAAGTATGGACAGAAAGATATGGCTGCAGTAAAGGAGGACAATGAAACCTGTACCCTGGTTTTAAGATTAATTTCACTTTGCTGTGTAAGTGATATGGACTGATTTTACATGGTTAAAAGAAATAAGGAAAGAAGCTGACTTGGAGACAATAGCCTGTCATTGAAGTCTTGATAAGGATGTTCTCTCATACAAGTTGCACATCTCCAGCAAGGAATTCACAGCACTTTGGTAATGTTAGCAAATAGTCCTTCAATGTATGCAAACACTACTCATGGTAAACTGAGGCCCAGGGCTAGGAATGCTTTGTGAGATTGTTTAAAACAAAAGTCTATTGATCCCTGTTTCCACTCAATAAAATAATTAATTCCAGCTTGACTGATGGGACTAGGCATTGGAACTGGAAGCCAGCTTCATTCTTGTAAGAGCAATTAATCATCTACCTAATTTCAAAATGTTTAAATCATATTGATATCCATGGGATTAAACCAAAGCTTAAACATACCTTCTTGTTTACATTATGTCCTGAATTTTCATGAACATGATAATGGGATTTTCCAAATTAGGATGGCAGTGGTTCAGATTCCAGAGAAGTTGTGCCTCTGCTCCCCCTTTTTTCATTAAGAAAAGCAAAATCATTCATTGCTGATGGAATCTCGACCCTCAGATTCACCATGGCCATTTTGGAGATGACATTCTGGTGAAGCACCATTTGAAAGCAAAGCAAAACAAAAAATCTTCTCATGGTATCCTTAGCAAAAAACATAATTACTGGCTTGCAGAAAAATTCTTCAATGTTTATTTTATTCAGACTTTTACAAAAAATTACCAAGATACAAATTCTGGGAAGTTTGAATTTAATTATCTGCTCCACTAAAACCATGGGCACTTTTTGGGATATTTAGAAAACATGGAGGCATGTGTGGGACTTCTTTAAAGTGGAAGCATCCAAGAGCATTACAAAATCTGGATCATATGGACAGTGTTTCTTTTGCCTTCTCTAACAAATGGGATGCTGTAGTGGCTGTTCTTAGGCTCAAAGTTATTTCCATCCCCATGGATGGAAAGACAACGAGACACCTCAGAGGTACAGGGGTTTGATCCTCAGGTTATTGGGAGCAGGTGTTCAATCTGTCCATGAGAATCACAGAATCATGAGATGGTTTGGGTTGGAACAGACCATGAAGACAATTTAATTCCAACCTCCCTGCCCTGGATAGGGACACCTTTCACTAAACCAGAAGTTATGGTATCAACCTAAGCATTATCATATTATCTCTGCAGTAAATGAGGCTCAGTCCATTTAATCAGAGAAGGCATATCCTTGAGTTCTCATTTTTGCAGGTAGGTCTCTGGACAACTGCTGTCTTTACTGTCAGAACTTTGCTGTCTTTTCCTGATCTCCAACCAGAATTTTGGGAAACTGCAACTATCAATAATTCAAGCAAAGACAGTTTTACTTCTTGCAGTAGCTATCTATTTATCTTCAGTTTAAAGAGAGAGAATTTAGGCCTAATGGTCACTCACTAACTATGCCCTGATGGTAGCTGTTTAATGAGGATAAATGAGGAGTGCTGTGTCAGCTTAGACACTGGCAATAAAGTCCCAGTAAGCAAGCATGCTGCCTCTTCCATCTTCTGTCTCAAGATCCATTTTTATACTCTCTCCATGACCTAGATCTTTATATCCTCCAGCCTCTCCCTCCTTTCAGTGAATGTCCTTTTGTGTTTCTGAATGCATTTCTTCCTGTTCAAACGGTGCTGTTTTATTTTTTCCTGTCTTCAAGAAAATGAAGCATTGCCCTTCTTTGTCAATGACTTCATTACTGCTTTGCCACATTATCATTAGCTTCCTTAAGAGATATCTGACTTTACATCCCTTCTCTAATTGTGTTCTTGCCATGCCCTGAAAATACTCACCACAGAAGCTTTTCATGTGCTCTCTTCCTTGCCTTTGCCTTGCAGAGGTTTTCACAGTTCTTCCCTTTAAACTAATTTTGTGCTTGATATGCTTGCTCTCTCAGAATATTAACAGGATGTCAGGCAAGGCAAGTAGAAGACACCAAGGGCTGTTAGGGTCCACACACAGTATTGTGGCATGCCAAATCAGGGAGAGGTGGTGGGAAATTTGCTCCCATTGAGTCAATAACAAAAAAATTACATTAATTTGATTGGAGCCTTATTTTCCAACAATGTTTTTGGGAGAGTTTGAGAACTACTAGATATGATAATGTGTAGGAGTGGAATAGAGAGGGGTAAGAAATTATGCTGCCTTATGAAAGTTGCTCAGGAACAACAAATTATACCCATGATTTTTTTCTGGAGCAAGCCACCCCAAAATGTACAGCGAGAATAGGGTCCCTGCTCTGTGCTTTCCATCACTGACTGGGGGATGTCCACAAGGGAATAATTCCTGTGAGGAAAACAGGTGCCTTACAAGTTGCACCTATTTCAAGCATTGTAAAAGAAAAACTGGGCTTCCTGTGTGGCTAACTCATGCAGGACTGAGGCACTCCATGATTTTTAGGACACGGAAAATTTTTTTTCTGATTATTTTTGTAACACAACAGAGTCATGAGAAGTAGATATTGAAACTTAATTTAACTTCCTGGTGCATAGAACACTCTTTTATCTTTTTCCCAAGGACTCTTCACTTTTTTTACCCTCTTTCTTCCACCGCAGCTCTAATGAAACTGTAATGAGTTGGCTACTCGAGCTGCTGAACCAGTGTCCAAACACTTGAATCTTTAACAAAGGCCTGTTTTCTCAATATGACACTTCTTATAGGCAACAAACAACAGGAGTTTATATTGCATCCTACTACTAGCAGCACTTCAGAGCCACTTTGAGATGAATAGCTTCCACAAAGAAAATAAAAGCAGGTCTTTTGCTCCTGTAAACTGATTCAACACATTTGAAACTGATATCACTGCTCTGCATAAGCTGAGAATGTGAATCAGCGTTCCTTGCGCTATTTCATAATGAAATTACTTAGGTTTAGGCTAGCATTTTGTCAAAGTCCTCCTACAAATCCTGTGGTGCTTTCACACTAGTTTTTCCTGCAGCTCCCAGTAGAAAAAAAAGGTATAGATTGTTTGATATGCCACTCTTCATTGTAATTTCAATGCTTGCTATTAGCTCTTAACCCCCTATGCTAGTGCACCAGTGATGTGATTCTTGAATTCTTAAAAAAAAGGCCAAGCATATACTTTTTTGAGTTGACATCTATGCTTGCCTTTGCTTTCTAGAGCTTGCCAGATGGTCCGTGCTGAAGGGCTTTGAGTAGGGTCCTGTCACTGATCCCCTCAAGGTCACTGAAACATTTTTTCTACTCAGTCAGTAACAGTAGCATTGTTCTAAAATTATGTGCATGTATTGTGTTACAAAACACCAAATAATGCTGTCATGAGCTCACACAGCTTGCACACAATCTGCAGGCATTTCCATCAACCAAACTTCCCTTGACACAAAATAAATTCAACATGTGAGATAGCTCAGGAGCTTGGTGGGGAACGGAACTGTGAGAATGAATGGGGGGAAGATTGAGGTTTTTCTTATCTCTGACAGAGGAGAATGAGCTTACACCTTGGAAAGGCTTCTTATCCCAGGCCACACAAACATTCTCCACTATCAAAAGTGAATTAAGATCATACCCGAGGGGTAGCACTCATCTCATCCATATTTTGAGGGTGGAGTATGAAACTCCTTCATAAATTCAAACTCCTGTAATATGGAGGATGGCCAAAGAAAGTTTGAGCATATCTTCACAACTTTTATGAGAAAAGAATGCTTAAAAGAAAGATATAATCAGACTATAATCAGAAAACAACACTATTTCTCCATCACACTTGATATTTTCATTAGTTGCAATTATTTGAGGGCAGAGATTAATAGTGAAAATATTCTAATTTGGAAATCATTGAACTCTTGCAAACTGAGACAAGATAACAATATCTTACAGAAAGGGTAAGGTTGGAAGGGACCACTGGAAGACATCTGGTTCAAACCCCTTCTCAAGCAGGATTCCCTAGAGCATTCTACTAAGCATTGTGTCCAGGGAAGAAGACTCTAGTATCATTAAACAAAAAGTGCCTTAAAAAGGTTACACCCTACCAGGTGTAACTTGTACACCTGTGAGCTTGTGAATTTCCTATACTTTGTTTCTAAGATTTCCTGATTTTTTTCTCAGAGATGCTGTAATCCATAGGAGCAGACAGAGCTGGAGCAGTTACAGATGAAACAGTGACAGAGGGATCCAGGAAAAAGCGTGACCCTTAATCAGCAGTCTGGGGCGATTACCAGAGGATCCTCCCTGCTCAGGAGACTGGGTGAGGAGTGTGGTCTTCTGACACTATATGGTGCCAGCATGGTGGAGAGGAAAGAACCCAGAGGCAGGAAAGCATGAACACCTCAGAGATGAAGCATCTCATGCCTTTGCCTCATCCAGCAACAAAACCCCGCATCTTTGTTCCCCAATGCCTCCCTACCCCATGGCTGTGAGGTGACACCACTGAAGCACAGCAGAGTTGTGCTGTGATGGGAGGTAAACCTCAAGAAAGAGCTGGGAGGAGGAGAGAACGGTCCTGAGATACTGCAGCAGCAAACACAAATCTTGACAGTTCACAGATGCTTCCTAAGGAGTTTTACCGCAGGCCTTTTACTAAAATGTGGTTAAAGTTGGAGACCAGTAGCTTATACATCACAGATCCTGATAAAAAACTGAGTGAAAATGTCAGCACTTTTGCAAACAGTTGTCAAATGCTGGTGCTATGCATATCTTAAAAAGAGAGAGAGAGAGTGAAGAAAAAGAAAATAAGCATTTGAGATCTTTGGAGCAGATCTACTACAGTAACATGAAGCAACAGCTGTCAACACAGCAGCCAAAGGGGTTGTGTTTGCAGGATGAGTTGGTTCTACCAAGGCAGTCCATCCCACAAAGCTTCAGAAGGGAAGAATGAGAGAGGACACTAAATTACCTATCCTGCCTGGGCATCACTGACTTCTTCAGGAAGTGAGATTAAATTTCCACAAGGTTGCTGAGCCATTGACAAAGGTGGTGAACTCTGAGGAGGAAAAAGATGAAATCTGGCATTGCTGTGGAGGAACTTGAGGCAGTTTATGCTGACTGCCTCAATGTTGAAGCTGACTGCCTACTATGGCAGCAAGACTGCTCTCAGCAGCAACTTGGAAAGGAAACTTAAAACCATACAACAAGCAGTGCCCTGTGCCATTGTCACAGCATGAGGCTCCACTGAAGGGAAAATACCCCTTGGCCTACAGCCCTTCCTCTCTGATGCTCAGTGAGGAGAGAGTTGGCTCCTGTCACCCCCTTGTCAACAGCCCAGCTCCTGGGACTGCCTTCCCTGCAGGGATCTGGAGAAGGATGATCCATCTGCTTCTGGAGTGGAAATCCCACCTGGGTGGCAAGTTCTACTCTACTGGTGCCTGAGGACACAATTTTGACCAGAAACATTTCTGTCCATTTAGTGATAGGCACAGCACTAAAGTGTGAATCCCCTTCTGCCCATGTGGCCCATGGCACAGTCCATTTTTAACTTTTAAGGATATTCTGGGTAAAACTAAAAAAAAAAACAACAACAAACCAAAACCAAAAACAACAACAAAAAACAACAAAAACAATGACAAGAAAAAAGAAAAAAGAAAAAAAAATAGAAAAAAGAACAGAACCAAAGCTTTTTCTTCTCCATTACCATAAAGAGGGCTTCTGAGTGCATGGTATTAGTATCCCAAAAGCTATTAAACTCTTTAGTGATGGGAAACAGATGGAAAATAAGACAAAAGAATTCACAACTCATGGTAGACTGAATTGAATTCCTTTAATTTCACACAATGAATAACATATGAATAGGATTAACTTTTTTTTTTCTTTTTTTTTTTAGTTAAGTGCTCTATACTGTGCTAACCTGATTTGGTAGCGAAAAGACTGAGCTTTGTTTTAGAAAAAAATGTTTAAAAACCAACATCTAAGATCATGAAGGAGCATGACATTAAAGCATGCCAGATGTATCTAAGCCTCAAAGAACATCAAGTCCATATCCATTTTTAAATGTACAAAAATGCTTCATGAATAAAAACTGTTACAAAAAGAACATTTCAAACAATGTACAAGTTTTTTTTCTTGCCTCTATATTCAATAAAATACAAATACATTTTTTTGCTCTAAAATATGTTTACATACAATCAAAGTAGAACATGCAAATTACACTTTAAAAAAGGCTTTTAAAAACCACTTATGAATACAAACTAAAAATTAGCCAGCACGACTTATAGAACAATCTTGTGCCCCATTCGTTTGATTTTTTTAATTTTTTTGAAATACAGTATATACATATTTAACACTTCATGTGCATTTATTATTTAAGAAATAGCTTAAAAAATAAAGAAAAAGAAAAGTAAAACAAACCAACATGGGATTGAACTGCTTCCCCATGTTGTCCAATTGGCAGCTCTTTTCATGTTTTCATTTTTTTTTCTTTTTCTTTTTTTTCTATGTAGTGTTTTATGCAACCTAGGCAGGCATCTTAAAGAGATCTCCAATATGTGTCCTTTGTTGAAATGTGCTTCTAATTATCTCAGAACTGCTGCACCTCAGTTTTTGGATGATATGGAAACAAGAGGCATTATCAGGGCAAGATTTTTATTTATTTTTTCAATTCAGAAAACCATCCTGGTTTTCTTTTTTTGTTGTTTTGTTTCTCCTTTTTCCCTGTATTCTTTTAGTTGTTCTTCAAACTTTTCAGGATGCTCCTTAGATGTGCTTAAGTGCAGTCCTGAATCAGGGACTGTGGAAATAAGAGTTAGGGAAATCTTTGTGTTTGGATCAGTGATTTCTGTTTATTTGGTGCATTATTGTAGTGCTCAGAAGCCCTCGTGATGAACCAGCAACCCATTGCACCAGATGCTACCCTAATATTCACAATTACAATATTCTATGTTCCACAACGTTTCTGCCATGGTCCCAAATGGGCCATGCTGTAGGATACCTGAGTAGCTGATGAATATTTTCACCTCTTTTTAATTTATTTTTTCCATTTTTTTTGCAGTTATCCAAAAACATGCAAGGTGCTTCACAGAAAATTTAATATTGTAGGGCTCAAGATACTGGCAGCATGAAGGTCTTGGAGACACAAGTGGTAACGGTTTGTGGGTTTTTTTGTTGTTTTTTTTTTTTTTTTCCTCTCTCCTTGAATATTTATCCCCATTTCTGGTTTTACACTGGATTGAGGAATAAAAGATCCACAGAGTGGATGCAAACCCGTGGCCTCATTTCATATGGCTCACAGCCACGTGATACTGTTTTGTGTTCTTGTTGAAGAATAGTCGAATGTGCGCTAATCTGTGACACAGTGGAGGTGTTTGAAAGGTTTTTTTGGTCTTAGTAAGCAAAAGGGTTTTCACCCCAGTTTTATACAGTATTTGGAAAATGTGTGGAGAGAATCTACAGAGTTCCTCAGTAAATCTTCCTTGTGGTAAGGGTAAAAAAATCAAAAAGCTCATTACTGGAATATTGTTGCGTAATGAACGGCAGGAGTGGGATTTTAGCCTTAAGCCCTAAAACTAAATCCTTTATGATCTGCATGTAGTACATTGCCTTAAAATATTATTCTGTCAGCAACTTGCTTATCATCTTTATAGACTTTGCAACATGCAGAACACAAATTCTGAGTGCCATCTAACAGTATTTTCAGTCTGCTTTTTATGGCACAAGCTACTCCTCCTCTCAGCCCAGGACCAGCTACACAACGGTGTTGTGTGGACACACAGCCAAAGCTGTACCACAGCACCATGCTCCACCTGGCAGCACCTTCTTGCCATGAAACAAATCTTGAGCTTCTGAGTAGAGCCCACCTCATTCTGAGAGCTTTCAGCTAACAAATCCTGAACTTCCTTTTTCTAGGTCAAATAGGACCTCTTCATGGTTTTGCTCAATGTAGAGCATGTTGGGTTGTTCCCTCAAAGTGGATGCTCTCCTTAAATACTATGCCTCTACCAGCTTTTTGGATAGCACTTTTTTGAAGAATAACAACATTATTTTCCCAAAGCTCAGGAGCATGGCAGGCAGCAGCCACTCAATTATCCTTCCCTGGGGCAGTTTTATCCCACTGTGTCTGGAAAGGTCCAGCCCAAATCCAGCCCTTATGGGAACTCTGACCCTCTTGAAGCCACAATGGGCATTTGATGACAGATTCTGTTGTGTTCAGACCATTTTTTCACTCACTACACACTGAAATGTCCTTTAGTGCTAGGAAAGACATCACCGGAGATAAAACTGAGGATAAATTGTGCCTGGCTAAATTTCATCTACCTGGAATAGCAATTATGTTACAATTTTTATCTGTCATTTTAAGCGACTGTCACATACTTTTAAGCCCAACGGAGGTTGGAAAAAAAAATTATAAATTAACTAAGCCTCAATCCAATGCTTTTTAAGGAAGAAGAGAGGAGTTCAATGAGGTTTAGAGTTTTTTTTTTCTGCAGGCCTACAACTTCAGTCAATAACACTGTGCTAATTCAAGAGAGCTGAAAAGCAAAATTGGTTTTAACAGAACGAGCAACCAGCCAATTTGTTTCTAAGCTGCATTAATTGGAAAAAAAAGCACAAATAGGTATGATGAATGATGCAAAACAATTTGGAAACAAAATTCTGGGATCCCTCTTTTCAGTTTTAAGGAGTTAGGACCTCAAAATTTGTTCCAGTCTTAAAAAAAATAATAAAAATACATCCCCTCTTCCAGCTCCCCGACGCAATCCTATCCCCATATGCATTCAGTTTTAATAAGCTAAGGTGCTATCACAGAAGAAAAATCAGTCTCTAAAAAACAACGAGTTGTATGTTTACAGTGTTCCTCTAACACCATAGTCTTGCTATGATTTTTGTAAATAAATAACAGAATAGAAACACAATATTTTTTGTGGGGACTTTTTGTTGAGTTTGTTGTTTTATTTTTTTGGTGGGGTTTTCTTGTGGTTCTCTTTTTGTTCTTTTTTTTGTTTGATTTTTTCTTAGTGTCGTGCTATATGAAGCTTCCTTGGCAATAAACCAATTCAAGGTTTCTTGAGAAAGGGAATAGCATTTGGCTTGTGAACCATTAAGTAATTCCAATCCCGCCTCCCTTGGTGGAATCTTCCCTCCCTGTTCCCATTTTATTATCCATCTTGCCATGCTAGGTGTTGAGTGCACTGCAGGATTTAAAAAGAAAGAAAATAAAGTTGAAATTATCTATTTCAAATTTCAACAATAGACTTTCTTTTTTAAAAGCATTGACACTGCAATGGAACAGCTTTTTGTTCAGTCTTTGTTTTAGCTAAACATTTTAATTGGGCTGTGGAAATGGAGCTTGGGTATTTTACCCAAGTTTAATCAATGACTAACGGACAACTCGAATGAGTAATGTACAATTTGAACTGACCATTTAAAGAGACGATTTGTCACACACAGTTTGCATCCATGCAGACTGAGAGCTTTATAATTACATTATGTACAAAAAAAAATTATTTTTTAGTTTATTAAGGCAACCACAACTTGGAGAACATGTCCAAAGTGGCATTAATACAATTGCAGTGGTGATACCCTTTGAACATTTTTATTCCTATTTTCAGATAAGAACACTTATTCCTTTTCTTTTTTTTTTTTTTTTTTTTCAGAAATAATTGCCAAGAAAGGATCTATTATCCATAGGGTTTGTTCTATAGTTTTTAAAAACAATCTACTTTATCTATTTTCTTTTAAAAGATAATATCAAGGCATTACTACCCAATGCAAATTATTCATATTCTGGTTTTCCCGTTAATTTCACTGGGAATTGCAGATGGTAAAAACTTGGTAGGTTTGGGCTCTGTTTTTAATTCTATTTTTTTTCTGTCCTATTTTTTTTTTCTTTTATCTTTTTATATTCTTTTTTTGGTGATTTTTTTCCCCGTGTTTACTACAACTATTCCCCAGAAGTGTCTTGCTGTTCTCTACTCATATGTACCGAGCATCAAAACAACTTGGCTGATGGATGACCCCTTTTTCACATGCCATTGCCAAGTTGCTTCATATAAACCTGCTATGGTAACAGAATATCCATATATACCTTATTTTAAATGCTGTGATATTCCATCATTTCTTGGGATAGCACTCGGAATGAGTGTGCACGTGTGTAAGGCTCTAGTTCTCTATTGCCTATATTGCAGCTTGCTGTAACTAGGCAAGTAAATGAGAAAGAAAAACATAGTTCTAGCAGGAGCCAGGCATTTTGGCTTATGCTGTCCCAAAGCCTGGTAGGTATATAAAACTGGAAAAAAAATTAGTAGGTAATAACCAATATCACAGTTGAAAAAATTATGTTAATTTTTGTTGGGTTTTTTTCTTCTTAGTTTCTGTCTTTGTTGTTTGTTTTTTTTTTTTTTTTTTTTTTTTTTTTTTTTTTTTTTTTTTCCTTTTTTACAGTGATTTATACTATGGTAAAGTTACTCTTAGTTTCACCTGGCCCACCAAACAGAATCAGAGTCGAGCATGCACCCTTAGTGACAACGTTAAGCTCTCTGCGAGGATGACTTCCCGCCTCTGGGTATGGTATGAGAACAGCAATGCTGAGATTGAGATTAGTTTTTGAGACTCGGCAGAGTTCATGCTTTTTCCAACTTTGACACACATCCTCCTCTCCTGTATCCCCCACTTTTCCCGTGCCTTTCCCCCCTCTTTTCCTGGGGGGGGGGCTTGGGTCAAAGCGATGAAGAGGAAAGATGTGAGCCCCAGCTGGCACAGCTCTCTGCAATGAGTTCTGGCTGCTGAAGGGACAGGTCAGTCTGGTGCTGCCAAAGGGGTGAGGCGGACTGTGCACCTCCTGTCCCCCAGTCCTGGCGTGCTCCACTGTGGGCACCCAATATCTGATGAGGTGCACTAGCCTTAGGCAAGGCCTTCACTTTCGCTCCCTCTGCCTTTCCGGTGCCGCTTCACTTTTACGTCCTCCTCTTCCTCCTGTGGAGACTTGTTTTTCCTTTTTCCAACCCGGGGTGCCCGGGGTAGAGGGAGAGGGAGTGGAGGGGGTGGGGGAGGCAGAGGAGGTGGCAGCGGTGGCGTCTCTCGAGCCATGTGTATGACAGCCTCGATGGTGGCCATGATTGTATCTTGAGTGGCTGCTTGCTCCAATATTAAAGGGTTGAGTGTTGGTCTCTGACCTCTTTTGCTCGGAAGGTCAACACATTTTTCTAGAACGGGCATTTGGTCTCTGGAGTCTTCATCAAAGGAAAGGGGTTGCTTCCGAGGACGCCCCCATCCTCTTCTTCCGAAGTTATTGCCTGTCTTTGATTGTCTCTGCAGCCGCTTGGCTTTCAGGATCTTGTTCACATGATCCAGGTTCTTCTTTGTGGACAGGATCTTGGTGTAGTTGCACATCTTGCGCACCTCGCACTGGATTGCTTCAATTTCACGGCGCTTGAACCTTTTCTTCAATGGTGAGCTGGCTGTTGGGAGATAAGGAGAGAAAAAAGTATGTCAAATAATGTACAACTTTGATATAAGTAGTCTTCAGAGATTCCTCTCTGACTGATCCCCTTCTAAAGCAACAAACCTTTTGCTACAGCAGCGTTTAAGCATGGGTTTGCTTCATTCTCATATTTCAACCTTTAGGATGTGAGAAGTAAGCTTAGCATAGCTGTCATATTGGCCTAACTTAGCTATTAAACCTTCTGTTCCCCAAAGATATAATCCTGATATCTTCAATTCAGCCTTTAATTCTTGTCTTGAATGCCAGTTAGTATGAAAAGTGTTTGTTGCTGAAACTAGTGGGCAGAGACAAGATGTGTGGGTCACTTCATCTGTGGCAAATTCATTACCCTGCCTGGGTTTCTGTACTATCATCTCTTCAGATACTAGCTGAAATTACTCAGTCATATAATTGACTTTAATGGCCCCCAAAGTAAGCTTACTCCTGGTTCAGATCACTTACTTTAGATCTGAATGAAGTCCAAAGTAGTTAAGTCTCTTGCCAAGGTCATGTTGTGAGTCATTGTCAGAGCTGGGAAGAGTACCCAGAATTTCTTGGCTCCTCGTCCTTTGCTTAGGACACGAGACCTTGCTTGTTTTGCCTAAATTGTCTCATTGTCCTTTCCTGAACATGGCATCTGTTCAGAGTTCAGGATTTGCACGCAGATGAGAAGTAACTACTCCTCTGTGAGGGAAGCAGAATGTAGTAATTCTGCTATTGCAATAACTGCTGCTCCCTTTCACTCCTAACATATCCGTTCTGCGCTGCTGGGAAAGAAATGATGGAGCTCAGAATTTCTTTTCTGGTAAAGAATAAAACATCCCACTAAATTAACCTCAGCCCACATCTACTTGCAAACTTAATTTACACCTGACTGTCAAGTAGTCATTTAGGTTTGAAACCATTAAAATTTCCCGAGCAGGCAAGATTTTGAGAAGGGTTCATTTGGGGGTTATCTCTGCCTTTGTGGCTAACAGGCTAATCTTCCAGCAGTAAGATTAGCCTGTTAGCCAACTTTTTAAATAAAGTTGCTATTGTAGCATTTTCTGCAGATAACCAGGAGCTGTCAAGGTGTAGGATCTCCTCTTACTCCCTATGGGCTGTGACAGATTCAGCATATAAATCTCATTCACTGGACTCCCCTCTTGGAGAACATAAATTATTGGCTCTTATACCACCACGTTGCTTGGATTCAGAGAAGAGCTTGCATAAACAAACCCAAGTTACAATGTAAGAAGTAGGAGTGAGTCATAAACAAAACACAGACATATGCTCTCTTATAAATAAAGACCTGAGATGGACAACTTCCCAAAGTCTGGTTTTCATTAATTACAAAACAAAATACATTTTCCATATGTAACCCACTCCCCACACCAAACAGAAAAATAAAATCCATTTGTAGTTTGTGGTTCACAAAGGACAAAAGAAAAGAGGAATGCAGTCATTTTGGTACCAAAGGAAAAGAGAAAGGAAATGAAATATCCAAGTTGCTCAAGAGAAGCTAATTAGTTGCACAAAATTCCTCCCAAGTAGGTCACCCCTAAAAACTGTGGATTTAAGATCCCTAAAGACAAGTGACAGCAAGCTATTTCCCAGAAATTTGATCAAAAAAGATTAAGTCCCTGTCACAGAAAATGGTTATTCTCATCTGTCCTCACTGGTGACTGACATAAGTACTCGCAATAACTTGAGCATTAAGTGTTCAAATCCTTTGAGTTCCTCCCATATCCTGAGAGTAGCTTCAGGTCAGAAGATCTAAAAAATCAAACATTTGGCACACTCTTCAAATTCACTGTCTACCTTTTTATTTCTATTGTCAGGGCACATTTTAAAGTCTTATATTTTTTCTATAATTCTAATATTTGAGGTGCTTTTTTTTTTTCTGACAGTAAAACTGAAATATTTCAGTTGGTAGTTGACAATGGAAAACTTAGCAGAAATACAGGAAAGCTTTCAAGGTATCATGATGATACCAGGAGATTTGGCTTTACTCTCAGTTTTCTTTGGGAAGAAAGTAAGCCAAGGAACTGGGGAAAAAATTGAAATAAAATGTTAGACAAGTACCTGCAAAGCTTTTATGACTTTTCTGAGCTTTATCTGTAGCCAGTTGTTTCTGCGGACTGGTGTTACCATCTGAATGTGGTCAATGGAGACCTAGTCTACACAACTGGTAGAGGAGGACAACTTCAGCTTCTAAAGTCTAAAAGTGGAACTTAATGCAATAGAAGATGACCTTGCACATTGTTTTGATGTCCTGATACTGGATAAGAACAATACAGTGCTCATCCTGAAACGCAGTGAGTGTCTTAGGCACTCAAGAGATCACTCGGGCTGAGAGTCCTGTGTGGAGCCTGATTCTTAGTAGACACTGCTTGCGTGGAGCAAAGGTTGTCTTCTGCCAAATTGCCCAATTCTCCAAAATTAACTGATATGCAGGCAGTTATGGATAGGCTTCTTCTCCTGCATGTGAATGTATGAGCTGAACACCACTTTCAGTGTTCCCTTCATGTTTAGATGCATTTTTTTGCCCTTATCAAACTTTGCAAGCTCACAAGTCTGTTCATTTTTGTGCTGAAATGCATTTTCACATTTAGAAAAAAACCGCTGTGCTGTTCTATGCTGGCTTAATGCACTAATTTTTCCGTTGTAAATGCTTTAGGGTGTTTATGGCTTTTTCGGAGAGCTTGTTAGAAGGTACTAATAATTCTTTTGCTTTCTTCCTATCAAGCCTCTGAACTTGCACACACTAGAAATCATTTCAGTTGTTACACAGTCTGCCAGTTCTGAGTAAGTACATAAGCTTTCAGGTCAGGTTTTTAAAATGAGATATTAGGAAACCCAACATTATTTTGATTATTGAACTTCAGGGACATCTGATTCTACATTGGGTCCAGGAAGACTATGCAGAAAGAGTCTGATGGGTCTGCAGGGGGAAGCTTTGATGAGGTGTGCCTATGATAAAATATCAGGGAGATCTGCCAAAGTAAGCTACTATTGAAGTGAGAGCCATTAGGTGTTATCAACTCATCTGGAAGCTCTTGGTGAGCAATCTTTGATATAAAATATTTTCCTATATTGCCATGTGATATACTACTTTGCTGAAAGCCAAAGCTAAGTATTAATCTTTTCCATTTTATCCAGACAGACCCTGCTCAACCCTGGACCCAAGTTGGTCTGTGTTGGTCTCAGATTTTTTTTTTTCTCTTCCTGCCCATATTTTGCTATTTACACATGGGAATCCTGCTTTGGGAGGAAGTCTTCTGTCTTGATCTATTTGGTAGAATTCCTTTAGAAGGAGTTGAAGATGAGGTGGATAACAGTAACTTCATGTCTGCATGCGTGCATATGAAAAAGTGAATATGCTCCCATGGAGGTGATGCAACACTTGGCAGCCTCCAGGCACCAGAGACGGACAGGGGGACAATTTTTACCTGGGCATATTGATCTCCCTCCACCTCCCTGTGTCCTGCCTCCACGAAGGCAAAATCCAGCCCAAAATGAAGAGAAACTAGAGACGCACAGTGCAGCGCAAACTTTTATACTTTTGATTCACCCTTTCCCCACTCTGCAAACAGTATCACCTAGATGCCCCAAAACAAGCAAGAACCAATGTTAGCCTTAAACTACAGCTTTATACATTTCAAATGAAGCACACAGAGGTCTGGTGTTTCTCCCTTCCCCAGGGTCCATGGGTGCAGTGAGGCTCAATGTCACAAATTGAAATGGCTGCAGGCCATGCTGGAAGGCCATGCAGGAATGATATGATGCTGGAAAAACAGCTTCTGAAGCAAAGAGAGCCATTCCTATAGAAAAATATATATTTCCATGGGTAGCTTAGAGGAGGCTGAAAGAGTCACTCCAGCAGAGTGATTATGAACAAGGAGATGAGCCCAGGGAGATCAGACTCTGGATGTTTTTCATTGTTCCCATAAGTTTTATTCTAGATGGCTTTGTTACGTCTGAAGCTCTAAAATCCTTCTTGCTGCCTGTCATTTCTCCATCCCTTTGGAGGTGTCTAAGGCCGCTTGCAAGAACATGGCACACAGGAGACTGCTCAAAGCTGGGCTTAATTTGTTGGCTTGATTTGAATAGAAGAATTTTCAAAGAGCTTCCTATTAATTACAGGAAACCTATAGCACTGTCCTGTTTTCCCATTAACACAGTTTCTTTCAGTTTTAAGCTAAATTACTTCAACATCTGGGCTACAGATAAACCAACAATTTAATTAGACTTCTGAAAATGGAAAGAATGAACTATGCAGTCAAGCATACACTTTCATCTTGAAACGAATCATAAAATATTTGTGCACTCTTTCTCTGCTGCTTTAAAAATCTGTCCTTGGTTTATATGTAAGAAAGTATTAAAGACTAAACAGACAATCTTAATACTTTTAATATAAACATTTATCTATAAAGAAATTAATTTGCAGCATGAAACTTGTTTTCACTATTCATTCAGGAAGTGAGAGAGAAATAAATGTAAGTGCATTGAAACAACACTTTCAGTTGAATTATTAAATATACAACAATTCTGTAAATCAGGGATACTAATAGGTTTTTTGTGAATGCGACATTGAAAGTTTGACAAGACTATGAAACTCCTAGTGGTTGCATATAGGGTAATGAACTGTGGATTCTGCATTTGCTGGAAACTAAGAAAAAATCAAAATTAACTTCTCTATCTATGCCCAAGTAAAGGCATGATGTGACTTGGCTCAATTACCAACAGTATAAAGGTATCACCTTTCTGATCTGATTCAAAATAGAAGCACAAAATATAAGTTGATAGAAAAGCATGCTATTCTGACTTATTTATTCTGGTATTTTAAATCACTGCTCATTGCCCCAGACAATTTTGCATTCTCAAGACAGAATATTACACTAAAATTTCTGAAGGATCCAGTAAGAAATCTCATCTGCTCCTCAGCTATTCACTGTGTATTCAGTTTGTTCATGCTACAGGGACGGGAGCATTTAAAAGAAATGAAGAATGGGGCTGAGGAAGGAACCCAAGAGTCTTGCTTCAGGGTGTCCAGCTAGATGATACAGTCTAGTGCTGCTTTTGTCCTTATTATTGCACAAGTGGTGGTATCTGAATGAAATAGATTTGATGTGCCAAGATATACTACCATGGTAAGAAAACACTGTAAATGTTAGAGTGTGATTATCACATTAGATATTCCTGTTTGCGAATTAGCTATTTCTCCAATCAGAAAGAGAATTAGGTGAACATATTTTACAGCTTCAGAAGGAAGAAGATGGGGAAGAAACAGAGGGGGTGGAGAGAATACAGCATTACCTGCTTCAGATGTTGCTGATGATGAAGGTAGGAGAGATAATACTGGACTTGGCATTGCAACACTGTCAACAGCTGCTGGTTTCCTTCTGGTCATCACAGTACAGGCAGAACTTTCCATTTTACCATGAAGTGAAGTCTGGTCTGCTTTTAAGTGGGGACCTGCAATTCCTGGGGAAACAAAATTTGGATGAGTAATAGCACTGTGATGTGTCTGGGAATATATCTGAAAAATTCAAGTCAGTTGCTGTCCTCATTACATTGATATATTTCCATATTTACTTGTGGATGTATCTGTAATACAGTCTTGATACTAACAAGGGTCATAATTATGATTAATTCTTGATAATTTTGCTGAAGGATGTAGCATCACTGGTCTCTATAAACAATGGTAAACCAACAAAACATTCCACATTAGTAATTTTTCTTCTGAAACACCACATACACACTGATACCTATATAAAGACAGATATCCTTCATAACTCTGTTTACTGGGAATGCCGATGTATCATTTCCTGTGTAGTTCATTCTTCACACATTGTTACATACTTCTCTGCTATAAACACCTGACTTAGTGGGTGTTTCATCTGAGTAAGGAGCAGGCATCAGAAACAACCTCAGTATGCAATTCCCATCCAAATCACATTGCATTTATTTCTCAGGAATTTCCTTCCTAATTAAATTTGCCTTGCAGCTCTTCAAAGGGAAGTGAGGTAAAAAGAGTTCTTTGTCATGGATCTTTCTACCTACAGTTTACAATGCAGAATAAATGAGTGGTTAAAAAATCCCAAAGAGATTAAATATTTCAGAAAAATAAAAGTTATGCACTTATGGCTGGCAAATTCCTCCCCAACACTATTTCTCAAACTCTTTTATAGTTTGTAACAATTTTGTTTGCTTGTAAATATGTGAAATTTAAACTGCTGGCATGGAAATTTTAAAACCTCACCAAGTCTGTTATGTTTGGCTTCAACATGATTAGGGCAGATATCAATTTATCAGAGATAATCCTACATGAATTCCTTCTTTCCTTCTCTTCTCCAGGTGGAACATCTCATTTCTCTGAGCCTTTCCTCAAAAGACAGATATCCCAGATTCTTAATAATTTTTGAGGCCTCCGACTGGACTTTCTCCCATATGTCTATGTTCCTCTGGCATATCAGCCACTTCTCTGAGTTCTGAAATTCTCCAGATTTGTTGAGGGTGTTCTCTACCTCGTCAACCTGTCCATTAATTGACATATTAAAAGTTTAAAGTCCCCATATTATGGGGTGGACCCCTACTGACTGGTCTCTAAGTGGATTCTGTGTTACTCATCATAACCCTATGAGACCAGTCAGCTTTCTGTCCATCACAGAGTATATTTATGCTGCCTGTGTTTAATCATTTTGTCTATAAAAAGCTGATAGGACTTAGTGGCAGTACACTTGCTAAAGTCAAGATCAGAAACATGAGATTGCCGAGGCATGATTTTCCCTTCACAGATCTGTGATATCTACTCCTGTTCATCTTTTCCTCCTTCATATGTTTGGAAACGCTCTTCACAATTACTTATCAAATTCTAGGGATTGAGGTGAAACTGAACAGCCTTACTACTTCCTTGTTTCTTCTTCCTGACCTTAATGGACAGATATTTCCTCTCTTCTAGTCCTCAGAAACCTTTCCTGATGAGCACAACCTTTCAAAAACAACCAAGAGTAGCCTCACAGTGATGCCAACCATATCCCTCAGCACCATTGGGTACATCCTGCCAAATCCCATGGATTTATGCATGTTCAGTTTATTTAACTGGTCCCTAATCAGATCTTCCTCCAGGAGTAGGTTTTCTTTCCACATCAGTCTTACAGGCTTGGGATCCTCAAAGGCCAGTCCTACCAGCAGAGATCAAGGCAAAGAGGACAATCAGTCTAATGCTGATCATTTTCAGCCACGGTCCCTGCTTCATTCAGCAAGGGGCCCGTATTTTCTGTAGGCTATTTTTGGCTGCCTTTTTTACCTGTCAAAACATTTCTTGTTAACCTCCTGCCCTAGATTCAACTCCAGATGGACTTTGGCTTCCTAAGCCCACCCTGCCATGCTTTAACAATGTAGCTCTAGTTCTCTGGGTCAGCTGCTTCCATGTTTCTTTTGTTTCCTTTTTATGCCTGACATTACTGAGGAGCTTCTTGGTCAATCATGAAAATCTCCTGACATCTTTGCTGAGTTTGATTTGCCACTCTGATCTGGTTTTGTATGTCTTCACAATATTCCAGGTCCAGGCAAGCAGCAAACCTCCCGGTGCAACACGTCAAGTCAGCAGGTGGGGGCCTTTATCCCCTGCAGCACTGAATCCCCTCTGCCACCCCTGGCTGCACCTGGATAGCACCTGGTAGTTCCTCAGTACTTTCCACAGGTGCTCTGACACCTACAATCACAGAATCATCATCATCCCTAAGATCAAGTCCCACGGTTCCCCCACCACTGCCAAGGCCACCACTAACCCATGTTCCCAAGTGACACATCCACATGGCTTTTAAATCCCTCCAGGGGATGGGAACTCCAACACAGCCCTTGGAAGCCTGACTCAGAGTTGGACAACCTTTCCTGTGAAGAAAGTTTTGTCAATATACAATTTAAACCTCCCCTGGCACGGCTTTTCTCTTGTTCTGTCCCTTGTTCCCTGGGAGGAGAGTCTGGCCTGCACCTGGCTGCACACTCTGATCAGGGAGTTGTAGAGAGTGAGAAGGCTTCCCTGGGCCTCTTTTACTCCAGACTGAGAGCCCCACCAGCTCTCTTAGCTGCACCTGGTGCTCCAGACCCTTTTCTCTTTTGTGTCTCTTCACTCAGTTTCTCCATATACCAACCAAAAATTCCTTACATTTGCTATTTGGAGCTGCTATGAACAATCCCTATGAACTTATTTTTCTTGCACATAAAATGAGAAATATCAGCAGATCTGTGGGTTGTCTCAGAAACTGTGGAAGAGAGCTCTATCAGATTCAAGCATATCAAATGCTACTGTGAGAAGAGTCTGAAAGATGGGGCTACAGAATGAGCCAGTTTGAGATAAAACTGATGAAACCATGACCTGATGTCAGCTGGTGGATTTAAGGGAAGCAAGAAAGGGCAGAAATAGTCATAGGCAACACAGTGTTACAGGTCACAGCTTGGTGGAGGTAAACAGAGCAGTCACTGCCTATTAGACCACACATCTTTCCAGAGCTTCAAATCTAGTATTAGGCATCTCAAATTGTATCAAATAAACTTCAATCTTTCTCTTCTCAGCTTCTCTAGTGCAAATAAGAATATATCCCTCATCTCAAAAGCAGTGCTGCTGAGTGAAAATAAAATGATCAACATTCATGAAACATTCATCTATTCATACCAAGGCTTAGAAATTTGGAAAAAATGAGACATGATGTCATGCACTGAATAGCAAAAGGAAAATCCAGTCCCCAAATAGTTCATTAGGTGAGCTCTATACATTGAATAAAGCAGCATCCCATAGAATAAGTGAGATATTTAACTAGGTAATTACCCTTTGGAACTGTGTGTATGCACGCCTGAGTTTTCACCATTACACAGTGCTTGGGTTTGTGCCTTAACAATATTTATTCATGAGTGTAGTGGGTGCACAAGAAATGTGCACATGTGTATGTATCAATGCACACACACATATATGCACGTGCATATGGTACATAATAATGCTAACAACCTCATAAATTCAACATCTGGTTCTAATTAAACTGAAGGGCCTATATAAAGAGCCATATGAAAATGTGCAGCTGTAACCTGTTGACCTCCATTGATAAAAAAAGAAAAAAGTCTGTGAAGCTGCGTTTCAACATATCAAGGGACAATCATTCATTTTTCAAAGGTAATCCCCCACAAACCACTTATCCTCTCAAGTCTCTACCTGCACACAGTGTTTGCATTAGGGACCTTGATTTATGGATCCCCACTCCTTGGATGGAGAGGCCAACTTCCTGTTGCCGTGGTTACTTAGATCTTGGTTCAAGGTTAAACTACTCCCAAATCAAAATCAGTGGCAGGCATAGCATCTAACAGCCAAGTTATTGACTACCCTAGGGTGCTTAAAGGTCAAAGACCAAAGTACTGCTCACTGCCTTTGGGGTGAGTCAATATTTTCAATATTTTTATTCTGTTTCTTCTGAGGAAGTAGTTGCTGCTCAATTACCACCTATCTGGGTTTAGCAAGGTCATACAAATCATTGAAGAAAGTCGTCCTCCTGCAGAAGAGATACAAATGTAATTAATTACTTCAAAATCTACATGGCCAATTGCAGCTCATCACTGGTTGAATCATGGGTTCAGACATCTCTTGTTTTAGGACCTTGGTTTCTTCAGCCTGGCTGCCTCATCTCACTGAAACCCTCATCTATATTGAGAAAGAAAAGTAATTTATGGATCTGGAACAGTCAATACGGAAGAACCATCCGTTTTCTTTCATGGATACCAGAATGAACACAGAGATTCAAAGGCATTTTTGGAAACAGACAGAGGTGCAGCAATTTGCTCACAAGGCTTTGCTGCATGCTGCAGTAGTGGATTGTCCTTCAGTGGATAGACCTGCTGGTGTAGTGTCATCACCTCTCATTGGACCTCTCATTTGGAGCACTCAGCTCAGAAGGCCTTAGG
This sequence comes from Sylvia atricapilla, assembly GCF_009819655.1. Classification (NCBI taxonomy): domain Eukaryota; kingdom Metazoa; phylum Chordata; class Aves; order Passeriformes; family Sylviidae; genus Sylvia; species Sylvia atricapilla. The sequence continues at coordinate 61,732,586 of NC_089174.1, forward strand.
TAACAGAAGGCCCTAGTTCAACCCATCTATGAATCAGGCGAAAATAAATAATTTGCAGCACTATCACAGGGAAGTAGGGATTTTAAGTTCACACACTTATTCATTAAACCAGTATATTTTATCCTTTGGCATTGCCCTGGAAAGAGAGAACATTCTATGGGGTCTGGAACACTTTGGCTATGGAGACAGGCTGAGAAGAGATGAGAGCTATTCAGACTGGAGAAGAGAAGGCTCTGGAGAGACCATATAGCCCCTTCCAGTACTTGAAAGGAGCTTAAAAAAAATCTGACTTTTTTGCACAGCCAGATAGCCATAGGACAAAGACAAACTGATTTAAATTCCAACAGAGGAGTTTTAGATATTACAAAGGAATTCTTCCCTGTGAGGGTGAGGAGGCCCTGGCACAGGTTGCCCAGTGAAACTGTGGCTGCCCCTGGATCCCTGGAAGTGTGAAAGGCCAGGCTGGACACTTGGAAAAACAGGATAGTGGAAAGCGTCTCTGACCATTGCAGGGGGGTTGAAACAAGATGGTATTTAAGGTCCCTTCCAATCCAAACTGTTCTAGGATTCTATGATGTACACTTGTGGCCTGATTCTGACCTTGTTTTTCACCTATCTGTTAATCTTTGTGCATTTCCTCCAAATTAGAACCCTTTTTGTCCCGTGAAAGACCCATCCCTTAACTCCCCTGAGTCCTACTGATAGCACAGACAACACCACATGCAAGTGAACAATGGGCAGCAAAGCAGGAAGGAAATGAATCAGTATGTATATAATGAGAAAGGGCATAGGGAAAGGACAGCTTTAAAGCAGAGGCAGACACAAAGCAGTTTATAAAAAATCAGTGATGGTATGATTACAAAGAAATAATCACTCTAATCATAAGTAAAAAGGTGATTCAGGAGAAGCATGATTCTAGTTCAGGGCAAACTGACAGAAAACTTGTGTAGGAGGGAAGACAATGCTGACTTGAAATTTGCCTTTCCTTAAAGAATTATAGCATTTTTCATTCACTGGCTAAGCAACTTATGAGCTCTAACTGATATTAATACATTAATTTTAAAGATCTGATAAATATTGTTCAAGCAATGTGGCCCAACTGCATTGTGCTGGGCTCTGTACAAATGGATTAATTTACTTGCCTTGCTTTACTGTTAAATCATGATCACCCTGCTTCTTGCATCCATCTATTTTCTCTCAGAAAGATTCTTGGACAATGTGCACCTTTTCTTCTTTAATCTGTATACAGAATCTAGAACAGTGTGCACCCAGGCTGGAACTTAAACTGGCAGTTCAAAAGAGATGATAAACGTTAATTTGCCATTGGAAAATGGAAAAATCAGCTGATAAAAATTGATCTCAGTGAAGCTTCTGGTAGGCAAGATTCTTCTTTAGAGAGTTCATTGGATTGGACTTTTACTCTCCACAGATTTCTGGAAATTCACAGCTATACTTAAATTGTTTATGTGTCTGACCATTGGTATTGGAAAACTCTTACAGATGGTTCTTTTCCTTCCCAATATTTTTGCACAATGAAGCTACACAATGCAGCTGTACAGAAATGCACATCTAAACATGCAGTTAGTCATAGTATTTGCATTTTGATAACTCCACAGTTTGGAATAAAGAACCATAAGAAATCTCATATTCTGGTGAAGGTTTTCTTAACGCTGGTTTTAAATAAGTCAGTCAAAAGTTGTGCATTGCATCATATTCCAGAAAGAAGAACTGAATTACTATGTGATAAATGTAGTTAAGGAAAGTAATTATTCTTCTTAAAGTAATATTATTATCTTTCCAACTTATGGAAGTCATTTCCCTGGGTTCTATTTGACATGTATTATCATTTAAAATAACTGTACTTCCAATGTAAAGCACTGCTTTATGACTTACAGTCCTTTTATCTTCCTCCCTTTTCCACTACCACATAAAAAACTTCAAATTCCACCTTTTCTAAGAGGGATTTTCTATTTTGCAGAATGTGTCCCCCTGAATAAAACCAAATGCCTGTGGAATAATAACACAAAAAAATTACTCCCATTGCCAACAGGCAAAAATTTAAGAGATGAAGTCTGCTTTATTTCATTCTAGTTGTTTTTTTTTTTTTTTTTAATCAGAATAGATTTAGAGAAAGAAAGATGGAGACTGAGAAAGCCTTCATTAGATAGATCTTCTGATCTTTATCTCCAGTAGCACTGTCAGAAGAGCTAATACTATGATGATAGCTTTGAAATCTCTTAGGAATTGAATAAAAAGAAGTGATAGTGATGAACTCCCAGCTAATAAACACAGAGTGCTTATTTCTGCAGAATGATCAATTTCCAGATGTCCTGAGGCTTATCTGATACAGCTGATTTACTCATTCTCCCTCACTTCACTAATAAAGCTCAAGTCCTACATCAGATTAGAGAAGAGCAAGATTTCTTAAAGGGGCAGGAGGAGGGCTGGCATCATGGCACACAAATGGGAGAGACACACTAATCCCTTCTGCCTCCTTCTATAACCACCAAGCTGTCTTAAACAGCTGCCTTCCTCTGCTGAAATCATACACTTTATCCACTTTGGGTTAGTACAGTAATGCAGACAATTAATTTGTTATCTTGTTAGTGGAAATTTAATGCAATGATCTAAAAGAATTCTTACATATTGTGATAAACTTTATTGCCTCCAGGGCACTTCTCCTCCATAGGACTCATTTCACATCCCATCCATTATGTAAATGAGATGTGGAAATAGTTTAGTTCCCCTAATGTATTTGTACACTGATGGATTGTACAAAGTCAGCTGTACTGAAACTAATGAGGTTAAATGCATCTTGCCATTGCTTTCTACTTGGGTGAATCTCTGTGCCTGTGTTCAAGAAATGGAGTGTGAGTCTTCCCCTTCACTTCTTTTTGAAAATAATTGTGTTTCCTGACAGGAAGCACAGTGGCAACAGCTGCAATACCTGAAGCCTGGCAAAGCATCTCTTCAGCAAGCAGAGGAACTGCTTGTGGCTCTGTGCAGATGTGAGATTGTCTGGGGAGGCTTCAGATCCTCTTCCAGTTTGGGGACAAGGGTCTCAGGCCCTGCATGCAATGACATAGAGCTACATGCAATGACATGAATATTTGGTAATTACATAGTTGTCAGCATTATCAATGAAAAGAATAAAACTCAGGAGAATGGGGTAAAGAAAGCATTATTTTTCTGATCATCAGGACAAGTCTCAAGATTCCATTGCTCTGCCATAAAATGTAAGTAAGGATTTCTTCCTAGTATCTAATCTTACCCTGCACTCTGTCAGTGTGAAGCTCTTGTGTTGTTGCTACAGCTCCTTTCCAAAGTCCATCTCCAGCTCTCTTGGACTCCCTTTAGGTACTGGAAAGGCCTCTAAAGTACCCTAGATCCTTCTGTTCTCCAGATGAACACCCAGCTCTTCCAGCCTGGCTCTAGAGCAGAGGTGCTCCAGCCCTCTGAGCACCTTTATGTCTTCCTTTGGATTTCTACCAACAGGTCCATACCCTTCTGGTGTTGGGGGCTCCAGACCTGGACACATCACTGCAGATGGGGTTTCATCACAGGAGATTAGAGGGAAAGAATCCCCAACTTCAGCCTGCTGCCCATGCTCCTTGGGCTGCAGCCTAAGAGGATGATTACCTGTAACTTGAATTTTAAAAGACAAGTCTCCTGTATTTTTTTCACATTTGTAGTGAATTAGACTTCCCGGCAGATGCAGTCTTGCTCTTCTTTGCCTTTTGGTTTTGCTCTGGATTTTGTCTTTCCTGTACCAGTACAGGAAGAATCACAGACCTTCTTCCTCCTCTACATATTGCCAAGGTGAGTTAGGGTATAAGGGACATGCAGCCTCAGTCACTAAAAATGAAGTCTGTGTGCCTGAAAGTTCAGCCTTTAATGAATTCTAAGATGAACACTTAATGGAGCTGGTGGGAACAGTTCACAGTCCAGGGCAGCACAGGACAGTCATGTAAGGTGGCTGTTAAAGCGCTCCTGCCTTGTCTCCTCCAGCCCCACTGGGTGCCCTTACCAAGCCCCCAGCCCTTCAAACAGAGTGATACTGGAATTCCAAAATATCACGTAAAAAGCCATAAAATCCTTGGTTGTGGTGCTTCTCTTCTCTTCTCTTCTCTTCCTCCTCTCTTCCCTTTCTCTTCCTCTTCTCTTCCTCTTCTCTTCCTCTTCTCCTCTCTTCTCCTCTCTTCTCCTCTCTTCTCCTCTCTTCTCCTCTCTTCTCTTCTCTCTTCTCTTCCTCTTTTCTCCTCTCCTCTCCTCTTTTCTCTTCTCCTCTCCTCTCCTCTCCTCTCCTCTCCTCTCCTCTCCTCTCCTCTCCTCTCCTCTCCTCTCCTCTCCTCTCCTCTCCTCTCCTCTCCTCTCCTCTCCTCTCCTCTCCTCTCCTCCTCTCCTCTTTTTTTTTTTTTTTTTTTTTTTTTTTTTTTTTTTTTTTTTTTTTTTTTTAATGCCAGGAAGCAATGAACATGTGAAATTAGGATTTTTAGTGGAAGTTGGATCAAAGTAGAAGAACACAGTAGTTATATACAGGTGACAGCAATAAGTAAATTTAATGAAAGGAAAACTTGAGGGGTCAAAAGACTAATTCAGAGTCAAAGGCTCTGAGTCCTCAGGCCTTGTGAACAGAGTTTTAAGGTAAAGGGTTCAGAATCAAATGCTTTTCCTGCTTGGAGACTGAAACTTTGGGTTGAACAAAAAATTACAGTTTACAGTTGTTGGAGACTGACAGACTTAAGATGGACAGACAGAGACTGACAAAGATGGAAATATTAAATTTGCCATTAAATATCTCAGCAAATGAAGCAGTTAATACACAGTGATGAAGAACTAAATTGTTTCACAGAGGAGATAGGACAAAAATTAAAGATCTGTGGAAGAGGTGAAATTAAAAGCATTGTTTGAGGGAGGATGGCTAGGTGGAAAAGTGAGATGAAGGGCTCTGTTTTAAAAAATATGAAAAGCCATTAGGTGCACTGAAGGGCAGAAGTTAAAAGATCTCCAGGTAGGAGCAAGGAACTACCTAGAATAAGTAGTCATTCCAAGATAAGCTGTCATAGTGGATGAGGATTTGCTCACTGGGGAGAAAGAAAACAGAAGACAGGATGTTTTTCTCAAGAATGCAGCTGAGGAAAGACAGATGGGGAAATTTCGGTCTGTAAGTAATGAGACAAGTCAAGGGTGGTATTTTGAGTTGTTGTTTTTCTAAACAACAGGGATGATCATTTTTAAATGTGGCAGATAGAGCTGATATCCCCTAGGCAAGTAGGACTGGGAGCAGTTTTTATTTATCACAGATTAAATAGGACACTGGCAGCTCTGGTAGGAGAGTACTGGCATGAAGCGTAGCCAGAAGAGTCAAGTTGCCAGTGGGGGGAGGACAAATGATGCACAAGGGCTGGGCTGGTGTGATGATGGGAGTAATTTTTCAGGCACATCCATCGTACAAACAGTGATGAAAACTAAGAGAAGTTATCAGAATAATTAGCAAAAATCTTGCTGAACCAAGTTCAGCCAAGACCTTCATAAGGAAACACAGTGCTCCTCCAGAAACAGCTTCGTACTCTCTGTTTGTGAATTAACAAAAGAAATTACATGTTTGCTGCATGAACTAAGGCTGATCTATTTCTCTTGCTAAGATAAATGTTATATTTGCACTACACCAACTTAAGCAGTCCGGTGGTGATGTCTGTATTAGAGATGTAAATAGTGTCAGGGATGTTGCTTGAACCCAGGAATCCATCTGATTACAAAAAAGACTAAGAGAACTAGGGGAGCACCTCTACCCTGGAACTTAGTTCACTAGTATCTGAACTGATCCCCCCAAGGGGTCCACACCTCTCTGCTCACTGCAGCTGTGGGTGAAAGTGGCTAAGAAGCCACAAAAGTGTTTGGGGACAGGTGGGTAGGCAGAAAGTCACAGGGCTGACAAAAACATCCAAAGCTGAGGATTTCTAAGTAATCATTTTCCCTGCTGGGCAGGGCAGCAAAGCAATTTCATTTTTCTTCTTTATCTGTATTAAGCTGTGCCATAGTTCATACAATCAGAAATACTCTGAGTATGACATGCATTTGAAGTGAAATCTCAGTACTAAATAAGAGTCTCCATAGACCCTGCAAATTAGAATAGGTAAAACTCCACTGTAACAGAGGAGTTGTTACTTTTAGAAGGTCTCATGCTGACTTTGTTTTAAAATCTGAGTCCATTCATCTCACTTTAATGTTGATTTACCATTAAATGATTCCTTTCTCTACCAGCAATGGAGATGAAAAACAATGCACATTGAGAGTGCATGTATTATTCTTCTCTTTCTTTCTTTATTTAAGATCAATATATAAGGGATGTTTTCTCAGCTTTCATGAAGAAAACTACAATAATTTACTTTGTTATGAAAACTGAAATCCATTTAAACAGATGTATAGGTAAGCTCATGAGTATTATTGACAATTAAACGAGGCAACATTAAGTTAAACAGCATTTGAAAACTACTAAAATATGTGAAAATTATTAAATACAGTACAATGTTTGGCTTTATTTAAATAGCTCAGTGTTCCTGTGAATGGAGGAAAGACAGTCAATAGGGAAATCAGAATTTTCCTTGAAGTTCGTCCTTTTGCTTTTATCCAGTTAAAAAACCCAGTGACACACCATTGTTCTTATATAAACCTTAGTGTAAAATCTTCAGTTTTACATTCTTTTAAAAAGAAAAATCTGAAGGAAATATTTTGCTCAGAGTGTTTTTCATTAAAATTCTTGCTGGAGACTGCTTCCTTTAACAGTGTAAGAGGGATGCAGAGACACCACGTTTAATAAGGTCAGAGAGTGCCTCTATGGAGCAGAGACACAAGAAGGGATATGACTGATGAAGAAAAGGTTAAAGAGGTGAAGAGTGCAAAGTGGAATGAAATAGGGAAATAGATGGAAATAGGAGACAAAGAATAGATTGGAAAGAAGTTGGAGGAGGGAAATCACTTATTACAGACATGTGTGGAAAGCAGATTGACAAGAAGCAGAAGAAAGAGCATACATGGAAAAGCCTAAATGCTCTTAACCACTGACATTTGGAGCTATGCTATCAGCTTCAAGGTTGCACATCTATTCTTGAGTCACTCTAAATTTGCAGAGAGATTTTCTTCATGGCTTTGGTGCAAGCTTGTCTTCAGTTTTCACATTTATTGGAGCCAAAACAGAGTATTTTAGGTTCTCCAAGCAGTGAACTGCTCTCCTCATAGGCTTATACACTTATTTTATAGCACCAGGCAGACAAAATACAGACTGGTGGATCAGGGTAGGAATATGTTCTCTTTAAACATCATCTTTGAGGGAGCATCATGATGTAGCAAAGATTACGCAGGCAAAGATTTTTTTAAAAAAATTATGACTCCTTTCCAGGGATGACAGAATTTTATTGTATAAAAGCAAAGATGGAATAGCAACAGAATCTGCTGAAATTCTGGCCCTGACTGAGACTTTGGTCAGGTCATAGCCCCATGGGAAAAACAACGAATATCAGGAAGCTGACACGCACAAGCTCTTCAATGTTTATGCCTAAAATTAGGTTAAGAGTGTACTTTCTTTGCTCAGGACTCTGTGTCCCAGTACAGATTGACATGAGGATAGGTCTCAGTTTCAGACAATTGTTTGTAAAAGCTGGCCTTGTAAGTTTTGCAGGAAATATAGAATTCTGGAAAGAAGAAATCTAAAGGGACTTAATTTAGAGTTTGGTGTAAAAAGGAGCTCAGGCCTTGTTTTTTCCTACTGGGACAGGTGCTCAGGAAAACAGCTCAATCAAATTCGGTGTTTGAATTTTCTCTTCATAAACGAACCTATGGATTTGTACTTAACATCCTCCTGACAGTGTTTTCTTTGAATAACAAAGGCGATAGTGCGTTCCTCACTTTAGGAGGCAGCAACTCATGTTTCTACAAAAGAGCTATGTATTTAAGGCTACAAAGAAGAAATTAGTGCAGCCAGAAGAGTGGAGTGGGTGTTTCAGCTGAAAAAGTGTGGCCTACTTTAGTGCAATATTATTTATGTTCCAGGCTCCATTAGGTAAACTTTCACTGACGGTAATGAAAGCTGAGAAATCTAACTGAGGCAGCAATCTTATGCTGTGGATATCCAGATTTGGGTGAGAGCAGCCATCCTCCCCCTGAAGATCTGTGGCCAAATCATCACTCAAGTGTAAATTCCTCCCACTCAAAAGGAGAGACTCAAATGTGGATGGTGCATCTCTGGGCCAGGAGTCTGAAGTCTATTCAGGCACCTAGTTGTATTTGAAATGCCCTGAGGTATTTGAAACATCCAAAGGAGGCTGGCAGATATGATAAAGGGCTTGAGACAGGACCTCTGCCCTTCTCCAAGAGCAGCTGGAGGCCAGGCAGGATATTCTAGGCATCTCAAATGACAGTTGACAACTATGTGTGGGCAAGTGAATCAAGTCCTGAGCCTTCATTCTTGCTTGTCCCAAAGTCACTTGAGGGTAGAGAAATATCACTGTAAATATCCCCTTGTCACCTATGAAGGAGCAGCACAAATATATCCTGTCAACTGTTCCCTGAGCAGGAGGTAAAATGGTTGCGATGCTAGGCATCAAGGTGTATGGGCAGGAAACTTAAACCCTGGAAAAGTTCTCTGATCCTTTAGGATGGATTTGTTACCCAGGCTGAAAATTAGGAATTTTATTTTCCTGCCCCAAGGCAAGGGTTTTTGGCTTCACATTATAAAGAAGCAAGCATATACTTTTATTTCTATTTCTATCAAACAGAGCATAAAAATTATTATTAATAATAATAATAATATTAATAATGCTGTCAAATTTGCAATCTAAAATTGCAGGTGAGAGAAAAACATAGGAACTTACAGGATGCAGTTCTACAATTGCTGTTCTGCACAGAAGAAATCAATGAAACAAATATAGCCTATCCAACTGATAAAAGAACAAGCCTTTCTTAAGTGCATAATTTGCTTTATCTGTGTTTGAAACTACCTCAGAGCAAAAAAGGCAGTATGTCTCAGGATGATGAGACAACTAACTAAGCTTAATATTTCTTCCCCTCTCATGTTTATCCATTCTTCATCGTTCATCTAGTGTTGGTAAAATACTATGGAAGCAAAACCATCATGATGACTTATGCTCGTGTATCACTTAAATCCAGCTCAACCTCTCAAAAAGAAAAAGCCTCTTGAGGCAGTCTAAGTTATGGTTTTGTCTTAAGCTGGGTTTCTCCACAGGAGTTTCTCTCCTTCCCACAAATAAAAGACACATTTCATCTAGAGCTGTGAATCCTCAGAGATAAAAAAAATCCCCCATGAAATGCCATAGGCGCATGAGTAAAATATCTTCATTGATGAAGATTAACTGTTTAAATGAAGAGAAAAGTGTTGAGCAACTGGTGGGCATTTCCAGGGCCTGCTGTGCTATTTCTGTATCACTGTGTGGCTGTTTCTCATTCCAGGAGTTAAAGGCGGGGGGGGGGGGGGGGGAAGAAAGTCTTCAGTTTTTTTAAATGATCTGGAACTACTTGGCATGTGGCTTGAGGAGCCACAGACTTAGCACAGACGTACACAAACGTCATGAACATTTATCAGCCTAGGCCCAAAATCTACTTGTCTGCCTTGTATCATCAGTCATCATGCTAATGAAAATACTAATGACATTTCAATTGCGTTCCAAGAGAAATGAGCTGTTTCCACTGAACAGGAATTTAAAAAAAAATTAAATTTTTGTACAAAGAGTATATCACTCTTCTTTTTTTATTATTATTAATTAGATTACATGTTTGGGTTCAGTGAAGGCTGGGATCCCAACTGTGCAAGTAACATAGACGCACAATGAGCAATGAGCTCATTGAGCAATGAGCTACATCAGTAGACAGAGAAAGGAAGAAAAAGAGTTAAGAAAAGAAATGGAATAGGAACCAGAAACACACAAAATGTTTTTGAATCACTAAGTGGTGTCTAAGCTAAGCCATTATAGTGTTTCAGATGATCAACAGAGAGAAGGAGACATCTCCAGAGGTCACTTCATGCCACTTGAGCTAGATGCCTGCACTTGAGTACAATTAACTGCCCCTGAGTTACCCTCACTGACTAGTCCAAACAACACACTTTCAGAAGACAGCTTAAGAATGGCAGGCAATCTTACCACCACCTAAAAGCAAGTCAGCAAGACATGCAGCTTGGTGATAGAACAAGAAGAAGTGCCTTCAAGTTCCATGAGAGATTTAGATTGGATGTTGTGAAAAATTTCTTCATTGAAAGGGTTGTCAAGGTCTGGGACCCAGGAAAAGGCTGCCCAGGGCAGTGATGGGGTCCCCATCCCTGGAGGGGTTTAAAAGCCATGAGGATATGGCATGAGGTGGGGACATGGGTTAGCGGTGGCCTTGGCAGTCCTGGGGGAACGGTTGGACTCATGGTCTTGGAGGGCTTTTCCACCCAAATGATTATATGATTTTATGTGTCACACTCCTGTTCCCCAAGCCAGTTCCCTAACACAGACTCCATCTCAGGGTTATTGCTAAGATAGGTGGAAGCATTGCCTCCCCGCTGGAGCACAGGGATGGAGACACAGATGGCTCAGCTCTCCAGGTGGCACCACGCAGCCTGGTCTTGCACTGTCAGGATGGAGCAGGACAGAGGTACCCGGCAGATGAAGGTGTCAATAGGTGCTGCTGATGGCCAAGGGATGCAAGCCCAGGTTTCACTGCAGCAGTCGACCTAGATCATGTGATGTATTTGTTCCCTCCTGCAGCTCGCATTTTCTCTGGAGACCTTAGACATTCATCATGTTGTCTTCACAGATGGACGATGTCCAGCACAAATTTTGACTGTTAACTTTTTTCAATTGCCATCTTTACAAGCCTTTTAATTATTTTTTTTTTAATCCCCCTGTCCTGTTGAAAAGTTGGAATGACAGTGCAGACGAGTGGGTGCAAGGCAGGTGACCAAGGTCAACCCACCACAGATGGGGTGCCCTTAGGAAGTCTTGTAATGGATGGATGGATGGATGTGCCTCAGTATGGCAAGAAGCTGGGACTGGTGTGAGACAGAAAGGAAAGGCACTTGCTCCCAGGCATGGTTTCTGTGTGGCACTAGTTTCTGTTTTCTGTGAACGCACTAGTGCCTGCACCAGAGGATGAGCAGACTTGGCAGCACAAGTCTGATCCTAGACCAAATGCTTTACATTTTGAAAATTTTGAGCAAAAATATGAAGAGGTGGAAGATGCAATTCTTTACCTTAAAAAAACAAAACCAAAATCAAAACCAAACCAACCAAACAAAACCCCAAATGAACAAACAAACAAGCATTAAAAATCCAAAACAACTCTCCCCCCAAAAAAGATTTAAAACTCTGACAGTGGAAAACCACAACAGTTCATGTGTTCCGATTTGCACTGCCATGAAACCAGAACAAATAGGCTGCAGCAGAATTTTAAGAGTAGATTATAAAACACCCTATCAGAACATAAACATCCCACATTGACAAAGTAATCCCCGTGGATCTCAGTGGGCCTGACCTGGTGCTGCCCTCTTCCTTGTATAGTCATGAATACAAATGCAAGGTGAATGCTGGCTGCCTTCTGATCGGGTGACATTTTACACCCATGTTACTGATGTCAACAACTGCATGAGGGAGCAGAGAATCAAACTCAGGATAACCATTTGCAAAAAATAGAAAAGCTAGCTGAAGGCATGTTTCCAAGCAGTCTAGGCATTTCAGGACTGACACTTTACATGGCTAAATCAATCCCTTTTGCACTCCTACATTTAATTAGGGAAGAGCCTTGCACTTTATGCTGTGCTACAATACATTGTTTGAGCAGACACTGCCCTGTCTCAGCAAGAGAGCTGTTCTCTACTTCTCCCATCTCACTTTGGGAGTACTAAATCAGTGAGAAGGAATACCCCAGCAAAACTACTCAGATATCTCTGAGATTAAAGCCTGCAGCCTTTGTCTCTGGTATGCAAAGGGAGAAAAGTTACAGCTTGTCTCTCATTCTGTTCAAACAGTCCTTTCTCTTTTCATGCAAACAAACAAACAGCAAATGCCCTATTCCCACCTGGCATTGCTGCAATGTTGTGTTTGAGGCTTTAAAAGCGTAAAAGTCAAACCATTCAAAATGATGGGTCCCGTAGCTAATGTAACACAGTCCCTTGGGTACCTACATAGTGTATGGTATTGCTGCACATAGTATTAACTTTTATGCCTTCATCTATATATGCAATGTGGCTCATTTATGGTTGCTCTGGGAAACACAATGTTTACATAAATTTTAATTTCCTGTCTTTTGTTTGTTCTCTTTATCATCTTTCTAAAACAAAATTTTCCTTGTGAATTTTAGTGCTCAACCAATTATCCACAGATGGAGGCACAGGAGAATTGACATCCTCTGATTTTTCCTTGTGGCCTTGGCAATGCTCCTCCGCTTTGGTTTGGGCCCGCTAGGAATGGCGGAGCTCCAGCAGTGACACTGTATTTCTAGCAGAGCAGGCCTGTTCCCATGGGTGTGGAAATTTTGATCCTGTGTCTTCTGGGATCTGGCCAAAACCTTCCTGCTGAGTTGACATGGGCCATATTTACTATATCATAACCGATTTTCCTTGTTTTGTTTTCCTTTTAAATGAATGCGGCTTGTGAATTGAGGGGAATCTGGTAATTGACTTTATATACCCACATATGAGTTATATGCCTTCAGATTTTGGTGTGAAAGCCCTTTGTCACCTGCTCTGATAACTAAAACAAGGTGTTAACAGCTGCTTTAAATGCATCTTTTGTTGAAGCTTGCAAAACTAGTGCCTTGCTCAGGGAAGACCTTGTTGTAAAACATCACTTTAAATGATTGAAACTGTAGAGATGCCAGTTGCGTGGAAACAAAATCCATGACGGTCCAGCTACAGATTAATGCAGTGATCTTCATGAACTTGTAATTAAAATTCAGTGTTGACAGGACCAAGCCCTGCTACCATATTTTAGGGAAACAAAGAATAACAGATAAAGCTATATTGTAATAGGTCGATGCAGCAAATACAAGAAAAATACGGCAGTTCTCAGCAGCTGTGATAGGAATCCTTCCTCTTCTTGAATGATAAAGGCTTTTGCTAATTTTAACCAGAGCTGAATCTGAAAAACCTGCAGTCGTATGTGACTGACAGAGCCCCAAGAGAAAGGGAGGTGGGGGAAGATATGTGTGTGTGGAAGTCTGTGTATAATCTAACAGTGCCCAGAGCTTTTCAGATCCTGGACCACTTCAATCGCACAGGCCAGGTTCATTAAAAACCCTGGCTACATTCCAGCAGTTAAAATTGAAGCTGCATATTTATTGCATTTTGCTCAAATAAATCTGAAAACATGTGAATCATATCCCTCAGAGAGATGGAGGCAAGGAGTAAATAGTCTCAGGCTTTCACTCAGGAGTGGGGCACAGTGAAGAACAAAGATGTGGGAGGGTCATGTCACAGGGCACGTCAGGATGCTGGAGGAGCCAGAGGGTTTGGGAGGCTGAGGGCTCACTCAATCACCATTTTCTGTGACTGAGACACTGCTGTGCTGGCCTCAAACCCTCTATTTGGTTTTTCTGGGTTTTTTTTATACCCCAGTGCACACACACACACACACACACACACACACAGAGACACAGATGCACGCATATATTTTAAAGAGCTCCTCAGCTTATGCAACTCTGCTCTGCAGCCCTCTGTGGTTTTCCAGATGCTGTTCATGACGCTGGCACCTCACCCCACTTGCAGCTGCATTCAGCTGGGATTCAATTACAGCTTGTCTTGCAAAAGCAGATTGGTTTTTCAAAGATAACATATTTTAGGGAGGATTTTTTTTACCCCTTAAAAAAAGGCATTTTTTTCAGAGGGGAGAGGCATGACTTGTAGATTGATCTTGCCAGGTGCTGAAGGGCTCCAGACAGGGCCTTAGCACCCTCAGTATTGTTTTACTTCAGCACTTAGAGAACGTGCTATACCCTGCAGGTTTCAATTCTGTGAAAAAAAAGTGCTGGCAGAGCAGGCTCCAAGCTGCTTCCACAGGGAAACAACCAGAAACAGCATATAGATAACCATTTTTATCACCACTCATTTTACAAACAGTAATCACCTTAAAATAAAGAGGCCTGAGTATTGATTTTCTTGTTTTTCTTTTTTTGAACAGATTTTTTTAGGAAAGAAGTTAATTAGGTGTTGCAAAAACAGGAGGTGATTGAATAGTCATCCAAAGTTCAACATGAACCTTCTTGTTTAGGAAATATGTGTTTGTTCCCAGGATGATGCTGTGCAGAGAGGGGTCCCATGTCTTGGCAGCAGGGTGGGAGGGAAAGGACAGGTTTGCAAAGCTGTGGTGTACTCTGGCTTTGGAACTAACACAACTCTGAGGAGTACAGGGGCTGGGATGACTGCTTTCAGCTTCAAGTCCATGTTTTCAATTCATCACATCTTCTTATTCAATTATTAGTTGCACTAATGAATTCAAATTAACAATGTTTTGCTTCCCTCAAGTTTTGGATGGTGCTCAGAGGCTGAACACAGTAAGCAAATGCAAGACAGAGACATCACTACTTGTAAAGTGCCTTGAGAAATCAAACACAGCAATTTCATACATCACTCATACCCAACACTGTGCAAGCAGACTGATTTTTGGGGATGCCAAATGTTTGCCCATGTTTTCTGGTGGAATGCTTGGGAGCAGCCAGTAGCAGCAACCTTGGCAACCCAAGTGGATAAAACATGACATTTTGATGGATAATGTTGTACAGATACTTTGGCAAGTTGGTCTACTCTCTCCTGCCCCAGTTTCCTCTGTCTATAACAGGAGCAGAAAACACCTTATCTTGGGCACAGAGATGACAAAAATAGCATGCTATATGAAGAAATAAAATTGCCTGCTCTAGAGAAGATATGGTGTCTCTTAAACGAAAATATGCAAAGGCTGTTTGCTGATTTTTGGATCAGACAGAGAAACAATATTAGTCTCATTTATTAGATAAGTACAGCCCTAGCTTTCCTCAGTCCCTCTACTTGTGTTTTATTTGCATGCCATTAAATCCAAATGCTCTTTTACAAAGACTTTCTGGCGTCTGTTAGTTGCAGAGGAAGCAGCTTCAGCACAAAGGAAGAGAACATACTTGGGAGATAGTGCTGCATGACTTTGATGAAGGAATTTCTTCAAATTATAATAAAGGTGGAATAGCTAAGGCAGGGAGAGCAGCAAGGAGGGCAGTGCAGGTGTGGTGCAGCAGCAAAGGCCCTCAGTGTGTGGTCCTCTTGGTGCCACTGAAAGGCTGATGGAACACTGGGCTTTCAGGGGTCTCTCCCCACCTGTTTGATGTATTTAGCTGCAGAGGGAAAGCTTGCAGGGGCCGTGAAGAAACCACACTGCGTTAAAGGGATGCAGGAGTGGCTTGTGGCTGAGAACAGCTCACTGCAGCCCCCTCAAGCCCACCTGGGGAGCTCCTTCTGCCAAAGGGCTGGGGCACAGAGAGAGAACTGAGAGATGGGGCTGGGGTTTGTTCTGCTATCCAGTGGCGGTTCAGATCGATCTCCTGTTTTATCTAAATCCCAGAGGTTAATGACAGTTTTGCATGTGTCTCAAAACACCATTTGCTAAAGCAATGGAAAGGGATTTTTAAATATATATTAACAGATGTGGTTACTCAGAATCCCTGGAAGTGAGAAACATGATCCCTATTTCTTGTGGGTGAGACTAAGCAATCCCATTGATTTTGTATCATAGTTTCTCTTGAGTTTTGCTGGGGTGGCAAACATTGTATCTTAAAGGCAGAGTTTTTTGTATTATACCAGTTGCTGTTCTGGGATGAAGGCAGAATATTTAATTCCCTATATAATCTTTCTTTTTCCAGTTAGTGAATTTGGAGACACAAACAACAATTGAAGGTCCTCTCCAGAGGTCTTAGGGGAACATAACCATCATACCAGGAGGACACTGGCACAAGTTGGTATCATAGTAAATGTGGAATAAATGAGGGATTTGATCCACAGAGGACAATACTGAGGGCCTTCAGCATCTCTGAAATTCATTCTACATTGTAAAAGGAACAGCCACTGATAACTATTTTAATGAACTGATCCTCAAGTACACTAAATAGAATATAGTGAAAAGAGGGAAAAAGGAGGTAATTTACCCTTCCCATACAGGGCACTTATAGCCTACAGCTCTCTATTTCCTGTACCTGTTATCCCCACCTACTAATTGCTGACTACCTAGTGGGCTCCTGAAAGTGTCTTAGTTGCTACATGATTTTTCACATCAGAACATGTACATCAACAGTTTTATTTTGTAAAAATAATTTTGAACAAACAAACAAACAAAAACCAAAAACTCCGACCCCCCCAAATCCCAAAACAAAATCAATGACAACAACAACAACAAAAGCAGCAAAATAAAACAAAAACACCCCAAAACCCCTTCAATCCACTTTTGATGACAGGGAGGAATTCAGGGTAGGTAAGAAAATGTTGTCTAAATATTAGCCCATCTGACCAGTGGAATGTGTTTAATAAAGACATTTTTCATTATAGCATGGAACAGTATCCACTAAAGCTATGACTGGATTTCTATTGACTGCTGTGTGCTCTGGATTGGTCCAAATACAAAATAAAATAACGTAATGTAATATAATATAATATAAACATGTATTTTGTCAAATTCATGAATGTGTATTTAGTTGAAAGATTTTCACTAAATGGAGTGAGAGTTGTGAAGCTAAACCTCCAGGCTTGACTTCAAAGATTTGGCTAGAGAAACATATTTATTAAGGCTAAGCAGTTCACAGTTTAAAAGTAAAGGCATGGGCCTTGAAATGCAGTGCCAGCTCCCCGCTAATTCCCTCTCCCCTCAGCACATATATTTTCCTTTAAGGAAAAACAAGGAGCTTGCAGGCCACTTGTGTGGTGTGTTATTTGCCACCTGCAAATAGAAACAGGCATGTGGCAGGCCTCTGAAAAATGCAGTTTGTAACTGTAAGACCAACTGACCCTCAGCTGCAGCAGCACTTTGTGGCCCCCACACGCAAACAATCATCTATTGATTCCCAAGGCATCCAGCTTCAAACACGCCCTTGTTTTCCAGAGACCTCCAGTTGCAGGAAAAGACACTGTCCTGGCTAATTCCCCCTGCCCGGGGGCTGCTTGGTATTTCTGCTGCTTGCTTGAAGTGTTATCAAAATAACAACGGCTTGCAAAGCAGAATTATTGTGGGTGGTTTTTTTTTTTTTTTTTTTTTTTTTTTTTTTTTTTTTTTTTTTTTGTTTTTTGTTTTTTGTTTTTGTTTTTTTTTTTGTTTTTTTTTTTCTTCTTTTTTTTTCTTTCTGTTTCAGAGTAGAGGCGATGAACTCTTGGCCGCACAAATGGGCTTTTATTGCCACCCTTTTGGCACATCTGCCATGAGGAATATGGAGGAATATGATATGGGAAATATACAGCACCAGGAGGAGGGATGGAGTAGATTAACCACCACCCAGGGCAGATTCCAGTGAATCAAAGGCCATCCAGGAAAGCTGATTAAGTCTCTGTGTTCTTTTATAAGCACATTACTCTATGTTTACCACAAAAAATCTCCTCTATGAGCTACAGGGAAGACAGGGAGGGACCTTAAAAACCACATTTCAGATCTTCATCACCATGGCAAAAACTTGCATTTCCATCACCTCCTTCAATAAAAGTTGGAATTATTTACATCACTCCAGTGTGTCAGTAACTTGAGGGTGTGAGATACACAGTTGGGCAGCACATTCCATACCTCTTCACCAGCCGTTTGGGATGGTCTGTGATCATAGCACAGAATCAGGGAATCATTAGAGTTGAAAAAGTCCTCTAAGTTCATCAACCCCAACCATTAACCAGCACTGCCAATCCCACACCAAAACAATTCTTTTGCTTGGAGAAGGTGATGTAGTCTGTGATGGGCAGGGATAAAGCTGGTGATTACACTCCCTCCCAGCCAAGGCAGCATCTTGTCTTGTGTAAGCAGAAAGGATTTGTGTTTTCACTGGTACTTTTAGGTAGATTAATATCAACTAATTGAAAGTACCTGACCGGCAAAGTCAGAGCTTGTGACTCATCTTGGAGATATGTATGTCAGGATGGAGATTCCATTGACTCCTATCCACTGACTATAATGACTGACCTCTCCACTTGTCATTGCCCTCTCTCATTCCAGACGAAAGAGTCCTTAATCTCTACTACTAAGTGAGACCCTGATGGAAGATAGTGCATTATTCTCAGTGTGAGTCATCCCAGCAGCCCTGAGCATTGACCTGGCACAGCCTCTGGGGAAGATGTAGGATCCAGTGAATCTCTAACAACATGAGGCACAACCCTCAATCCCTCCTGGCATTTCTCCCAGGTAATTATGGGGCTTCAATTTACTAAGCATGTGACAAATTAAACATATGCACACACACACACAACACACACAGATTTAAAAAAAAAAAAAAAAAAAAAAAAAAAAAAGGAAAAAAATAAGAACCTGGGCTTGTGAGGCTTCTGTAGAAGAGCTAACAGGTCTCTGAAAGAGAGCACCACATAAGCTAGGGAGATGTTAATTGCTGCTTAGGGATCTGAACTTCCTAACTGTTGAATATCTCCCAGTAGATCCAGTGAAGGTTTGTGGTAGAAAATTGTTGCCCTTACTTTCCCCTGAAAGAGACATTCAACAAGCTCACAAGAATAACAAACAACACAGTCTAAAGTAGAGGAGCTGTGGCTACATGCAAAGCAAGAGCCATGAGGGAATTTCCTTTTTTGTCTGAATCTTACTGTATTAAAAACAACTGGACAAGGATTGCAAGGGAAGTCCATATGGTAATCTGAGCATCTTGTTCTGACCAGCATGCAGAAAAACTATGGCAAGAGAGAAGCCACATAGACAAATCCTGACAGCTTCTGCAGCCATAACAGCTTGTAATTTCATTGCAATATGTTTTTCTTAAAAGTGGAAACTTCACAAAATGAGTGATGAGTGCATGTCAGATGTTTTAAAAAAAATTTAAAATACCCTAAGAAAACACACACATGCAAAAAGGCAGAATGTATCCTTCTCTTGGGGATAAGAAAAAAATAATTTAATGCTCCTTGCAAATACATGAAATGACAAGCTGAACACAATGGAAACTATTTCATATTTATAAATATTGAGAAAAATTTAGTCAATTCCCAAACTGCTGATGTCTGAGACCATTGAAATCTTTTGGGGTGTTACAATGTTGTTAGAACATCGGGGTCATGTCTCCAGATGACAATTCAGGAGAAAGAAAATGACTCAGTGAATGTTTAACTGGGAGGCTGTGGAAGCGATCAGTGCTGTAGTTAATCAATGCTGAAATTTTATGTTTATGGAGTTTTGACAGCCCTAAACACGTGGTTACAGAGATGGTAAATATGCAATGATTTTTGAGCTCAGCAACTCAAAAAATTGACTTTTGCAGATTTTGAGTGATGCATAGGCTAGTCTTGTCCAGTGTGACAGATATCACCCTCTTGAACCAAAACATAGTTTAAAAACTCTTAGATCAACACCTTACTACTTTCCCCTAAGAACTTTCCAGGGTCTATCCTTATCTTTCAGCCAGGAATTTGTTTCTTAGAGTAAAACCACACTCCAGGGTGGAGTGGTCTTTGTTTGTCTCCAAAGAGAGCAATTATTGAGACTTTCAGTTCATTTCCCACATTTCACATCCCCTTGCTCTTTTGCCCTATAGGAAATGAGGTAGAGAATATAGGCTGTGACCAGCATTACACCCTGCTAAGGATAAATCAAGTTCCAGTCTACAAAAAGGTAGCTTTCCCCTAAGAGCATCTTTCTCACTCCTTATCATTCCTGCAATCGTTGACTGACTTATATTGAAGGGTTATTATGCCAAATCTCTGATACTGGATCTCTGCTCGAGATGCAGCTTTTGGTGAGGGAATGTCTGTGTAATTGCTTGTTGCAGTAATCCTACAGCTCTTACTTTTTTTTCCCCTGAAAGAATCCCATCTCATTCCAGTAGCTAACCTAACAAAATTTGGGCATTTAGTTTATTTTCCAAGCCAAACTTTCAGATGGGGAGGATGATGAAACTCTTGCAACAGATATTCCTAAATGAATTTGGTTTACAGAAACTGAAATGAAAACTAGTATCTCTCTCTCTCTGTATATATTGATATACATATATATATATATTTACACATATGTATCCACTCTTGAAATCATGCATACCCTCAACAATTACTATGAAAATTAAGTAATACTTTATTTACTTAGACCCCACAGCCCATGGTGTGTGGGAGGAAAAAGAAGTTATGTCTGAACATTAATATGTGTGTTTCAAACTTAAAGGTTTTTTTTCTTTCTTGGAGTGATATTTGTTATTTACTTAAAACCCGAACCATAACAAGGTGTACATTGGTTTTCCAGCACATTTTTCCTTCAGTGTTCCTTCCATAGTCTCCTTCTTTCTTTAACTTTTCCCCAAGTTCCTAAACTAGATTACATCATCTCAGGAGCAGGAGTCCTGAGTCTTTTCTGCTTTTGGAGAGCAAAGTGACTTAGCACAAAAGTTGGAGACGGATGAAGACAAAAAACCACAACTGAATGTCCAGGGATCCTGTGGTTATGACTTGTCTGCCTACTAAAAATGCTGTTCCTCATTTTCTGGTGTGTTCCTTGAAAGCACATCTACCGGCATTGGTGGGTCTCGACTGTTCAAGTTCAGGTCAGATATATTAGAAATGTAAAAGCTATATTAGCTAGCCCATCCATTCAGCTATCCCAGAATAGGTCAATTAATGCATCCTTAAATAACTGGGTTTCCCCATCATCTTGGGGAACACTATTTCAAAGACTGATAGGTTTTCCTTCTACAAACCTCTCCTGATCTTAGATTAATTTAGTTTTGGATACTGAAGGGGAGGGCTTAAAAACCATCTTCTGATGTGGGAAGGACAGTACTGCAGGTGCTTAATTTAAAAGAAGAGATCTTTCAAGCTTCCAAGCATCTCCAGAAAAGGGGTTTTAAAAGACCCTTAACTGGCTGAGTGAGGCACTAGTCAGTTTTACAAGGCTGTTTTTGCATATGGATATTGGTAGATGGATAAGCATATGCGAATATATACCATGTATATAATACAAAAATCAAGAGTTATTAAAAGCTGGTGTCAGGTCAGAGCTTATATGAAATCTTTTTCTGAAAGCTTTCTGAGAGTTCTTCTGCCACAGGCTTGTGAGTGCCTCCAGGGACAGATGAATGAGTGCCTTAAGCAGAATGGGACACGACCCTTGCTGTAAGCAAATATGTTACATAGCTTCTTTTTATACAGTATGGCTTAGCTGTGGAAAGAGCTCTTCACAGCTGTGATGAGCACCATTCCAGGCTGTACGTAGGTGTTAACCTGGATTGTCCAACCATGCATGAGAATTCTCCTTGTATGAGAATAAGACCTTTAATAATAATGGTACAAAATCCTCCTCAGGCTCTGGGGCACTTGCTGCAGTGACAGCAGACATGCTCCTGTGGCTGAGAAGATGCTGGAGGAAGCATCAGGAATGGTCATGCTCTGGCACAGCCCCATTCAGAGTGACAGCCTTTTGGGGTGGTTTGTGCTGAAGCCAGTTCAGCAGTATTGCCACATTACCACTGTTGTTTGTCTTTCTCTGCAGGCACTCCGTGCTGTTACTCCCTTGTCCTGTCTCCAACATGCATTACTCACTGACCTCCTTTCAGTCTCTGTGGCTTTCTTCAACACTGGCTTTGCTGGCTTCAAGAATTAGGCTTCTAATTGCTCTTACTAGCCATGACAAAAGAACTGGCAGTTCAGCTCCATTTTTTATCTGCCCTTGGTCCTTTGAATGACCTTCTCTCCAGAAATTTGTCTCTTCCTACCTACCAAATACATAGCTAATTCATGCTGTGGCCATAGCAAAAATTAATACTTTAAAAAAGCTTTTCTTACCAAACAAATATTATTGTTCTCCAGTAGAGGGCAGGGATAGATGAAAGTGTTTGGGCATAAATGTGCTGCCACTAAGTTTTAAAATTAAAAGACATTGAGGCTGCATGTAGGCTGAGAAGGAACTGGGATTAGAGAGACAACACATGCACAGCATCCCAACATATTTCATGGTACTGAGGGTCAGAATCCATGATTCATCCAGCATGGCTAATGAATATTCCAGCTGGCCTGGTCAACAAACACTTGCCAAATGCAATGCATGCATGTCGGAAGCTCAACAGAAGCCCTAAATTGGGCTATAGATGGCTCTGGCACCTTCCCTTTGAAAACCTTCTGGGAAACTAATCAGAGGAAAAAAGCATAAAAAGCATCCCTGAAAATTTAGTTGAGATCTTTTAATCAGTCTTTTTGTCATCCTTTCATCCTTCAAAATTTGTGTGGTTTTGAGAAAGATCAAGTAGATATGCATGAACTACGAGGGAAAGGCAGAAGAGAAATATTGTCCTTGGCCCTTGTGCAATAAGGGAAAAAATAGGTTGTCAGGTGTACATTAGGTGTTTCTCTATCCTTTTTTAATCCATTAGGGATTCACTGAAGTGGCATGAGAAACAGCATGCACTGCAAAGTGTCAGAGAGAGAGGGCAAATGGCATGTCCCTCCAAAGGAGCAGAATTTGAGTTACTGGAGTTGTGGACCAGTGAAATTTTTTGCTGCCTTCTAGTAAACAGGGATATGACTCCATTGAGCTGACAGTAACATGACACAGCCTGTGGCAGGGATATTGTTGCAATTTAAAGAGATCAAAAATGGGGCACCATGGCTGCAGTGAGCAGACAATGGGAGAGGTGTGGATGTGAGAACAGACAGGTAGATAAATGAGCAGGGAGAAAGAGCAACAAATAGTACCCTCTAATCCCAAACTAGAAATGAAAACCCACAAGAGTGGCATTGCCCACTTCCACAAGTTCATCCTGAGGAAGCCACCAAGTGTCTCATTTCTCACCACAAATGCAGGGCAGAATCTGCAATGATGAGTATGATGTGCACATAAGCAGCTGGCAAAGTTATTCTCTGGAAATCATAAAATGCTGAAGCCTTTTTTTTTTTTTTTTTTTTTTTTTTAAACCAGCCATATGATTTCTGCTGATGGGAGACCTACAAAGAAACAGGGCAGCACAGGAAGAATGCCTTAGGCTGTTGCAGATGGCCAGGTCTCTCAGGATCTCAAAACCAGCCTAACAAACAGGCTGTGGCACTCCAAAAAGTGCACAGCACCTCCATACCCTGAGCTACACTAATCTTAAAACCAATCCCTGCTCATCAGAAACGCCCTCAGCACCCCAGGAGCTGCTTAAACCCAGCCATATGCAGCTCTCTGTGTGATCTCTTCACAAACAAGTGTTAAGATTATGCTAAGACCCCATGTGTTCAGCAGACTCCCTGTTTCCACAGATGAACCGAACTCGAAGCTGTTAATTCTACAGATGCTGCTAAGCCAGAATCTGAGTTATGAGAATCTCTAAACATTAGCACAGCTGTATACTTTTGCCCAGTCTTTGCAAATATCCTTTTTCTTTTTAATAGCCTAGTAGGGGGTTCAGAGCCCAAACTCAAGTCAGGGATCTCAACAGGATGCCAGAGTATTTTGTGTATAATGGACTGAAATGATACAATATGAATTTCTTGGTAGGTTTAGAATTTTTTTTTCCCATTTCTTTTGCATAATTCCTTTTCAGTCCTCTGGTCTTTTCTGTATCCTCTGGTCCCAGTGGCACACAGACTTTCCCAGAGACTTTTGCTTTCACTTGAGCATTTACTTACATGTGTTTAGAACACACTGATAGCTTTTGAGACAGAAAATGTAATCAAACCCAACATAACCCATAGTATCAAAAATCAAGTATCTTTAGCTTAAATATTTGCTTCTACAAAAAACGTTGGGAGAAACAGCTCTTGAACTTTCAAATCACTGGTGGAAAACTGCCACCTCCTACAGAGCAGGAAGGAGTTATAACATATCTAATATACTATTCCCAGTCCAGCATGATATGCTTAATTAGTTGGATCACAAACAGCTGAAGATAAAATGCCAAAGACAGACTTTGACTGCATAGCTGTGAGTTCAAACCACATTGCCATGTTTCACAGAGCTTTGAAGCTATAAGGATTGAAGCAACATGAGCACTTCGTCGCCCTGCAGATGCTCTGAGATTATAACCTTGCTGTTGACTTGTTTCAGGATTTGTAACATATCAGGAAGCCTCCTGATTTCAGTAAAATTTCGCTGATTAAAGGATCAACCTGATACATCCAAAGTGAAAGCCAACGATTCATTAAACAGAAGCTGGGTTCATCCAAACTCTGGATTCAAAGCTATGCTGCTTCTCTCTCCATTTAACAGCAAGCAGACGCTCCTTTTTTATTGAGAAAGCAACACAAGTTTATGACAGCACTAAAGAGGTACAACTGTCTTATCTTATAGAAAAAAGGGTGCCTGCTGAAATAACTACATTATTGGATAGCTACTGTGTTCCCACAGCACAATAAACTCAAAGTCCAGATGAGTGCCATGCCAATAATGACTCAGTAGCGGTCATATAGGAGCACAGATTACCAGGAGAGCAGGCAGACAGATAACGCTAAACTTTTATGGTACTCTTTACTCAGATATAGGGGAAACTGCAATGACTACAAAGAATCACCTTAATGGCTCAAGGAAAGAATAGGAAGCCTCCAGCTACTCCAGGGGTTTTCCTGGAGTATCCTACTCCTGGAGCAAATCACTCTGTCCCTGTGTCTCAATTTCCCTTCTGCAGCGAGGTGCAATGCTTTAGTGATGTTTGCCTCCTTCTGTAGAAACTTTCTCCAGGAAAAATGCTGAGGATGGGTCAGGAAAGCTCTGTTGATATGGTAACACTGATCCCAAAATTCAGATGCTCTGTGGGAGTTGGTGCTCCCACACTTCCTAGACCCTTTGTATTACCTGGTTGGGTGTGGAAAAAAAGAATCTTTGAGATTTGACCCTTCCACCCACCAATACTCATTAGCCAGGAGAAAACGGGAGAAAAACCTCAAATTTTTTTGACTCATCCTCCAACTCCATTGCCCTTTTCAAAGCCTGTTTGGTGTCTATCTGGTCAGCTCGCATTCCCCTATGAACACACAGGAAGCCAGCTCCTGATATTACAGCATTTACCTAGGAAAATGGGAAATGTGAGTTTAACCTATCCTCACTTTCTGGGTGACCCAAACTTCCCAGCTCCCAGGACAGTCTCAGAACATTGCCAGTGCTCAAAGGCAGCCTGAGGAGGACCAGCTCAGAAAGTTGTAGTGCTGTGGTGAGTGGCATGCCAACACAACTCATTTATCACCCAGAGAGGACAGACATGCCTTGGAAATTGCCTTTTTTCCTGTTCCCAGGAACAGGGGCTCATCAGACTGAATACAGTTTACTGGAAACAGTGAACTCTTGAGCAAATCCTTTATCAGTAGCAGAAACTAGCCATGACAGCCAACAGAGCTTAAGGGCAACTCAGCCCAACCTTAAGTGAATGCTTTTTGATGAATGATGTCACTCTGCACTGATTTCTCTCTCATCCATGGTTCTCAGCCCATGCTGGGCTGATTTGGCCAGTGGTTCTCTGTTTGGGTGCACTTATAGAGTGCTCAGTTTTGGTGCTGCAGCTCATCACTTGTGGCATCAGAAGAAATGTGTAATGCAAATGAATTATCCATAATGTTATACCCTTTCACCTGAAAGTGCACAGCTCTCACTCATGCCAGCTACAAATGTACAACAGGGATGAGACAGCTTCTGTAATCCCCTTCCCCTACCCTGAGCCTGTTGAATGTGTGGTTTGTGCCTCACATTCCCTGTAGGCAGCAGAACAGACAAGAGCCTGGGATATGCCACAACAGGATGCAGAAATGTCATTCTTCTTTAAACATGCTCAGTGCAGAAAGAGAACCTGATTCTCATCACCACCATGGAGTAAGATCCTTGCAACCAGGGTGGGGAGCTGAGATAAAGACAAGCCTGGGAGATAAGGACTGAATGCTTGATTGATTTATTGCATCAAAATTTAAGCTATCAAAGCTTTTCCCTTAATTTTTTTTATTTGTTTTTAGTTTTTTTTGTTTACCTGCTATGGGGTAGTCACTCCAGTCTAAAATAATCATAATCATCATAAAAGGAGTCAAGCTGCTTTTCCCCTAAAGGAGTTAATTTTTTTTGGATGCCTTTCTTTTAGCAGGAGGATTGAAGCAAGGCAGATAAAAGCTGGAGGCTGCAAATAGAGAGGGTAAAGCCACCCACATATTGTAATAACAACCAGTATTTTAAATCTGGCACTACCTTTGGAAACATTTACGGTCTTAAAACATAATTATAAAGATACGGGGGTTGAGAGGGGTGGTGGGAAGAAAGACACACACTGAAAAGAAGAAAAAGGAGTGAAACAACTGTTTAATTTCTTGCTGTCATTAATACCAAAGTATTAAATAAAATCTCGCAGATGAATAAAATTACTACGCTGAGACAAAAACAAAATTCCATTGAACAGGGCCTGGTTTTTGCAAATAGCAACATGTGTATGCAAAGGAATTCCTTGTCCCTGAAAATGTTTACAACTCAGAGCTAATTGAAATCAGAAGCCAATCCTTTCCACAAAAGAAAAAAAAAAAAGGTCTTTTTTTGTGCGTTATTTCTCTTTCCTTCTCTTTCTCCTTTTCTCTCTCTCCATTCCTGGAGGTAAGACTCCCTGTAATTTTAACCCCTTCCAACTCAGATCAAAGACAAAGCTGAAATTGTCTTAATGATGTGCCATATTTACCCTCAGTTACTTTAACATTAGCAAACCTTTGTGCCTGGGTCATCGTCACAGAAGACAGGTGTGACAAATCACTTCATTCTTTTTGTTATTCTATGTTTTTCAGACAAAGACAGAAAAACAGTTTAATGATTTTAGTGAGTCAAACCTCAAACAGCCTCTGAAAGAGGTGTAAGTATCAGCATTTCCCAGTTGTTTTAGACACTTCTTAACAGATCATAATTAGGAGTTATTGAAAGGTGTGTAAAGAAACAATTGTATTAGAAAAAAAATGTCCTGGTGACACCTGTTTTGCCTGCTTTCCACAACACAAGAACTGTACAGCCCAAATTCCTCTAATTTTCCCTACCAGTTCCTTTAGGTGCCCCTTCAGTTAAGCCAATATGCTGCGAATGCAATTGGTAGTTCAGATTTCTTTAAACTTAATTTATTACTTCTATTGCTCCATTTTAGTCATGCTTGCTATGAGGAACTTTGCTTCCTCATAGCTGAAAATTAAGCTTCAGGTTTTTGTTGGTGTTTTGATGTTTGTTGTTGTTGGGGGTTTTTTGTTGGTTTGGTTTGGGTTTTTTAAAAAAAAAAAATTATTGGAAAGCATTCCATTTCAAGATGAAGAAATCTAATGTGCAGAATGATACTTGGACCAGCAGCAGGCTCTAGGGCCTGAAGGTCCCAGCTGAAGGACCAGCTGCTTCAGTTACTAGGCTGTTTTCATACATTCTTAAGAAAATCATGGCCTGTTTTCTTTCTTTAAAGGTGTGTCATAAGAAATAGACTGGTTTATGCTAATTTTGATGTAATCTGAAGGGTTCAGTTTTCTCAGTGGGGAGAGGAAGAGCTAGCTGTAGACAATTTCCTCTGCGTAGAGTCTCCAGGTTCTTGAAAGGGAAAAGCAAACATAGGTAGATGAAGACGTTTTACTGTTTCTCACTTGAAAACCCCCAAAAGTATAACACCAGCTGTGCTCCCTTTGTGTTTTGGAGGATGACATTGGGAGGAGCCAAGTTTTCAACCTTGGAGACACTTTGGAGACTCTTCCCATCACATTGCTTCTCCAAGAGATCCAAGAGATCACCAAAGGCTTTTTGGTAAAGATGGAATCACAGAATCATTTAGGTTGGAAAAGATCCCCTAAGATCATTGATTCCAATCATTAATCCAGTACTGCCAAGACCACCATGAATCCATGTCCCAAGGGGCCACAGCTACAAGTCACACTTTCAGGAATGGTAACTCCACTACTTTCCTAGGCAGCCTGTTGTAATGATTGACCACCCTTTAAATGCAGAATTTTTTCCTAAGATCCAATCTAACCTTCCCTGGTGCAACTGAGGCACTGACTTCTTAGAAGAGGAAGTCCTACTCACTGATCATGTCAGAAAAACAAATCAATTCTCACTCCCTACTTTGCTCTCACACATAACAGGGCAAAGGGATGTTGCCATCACTGGATTCAGCTTCATGAAGAAGTGCTTGAACTTCTTAATGAAGTTTAGTTTTGAATAATTTTGGATCACATGCTTTTTTCAGAGTTTTGTAACTTAAATGTGGACTCTTTTTTCAGCTGAGAATATTGCAATGAACTTTTGTGGTCTTTTTCTCATGACTCATTTAAACACTGCCCCAAATTATAGTAAATATTCAATGAAAATTGCTTGTTTGGAAATGCAGAAGAAGGGGGAAAGGGCACTGGCATCTCTTTCCTCCTGATTTACATGAAGACATTTTTTGCTTTGTGCAAAATGGGATCCATTTCTCATTTTCAGTCACCACTGGACCTGAATCTCAGCTGTCCTGTCTGCAAACCACCCAGTTATGGTCTTGACAGGCAGGAAGAAAGCCTGGGCAACAAGGATGGCAATCCTGTACCTGTGCATGGTTTTGGGCAGCCTCACAGTTTCAAGGAAAGCAGGTAGAGGATGGTGGAGGAGTCAGAGATCTCTGGACAATCTGCACACACAGAGCTGAAAAGCCAGAGGGTCTGACAAAGAATCCAAGATGTCAGAATTACTGTGTCACTTGTAGGGTGTTTTAATTAATTAGTAAATTAATTAGTGATCTCAAAACAGTGTCAGCTGGAAAGGGATATCGTGTAAGCACAAAGTAGACCATGATTTGTTCCAATTCAGTTTGGTTTCAGGGCATATGAGATTTTCCAATAAGATCAGGTCATGCGTATCTTTGTCCATGAAGATGGAGAGTGGCAGTACAGCAGCAAGGCAGCGATCTCTTGTAAGATCAGTGTGTGACTGTCTTTCATAAGATTGTACCAAAAACTGCTTAAGATGAGGTGAATTTGCAGTGAAAAGACACAAAACCAGAGGTCTGTGGACTTCTTTCACTGTATTCAACACTCACTGACTGCCTACCTTGAAATTACTACATTCAACTGAATGGAGACTGTTCCTACCATTATGTTTTTAGTGTCATTAACACATAAACATTATGTAGCAATTTCAGTCTATTAAACAGGCCTGAGATTGGCAAAGATGCTGGCATGGAGATTGCTTCCTGCTTCTGAAAGTGAAATGGTGCTAATGACACCCAAAACAGCTGTGGAAAGTGCATGCTGTTGTATGACACAGTCACCAATAGACAGGAGTGACCTTCAGAGGTAATTGTAATATTTAAGTGCCTACATTTCCCCAGATGCTTGCTCCAAATAACAACAGGCATTAAAACAAGGTCAAATTGGGCTGAATTGCAAAAGTACCATATTTAGCATACAATCTTGAGGCATATGTGTGGCATTTCAGCTGAATCTGATAATATATGGCTCATTTCTGTGAGCAGCCTCTTAGGTCTGCAAAAATCCTTGTCTAATGTCACTTTAGGTAGCATTTGGTGCTGAACGGCCTCTTACTGCCTCCAAAACGTGGTGCTAATTAACGTGAACCAAGTTACAATATGTGCTAAAGATTCCAGCTTTGTTACTTATTTAATGAGCTTTGTGGGATTTGAATATGAAGCTCAAAGTAGCAGAGGAAACCTCATAATTAGTTTCAATGAGAAGAAGTTCCAACACATTACAACTATTTGATAAACTACAGAGAACTACTGAACAGATACAAATCACTAGTGTTGTTTCATTTGTTATTATACTTATTTTCTTCTCAATTAGTGATGATTTGCTTATGATCCTAATTAATTCAAAGAAATTTGGAATGGTATACAATGGTATGGTTTAGAAGATGCCAGAGTGTACAACTGCTAAATTATTGCTAATTGTTATTTACATGAGGACAGGAAGACTAAGCAATGTACTGCCTAATTAGCATTAAAGATATGCTTTCCATTTCCAAATTAAAGGAAGGCAAATGGGATAAAATCATTACAGTTACCAAAAAAATCCTCATCCTTCTCGCTAAAAGTCAATAGTTGCCCTGACAATAATTTAAAAAAAGAAACCCAAAACCCTAAACGAAAAACCCCCAATAACCCAAACTGGCTAAGAAATAAAAGATCTTCAAGAAAATGTAGGCCCTTAATCCAAGGTGGACACTGTTAAAACCTTCTCAGCTACCACTTTAAAATGTTCAATGCTACATCTATTACAAGGATATATTAGGAGCAACAAGGACTGTGCCAATTTTAATTAGGGAAGACTGCAATGATTTTAGCAGCCAGTACAAGTGTACCAGCCTACAGAATTGTTCTGCTTCAGTGGTTACAAAGAGATGGTGCCTTCAGTTACTCCCTCCGGAGCTGAAATGCTGAAACACCAAAAATTTCGGACAAAACTCCTGAATTATATCCTGGTTTGTCCACTGACTCACCAGCTGGCCTTTGTATTCACTTTATCTCTGCTTCATCTTCCTCATGGACAGTGCAAGTCCCTTTGGTCAATCCTTTGGCAATGGGAAAGCACTCATCAATACAAATCTACATACTCTTGCCAAGGTCTCTGCAAGAACCACTGGATTCTTTAATACATTAAGTTCTGTATCAATGTCATGGTAATTATCTCCCCTTTTTTTGTTTTTTATTTTCTTTTAAATTTTAATCATTCAACATTGGAAACAGGATAAAAAAAGCTTCAACATTATGGTTTATAGAAAACTTCTTATGTGAGAAAAGAAAAGCCCAAGGCATTTTAAAAAAAGCTCTGAAGTATCTTTTCTTTCTTTATATCAGTTTTGACGGGTCTCAAACAGCATAATGTGCAGTGGCTGTCACAGGACTTCTGTTTGCACTGTGATTTCAGAAAAAATAGACATTTCATAGCAGACATTTCATAGCTTTAATGCTTTGTTTGTTTATTTCTTTTCCTGCTTTCCTGTATCTCAGTGCCAAGGGAATAGCCACGATGATCTAATAGGTCTTTTTCATGTCTGATTTCCATGACTTGATGAAAAACTTTATTCTGTATACTTCTCAGCCCCATACACAAACATTTTTCTTGGCCACTAGTCTATGTTTAAGGATGCCATTTATTTCTCAGGGTTTCTGAAGGTTACATTTTTGTACATAAATAGGCAAACATATATTTGGTCTGTAGTATCTCAAATTTTCTGGTTTTGAAAACACTTGAAATTAAAAAAAAAAAAAAAAAGAACACTTAAAATATTTTAAAGTTGTAAAACTATATGTATTGGATGTTCTCTGACCAAATACTTTTATACACATACGCATTTGTGTAATAAACATACAATTGCACATAACATGGCACTGCCACTGCTTGTCTGAGTTGTCTTGTTCCAATTTGCTTCAGGGCTCAGGGAGTTTGTGCTTTGCTGCCAGCAAGGGGCCTTTCATTTACCAGATCAATGCAAATAGCTCAGCACAGCCCTGCAGTGCTGGTGAATGAAGATGCAGGCTTCTGCATGAAAAATACACATCTTTCCTGGAGAAAAATCAGCACTGGAACCTGAGCAAGAGACATTTTTGTGACCAGCCTGTACTGAAGGCTCCAATCCAGTGGCACAGACCAAGTTCTCTTGGACTTCCTTCTTACTTACATGAAGTTCTCTTTTAAATTGTGAAAGTGACATTTTTCTCTGTTAGGGTTTTAGTCTGCCAAACCTACCAAAACAGGGCTTGCTGAAACTGGGAAGTCAACCTGCAGACTTTACTGATGACACCTGCATTCCTGAAGTTGAGTTTGTGCTTAAGTTACTTGCTGAAGCCTGAAGGCCTCTAAAAGGTTTGATTTTTGTCTTGAATACTGTTCACTTCTTTCATCCTCACTGTAACAAATCCTACTCTCTACATGACAGCTCCACTCTTCCTCCCAAGGCTCCTCAGCATCCTCCAACACCCAGACACAGCCTTGGTGGCACTGCATTGGTGGATGACACCAGAATGTCTTTGAGGACCCATCTGGAAAATAGCAGCTCTATTGCTTGCTGTACTTTTCCCTGGACCATCATCTCCCATTTGGACAATGTTTTCCCCAGATGAACCATTCTAAAATGCTACAGAACTGCATCATGCTGGTGTCCAAGGCCAGGTAGGATGGGGCTTGGAGCAACGCAGTCTAGTGAAAGGTGAGCCTGCCCATGGCAGGGGAAGTGGAATGAGATGATCTTTTATGTTTCTTCCAATACAAACTATTCTGTCATTATATGGTATTACAGCTTTCAGGTTTTATGCCTTCAACATGTCCCCTCTGGATCACCTCTCTGCCTGCAGACTCATGTATTTTAAGCTCTCTCCACTCTGGGACTCCCCAGGCACAAGTGGCTCTTGCTCTTTGCCTTGCAAGCATCCCCAGATATCTTTATTTGCTTCACCATGGAGCTGAGGACTACCAGCCATCCTCTGCCCTGCTGTAAAATTCACCAGCTTTCAGCTCACACCCTGCACACCCCAGTGCCCTGACCTCAATTCCCTCATTGAAGCCTCAAGGTCTTGCAAGAAGAGGGCACTGTGAAAGACATGAAAATGTGAGGGGCCTTGAGTGGAACCTCACACGGAGAACCCGAGGGCTTGGAGCAGAGAAAACTGAGGGGAGACATTGTAGCTGCCTACAACTTTCTCATGAGGGGAATATGAGGGGCAGCACTAAATTCTTCTCTGATGACCAACAACTGGACCCAAGGTAATGCTGTGGAGCTGGGTCAGGGGAGGTTTAGGTTGAGTATTAGGAAAAAGTTTTTCACCCAGAGGATGATTATGCACAGACACAGTCTTCTCAGGGACACAGGCGCAAGCTGGACAGAATTCTTGGTGCAGTTCCACACATGATGGGAATCCTGGGGAAAACCTGTGCAGGGCAGCAGTAGGACTTCACGTTCCCTCAAGGAGAACATGGCACAGGCACAATGGGAGGTGGCAGCAGGGCTCCCTGCCTCTGCCAGCCTCACAGGTGAGATCCAGGATGTTTTCAATGCAAACTAAATTGTCTTCTTGTCCTGGCTATGGAACAACTGAGTTTTGCCAAGTTAGAAGCCTTTTATTGTCCAGTTTGAAGCATAATCTGGCTGCAAGTGAAATTAATGGCTGCTGGATTATTCATTTCACCTGAAGCAAAAACAGGTCTATGCATTTACTCAGGACATGGTACTAGCATTTACCATAGGAGCATCTGAGAGGCACTGGAGTCCTATGCCTGTTAACTTTTGTTCAGTCAATTGACCAACATTAAGGACTACAAGAGGAAAAACACTCTGTGTTCTTCATTTATAGGCTGGTGGGGGAGAAAAAAACTTCAGGAACAATGAGGATTAAAGGAGACATTCAAATTTGGAGGACATTTCCTAAACCTCATGAGAAATTAGATAAGGTCACGTTGAAGAAGTCCTTGAATATGTATCTTTCAAATCATTTGTACTTCTTCAATTGACAGACTGACAACATTAATAAAAATCAGAAAGTGTGAACTGAAATCAGAGCCTGCCTCAAACTTACACATTTTCAATTCACAGATCACTGCTTGTGGATATCTTTCTGGACTTAATGCCTTAAGCTAAAAATCAGCTTCACATTTTCCCTCCCAGACTGCTGCAGTTATCATAAAGTTGTTCCCATCCAATGGCTACAAAGCGGCCTCTGTAAAATGAGAATATTGCCATTCCTGTTGCTAGTGGAGATGATCCTGTTACAAGAACAGCATGAAACAGGCACTAATTCTTTGAACTGCTTTCTCAGACCCTGATGTAACGGTCAAGAAAGGCTGGCTGTAGAGCACAGTGGATGTTTGCCCTGTTAGGGATTTACTGTCCTTGCTAAAGAGAAGGAAAGATATTTTTCTGACAATATTGCACCCAGTACTTTTCTTGTAATCATTAAGCTCAATTATCTTGTCACCAAACACACAGGAGAGCCTTGGAGGGGGCCATTTGAATTTGTGCTTAGCAATTTATCTTGGGTAGATTTGTAAATAGATTAAAACAATAATATTTTATCAAACACTGTGATTTTAAAAAACAAGCATCATGAAAATACTCTGTTTCTCCCTGATTTTAACTGGGATTTGTTGACCTTGTGTTTAACAAGCCTTGAGGACTCACTTCACTGCCATGACCACATCACATTGGCAACTTTCCACTGCTCAGAGAACAGAGTGAAACCCACCCACCAAGGCATAAGGCAAGTATGATTTGGTTGGGAACTCTCTGATCATAGAATGACAGAGTGATTAAGGATGGAAAGGCTTCTAAGGTTGAGCCCAATCAGCAACCTAGCCCTGCGGGGCCTACCAATAAATCATGCAACCTCTGTATATCCATTGTTTAGGCAAACCCTCAAAATATCCCCTGGAGAAAGTATCTTTGATAAAAGCATCAGCCAAAGAATATCCTAATTTGGTCCTAATACATAATTAGAAACAATCAGTAATTTAGGAGGAAGGCAACCACAATGAAGTAATATACAAAACACACACGTGCAGAGGTGATGCTTTAAAGAGCGATGTAAAATATGTAGAAATATGCAGAATGCATGCTACACTTGACTCTTAATTCACAAAGGCCTTGAGATCTATGGAGGCAAAATTCTACAGCAGAAAAAAGTCTCTTTTTATTACCACAATTATTGATCCAATGAGTGTTTTTTTTTAGAACGACACATGGCCATTTGCCTCATCTTTTTTCTGGTAACCAAATCTCCCTCCTCCCTCTTACCCTCAGTTTTACTGTTATTGGCTTTAAATTAAGTCAGTAAATGATGGAATTTTTTCACAGTCTAACCAGTAAAATGGTGAAGCATAAAAAGAATTGTGTCAAATCATATCCTCAAAGCTGATTAAAAGTAATCCTGCAGATGCTAAATATGGATTACCACAGCAATTACTGAAAATTCATAACCTTGCTAAAAAGGCATTCTAATGGAGTTCTGCAGTAGTTAAGGGCTGTTCACTTTTTAAAAACAATTTGCAGTAAAATGTGTGGAAGTGTGGTTATACAAGCTCCATCCAGTTCTGAATCAAAAATTGTTTATGGCTTTTGAGAGCTCTCCTGTGGTATTTGAAACAACCACAAACAGTGTTTCGGCTATCTCTATCTGCTCTTGGACCAACTTTGACCCACATTATGTCCTCATTATATCTCTTTTACAGTTTAAAAAGGCTTGAAATCTATTTCATTCTTAATTTCATGCCAATTTATACTATAAGTTGCTCTAGGATAAAGACTTATTGCATTAAGGCCTGTATGTTCAATTCTGTCTATTACACAGACTCTAAAACACCATTGTACCCTATCACTGGTGATAAACTAATTAACAAGAATCTGGCCATTTTTAAGTCACAGTCAGTAAATAATACATATGAACACAGTAATATCCACTCTTTAATATAGATTAAGCATTATTTTCAGCATCAACTAAATCTGTGCTGAGCTTCAGCAAACTTCTATATTGGCAACTCCATTACAGCTGTAATTTGCAACAAATAACAGTGGTAAAAGCTATCTTTTCCATGTCTAAGCTCAGATGGCAAGAGAAGGTAATCTCCCAGCTTTAGAATTATGGAAAAAACTGAGAAATATGGATATGTGCTCCTCTGTATTTTGCTAACTTTTCTGGCAGTGTAACTCTGTTGACAACAGCAGGGAACTAGGAATGTAACTACAATAGATTGTTGCTGTCTTCTTGAAATTCATTTTTTCTAGGCAGAAATTTTATGACTTTTTTTTCCACTAACAAAAAGATAAATTTAGATTTCTCTCTATTTTGTGTAAGTGAATTAATTTCCTATAGATTTTGTTTTGCAATGCATGAGGAGATGTTACAGCTGTAGGCTTTTATTTTTTCCCACTTAAACAGCAGAAATTAATAAGAATAACCTACACATGAAGAAAAAACTCCTAAAGTGAAACTTACAGAATTCCTAGATGAGAACGTTATAGAATGTAAGCACAGGAATGAAATAATTTGATCTAAGGTTTGTTTAAGATTAACACATTCTTCTTCCTAGTGACTTGGAGGCAGATGGGATATATTTGCAAGTTTTGAAACCAGATGCCTCAATTACTTTTCCATTCCTTGATAAGGGAAATGTTACTCTGCATATGAGGGGATCTGATTACGAATGTTCAAGTACTTTGCTCTTATCTAGCATCAGACCATGGATGTCATATTGAAACCTGATCCTTCTACTTATGTCTGATAATATCAAAGCAAACAAGAAAGAAATATGTTTCAGTTGACAAAACTATCTTTCCTGTAACAACAAATTAATTTCATTAATCATATACTAAAGAAATAAAGAATAGAAAGAAATAAAGAGAGAGAGAGAGTTTAAGTATTTATTTTCACACTTACTACAGTCTCCTACTGCCCACTGGCTACAATTATGTGCTCCCCGCTGATGAAACGATGGCAGTCCCAGTCCGACCAGCAACCATCATGATAAATAAGTTTTTTTCTTGCTTCCCCCAGCTCAGATTCCCAAGGAGATTGGGCACTAATGAGAACTTGAAACACAGACTCTAGAGAGAGAAGATTCAAAATTGCCCTACTTAAGAAAGATCTGTGTATCTCTCTGCTCTCCTCCAAAGGCACTAATCAATTTGAGACCTGAGGACTTAGTGCTGGACTGTAGGACTTACGTCCTACTCTTCTAACTGTCTGTTCAGTCTCCACAAAACAGAAGATGCAAGGCTACTGAAGTAAAAAAGTTAACTTAGAATTTTTCCAGACTGCTGATGTATTGCCTTGGAAGAGGTTATCTTTTCTGCCTGTTGAAGGAAGAAAAAAGGCTTTTAATTATATCTGTAAAGGATTATCCCCATCTCTGCAGAAGGGCTCTTGACATTTTTGAAGTCTAGGCATCTTCTGTTGTGCTAGCAGTGGAGTGTGTATGATCGAGTGTTTTGCCTTTCCAAGTTGGTAAAGTGAACTATGCTGCTAATGGCAAAGCCCTCAAAGCTTTTGTTTAGCAGGATCCTACACAAATACAGATCAATAGCTTCAATTTGATTCTCACCAGTCCATCTGTAAAAACATTATCATTCATATGTCTGCTGTCAACACAATCGCTCTCTCTGATCCAAACAATTTGTTGTTTCTATTTGTTTAGAAAGAAAAGTCCTCTAAACATTCCGATTAATTTGAAAAAGCTTCTTCTTTTCAACTCCTATGTGCTTCATACTACTTTAGCCCTATCTTCTATGCATTAGAGAACAGTTATCACACAGAAATTACATAATTCTTCTTCCACCCCACCCCCCCAAAAAAACCCCACCAATAAAAAAACCCGCATGGAGTGTCTTTGAATCGTTCTTTCACTAATACACTAATCATGACCTTAAACTAAATAACAGGTAGGTTTTAATAGAAGACATAGGTACTTCTAGAGAGGGCACTGTTTACCGTGATGGAGATAATGCTGGAATGCTGTTTGGTGTCTAAGGATAAACTAGCATTGGAAAAACAATGGAAGTTTTGATTTGCTGGGAAATATTAATTACTGTAGCCTAAGTAAATGATGACAAAAGGTACAGAGGATGACAATCTGCAGGTGTTTGATGGAGGCAAACTTAGAGGAAGAGGTTTTCTTAGGGTCATCCAAAGGCTAAAAGTAGCAGCAATGCTAGATGGCCAAGCCAAACTAATGGTTTTTTCTCCACCACTGATAGCTATGATTCTGTTTTATTAAAATAGAGGAAAAGCTACAGGGAAATCCTGAAGCAATTTCTAATCCAGATCCTCTCTAACAGATTACATAGTACAGCAGATTGCAATTTCTTCTTCTGTAGTCAAATGCTAGATTTAGTCAAATTAGATTGCTTGCAGCTGTCTGTATATCCTGAGTTGGCTGATGAGCACATTAACAATGTGAGCTGATTCAAGAGTAAAATGAAACTTCCTTGAGAAGGATAATGACACATTTGAAGCACAGACTGGTCCCACCAAAACACAAATCCCACCAAGACACAGCGGCTCTGCTGCATATTTTATACACTCTGCAAATCACTCTGCTGCACTGGCAGGGTCCAAATAATGTACAAATTTCATCCCCTCCACTATGGCAGATATATTTTAAAAAACCCAGAGAAGTTGGAAGTGAATAAATAATTTTTTTCCTTCTCTTGCAAAGTCATAGAAGCCAGTCAAGTCACAACTTCTAAATGTTCCTCACATATCTGTAAAATGAGGAAACATTATTTCTCTTGGTTTATTTTTGGTAAAACCTCATATCGTTCTTGCTTGGAGAGCACTGACATGAAAATTATCATGCGACTATATCAGTGTCAGTACCATTAAATCCCAGGCATTTTTTAATTTTCCTGAACCTTTAGCAAAGTGTTTAACTGCGAGTGGAGGACTCTGTCCTGTTATTTAAAATTGTCTTGAAAATGGTTCTTTCATAGTCAGTTTTATTTCAATTATTCTCAATTTAAGAATTAAAGTTCAAATTTGAAACAAAACAATCAATTGGATTTTTCTCAAAGACAAAAAAATAGAATACTAAGAATGTGTATCTAATTCAGCTTTGGATTCCTACTTTTAGAATAAATTGAGATCACTGCTTAAAAATGAAATCTACCCACCTAAATCCTAAGGCCAGGACTTTGACATACACCTTTCTACTAAATTTTATGAAACTTCAAAAGTAATGTTTCACTTGGCTTTGAAAATTCTATCTTTTATTTTAATAAAAATCTGGCTGAGTATTTGCGCAACAGAATGAAACAGCATAACTTCTAAAACGTGTCCTACTACATCCTCATAATTAGGGTGGATAGGTGAGCTGATTTCACCTCAAACTCAATCAAACAGGAATCTACTTGCTATGTTTCTCTTGCAGTTTATTTGACAGCAGTTTTGTGGGTACTGCCTAAAAACATCCTTTGAAGGGAAATAATGCAGCAATCACACTACTTACATATGTAAGTCTGTCCTTTTGAAATAATGAAATTAGGTCTGAAAAGCAATCCTGTAATAGAAGGGGAGTAGAATATGTGATCTAATAAGTCCTATGATTGCTACTTATGATATAATTGCCAGTCAAATAGACACTCTTCTCTAAAATAAAATCTGATCTTTTTATACTACATCAAAAAAATTGTTTGAAATGTGACAATACAACAGGAAAAAATTTTTTTGTGCTATACTGATGCAGCTTCCATTTGAGCACAGTTCCTGTGATAACCACATAAAGCATTCCTGTTCAAAGGTTCTGTTATTGTCAACGAGATGAATTATAAAGCTACTTTATATTGTGCAATCTGCAGATTTTATTGACAAAGTTGTCAGGAGCAGAAGAACTGGGAGTCTCTCTGCTTGTCATGGGATAAATAAGAGGATCTACAGAGCTCTCAGCTTCATTCAATTTGTTTAGATACAAGTTGACTGGGAGCATTGATTCGACGCGAAACCAGTTATGGATTTTTAGGTAGGAACATACACAGTGGGGAGTAATAGATGGCTCTAAAGTGAGTACAAGGCGGCAATTCACTTGGGAGGGTGAAGAGATTGTGCAAGCCCCGCTGTATAAGCATTCTGGATCAAGGGCAGATGGGTCTGATCCTCCCACAGAAGTGTTTTCTCTGCCTTCCCCAGCAGCAAAATATTGCTTGACCTCTTCTCCCATGGGGAAGCACCATGACAGGTTATATTTGTGTGCTAGGAGGACTTGATTCATAGCCCCTCATTATTTAAAGCTTAGATTCCCATACCTACTGCCACAAATGGAGAAAGTCTCTACTGCTGAGTAATGGAAACACCAAATTCCAGCTAATTTTCTGGTTAAGACATGCCAGAGCATGAGATTAACACAATATTTTGCTTTCCTATCTGTTAAAATGTACCTACTTGCTGAAGGCATCCTGCAAGCCTAGTACTAATGTGAATGAAAATAAGTTAATGTGAATGATCAATTAAACCTCATGATCCCACACTCCCCTTCCACATCATCGTAATTTAATCAAGTCCTGAAAACTTTTTTCTTCCAGGTTGGAATACCTGGGGAGCCAACCCATCGGAAGTCCAAATCCAGAGTAGGTTTTCCTGGACAAGTGAAATATACCCACCCCCCCCCCCCCCGCCCCACCCCCCCCCAAAAAAAAAAAAGGCTTGTGGGGTAGCAGAAGGAGAAGATCAAATTCTAACAGAATATTCAACATCAGCTGATGTTTTAGTTTTAATGGAAGTTTAGTTTTAATGGAAATTACCCTCCACTCCTCTGCTGACTGAGCATAAAAAGTATTTCTGCATTGGATCCCTCCAATGGTGCTGTTGTAAAGATGGATGGTACTCAGTGAAGGAGATGAAGAAAGAGGCAAGGGAGGGTGGGATATATCTCATATTCCAGCCACCTAGAAGTTATATATCTAATCTTAACCAGTCATCTGGTCTGCTCCATAAGGACAGGAAACTGTCATGTTGATTCAAATCTTCAGTTATATCTCCAAGAGGATCTTCACTGCAAACCAACTCATTTCAGGCTGAAAATCCATTACATTGCAATTTCCACTGTGTTTCAAGCTGGATGGGATTTAATCTGAAATCTCTGGAATAAAGGATTGCTTCCTTAGGCTTTTCAGCCATGCAGGCACCACCTATTATATGAGTTATCAGGTTTTGACATTTCAGAACCCATGCAAGATAGTTCAAACTTGTGTTTTGTTGCTCTGCATGCTGCTGATGTAATTAAAATGGAAAGTGCTCTGAAGACTTTTGCTGGTAATCATACTTTAAACATAAAAGCTCTCCTTCATCTTTGTTAAAACTATTTGGTTTTGCACTGGTATAAATTACTTGTTCAGCACCAGTGTAATTTTTGGTTTAATATAACACTGGATGGAGAACAATGTATTTAGGAGGATTTTTTTCCTTAGAATTTATCCTCTTTCAGTCAGATCTCTAGGTAATTCTGTTTACTTTTCAATTCCCAGCATTGGTTAGAAACTTGTAATATTTTGATCTTTCAAATATTCTTCACAAAATGCTCCAAGGTCTTTATATGACAGATAAATCTGTTCTTCTGTTGTATTATTTGTTCAGGCAGAGTTATTCCAAACTAAGAATTTAAACATTGTGCTCCTAACCACAAGTTTAAGCTGAATGAGAAAGTCAAAATTCAGTTTATCCTTACTGGGGTGAGTTGTCGCAATAAAAATCCTAAGTAGAAAATGAATGGAAAATATATGATCCATTAAATGTAACTTCATTGGCTGTTTTCAAGTATTCTGACTATTTTCCATCATTCCATTTTAAATAACAGATCATTAAAACAAAGCCATAAGAATGTTATCAGCTGATTTCTAAAGAAAATGATTTAAAGAATAGGAGATCTAGCTCCTATTGCTAGTTATAATCCAAGTTTGGGAAAGACACTTAGCATCTCTTAGAATCCTGCCAGAGTTTGATTTCTATCAAACTCTGTTTGAGGATGTTGAGGAACTGTAGCCTGGAGCATTGCCTGCATCCCAGCATTAGCAGCTCTCAGTCACTGGAAATGCTGAAGGACTACCCATGAGAGATGAAAATACAGAACAGCAATAAATCATAGTGCAGGGATGCTCAGATTTTAAGGTTAGGGGTCATATTTCACTGAGTATCTTTCCATCAGGCCAAGAGACTTGTCTGTGAATATACAACAGCAGGCAGTCTTGATCTGCAATTTTTCAGAATTGAGGCATCCTCACTGTGGTAATCACAGTCATACCTTCATTATTATCCTGGCCTTCTTCCATGCTCCTACCAGACTGCCCATATTCAGGTCTGGGTCTGGATCTGAATCTCAATCCTTCTCTTCACATTTGCATCCCATCAGAGAATCAGAGAATCAAAGAGTGATGGAATGGTTTGCTTTGGAAAGGACCTTAAACATCACCAACCCCTGCCATGAGTAGGTACACCTTCCACCTATCCTAAGGTGCTCCAATCCCATCCAACCTCAACACTTCCAGGGATGGGGCAGCTAGAGCCTCACCACCCTCGCATTTAAGAATCTTTTTAATATATTCTCCAACCCTGCCCTGTGTCAATTTGAAGCCATTCCCCCTTGTCCTGTCATCCCAGATGACCGTAAATAGTCTCTCTCCCTCTTTATTGCAAGCTCTCTTCAGGCACTGGAAGGCCACAATCAGGTCGCCCCAAAGCCACCTCTTGTCCAGGCTGAATAAATCCAATTCTCTCAGCCTTCAGCAGGGTAACATCCCTCATTCTCTACACAAAAGGTGGCTGTCTGTGATTAATCTGTCAGCCTTCTACATAATTCTCAAACACTTCTGCTCTATCTCCCATGGCATTTTTTGCACTCCAATGAGGTTTCCTCTAATCACTCATGGACTTATCCCACTGCTTGCCTTCTGATTCTCTATTTCCATAATGGTACCTACAAACTCTTTCAGTCACACCACTGCCCTTCCTGTCAAACTCACCAATACATCACCATTGCTCCTGCACCAACTTTTGCTCTTTATCTTTTGTTTTATAACTACATTACAGAGGGGCTTGACTCCTCACTAACCCTTGTTCTTGTTGGCTAATGATGATAATACGAACCCAGGTGGCTACAACCAAGTGTTGATGTTCACAAGTTGTCCCCGGTTGGCAAAACTTCCATGAGAGCTAGAGGCCAGGTCAGCTCAGCCTTCCTGCTACAGACACTGATGGAGTGGGATGCCAGGTGCCTGGGACACACAGAGAATTGAATTTGCAAGGTGTGACCTGTGTTTAGTCCTAAATGCAGAACAAGAATCCAGGACTGTAGCCCAGCCAGTGGTAAAGGAACTCCAGGAGCAACATTCTGAGGTTTTCATTGCAAAAATCCACAGCGCCTTTGAGTTGCAGTGATGACAGGACTACAGGTCTTGCAAGAAGAGAGCACATTACTGGAGACTTTCAGCCTCTCTCTCCCATCTTTGCAATAAGGAGCTGCAGGTGTATTTGTGGGAGGGAAGGGCTAATTTGATTAAGGGCAAAAGATTGATAAATTCCACCCCTTGTGAAATTATTCTGTGATTTTTAATAGCCATTAAACCCCCAAAGGATCTAATTTCTCAGGATTCAACTCAGAGGACTTGTTCTGCCTGTAATAAATGGCCAAGCACTCAATAGATCTGCATTAGCTTGGTAATGGTCCTTCTGGCATTTGAAATTATGGCTAGACTGATCTGTGCACATGGCTTAAGCTGCTAAGCCATTGCCTGTTGTCTCTGTTTTTCATTTGACTTGGTAGCTTCCTGAGGTCCTGAATTCATCCTTGAGGATAATGCCAGCTTTTCCTGGCATTGCGTGAGCTGTCACAGCTTACCTACATGATATTTAAGACGGGTAAAGAAGGTTTACTCTAAATGCCTGACTTAACCTAACCAAAGTTTGATCCATCACACAATATTTCAGTCATTTTCACATATGTGGTTTAGTTATTTGAACATTGATGACTGTTTTCTTTGGAAAGTTTCAGATATTGAAAAAGAGCCAACCTTTAGCCCAAGGTTAACATAAACAACAAACAAGGAAAATCCTAGTACCTGTCTAGAAGCAGCCTACTGACTGGTTTTGCACAGATTTTGATAGTAATTTAAAAAAAGAACTTAAGCAAGTCTTGGCATGACAAACCCAAAAAATCAGCCTTTTTACAAAAATAAACTCTCATGCACTGCTTTGAAATAATTATTTCATATTGAGTGCACTAAACTGGGGTGAAAGACAAGAAAAGTGGGTCTGGCCTCTACTAAAATGGTTGCTAGCATATGCTTGTTTCCAGACAGAAAGAAGCAAAGTGTAATTCTATTTACAACTGTAACATTCAAGTTTTTCCTCCTAGGCAGTGACATGATGCTCCATAGAATAATGGTATTTAAATGACAGGGCTCCACTCTACTGTCTGCACTGCCTTCCTATACAGCATCATATCAGACTTTATGGGCTGCAGGAGGAGCACCTTGCGCCTTTCTTTCAATAGCAGAGACGTTACTGGACTTCTCAGAGTCTGAGCAGATCAGCAGCAATGAGTGCTGTCAGTCAGGAGCTGGGGCCTCCTATGCATCCTTCAAAATTCCCTGGTTCCAGTACATTGTCGCTCTCCAGTGCACCCCACAAGGCAGCTACTGGGGTGGGTCAGTGCCTCCAAATCAGTAATTTTCTGCTTATCACAGCAGTGATCATTTCAGCAGAGATGTGTCATTAATCACATCAGGGGCCAAAGAAATCCTGGTGAGAAAAGCGAAATCTTCCCAGGGTCACTCCAGTAAATGATGGCACCCTTTTTCTCTCCTGAGAAAGGCACAGCCTGGCCATGTATCCCACAGGCTGCAAAGCCTTCCCCTGGGAGAGCAGCCATGCTCAGCAGATCATGGCAGTCTCTTACGTTAACTTCAGGGCTACACAACCCGCAAGCTCACGCAGATGATGTTTGCAGAATCCTGGACATGATGCCAGCCAGACACTTGGCACCAAGACCCAATCTGGGAGATGAGGAGCTTTCAAGGCTCGTTACTAACATTCATTATTTTCCTATTTAGTAAGAAAACTGATGCGACACATAAGGGAGATTGGTCAGTCAGCTAGTATGGAAAAAATGC
The DNA here is from genome assembly GCF_009819655.1 of Sylvia atricapilla. Lineage (NCBI taxonomy): Eukaryota > Metazoa > Chordata > Aves > Passeriformes > Sylviidae > Sylvia > Sylvia atricapilla. The sequence goes on from NC_089174.1 coordinate 61,777,297, forward strand.
AGAAAAATGAATAGCCTGGCAGTTAAATGTCTGCAATGCCCACACACTCCCTGGAAGAAACTTAGTGTTATACATCAGAATTTAACTCATGGTCCCTGCATATCACAGCAGTGGTTGAATGTGGCAGAAACTTTTTGCACTGCTTGTTGCTTCATCTGAGTTCTTCATGGTGAACAGTGAAGAGCGTTTAAGGCAGAGTCATCCCAAGTCTTAAAATTCAGCAGGCAGATATCAGAAAATTTTCAGAAACACTTCTGTGACACAGGGTTTCCCTGGGTGCAGACCCTCTGGACATCAGTTTCCAAATGACAGCTTCAAGGGGGGTCCATGGGGTGACTGGTTTTAGAAAGCCATTTAGGTGTAGTGGGTTCTAGAAATTTTTCTTTATGAATATTATTTTCCATAGCCATTGTCAATCACTCTCTAGCATCACCAAGAAGAGTCTTTGAAATTTTAAAATAAGAAAAGACTCATTAACTGTGGCTTCTTTTTCTTGGACTGCTACTTGTACACAAGTCCCAGTTTCAGACAACAAGAAACTCTCAGGTTCATCTTTTATTTTCCTGTTTTTTTTTTTTTTTTTTTTTTTTTTTTTTTTCACTGCCTACACCTCTTGGGCAATAACTACATCAGTAAATAAAATGGACCAGCACACACTGCCCTTGAAAACAAATGAAATGGCTTGTTTTACTAAGATTAAAATTCCTACCTGAAACATGATCACCCCTGTGTCTTGCTCATTTGAAAACCATCCTTTGTTCTCGATGCCCACTGAGTCATGGGCATCGAGATAACAGCTCAGGTGTTATTTGGAGAGGGTTGTGAGCCACAAGCCAAAACACACCTGAGACCAGCTAACATCAGCTCAGGAAAATCACCCTCTGTTCTCTTTCCTATCACCAGCACAGACAGGTAGATATCTTTGGGTCTTCAACTCAATTCATCAGTTCAACACCATTAAGGCCAGTGGACTTAATTGAAGATATTTGCACTCCTGTCCATGAAAATAAAATTTTCCCTCAACTCTTAGGATGTGATGAGTCACTGTTTCAAAGTTGCTTCCTCTCTCCAGTGACTGTAGGAGGAGCTCAGATGACAAGTTTCCACAGGTTGCCTGGCTTTTGGGTGCCTAGAATTTAGTGAAAATCCCAGGCTAAAGGATAAAGGACTTTCTCCATTTTTTAATCTGAATAATATTAAAACTAACCTCTACTTTGCAGGGAATGAAGAAGTTCTACTTAGAACATATGCAATTCAGTTCTTTCCTGTGAAGTTGCCATATGGCAGGGGAGTGATAGGAAGAAGAAAAATATTGACAGTGATGATATATCTTATTACAGAGCATAAGGACCAAATTTTCCTCTCAGTTACACTAGTGAAAATCTGGAGTGAACAGCCTTGTCTTGATAGATCAGATCAGTCAGTGGATATACAAAGCCAATTATGAGAATGAAACAAAAGCAAACTTGGGAAACATTATGGTATAGTAAAGAAGACATGTGGTAGGATGCCAGAAGACAGGAAGTCATTGAGCCCAGCACGCTTACTCTTCCTTTGAAAAAGTCATCCCATCTACAAGCGGTCAGGATCTTGTTTTATGCCTGAACTTGGCAAACTGAATAAAAGCTCCCCAAAAACATCTGTTCTGGGTTCCAAACATTTATATAGCTCTTTGTTAGAGTACCAAAGATGGCATTGCATCAGTGGAAGGAAAGCATTACAGAAGAAAGCAGTTTCAAGGATGTTATAGGGAAAAGCCCATGATTAACACAAGACCTGCTGTGTTTTAAACACCAACAACTTATTTCTTGCTGAACATCCAGCTGATTAAAACTTTAACTATATTTGACAGACAAAACCAGAAACTGCTCCAAGGAGAGAGACTATGGTGCACTCCTATTCCATAATATTTAGAATTTAGTATTCTGTTCAAAATTATTTAGAAATACATTGTGGGCAACTTAACAGCAAAATGTGCAGCAATAGTCCTGTTTCTCTACTACATTACAAAGACATAAAGTCAAATATATAGCTGAGTAGACTTGTGGAAAAGTAATGTATGTTTAGCAATTAATAGTTATCTGAAACTATTGCAGTTTTGCAACCTGCTAGCAAACGAACTGTTTGATTTTCAAGATCTTTCCCAGATTGTGTACCAGAAAGGTACAGACTTTTTGGACATAAATGAAAGGATGATAGCTTTTATGTAAACTAGAAGAGGTAAATAGTACATAAAACTCAGCCAGACAAAATAAAATAGACTAAAAACTGAAGTCAAATTACCACCTGTAATTTAGCACACAAAAGAGTTAACAAGCAATTTGATTTTTTTTTTTTTGAGGCCTCTGAGAACCAAATTCTTGCAAACAAGTTCAAAGACAAACTATAACCAACTCAATGTCCACAGTTTCTAAGGAGCCAGTATGAAACATTTGGCCAGAAAAAAACTGTGCCAGCTACCCAGTGTAAAGCCTATACTTTAATTTGCAAAAGCAAAAAGCTGTGATTTATACCTCTGCAAGGAAGAAGGTTAAAAAAATGGATCTAACAGTATATTCTGTGTAGGTTTATTATTTTGCCAACAGTTTGTGGGTTGGATGATGAGGTACGTTCCTGAAGATTAGACATCACCATTTTTTTTAAACAAACAAAACAGCAGGCAAGATCAAAATTCCCCTACAGCAGAGGCAGTCCTTGTGAAAGCTCAAGGCTGTCGTGGCTCTCCCTCAGCTCCTTTTTAAAAGGAAGGAAATTCAGCAACAAATAGGATTAATCATCTTTGGCTCATAAGGCGGCATTTTTGCTTCCAGTTGTTGACAATTAGAGGCACAGTGTCAACTGGTCATTAATTAGATTGTGTAAAGCTCTGTGGATACACACTGCTTTTTGTGACACCAAAAATTCCATCTGAAGAATGAGACATGTAACATATAGACATCTTCTGTTTTCTTCTCCTTTTAAACCAAACAGTTTCCTAGTTCAGAAGAAAAGGTGAAGAATAAATGCACACTGGAAGTAGGGAGTGTGGTTCCACTGACAAAATCAACAAACAATTGAAAATCAAGTGGAGTCAATAGTGTGTTGTTAATACATGTGTTCAAACTTGGTAGCATGGCTAAGGGAAGAGTGTCTTGATCTCCAGAAATATTAACTGATGAAATTTAAAATGAAGACTTCTGACATTATTACCATCACAGGCCTGTCCAACAGGATTTCTTCCAGATTCCTAAACTGTCAAAACTATCTTAGTTCTGGTCATTAGTAGGTGATCCATAAATCTCTTCATGATAGAGCCTCAAGATAGCATTCAAATTTTGGCCAGATGTTATGGCTAAAAATGGGATGTTGTTTCTCAGAGGGAAACCTTGTTTACTGTCATGACTTCCCCTAGACACCAAAGGCCTGTTCTAATGCTGCAAATTAAAAGTCCCAATAAATACATTTATTGGGACATTGTGCACTAAAATAGCTCTGCTGAAAAGGAAAGGAAAGGAAAGGAAAGGAAAGGAAAGGAAAGGAAAGGAAAGGAAAGGAAAGGAAAGGAAAGGAAAGGAAAGGAAAGGAAAGGAAAGGAAAGGAAAGGAAAGGAAAGGAAAGGAAAGGAAAGGAAAGGAAAGGAAAGGAAAGGAAAGGAAAGGAAAGGAAAGGAAAGGAAAGGAAAGGAAAGGAAAGGAAAGGAAAGGAAAGGAAAGGAAAGGAAAGGAAAGGAAAGGAAAGGAAAGGAAAGGAAAGGAAAGGAAAGGAAAGGAAAGGAAAGGAAAGGAAAGGAAAGGAAAGGAAGGGAAAGGAAATGAAGGGAAAGGAAAGAAAATGAAAGAAAAGAAACGAAAAGAAAAGAAAAGAAAAGAAAAGAAAAGAAAAGAAAAGAAAAGAAAAACAAAAAATAAAAATAAAAGAAAAAAGAAAAAAAGAAAAAAGAAAAAAAAGTGCACATGAAATCCCAAGGGATGTCATTCCTTAGGCTGAAAAATATCACTTCTTGATGAGAAAAAAGACAGTCATAAGTTGTACATTGTTAGATAGTTCTTATGAGTTTCTTGACAGGCAGTCCAGAAAATCTATTTTTTCAATATAAATATATATATAAAAAATCTTAGTTAGAGCAACATAAATATCAGAAGAAAAAAAAAAAAGCCAACAGAACAATTCCAGATATCTATTCTAGTGCTAGGCGTAATCTTCCAAACTACAAAATGTGTGTGGGACTTAAGAACACCACTACAAAACTCTCACTCTCTTCCTGAGATGTGGCTGCACAATAATGAATAAATAATTTTGTTTGTAAGCTTCATCTCCATTGGCAATACCCAGGGCTGAAGGCATTCAGGAAATATAAAGGTACTTTTCTCATTTAACTTAGTATAAATGAAGATGCATACTTATTAAAATCTCAGCCCAGCTCATGGTTTTTCTCTACTAAGTCTTACACTTCATGAATCATTGCTATAATCCTCAAATTGGTTTCCATGAGGACTCTCTTCTTTAATGTTTTTGTTCTTAATAGAATGGTCACATTTGAACTTCTGCTTCCTGGGGAAGGATTTTGCAAAAGTATTATGAAGACAGAAAATACTCCATGAGTTTCCAAAGTGTCGGTAGCAAGAGTATTTATTATTATGCTGGGAAAGAAACAAAAGAGACATAAAAATGATTCACAAAGACAAAAAACAATCTGTTATTCAGGAGAAGGAGGAAAAGATGCCTTCCATCATGCCACTTTTTATTTCTGTCTTTTTCTCTTCCATAGTCTTTGGGTATGATACCCAATGAGCTAAATGCAGTATAGAAATTATTAGGTTCATCTGAACGATTGTAATAAAATGAAACAGAGAAGTGTAGCATACTAAGATGACATATGCTTGTACAAATACATGCGGCTGACCAGTCTTCATGGCAGCTGGATTTTTCCTATTTGTGTGATATTTCACCAACTCCTTCCTTAATTTCTTTTCTTCTTCTTTTTTTTTCTTCCTATTAAATTTTGCATTGTTTTCTGGGACCTTTAAACCAATAAACCAGTATTATGCCCCACTGACAAATTTTCCTATAGGAATGTGATAGTCATCAAGAGAACAATATAATTTGGATGAAATAAGACTCCCAAAGGAGTCCCTTAAGAGCTAGAAAACCTATAAACTTCCTTCTGAAATGTAAACCAACTTGTGATTTTGTTTTTTAAAATAAAATATTAGGGATGCTTTATAGATTTGAATTATTTCTCATTATGGGAAAGAAAGGATCACTGTCTTCTTAGCCTATCAGTATATTTGTGAGGTAGCAGTGATTCTTCCAGTAAATTTCATATTCTCATTGAAATGTCTTCACATTTTTTTAGCAAAGCAAGAATTGTAGACTGATACTATGTGGAAGAGATCTAAAAATAAAGTCTCTTGGCAATTGTGCCAAAATAAGTATTGCTACTAGCTTGATGTAAATAGGAGGAGAACTATTTCTAAAATTTACTTCTATTGTCTCTGGGCATAATCTTCCAGGTAGGGAAATGGCACCTGCTCCTCTTTAAGTCATTTATCACTTCTGTGGGAAAAAAAAAAATCTCTGGAGAGCACATCCTTATCTGTAGAGAAGAGGTCAGTACTGCTCTATTCCTGTCTTTGGTATGCCTGCATAGCTCTATGGTTGATGGTGCAATAAACATTATTATAAATAAGAATGACTACACTCATGGACAATGATGCATTTAAGTCTGTTGCAATTAGCTGTTTCTTGCTCTGACACCAAACTTTTGGCATTAGACCTCCCTGAACCCTGGTTTATCCACCCGTGAAATGAGGTGAAAGATACTGACCTCTCTTGTAAAACTAGTCTGAGATTTACTGCTGAAAAGCACCTACCTACAAATTAGGCAGAGTATTTAATAGCATATCTAACAAAAGCACAAACTCCATTGGCTTGTAAATTCTTATTGGGAGATACACTCTTTTGGCATTTCCTCCTGTCTGAACTTGACTAAAAGTGGTGATTTTACCTGAGACTCCACTGACTGCCAGAGATTTTAAAATTTTACTTGGTTTTCAGGACATATATTATTTCCTAAATTAGATACTGCCCCTGGGGTCAAATATAAATTCTACTTTGAGAATGTCGTAAGACAAAAGAATGAAAACCACAGAATCATAGAGCTACTTTGGTTGGAGGGCACCTTGAAGACCATCCAGTTCCACCCCCTGCCATGGACAGCCACACTTTCCACTGTCACAGAGTGCTCCAAGCCCTGTCCAACCCAGCCTTGAACACTTCCAGGGATTCAGGGGCAGCCACAGCTTCTCTGGGATAATAACAGAAAGTATGATGCCTTCTAGTTACAAAAACATGTTGGAAAAATGAGCATTCTTCCATGTGAAGGGTCAATACAAAAAGGTCCTTTATTGGTTCCAGCCTAGTTGACAGAACACTGCTAGGACAAATACATGAGGGCCAGCCAGCAATGCTGGGATTTCTCTTGCACACTGTCAGGAGCAAAAAAAAATCTGGCAAAAACATGTTATTCACAAGAAAAGAGTTGTCCTTGGTGCAGGAGATATACTAGAATCACTCCACCCATCTGGATGGCCCTTCAGCCACCTCCTCCTGAGGCCGTTTCCTCCTGATGACTAGTGGAGTGACAGCATCCCTTGGGTGTTTAGTGACATCACCCACAGTTATATAGTTTAGTTGCAGATGCTCCCTCTCCTGTCTTTACCCTGTAGTCTTTACCTGTGTTTCGTATAGCAGTGGAGGCAAAGTGCTTTGTAAGATAATATTTTCTTTAAGAATTTACATATAGGTGGAATATGACTGGGAACCTAATGAGCTACTTTGTAATTTGATGAAATGGTGTGACCTGCCAAGGGACTTAGCCCAAGGAGTTCTGTGTGCTAATCTGATGCTAAGCACAAGGAGGACTTCAGGGATATCATCTTCTCCTGGGTGTCTTGCCCACCTTGCAACCACATAGCTCTAATTAACATTAATCATGCCAGAGAAATGGAAGACCAAAAGCTACCTAGGGGACTAGAGTGCTGAGAATGAGAACCTGTACTAGCCAACACTGTCACTGGGGAGTAATTAGGTCCTCTGCAAATCCTAGTAGGAGTCTCACATCTCCTGCTACATTCTGGCACATCTTGCTTAAATACTGAGTACGAGCTGACTGAGGACGCCACTAGAGATGGTTTAATACTAAGAGTTAATGAAAAGGGGAGAGCTGCCAGCACTTTGGACAGCATTTTTGGAATGAGAATTAATCCCCCTTCCCTATAACATTTTGACTAGTGTGAATACATCAGTACCATCCATATTTTAAGTATTATTCTTCATGATTCATGATGAATCAGAGGATGCAGCCGCCCTGTGTTCTGTTCAGGTACGGTGTGAAAGTGAAGTAGAAAGTGCCATCAAGTCATAATAATACACGTGGTTTGTAAAATCCATTTCATTCCTTATGTTTCAAAGCCTTACTTGTATTAATTAATTAAAACCTTGCCACAGCTCCATAAGTTGGGCAAAGATTATTATCTCATACTATCAGCCAGTGAACATGGAGACCCTGGAGGCCAGGTTGAGACTGTCTGCTTTAGGCACTCAATTTATTCATTGCAACACCTAAAATAAAATAGGTGTTTGGCTCTAGCAGAATGATTCAGATCTCTTAGGGCAGGTACCTACGCAAACCACAGGCAAGGCAGTGACAGATGCCTCTGAAGTAGGACCTAAGTGATCTTCACACATTTCTCCATCAACAGAATGGAGGGCTGTAGGCCCTTCATAGGATGCTTTTATGTGGCTACATGCAGCCACTCCAGGCATAAGCACTAGGAAATATCTTTCTCACAAGTGTGGCTGGGTAATTGCTTAATTCAAAGCTCAACAGTGTGCAAATCTGCTTATGTGGGAATCAAAAATATAAATTCTCCTATGAAGGGCAAGCACCTGGGTTGTGGGATAAGTGGGAGGAAGCACAAGATATTAATGATTTGAGCATTTATCCTGAAAATAGAAACGTAGAGATCTAGCTGTCCAGACCAAGGTGGTCTGGCCCCCACACTTCCCATTTCCACAACTATTCCAGGTGACGAGTAAGGCTGGAGTGGAGGCACTAAGGTAAACCACTCAACAACCAGCAGTGTGAGATGCAGAAACTAGTGAGATCAACCCAGTAAATGGGGAAGTCTTTTGCTTGTAAGGCTTCTGTTGCAGAGCTCTATAAGAGAAATGGCATTAATTTAGTTAGGCTGGGGAACAGGCCTTCCCTGGTGACCCAGACATAGCTGCCACTTAGGAATGCCTGGGTGCTTCCACACTGCCAGACTGACATATCTGGCATGTCTCCTGTATTTGGGTACACAGTCCTCCACACTGCAGTTATTAATGGGCCATTAGGGAGCCATTTGCTCCATCTGAGAGGAAGGCTGGGCATGGCAAAGCTGACCTGTGTGCTGCAGGTTCTGTTCCAGGCACAGCCTGGACAAGCACCACACAGTTTCATCTCTTTGCCTGGTGCAGTGATAGCCTAAAGCCTCAAACCCCAATGCAACCCTCCTGTCACTCCCCACAGCACACAGGAAGCACATGGCTGTAGAAAAAAACAAAACAACACAACATTTTGGCATCTGTATTAGGAAACAAACTAACAAAGCCCAAACACAAACCTCCAAACCTACAAACCCAGAAATACTTAGAATTTTGCACCAGTTCTACAGGGATATGTTGCCCAGTGGAGATCAGGATCAAATTTTGTGCAGTGTGGATAACCTGCCCCCTTCAGCTTCTAGCAGCTCTTAGCTATGTGAACACAAACCAGCCTGCATCAGAACTCACAAGCAGTTCAGAGACATGCTTAGAGTGTCTTCCTGCTTTGAACTACATAAAGAGTATAAACATTCCCCAGATTTCTCTTACTGAAATGTTTTGTGCTAGCTCAGTATCACCTGAAAGTGGTGGGCTTGGTCAAACTATGGCTTAATGAGGTGGGCCCTTCTCAATACTTTGGAAGATATTAGCAGCCTCCTACCTACTTGTGAGTCATGATGGACTGTCAGTCCCTGAACACAAACGAAACCATATACTTATGCACTTAAGTTTCTCTTAGGTCAAAAACACACTGTCCACATTTACATGTAACGCCCAGTTTCTCTGGGAGGTAGGATCCTCTTCAGATGAAACAGACTGAACCATTCCCTGGGACTTAGACATATCTAGTTCATTCTCACAGGGACTTAAGTTGGCTCATGAATGGTCTAAATCACATTCACTGACTTCTTCAAGCTATGCAGTACCTCAGGAACAGAGCTGAGAAAATGACTCATAAGTTCTGAATCTGGGCTTGAGCCTGATTTATTACCATTTTTACCTGCGAAAGGTTTCTTTGATCTCAGCAAGAGTCTTCACTGATTAGCAGCAGAGAATGCACGCTCTACCCACTCTTTAGCATAAGAGTGTCGCCTATTACCTCTTTAGCAGTTTGTCCTTTTCTGCAAGAACTTGCACAGCTGACTTGGCTAAACTTTTAATGGGTGTGCTTCTCATGTGGGAGGAAATGTTAGCACTGCTTATTGTTACTTAGAATTACACACCCAAATGCCATAACTCCATCCAGAGTTCCCAGGCCACACTACTATATCACAAATAAGATCTTCCTCACTGCCTAAAGTAATGTCATGATGCAGTGTAGGAGCCAAGGAATGCTGGGTTTGCAAAACACACACATTGCTTCAGATTGCAATGAATTCATTTAAGAGAAGATCAGGCAGCAAAACATTAATTTCAGTGCAATATATTTTCCTGCTCTTCTTATTTATCGAGATGTTGTCTCAGTAGATCAAATCAATGAAATTACAGCAGTGTGCTGACAGCAGCCGATATCTGCCTAGTATCTTGAGGAGGCATCCTTTTATCGATTGCTTCCAGTTTTTGTCTGACACATCTCTACTGTTCTGTCTGTTCTGCTGGAAATAGGAAAGCTAAAGTTTTCCAGCATAACTGTCTGATCCAGAAGTTCCTGTGGGCAGCCAAGAATAGGCGCATGTGTTGACTATCCTGTGAGCAGTAAACTCAACCCCACTGTGCCAGAGGAGGTGTGCTGCTCTCCCTGGGTGCACTTCTGAAGGCCACATGTAAGGCATACACAACTCCACCCTCCGCTGAAGTGGGAAACTTGTTCAAAGTGGTTTTGAGGTTTTGTTAAGAAGCAAAACAGGAAATCTGCATGAATCTGGAGTTCAACTATTTTATTTTTTTCACTTGTTGCTCTCCAAGATTTTTTTTTAAATAAAAATTAAATATCTGGATGACAAATTTTCTGCAACTGACCTCATCCCTAGTTTTTACTGGTGCAGATGAGATTTCAGGCAGCAAAGACACCCTGGAGTAGTCCAGGGATTTTTTTTGTTTCCTTTTTTAGCAAACCAAGCAACTCAAAGGCTGTGTCAACTTACTTAAGTGTTCTTTATGCCAACTAATCATAGCTGGCACAAAAAACAATGCTGACTATTGCTCCCTTTCCAGACTACAGAGGAGGCAGGGAAATCCAGAGACACAGAGCTGTAATGGCAAGTCTGTGCCATCTGGAGAAATTCTTTATCCTCAGCTCAGCTGCTTGGGACCAGAGGAAGGACCACTGAATTCCCTCGAAAAATTAGTGAAGAGGACAACACCAGAGGGGTAAAAACCACCAGAATAAGCCTTCCTGAGCCAACATGCTGACCCACATACCCAGTACCACTATCACTGCTGAGGGCATCTGGTGTCTCTGTCCCTTCTTTCCTCAACCTTCCCTCTGGTAAAAATGGAAACTACAAGAGCTGATTTGATAGCCTGCAGTAATGTGGGCCCTCCCCAGCCCTGAGAAAGCTGTGGTGAAACCACCAGGTTTCTTTGTGAGATGGGGATGGAATATTATTACTACTGACCTCGATGTAGGACCTAATCACAATAAAAGTGCCATCAGCAGCACCACAAGCTATTGAGCTTTCTGGGAAATTGCCAATTCACATTCTGTGACACTCTGCTGACCAAACTCTACAAGTGTGTTTTCTGTTTTTTTCTAAGGCTGAGTTTGAGTCAGATTCTCTGAGGAGATAGTCTGTTCTCATTCATAAGCAACTGCACTAAGACAAGTGTGTTACTGACAGGTGTCACACAAATTGGCTGAGCTGTATTTTGCAGTTGGGATCCCAACAAGCTTCTCACGATTTTCTCCCAGTTTATTTAAGCTGCTTCTATGTGCTGCATAAGGCACCAGCATTGCTTTCACCACTGCTCCAGCATCACTCTGACGTCAGCACTTTGATTTGATTTTCTGTCACTGTTCTTACAGATTAAATTTCAACCAGTGACCCACAGCTTGATAGCTCATTAGCAAATCCTTTTAAGCCATCCAGTCCTACCCTTGCTTGCATTTCACGAACTCTTAAAGCCTCCTGAAGGCTGCACTGCACCATGAGAGAGCTCAGTCAGACTCAGCACAGCTGCAAAAGTCTATGGGAATCTATGCCCAGGTGCATGTTTTCAATGACAAATCACTAATGATTCTTATTATGAGTCCTTGGGTCTTTTCAAATCATTGAGGTTGTATAAAGACTCCTCCATGGACAGTCAAGGCTTTCCTTTCCCACCCCTCCCCTCAGCCCTTGATCTACATGGGAATGATGTGACTTTCTTCTTGTTGAGACCTTAAAGCAGGACATTCTTTCTCCTTTTGTTGTTCAACATCATTATTGCAATCAGGCAGACTGAGCCCTTTGAAGTTTTGTCTTGCTGTGACACACAGATATAAAGCTGGAAGGCAGTGGCAATGGAGGAGCAGGCTCAGATAATTTTCTGGAGGTCAGACCCCAACTCTCACTTTTGCAGCTGAGTAGGACAGGATGCAGATTGCTCTGTGTGCATCAGGATTCCTCTCCCTGACAGATGCCTTAAACAGATTTTCTTTTGTCCAACTTTGAGTCACACTGATCAGCAGGTTTGTACTGAAGGTGTGCAGCCATTGTTCTGTTTTACATCCTCCATACATCCAAACAGACTTCTTGCCTTGCACCTACATAATCAGTGCCAAGAAATAGTATTATGTACAGTCCAGAGCTAAAGCAAACACTCTTCCCTCTAACTCTTCTTAAACAGCCACTTACACAAGTACCCAGGTTGGCATCATCAAAGTCTTAACAGATCCACTCCGCCAAGAAAAGAAAATCTTACAAATGTTGACCCGAGGCTGTTTTCAGCACCTGGCATGTTGAACACAGACAGAAAGATCCAGGCATGCCTGGATCCTGCTCTGATGTGCCACTGAAACTGTGGATGGAACTTTCTGGCCCCACACTGTCCTTCTGCCTCAGTATATACTTCACTCCTGAAGTCAAGCTCACTAATTTCAGTGGAGAGACCCTTGATTTATGCTGGGTTGAGATGAGAATCTGGCTGTGATTCTTTATCGCCCTTTAAAGCCAAGAGCCCAGCAGAGGCCAATTGTGTCTGACATGAAGCAGTTGCACACCCAACATGGAATCTGCACAACTTCACATACTAGCAGTGGTCTGAATAAAAACTTCAAACAAGATGTTCTGGCATTGGCCAGAGAGTGAAGATAAATAGCTGGGAGATGCCAAGTTGTGAAGGAAGAACTGCTTGACTGTTGGACAGAGAGCAAAGTAAGAAACAGAAATTAGGCAGGGTGCTGGGAGGCTTGTAACACTCCCAAAAAGGGTCACAGAATTTAATTTGATTAATTCATCGCTGGTCTAAAAGACTTTGTATTGAGCCTCAGGCAGTGCAATAAACTTACAATCATTAGGAGAGAAAATAAAAGTTTGGTTGGGTGATAAATAGTCCTGCTTCCTCTCCCACTTCAGCTTTCCTCCTGTTTCTTCTCTCCTTGGTCAGAGCAGACATTGGAAGCAACACAGTAAATCAAGAGGTAGCCTTAAAACAACAACAGCAGTGACAAAGCTAACTGTCTTTAAATTGCCTTAGTCAAAAGAATTTCAAGGAAATCTTTGTTTCACTGTCCCCATCAGGAATTTGTCCCTTTATAGATACAGTATAGGCAGAAGGAGCAACAGTCATCCTAGCTTGGTCTTCTCTTCACAGGACTCATAGAAAACTTAATGGAAAACAACAATTTATTCTAAAGGGGCCAGATAAGGTTTTTGGAAGTAGTTTCAGTAGTTTGGGTTTGTTTGGTTCGTTTTGTTTCCTAAACGTTCAGGGTCCTAAACAGCTATTTTCATGAATGTGACTGTATTTACAGATAATGGGTTTTTCTAAAGCTCTGATAGTAACTTTCATGGACCAGATGGCAGAAACACTCATCCTGTAACTGTACAGTGCTTGTCCCTCACCACGGGACACAGAGGGGACACAACCTCCTGTTAAATCTGGGGCTTGGAAAATTTTTGCAGCTGCTGGAAGCTATGTAGGAGCCTGGGGTGTGTGTGAGGAAATGCCAGCAGAGGCAGAGCTGGGGAAAGGGAGGGGAATAGCCCTCAGTCTGAAGTTCTTACCTGGCTCTTCTCCCATCCACTTCAAGCAGTGCCATGGATCTAACGCTGCATTCACTGGGCACTGCTGAGTGTCAGAGCTCACTGTGGCACTGTATGGCAGGAAACTGCTCTTTACCCCCTTTACCCACTCAGACACTGAGGTAAACTGCAATATGGAAATCTGTTCTGCAGTTACATGAGAAAACTAAGATATGGAAGATGGGCTTGCAAATCCTAGCCCATATATCAGTATGTCTCTGAATTTACGCACACAGCGCCATAGGAAACATAGGTCCTGTTGAGTCAAATATTTGCTATCGAAGAAAGCCAGGTATTTACGTGTTTTCCTGGATATCTATTCAACTTCCTTCATCGCCTGATATTCACATCTCCTCTCTTGTGTCAGTGTGCAAATGTTCATCCACACGTATATACGCAACACCCAGCCACAAACAGACATTCATTTTATGTCTTTAAGCTGGTCAGATGAGAGAATGTTCATCACACATGATGTTCATAGAAACACAGAACCATTAAAACTGGAGAAGGCTACTATTCAGTGAAAATTTTTTCCCTAATATCCAATCTAAACATCCTCTGGAGCAACTTGAGGCCATTTCCTCTTTTCCTATTGTTTGTTACCTGAGTGAAGAACGACCCCAACGTGGCTGCCTGCCCCCTCCTGTCAGGGAGTTATGCAGAGCCAGAAGGTTCCCCTTGAGTCTCCTTTTCTCCAGGCTGAGCTCCTGCCCCCAGTCTCCCTCAGCCCTTCCGCATCAGATTTATGCTCCAGACACTTCTCCAGTTCTGCTGCCTTTCTCTGGACATGCTCCAGCACCTCAACATCCTTCTTGCCATAAGGGACCCAAAACAGTGGGCCAAACTGTGGTCCTACTGTTTCCACTATCACTCAAATACAGTGTTCACTGAGGAATAATGAACTAAGATTGTGATCCTAGACCTATGTAAAATAATAAATTATTTGTGGAAAGTATTATTATATAAAAAATCAGCAAAGTTTAATTAATAAGGCAACTGGCTAACACTATTTACCTTCATCTGTCACATACATTTAGAATAAATACGCTTATCCACTACTGAGATACTGATCCCTTCTCAGTGTAGAACTGTGACTGATCAGGGCTATAGCTGATACTGGTTCCTTCAAGAGTAAAACCAGCACTGCACAACACAAGTGAAGAGGAAAGGTCAAGTCAAAAGTTCAAGTCAGAAGAAACTCAGCTTGCAGTACTGCTGGACTTTGGGGTGGGAAGACCTGGGAGGCTTGTAGGTAAGTTAAACATTAATTTATAAAGCATGTTTGCCATGCTACCTATCCAGCATTCAGACACTGATGATTACTGCTTTCCTAATAGCTGCATACAATTAACTTTATATTCCCATAAATATACTGTATGTGGTGTCTGTACTGCCTCTGATAAAACCAATGTACTTCCTAGCTGATCTTTGAGCCATGATACCCAAAATGCAAGCAAGGCAATCTTTGGTCATATAATCGTTTAAAAAAAAAGAGGAGACAGAAATAATGTGACAATAAGGTAGCATAGACCTTGATGAGTTTCACTACAAAGAAAAGCAGAAACATAACCCTGCATATAGCAACTCTCAACCTCTGCTTCACCTCCAGCTACATCCTGGCCTGCAGTGATTATAACTAGGACATAATCTGACAGGTTGTACATTCAAATTACCATCTTATCTATGCATCCTAAAAGGTTAAATATGCTTTTCCTCATTATTCCACCTAGGGAAAAGGGTAAGAGACAAACAATCTTGCTTTTTTTATGTGGCACAAGCTATGGCATTGAGACTGCTTATCAGCAATGGAAGTCTCTTCCCCAGAATCATAGAACAGGCAGACATGACAAGGAGATGTGGAGTTTGCCACAAGGGCCTCTGAAACATCTCTAGTCTCAGTCTCCCCAGCCCAGCTGCAGCACCAATCTGTGATCTCTCCCTGTGTCCCTCACCTGGGACTTTAGTAACTCCTGGAAAGCTATCCAGCTGTGCATAGTGCCTCCGGTCACACACTGCCAGAGGGACTCCAAGACAGCTTTGCATGTGTGTTGAGGTGTACCTCTGATTGTGGGAAGAAATGAGTCAACTGAGTCAATGCTTGCTGCACACAACTTGACAGTTCAGTCTAGGATGTGCCCAAGTGTCTGTGGCAAGGCAGGATCTGAAACACTTTCTGCCATATTCTTGCCTGTAGGCCAGGTTAATGCCACTGGAATAGTCTTCAGCTAAATAGAAAATATTGTTAAATTTGTTTTGATTAACTAGTGTTAATGCAGGAGGTTTAGATGAGTACAAGAAATTTAGCAAAAATAAGAATCTCAGAAAAAAGCGTCAGGGTACAACAGGTCATGAGGAGTGGGTGGAAAGAATTATTAACTTGTCGTTATGCAAGAAACACCAGCTTCTTCAGAGCAATGGTGTGGAAACAGTCAGGCCACTGTGAAATTAGCCATACGTTCTAACACTGCACATTTAACCCATCGTGATCCCAAAAGATGTACACTGACTCAGAGCTCAAAAGGTCTCCACTAAAGGATTGCCAGTGATAGTCCAGATTGATGCAGGACATGAAATGGACTTCTGTTGTGACCAACCAAAGAAACTGGTTACACCCCCTCAATGGATTTGTTCACTTTGTGCACAGATTTCTATATCAAATCACAGAATGATGGCATAGTTTGATTGGAAGAGACTTCTAAAAGTCATCTATTTCCAAGCCTCTTGGATTGAGCAGAGACCCTTCCACCAACCCTAGTACTCAAACCTCAACCCAGTCCATGAACAATTCCAGGAATGGGGCATCCATAATTTCTTTGGGCAGCCTGTACCAGGCACAAGAAAGTTTGCATCTAGGCTTTAAGATTGTACAACAGGACTGTTTTCTACGATAAGAAGGACCACTACGTATCACCAATGAACACCAAACTTCTCAGAAATGGCTAAGTGCTGTCACAACACAGACAAAACATAAATTATCAGTAATACAATGATACCTGCACCTTCACACCACAATGAAACAAATTGCAGTGCCTGAATCATTGAAGAATGATAAATGATTCTCTCATCCCTCTCATCACAGATATATCCACTGAGTGCGGATAGGTTTTGCTACTGCATTTTATCTCCAGAAGAATGCAATGAAGTTGCAAATGGTAGTACTGAGCACACCAAAATGCCAATTCAGTAGAGATAGCACGGAAATTGTGATACAAATCTAATTTCAGTTTTTGCCAGAATCTTCGTTTCACTGAAAGGAATGAGCAATCAGACTATCGAAGTTGCCTCCTGGGACAGACATACATGTCCTCATAGTGCTTTTTTTTTCTTTTACCTTTTATTTTTCTAATTAGTCAATCTCTGTTTAACCTCCTCAGAGAAATGCAAGGTGAGTTAGGTGGAAGAAGGTGAAGGTTATAATGGAAAAGAACAATCCTCCCTCTGTGGGAACTGGTTAAATAGTTATGGCTAGACTCAAGGGCAGACCTCTGCTGGGAATCCCAGTGAAGATCAAAGGCAGAGAGGAAAAAAAGCTGCACTGAGATCTTAGGCAGTCATAAGAAGACAGATGTTCCTAGGCTTTAATGAGCAGTCTTGGCTCCAGGCCTCTCTTGGCAGAGCTGTTTAGTTTTAGTATTTTTCCTTGTAGTGCAAGGTATGGCTCTGGTTATCTGGCTCTGTTTAGCTAACTGCTGATGATTTTTCCATCTAAATAATAGCATGACAATGAAGAAATAAATTGATAATCTGAGAGTTGATGGATTAGGTCATAGGGAAAACTGTGCAGCTGTAATCATGGAGAGCAAAAAGAAATAAAAATAATTTCAGTATAAACAAGAACTAGTTTAGAAAGCCTAAACTGCAAATCTAATGGTACTCCCATGGGAAGTTCTAGCCCTCCATCTTATACTTTCATTGTCATGAGGAATAAACTGAAGGAAAATAATACAAAATCAACTTTTTCTTTACTAATTCCATCTTCAAGTCAGTGATCATGCCTCTACTTTGGAAACTAGTTTGAGTTCAGCACTGGTAGTGATCATGCCTCTACTTTGGAAACTAGTTTGAGTTCAGCACTGTTGGGAATTTCGATAGTTTGCTATGGCTTAGTGAAAGGTATAGAAAATTACAGATTGAGCAAACATCTTCTGTTCAAAGACAAAAGGGCTACAAATGCAAAGGCTTTTATCAGATGGTTAAAACTGTGAACTTCCATTAGAAAAAAAAAAAAAAAAAAAGAAAGAAAAACAAACTTGTGAAACACTTTGAAGCCTTTTAATCCTATGTGCCAGGACACTACTTCCCTAATGAAACTGCCACCACAGCACTTGGTGGAGAATACCTTTGTTCCTTGTCAGGCATGTTGCAACTCTGATGTTCAGAGACTTATTTCAATCTCTTTTCCTATATTTTTGGATATATCGCTTTTTGATGTCACAACTGGTCAAATATAGTATGATATCACGAATGAGAATGTTTTCATGGGGTAATCTGTCATTTCAGACTGTGTTTCACTACTGTATTTCAGATTCTGGTCTTGGTGAAGGAACTGGAAATGTTTAGGTGGCTTAAGCATTGAGCAGTCTTTGGAATCCCATCAATCACAAGTCAGTGAAAAAAAAATTAGAGCCTTACATTGGCAAGTTATATAAATTCACTACTCCTGTGTTCTCAGTTAATTTTCTTTTAATTTTGAAAGCTATCAGCTACTTTTCTTTGAAGCTCTTATTTAGCACATCAGAATCTCATCCATCACTGATTGGTTCAGCAAAGCTCATCCCTTTGCAGAGCTAAGTGTGAAATTTGTGATAAATAGCTGATGGTGTAGAAGCACTGGGCTTGCTCCCAAGATAAATTCATTTATAATGCACCAAAACACCTGCCTCTCTGTCATCACAAAAGCAGCTCCCTATTGTAATGTACAATTCAGTCTCTCAGGCAATATTCAGATTTGCTTTTTCTTTACTCTGCAGGAGAGGAACAGATGTCCGTAGTGGCCAAAAGGAGCTTCCTCCATCTTCATCTACCCAGACTTATTTCCAAGTCATAAGATCTAAAACTCTTCAGAGCTCATTGGCGAGGGTTTATTTCCATTACATTGGTCCCTTCCCATAGCCGCTCAATGCTCAGGATAATTATTTTATGTGACACCTGCAGACTGGAAGCGATAGATTTACATTAGGACTGTACCCAGGATCTCCAAATATGCAGCCCAGCCATCACCATGGTGGGTGCCTCTGGATCAACAGTAGAACAAATTAATGGGACACGGACACAGCTTCACACCATCCCACCTGTCTGGTCCATCCCATCCATAAATGGGTTTTGGCCACTTTATGGGCCAAAGCAGAGATTCTGTGCTCTTCTCCCAAAGGCTGGGCAGTGACTTTGATCATATGATGTTAGACACTGATTAGAGGGATGACCACCTTGCCAACAGATATTACAATTGCTGTTGTTGCAGAATGCAATGGTCAGATTTTAGGAAGAAATGCAACAAGCAATGGGGAATAGGTAAAGGCAGGACAAATATTTATGAAAGTGCTGTGTAACAACTTGAAGACTTTTAAAACTTTGGATTTAAAGTGTGGCCAACTTTCCTGTTGATCTTCCTTAAGTGTAGATGAAGAATGAGTCAGACACAAAAGCCAGAGAAATCATTATCTCATAAATGTATTTACTGTAAATGATGAGTCCCTCTTTGTTCAGCATTGAAATTTAAGTGCAGTAAATAGTAAAAGTAAAATACAATAAAGCAAAGCTTACCTGAAGAGGCTGAAGAATCAAAAGTACTTCTGTCCTTCCTATTTGTCTTGAAGGGCTGAATGTCCTTTTCCCTGTAAGTTCCAAAGCCTTCAAAGCTTCTTCTTTTATTCCCACTTGCATCATTGTCCCGCTTCTCACTTGAGGAATTTATTTCACCAAACATGTCCAGGGACTCTGACCTTCCATTACTCTCAGTATTACCAGAGTATCTCTTCGTGCAAGAGTCAATGGGATCATTGCTTGAGTCACTTTTATCTTTGCTCTGTGACCACTGCTGGGCATCAGAAAGTGATAGCGTAGACAGTGTATCCACTTCAAAGTTATTCTTCGAGCCTTTGTGTCCGGTTTCACAATGCTGGTGCTTCTGCTTCTCTTTATGCTTGCTCTTCTCATTGAGCAAAGACAGGTCTTTGTCTGAGCCACTCAGCCTCTCATTGATGGCATGGCTGGAGAAGCCAGTAGACTTGCTAGCAAAGAGACCGCTCAGATCTTCGTGAGTCCCCAATATCCGCTCATCCTTATGCTTGTGCTTATGTTTGTGTTTCCTTTTGTGAAGTCGGCCACTTGAAAGGCTTGTTCCTCCAACCTTTGGAGGAGCCAAAGAGGACTGCATGTCTCCAAGGCCCATTCCCACAGGGGTTTGTAGGTGCACTCCGTGTTTTACTTTGTGTTTGGCAGTGGTGGACATCTTCATATGAGAGCTTGCATGGAATTGGGGTGGGGGCACGGTAGGTCTCATAAATGGGGAAGCCGCTCCAAGCGTGTGAGACAGGTACAAAGGAGCTGGATACTGACCATAGTAACCAAGATTCATCATAGGCATTGATGTGTAAGGCATTCCATAGGGTGCATAGTAACTCCCACTGGGAATAGGGTAACCGAACCCTTGTAAAAAAGGCACCTTTGTCATGGTGTCATTGGTTTTGGCAGGTCTACCACGCTTCTTCTTAGACTTCATATCAGAGGTCCTGCGAAGATAGAGCAATGGGTCATACTGGATGTATGGCACAGGGTAATAGTGATCAAAATTAATCCTGAAGATGCTGGGATATGGATTTTCATGATAAAATGTATAACTTCTATGGGAAATCCTGAACACTTGAAACTTATTGATGAGTTCCTCAAGGTCTGCCAGAAACTGGAGGTCATCTCTGTTCTGCAGGCTTTTCCTTTTCCTCTTGTGCTTTGGCTTTTTAATACTTTCATGAGAGAGAAAGTTATCCACAATGAGATGTTTCTGCCGGTGACCATGCCTGTTCTTTGTGCTGGTGTCAGATGGGATAGCCTCTGGATTGTCCAGGGTGCAGAAATCGAAGGAATATCTCCGGCGGGATTCTGAGCTTTTCTCCGCTTGGTCAGAGGTGCTGTTGTTGTCTGTACCTATCCCACTGTCGCTCGGTATGGTTTCCTCACTGTGAGACTCGCTAACTGGCGACAGTGTGACTTCTTTCAGAGAACCTATTTCACAGAGGTGAGAAGGTGAATTAGCCATTAGCCTGGGTGGAGACAGCTTCCAAGTTCCACTGTGCATTCCTTTCTGGGTTTTTGTAGGAAGAGCACTGATAGGTTGAAGATTTGGCATAGTTTTTAACTCTGAAAAATTAGTTTCAGTGCTTGCAGGGCTGAGGTTGCCATTGATCCCCACTAATTGTGTTGAAAGCGGATGAATAGCTGCTGGTGATGATGCCACAAGTGACTGCAAGTTGGAAGGCACTGCTGGGTTTTCTGGCTGGCTAGAAACAGGCCTTGAGTGCTTGATGGCTGTCTTAGGTTCTTCTGGCTGAGGCTGCAGCTCTGCCCTTGGCTTTCTGCCCCTTTTTTTACCAATGTAGATAGTCCCCCTCTTGCTGACATTGATCTGCTTTCCTAGTCTGGCATCAATGGTCGTTGACCCAGCACTAGATGGTGGCTGGACTTTTGCTTTCAGAGCTATGCTGCTGGAGCAGGAGGACAAGATCTGATTGAGAATGTTCTTCCTCTTGAGGGTTTTCATTTTATTAATGGTCTTGATGGTCTTCTTATCCAAGACCCCAAGTTTCCCAACCTTTTTGTGAAATTTGAGTTCACTGATGGACTTGTCCTCTCCTGGGACCATCTGAGCAAACTTGGCCAGATTCCTTCTCCTCTTCCTTTTCTTTGTTCCTTGAAATTCACGATTGATTGGACTCACTGGGCTGGTGGAGGTCCCCTCATGAATGGTTTCAACAGTGAGCAAAGGCTGTTTCTTTGGTCGTCCTCTTTTTTTCTTGACAGGTGTGATCACAGTAAGACTGTCTGTATTGGTATACAGAGGGCTGGATGGTGTGATGGGATAGGCTGAAGGAGGCTCCAACATCAGCTTCTCAGATGTCGTCAGGGAGGACTCCCGAACAATAGATTTAGGTTTGCTGCAGGTCCACCGGCGCTTAGCTGCATGTTTGGGGTGCTGGACATCAGGCAATTTGCCAGCTGTGGAAAGATTGGTGGATAAGAGAGTGGATGTTACAGGTAGAGGTTTTCTGGGTCGGGCAGCACTGCTGGGGGATGCTTTGTCCATAAACACACCATTGTCAATAGCTGCTAAGGAGGACTCATTTTCAATCACTTTCCCTGGCTTTGTGGCTCGAAGATCTTTTTTACTCCCCTCTGGTTGAGAGCTGGTCCTGTTTGCCATTTCACCACTCAAAGCAAGCACAGAAGGCAGGCTTTTCTCCTGGATAGTTTTCTCTATGGATTTAATGGATTGCCTCTTTTTCCTTTTGTGGCCAGATGCATCTGTTGTCGGAGACTTTATTGGGATAGTAATTCGTACGTGATTGGTGTCGCTTTCACAAGTGGTGGCAGAAATGGGATTCTGCTTCAAGGGTGATGTATCCAACATACTGTCCATCGAGTAAGACTCCTTTTTCCCTTCCATGCTGTCATGGGATTTGCTGTCAAATGCTTTCTGAGCACTCTTTACCCACTCAATGTCTGTGGTTTGGATGGTTTGGCTCATCAAGTCCTTTTTGGTGGACTTCTTCTTCATACTTCCAGAGGGCTGATCGGGGGCCTCCAGCTGCACACCTCCCTCCTGATCTCCAAGAGGCAAAAGCCCATTGCACTCGGGGGCACTGCTTGGCTGGGCAGCTGTGCTGGTGCCGCTGGGTGATGGGACTGCACTGCAAATTGTCAGCTCTTTACTACAGACCGACAGCTGCCCCCATGAGCTGCTGCAGGGCTTCTTGGCCTGGGATTTGCTGTAGGAAACTCCTGGCTCCAGAGCAGAGACCTTGGTGGCACTAATTGCTTCTCTACTGGGCTCTGTGTTGATGAAGCAACTCTGAGAAGCAGGTCCTGTGTCGGAGCTTGCTGACCAGTCAATGTGGTGCTGGTTGCTACTTTTCTGCTGGTGCTTTGATTTTAAGGTGTCACTGGTGAAGTCTTGTTGGAGGCCTGGATCATAGTGCAGAGCAGTGTGTTTTTGTGGCCTGTCATAAACCTGGAAGGCAGCAGAAAATAAACAGGAAAAAAATCAGTTTAGCAGCCCATTCATAACCACTGGTTGCAGCTCTTTGTTTATGTAGTGAGTAACAACAATGCCTTTGTAAGAGTTAGGAACCTTTATAAAATCTTCCTATACTTGCATTTAGATTTCATGTACAGTAAACATGTTTTGTTTGGTTTCCTTACCCTAAAAAGAGTGGAAATAGTTCTATAAATATAAAATTGCTAAGGGAACATATTCTATTGATTTTTAATTTAAAACACAAGTGAAATATTCCCTTTCAAAGGATAAATGGTGAAATTCAGCCTCCTGGTGAGAATGCCTTTTTTCTGACAAATAATCGCTCACAGAACTTCAGGCTCAACAGCAGCAATTAAACTCATTATTGTAAACAAGAAAACTGGAAAATTATCTTAGAAGCTGTAACAAACAAGAGGAAAACCCATGTGTCCTCTTCCCCATGAAGGCAGATTCTGCAAAGATTTACTTGAATTTCGACATGGAAGTCATCCCTGCATACTTAGTCCTTAAAATCATATGCATAACATCAGCTGTGTGAGGCACACTTGGCAGGTTCAAGATTTGTATTACTCCCTTTCCATTTTAAAACTCTTCTATTTGCAATGTTGGTGAGAGATATTTTCAATATGATTTCTAGTCTGACAGAAGCTCTTCAAGTCACAGAGGTTACAGCAAGGGCAGAGTTATGCTGAAGACTCTTACAGAGCAAAAGAAACTCTACTGTTTTTATCTTGGTTGGTTTACAGCTAAAAAAAAAAAAGTTGTTTACTACAGCTGTAACATTTTCCTTTTAAAGCAAAAGTATCTATCTTTTTGTTTTTTACTTTCTTTGGTTGATCTGTTGTGGGTTTATTATAATTATTATTATTATTATTATTATTATTATTATTATTATTATTATTATTATTATTATTTTACAGCTTTTATTCTGTAAAGCACTGGGTAAGACTGCACAATTGCTTTTGTACACCTAGTACTACAAGCAGTACTAGGTGTACGAGCTACAGACATTGTTGTGAATGTCAAACAAATGATGAAACTTAAAATAAAAATATAACCAAGGAAAGAAAAGTAGACAATAGCTGAGTTTCTTGTGCTCTTGCAAACACCCTGTTACAATTAAGTTTCTATTGGTAGCCCATTAGATCTCCCTTTTGGGTGTTTGCAACAGAAATTTTGGGGCAAGTAGGCAAAAGGGTATAAGAGGGCTCTGAGTTGGGAAATGAGATGTTCCTAGTTCTGAGCAACTTTAGAGAAGTTTGAAAAGGACTGGACTACCCCAAGCCCATGACACATTATTTAGTGGCCGCTAAACATGCACATTATTGACAAATTGATGCTGAGCTATCTTTCATGTCCATATAAATATAGACATGTGGCTTTCCTGGAATAGTCAATAGCGATGAAGCTGTTCTGGTCCATTGTCTGAGCAGCAATCAGGGACTCTTAAATCCTGTGGATAGTTCAGCTGTAGTGCACATGGACCAGCTATGTTCAGGAAAAACAGAGATTTCCAGGAATTGTGGAGTGAGAGAATGAAAGCATGCAGCTGTGGTGGAGCTGCAGATGTCGTGGGTGAGAAACACCCAGTTTCCTCAGCCTGAGAAAAGAGCTGAAAGCATAAACAGCCCTTGGGGATTTAATCCTTCTACTTCTCTTCCTCACAGTGGCCTTTCACAAACGAGCCCTGGAGTGCACAGAGGATACAACCCACACTGATGCCCTCCTTAAGAAAAAGGTGCCCAACCATGTCCATCATGGAATGGGTCCAGGGAGGGAAAACCAGCAGTACCAGCACTGGAGTTCTACAGTTTGTTTTAATTATTTTAAACTGATCCCAAAGCTCCTGAGATCCATTTTGCCTGGGCCATTTGTGCTTCTCCTGCTGCCCAGCCACTAGGCTGGGTGTCCTGGCACAAGGAGATGGGAGGGCCATCCCCTGGTGATGTCCCAGGGGGAAATGGCTGTGATTCACTCCAGCATCACATAAACTTCATTTTCCCGAGGTACCACAATTTGTGGTGTGAAGAAGCCCTGTAAATGCTGGGCTGAAGCCTCTCTCGGACCCCAGCAACCACATTGAGGCGGGGCCAGCCTGTTTCTGAACAGATCCCAGCCTGCTAGCTGCAGCCAAACAAGCTCCTTACACCCACATTACTTCCAAGTGCTGAGCTGTGAAACTAAATTACCTGAAATATTTCATTTGGAAGAGAAAAAAGATAAAAATAAGAAGGAGGCTTACAGCAGGGAACAAACCCATCACACTCTAGCAACAACCTAGTCTCTCCATATCTATCATACACATGGAGATCCATGGTCTAGAAGGAGCAATAATCTCTGATCTGCATTTTAAGGCAGTTAATAAGGACTCAGAAAAGAGAGGCCAGCTATAGATCAGCGATGGATGCTGATATATGGCTTGGCTCCTCCAGCCTCATTTCCTTGGCCTGTACATTATATAGTGATGATGTAACTCCCAACACATCCCTAATGATAGCCCTGTCATTGCTTCAGCTGCCCTGGCCACCACCACATCAATCTTAAAATTCATGAGAAAGATATGTCTATGTCATCAAAGGTGCCAACTCTGGAGGCATTTAATCACACAGATAAGCACTCCAATTTCAACAGGCCTTCAAAAAATGACTGGTCTGCAGGATCAGGGGACTCCATTTCCTAAGCAAGATGTCAGAACTATATTTCTGCCCATGCATATTACAGTCTGCTGGGTTTCCTTACGAAACTTCTTCCAGTGTAACATTTATTTGCTCTACCTTGCCAAACCCATCCATAGCACCCAAAAGTAATTCTTCTGCAGAGCAGTGACTAGAGACGATTTGGCTGCAGCAGGCTGGGTTTCAGTGGCTGCAATGGATATATGGAGACTGTTTACCTCAAAGCACTACTAAATCAGTTGAAAGTAATGCAGCCAAGTGTATTTTATTCCCCATGTATTCATCTGGGTTACTGTTTGATCCCATTGATCCTAATGTTTAGACTTCAATTTTTCCTGCTATGTGAGCACCATCCCAAAAAGCCAATGAGGCCTAGATCGGCTAAGCCAAGGCTTTGGTAAGCTGATTGAGATGTCAGTTGTCAGACCTGTCAGGATGGTAAAGGAATCTTAAGAAACCTATATCTTGATATCTTTCACCCAAATTCTTTACTTTATTTGTCAGTAAGTATGTAATATACTCCAGCTCCATGGGGCTGTTGACTTGAATAGAGTTCCTATGGCAGCCAGCCGAGACCAGCATCAAGAATAGTGGGCTTTTTTTCATGGAAAGGATTTATCTTTATTTACTTTTTGGTTTATGAGACCCTAAAAATGCTTCAAACTTCAGCACCAGCCTCTGCTTGTCAGTTGCCCTTTTATTAAATGGGATTTGCTTCCACACCCAGCTATTCTGCACAGAGAATCTGCTCCTTCTTTTTTTGTGGAAATAGAGGTGTAAATTAACTCACATAATTTTACTACATCTCAGAATACTTGGTCAATATTTCTCTCCATATACAGTTTACTGTTTTTAGTAGGTTAAATAACCCCAACTTTCCTTTAAAGAAAATAAAATAAAGAAGGTGATAGCCTTTGTAACTGCAAAAAGGCTTGAGCAACCTGATCCAGCACATGCTAAACCTTAGACTATAAAAATAAGATTAGAATCCTCTTATTAGTGGAGCAAGATTTGAATGACAAACTCATAAGTTTCAAGTCAGCTTTGGCAGTGGTGGGCGGACCTGTAAGCAGGATAGAACCCATACTGGTGATCACTGGTCATAGACAAAAGAAGTTTTATGCTCTGTGTTTATACCTGTCTCTCCAGTCCTGTGCAACCCTGCACCTGCAGACATGATTACTTCCCAAAACAGTTTTATTCTGATATGCAGCCCTTGTAGTTGAGGGGATGATACTGTACCAATCCCTACTCTGCAAATTATACCAAGCAGCAGAATCCATCCCTCAGGGACTCTTTCAAGATGCTTCAATTTGCATACTCGTTCCCTTGTCTGAGCTTCCATCTAAATCCACAATCCAAGCACAAAAACTGGGAGGAGATGACAGCAACAAAATCGATGGCCTAGTAAAGTGATAACAATGATTATAAAAAAAAAAATTAAAAACCCCTAAACCAACCAACCAATCAAAAAACCCCAACAAAACTCCAAACCTAAAAAAAAAAAATACTGTTTATGATAAAATATAAATTTAGAAAAACCCAACACTTAGGGGGAAAAAAAAATCTGAGTGCCTAAAGGGGTGGTCTCCCTGCTCAAAATACACCTTTTTGAGGTGGTAATGCACATAAAGCTTGTCAAGAATCTGGCTTGCAAATCAAAGTTAATACTACAACGCCTCCTCTTTAAATCATTCGCAGATCCATCTGTGTAATGGCTCCTCAAGTGTAATTCCCTATTAAGAGGCTTTATCTGGAGAGATAAGCAGCTGGTTCCCATGTCACTAATTGCTGTCTGCTGTGATTTTAAAACATCTGCACCATTGTGCTCTTCATTTTCATATTCTAATCACCCTGAAATTTGAAAAAGGTACATCATTGATTGTTTCTGTGGGTTAATTAGTACACAGTCTCCTTGTAGAGACAATTTAAATGCAGTCAGAACCTCAATCAGCAAGTTTGTTTTAAAAATTAATAACATCAAGAGTGTCTGTGGGGATTGGCATCCACAGTGACACATCAGTGTGCTCTGGGGACATACCATTCTTTGTTATCTTCTTCATAAGGCTGGAAACAAAATAAATTAATAAAAAAAAAAAAAAAAAAAAAAAGGAAAAAAAGGAGGAAAAACTTTCCTAAAAGCATAATGTCACTTAAAATCAGAGTACTGGGAAGTGCTTGCTTTTATCTCAGGGCCACCCCTGCCACTCCAGCAAGAACAAATCTCATCAAAATACCATATAATACCTCTGTGTGGTCTAGGAACTTGTAAGCCATTTTTGGTAGCACTTTTGGCACCTAGGAGCTGGCATCTCATCGGAAATCCATGGGGTGAAACTGTGATGTGTATGGGCACATGCTCTGCTTTGCCCTCTGAGCTGGCAAGGTGCTGGATTCCCAGGCATTGTCTCCTAGCTGTGCAGAGGAGGATATTAGTTCAGGCACAGCAGTCTGTTGTGGCAGAGAACCTTCATGTACAGTGGATCTTTGTACCCTGCCAGCTCAGAGGGAAGGCAGGCCTGAATTCAGAGCTGCTCAACTTGGGTTTGTACCCAAAAGTACTTCAGACAATCTCATAACAGAAGTATGGTGTCTAGAAAGCTGTCAGCCTGAAATGTTCCAGGCTGAATGAATAAATCTGCAGGCATTGACTGAAAATGCAATGGGCACTGGCTTTCTGAAAAATCAGTCTCTGTTCTTGTCCTGAGTTCCTAAAAACTGGAGGATCTCCAAGTTATTTGTTCCCCTTGAAAAAGCTTTCTCTTTAGTTTCTGCTTCCTAGACTTGGATGAACACATGTTACTAGAGGAAAAAAACCTTTGAAAGAAAGGGAAAAAAAGAGATTTCTAGCTCCAACACATGAATAAATAATCCTGGCTCAGCTCATACTTTTGCTCAAAATTGAGCATTTCCCCTTGTGTCCCAATGGGACAGCTGCAAACTGCTCACTTGCAGGCTCTAATCAGAGCTACAGGTTTGAGATATTTCATGTCTTTTGGTGAGTGCACTGAGCTTTCCCAAAGTAGAATTACACTGTAAATAAAAGATGCCAAGTGGAGGAGACAGCAGACTCAGGAAAATGTAACTTTGGCGTGACGGCTTGCAGGCTGAGCATGGACATGAGGTGTGAGAAGCCTGTGATCAAGTCTAGTCAGTTCCTAATTGCAAGTCTCTGAAATGGTCTTAGGAATTTCTTCAGGTTTTCAGTGACTCTAGCCATGGATGGATCCAAACCAGAAAACGACACTTGCTGAAAGTGCAAACAGTGGTGTCTTCTGAGGAACTCCATTGAATCTAGTTAAAAGCTGATGTAGGGGCTTTAATTAAAAGTGAAACACCAATAGAAAAGCACATTAGCGACACTGACATAAAATTCAGGTTCCAAAATAGGGGATTTTCCAGAGTACTGTTGCAAATTTATCACTGCCAGAGTTTACTCCTTCCACAACCCCCTGGGTCACAAAGAGCACAAAACCACCATGATCATAGGAGTGTGGATCACAGAATCATAGAATAGCTTGGGTTGGAAGGAGACATAAAGGTAATCCATTTCCAACCCCTTAACATGTATTTGACTTACAAAGAGAGGCAGGAATTTAAGCAAAAATGCCCATGAGAGCATGGCACAGCATGGGGTAGTAGTGGGGTAATTAAAAGCCAAGCAACACCACTTTGTGTCCATTCACGGAATAAAACATCCCAGACTGTGGAGTGTGATTGTGTCAATACAGAGAAGATGAAGCTCATGCTTTGGCATCATGATTGTTTTGAGAATACCCTGTCTAAAGCACTTATCCAAGGAAAAGACAAATCAATGCAGAGATTAGTGAACATTCCAAAGATGCTTACATGGTTGTGAGTTGTAATTTTTCATGCATTCCTGGTAAAGCGTCTTGATTTTCTAAGTAATTCAGAAATTCCAAAGTTATTCCAAATTAATTTTGCTACCAGCTTTAAACGGAATAATTTACACACTTTTCAATCTTCTGTTGCTTTTCAGACAAATCTATTTTCCACACAGAGGGATTGAAGATTTTATTTTGTCAAATTGCAACAACATGTTGAATTTATAAGGGTAGGATTTGGCACTACAGGCTGATCTGCTCCTTACTGGTGGAATAGACCCATCGCTGCACATATTTTCTTTATCAAATGTTTAAGCAATCCTGTTCTTTTCAGAGCTTTGTATTAAGCACCAAGTCTGGGAAAATTCTAAATAGGATTTTTTCTGTCATCTCCAACAAAGAACGCATCATCACCAACATAACAATGCAGTTTAAATATCATGTTTAATCACAACTCTGTTTACTGCCTTGGTTAGGCAGCTGGAAGAGAACAGCTGGGCACCAGCTAAGGTGGACTACAACGGGACTCAAACAGTTTACCCCATTCAATTGTTGAGATAACCCTGGTTTGGTCCTTGTTTGGCCTCAAGCCAGTGCAAGGATTTTTAGGCAAATGCTTAAGACATTACACCCACAAAGCCAGGGCTGGCAGAGTAAGGTGCCTTTGCTGAGCTGAGTGCTTTCATTTGTTCACAACCCTTGCAAATGAACTTAACTGCAGTGATATTAAGGCTTTATTATTAATGAATAAAACATACTTCCATCCCTTCGGGAATGGTTGATTCTGTGGAGCTCAACCTGCTCTCACCAGCGTGTAACTATGACATTGTTTGTCCAAGTTTTTACCTCATCTTGCTCTTCCACTTTCCTCTGTAATTTCAAGCTGAAGAGGGAAATGCACATTTATACAATGGCTCAGCCAAAATAAAACAGCAGAAGGATCCCAAGACAGACTGGGACCTGCAGAAATGGGAGCAGTGAGGGGTATTAATCTCTGAAAGACTTGTGGTGTTTTCTAGGATGTTAATCCTAGAATCACAGACTGACAGAACAGGGTGAGTTGGAAGGATCCCAAAAGGATCATTGAGTCCAGCTTCTGCCCTTGCACAGGACATCCCAGCAATCCCCCTCTGTGCCTGAGAACATTGTAGAAACTCATCTTGGGGTCTGTCAGGTTTGGTTGTGCCCATTCTCTGGGAGCTGTTCTAGCACCCAAACACCCTCACCCAAAGGTGAAGAACCTTTTCCTGATATCCAACCTAAACCTCCCCTGACTCAGCATCAGGCCATTCCCTCACGTCCTGTCACTGTTACCACAGAGCAGAGATCATGTCTGCCCCTGCTCTTTCTTTTATGAGGAAGCTGCAACTGCAATGCGGAGAGCAATGGAGACCTCAGTCTTCCTTTCTCCAGCTAAACAGACCAAGTGACCTCAGCTGACCCCCATGTGGCTTCCCCTCAAGGCCCTTCACCATCTTAGTTGCCCTCAGCATGTCTGAGATTGCTAAATTGAAAATAAGGATGTGAACAGCTGTGCATTTTAAGTTTCTGCTATAACTTTTAAAAGCCTGCAGTTCTTAATTTGCATTGAAAGGTTTCTTTTATCCTTCATTTACTATAGGAATTGCAGCATTACCTTGAATACTCTTTTTTTCTTCCAAGGGATGGGAGAAATATAAATGGCTTTTCTGTTGAGGCCAGTGATTCTTTCCACTAGAGTTAAATAATTTGATTATAAATTGAGTCCTTAAATGTCAAGGAGATGCTGAATTCACCTGAAAACAGGCATTTAGGGAAGCTCATAAAAGCTGTGAGCTGCAGTCAGTTAGCTCATCATTATTTTAGCATGCACTTCATTTAGCAGTTACTGACCACCAGATTAATTCTTTTGAAGCATTCTGATTGCAACTAAGGTCTAGAATGAAGTATTAAATGTACAACAGCATTAGCAAAAAGTCCAGAAATCTGCCAGAACATCTATCAGGCACAGTTGGGTAATAAACCCTTTGAAAATTTGCAGGACAGGTCAAATGTACAGTGTCTTCCGACCTCCCTGAATGAAGATCTGAGTCCTGTCCCATGACTTCAGTGAGAGCATCACTTGTGCCTTCAGCAAATTCATTGTGAAAAGATGAACTCCAGTGACCTGAACCAAAATGTGGGAGGTTCGTTCCCAAAATCTGCCTAGAGAGGTCATACATGGTGAATTTCTGGCTCTATTGGGAGCCACTGTGCCAAAGAGCCACTGCATGTTTTTCAAGGCCAGTGACTGCTGTGGGGTGTACACATCCGGAGACAGGATGTGGTCTGGACTCGTCCAAAAAGCTGGTCTTGGATCAGACTGCAAAGTGGGATTCTGCTTTTTTTTCACCAGTAAAATGATACCTTTCTGACAGAAGGGAATAGGAACACTCTCATCTTCCCTTGCATACTGAGTGCAGGCCTTGTAACAGTCCAAGCAGACATGCAATGCAACCTGTTCCATTTGCTAAAGGCAATAGGATGAGCGGAGCTTCAGAAGATTTATGCTCCAGTTTCCCCACAGCACGTGACTATTTTTTCACCATTGTTATATAAAAAGTGGTCCTTCTCCCCCTTTCCCTAGAACCAGGAAGTGACAGCTGGGGAAATTTCCTTGCACACCTTGAAGGGGCCAAAGCATGGCAAGCATCTCTGTTTCTGAACTAGAGATAATGCCCCTGCAACACAGTTGTTGAAGATTTATGTCTTCAACAAGGGGACTTTAAATCCATAAGATCTTTAAGAAATGATGGAAGACAGGTGTGGGGAAAGATGCCTAGCACTGCACTGGGACTCCTGGGGCATGGACATGTGCTGTCAGAATAAAAATATTCACCTGCAAGTCCTCTTTCAAGACCACAGAAGGGGTGATTTTGGGCTGCTGCAAAATCACAAAATGCTCTGGCTAAATCTGACTGTTCTCCTGTAAGAATCAATTTTACTATCCCGTGGGTTTGGCTGTCTGCAGATAATTCTTCCACACAGATGTTTTTGCAGGCTCCTCATCACACCTGTACCCAAGTCTTTTCCAGTGGGGGAAATTTAACTAGGCTTTTAAAAACGTACTGGAGCAGCACAAACAATGAAATGGTGACATAAAATGTCTCTCTGGTCGTGCTAGGTGAGGTGATGATGACAGGCACTGCATTTTTGGGACATTGCTGTGCTTTTCCTGAATGACACCTCTCTCTACTTTGATGTTCATCTCTCATCTCTTCTTCGTCCACTCCCTCCACAGCTATGACAAAATCACCTTTACTAATAACGTCCAGATCAAATAACAGGTTTTAATTAGTGTGCTATAAAACCAGTCATTTCTCAGATCATAAAAAGGGCTCAACTGGACTGCATCATTTTGCTGAAGTGAGTTTTCTGGTGGAGTGATTCTCTCTTCTAAATGCCACAGTCCCCCAATACTAGTATTTATGTACCAAAATAAAATGCAATTTTCTGTATTTTATTAAGTGTGAATCTTCAGTGCAAATCCACTTGGGAGCTGATCCCAAGATTTAATTGTCCCTTGCTTTTATACTTTCAAGATATTTTCAAGAGTTTTCACAATATTACCAGGCTAAATACAGTTTTATTAGGGTACAACATCATCACTTTAAGGCCCTGACCAAGTTTAGCTTTGTCTTCTACACATATAAATCCACGGCAGTACAGACCAGAAAAAGAAAGGGCAGGGAGCTCTGGTCTAGAAAGGAAGATTGCAAAACACCCTGAACACAGCTTAGTGCTTAAATGACCTCCCAGACTTCTCTAGCTTCTCACCCAACAAGTCAAGTTTTATGTGGAGTCCTGAGACTCACACCTATGAGGCTAAATATGTAGTGTTTTAACATAAATTCAAGCCTAGGATTAGCATCTAGAACAAAACTGGGATCAGCAGAGCATCTGAGTAAGAAGTGGCCTATCCCATGCACTGGAGAAATCCTTACAGCCCTGAATCTGTGCAGAACTATGCACACACTCCATGTGGGATTGGGGTCAGACCAGACTGAGACATGGTGTGCTTCCACCAGCACCTCAGAGCACTGCCCTTTTAATTGCCTTTGTTCTAGTAACTCCCTTAAGTACATTTCTCTGCTCTTTACATGTTGATGAAGCAAAACCATTCCCAGCCCTGCAATTGCTTCCTCTTAAATGCTGACTGTGTGCTTGAGCTGAGTAAGCCTATAAAAATACTGGCACTGAAGGTAGTGTCTCCTATCCAAAGAGCTTGGCAAATGGGTAAATCACAAGCAGCAGGACTCAGGTATCAAAGTATACTTACCTATTGCTAAGGAAGGGAAGCTATGCCTCTTCCTTTTCAAAATGTACTGATTTTGAAGGATTGGAATTAGAAGGGTTGGCAGAGTATAAGTGTTTCCAAGAGTTGGCTAAGGAGAGAGGGAGACTGGCAAAAGCAGAGGTGAACCTGGTGTTATAAGCATCTGAGATAGACATCAATGTGAATAAAAATACAAGTGGACAGCAGTGCCACAGAAGACCCTTAGTTTAGCAGATACACAGGATGTGAAGCTAGGAAAACTGACATGAGAAACATGGCTCACACTTTAAGAGAGTGTGTAAATAACCATGAGAACACCTCACAGAAATCAATGGGTTATCTAGAACTGGAAATTTCTTTTAAAACTAGGCTGGGTGTTTTTCTGACAGCTATTGGACTTGCACCAGGAATACATTTAGGCAAACCCCTTGGTATTTTTGACTTTTGACTAAGTGGTTCTTTCTAGCCTTAAAAATCTGTGACTATATAACCTCTTTAAATCCTCCAGTGTTTTGTCCAACCTGGTGTTAAGCAATTCCAGCAATGTGTCTTCAGCTCCTTCTTCTGGGAGTCTATATCCCAGCACAATAAATCTCACTGTTCAGAGTCTCTTGTTCCTTCCCCTGGAATCATTTCCATCCGTAGGCATAGCTCAGTTCTGGATTCATCCCAACAATTCCTCCTCATTCTTGGACTAAAAAGAGTATTTTGCATTTTTAAACAATTCATTTCACTTGCTATATTCCCTGCTGCTGTAAAGCAGTGTGTCCCACGGGTAAGACATTATTAGGAAGGGTGTTTCTGTCTTGACCAGTGAGATGTGGTTCTCTCTGGAAAAAAAAGATGGGCAGTGTTGTACCACAGTTGGTCCTGCAGGGATGAGAGATGCCAAAATCCACGAGTTCAACATACTCAGGCAACCAACCTGGCACAGGGAAAGCTATTGTGATTTCTGCTGTCATTTCTCTAACCTGGTTGAGCATGGAATTTTGAGAGGCAAATCTGTGTGAAATATTCTTCCAGACAGACTGTCCTCACCAAATAGCTGAGATTTGGCTCTGAGCTTTAAAAGGTATCACCTAACCTGGATCTAAGCCTCAAAGATATCTCTAAAACAGCAAAATCAAAACATCCTGGATATGAAAAGTGAAGAACACTGGAGTCAGTTTTAGACACTGGCTACTTTTTTTGTTTTGTTTTGCTTTGCTTTTTTTTTCCCTCCTCCCCCCACCCCCCACCCAGTTTTAAATATAGAAGAAAACATTGATTTAGTCTATTCTGATTTAAATTTCTCTGCTGTTCTGTATCTGCATCACAGTCTCAAAACATGAGTGCAAATGCAGAGCTCTGAACAGCTGGAGACCTCTGCCAATCCAAATGTCACAGTTGGTGTTCTGAAGGGTGTTTTGGGGAGTTTTTTAGGTGTGGGGGAAGAAAAAAGAGCAAAAGCTAAATTCCAAACCACTGTATAAAATAGTTTCATATGTTGAAGTCGCTGTTGCAAAAACTATTTGGTGACTGCTTTAAACACCCCTAGAAAAAAATCTATTTTATTCTAAGCATTTACCTAATACTCAGTACTTATTACATTTTTCCTCTGTTTTTCCCCCTTTGTTTTGTTTTCCACTACACAATACACACAGTTCTGCATAATCCCCCTTTAAGGATTTCTCTCAAGGATACACAGATACCTATTTTCTGGTACCAGACACAACAACCTTGTGAAATCAGGGCAGATTCATCACCCATCCTGCACACGACCTTATCAGCAGTTGCTATGGGTGGCCCCTGTGGAATACTGTGGAAAGGGCAAAGCTGGGAAATGTGCACTTGAAAAAGGCAGAGAATTTAGTTCACTGTGCAGCACTTGTAATTTCTGCTGCTGCAGACTGTTCAGCTTGTTATGGATATCTGAGAATTTGTTTTTTCCCTGACTAGAGGTCATGAGATTTATTAAAGTAAAATTTTTTGCCTCCCCCCCCCCCCTTTTTTTTTTCTTCTGGAATAGGTAAGGCATAATTGAGGGTGCCAGCTTTCCTGCATGTTTAGTATCTCCAGAGATGAAGAGAAAAGGAAACAGAGCTTCCTGACACTCCTTTTCCCATATTTAACATATTTTACATTTACTTTTACTGACAAAGGGAATATTTAAAGAGAAGGCAGTGTTGTGCTAGCTTTTGGTACAAGATATATGGCAAAAAAAAACTGAGTGACAGTCAGGTGGATGGACTGAAGCAGCAGATATTGAAAATTAAGTTTCTAGTTTCCTCATCATCTATATTCCCATCTGGTGGCATTTACTACTAAATGTATCCAGAACATGCATTTTTTAGGATGATTGCATGCCTTTTTCTATACAAAACCGTGGATCTTAATTTTGTAAAATTACTCCTGCAGTGAATAAAATCAGTATTCTAGTATGTTCATGTGGAGCAGAGGGCTACAAACTGATGAGAAAAGAAGTAACGAAAGTTTATTACATCTCTCCATCATTCACACAAAGCAAAAATACCTGGTTGGTACATAAAGTCAATCTTAAATAAATTTCAAAGCACTTAATGAAAGAAATAGTGGTCATTATCCCACTACGGAAGGATATGCTAAGGCTCAGTGATATGCCCAAGGTATTTCATATTCCTGACCAGTGTAAAAGGGAGAATTTAGTGAGTATTTCTCATACTCATTTTTTGCTGATGACCATGAAGGTTTCCATGGTCACAAGTTCATGTTTCCAAGGCATTCTACAATCTAGATGAACACAACTTTGAATAAACGAATATCTGGCTGGAGTGCAAACAAACTGATACCTTGTTGTATGAGTCTGAATGTGCCATCTAAAGTGCCTATTACAGACACAGCATGAATCCCTGTTTGCCAGAGGAGGAATAGCATGGATCTGTGTTTCAGCAGAGTGATGCCTTTTCACAGCCTGTCAGCTGGGATTCTAGGAAGTCTCATACCTACAGGACTATGATTCCTGTGCTACAAACCAACGAGAGTGTTCTTTTTAAACACTTTTTAGCTTTGTGGAGATAGTGAAATGGATTATCCGTGCACCTGCTGTTGTGCAACACCTGCAGTTCTCTACCTGCTGTGGTGTGTGCGTGGGAATGAGTGTGTTGGTGGGTATTTCATTTTAAAGAATGGGTTTTAGTCTCACAGAATGAAATCTGGGGAAGATCCCCAGTCACCCACCCTTCAGGTAATTACACCAGGAAATGCTATCAGGTCTATCATCTTCTCACCAAGCAGAAGATACCATGGCAGGCAAAAAAGTGACCTTGTGTTTCTTATGCTCAAACTCCCAGCAATGCACAGCAACTTAAATTAAAACATGCAATATAATTAGGTTTTCCGCCCTTGCAGACTTGCTGTGCATCTCCTGTCTGAAAAGGAGGGGTCACTTCAGACAGAGGCTTCAGCTCAGCAGAGCTGTCTGCTTTGCTTTGAGCAAGATAAAGGAAAGGCTGCAATCAAAGCAAAGATTTCCTGCTTTTGGGTCTCCTTCCCTCCAGAAACAGAGTTTTAACTCAGGAACCACAGAATGTGAATCCTAGAGTGGAGGAAAAATAAGAAATTCAGGTTGGCATTCAAATCTAACTTTCCTCCACATTACTGAGTGGTTTGTTATGTTACCAAGATGTAGTTTGGAGCACACTGGTCAGGTATGGAATGACACTTGACTGTGGTCAGGTTTGGGAGGGCACCTGTTAAAATGTTGCAGGAAGTGGCCCTCCAGCCCCATCTATAGAAAAGCTTGATGCAGCTCATCAGTAGGAGCAAAAAATTTTCAGAGTGTGGTTCTGCCACCAAATTATCACCTGTGCCTGCTCTAGGAGCTTGGCTTCCCTCTACAGCCCATGAGGCCTCCAGAGAGGACATCAGGCATGCTAGCTCACTCTGGTGGCTATCTAGGTCACCTGAGAAGCTAATTTAGGCACCCAAACTAGACATCCAGTGGGAGGTAGGACGCAGATAGCTAACTGACCACAGTGTCTTTTAATAGACTTTTAATCCCTTTCCTGCTGTTCTTTGTCAGACTCAAATGAGCTGAACTACATCCTTAAAAAAGTCTTTAGGAAGAATTTCCTGAATAACAAATTGTACAGAGGCCCAACCTGTTTATTACAAAGCATTGAAATTTTCCAACTTATTTTTTTAGATTTGGCAGAGAGATCCTTGAAGTTTTTTAAAAGACATTTTGATTAAAATTGTGGTTTCTGATGGGGTTGTCTAATGTCATCCATCCTACCTGAAGCAAAGAATTTTTCATTCCTCATAATATCATGACTTAATATGAATTGGTCTTCTTATTTTCTTTTCTTGAGACAAACCATAGAAGAGCAGAGATAATATTGGATAGAGCTCAGTCTCTGTGCCTTTTTTCACTGCTACTGGACAAGGAAGTATTTTAAAACTAATCCAAAGAACAAAGTTATGCACACAACTGAATTTAAACTCAGCCTTTTTTTGCAAGATGATACAATTCTTTGTAGTCCCTCTGAAAATACCACATTATACAAACGGGCATTTGGAAACAGATCTGTTACTGGGATTCAAGCTGGTCATGCTGTTCAGATGACCACACTTCTGTCGTCTTGTTCAAACATTTATTTGCTGTTCTGAGGTTTACTCATCAGTAAAATCTCGAGTTATGGATATTCTGTTAACCACAGGGTAGGACAGCTGACCACAGGAAGAATGTGACTCAAACAGCTGCCCACAGAGCAGTACCACCACGTGCCTTTGGGCACCCTTTCCTTCTGCTTCTCCAGTAGGT
Organism: Sylvia atricapilla; assembly: GCF_009819655.1. Classification (NCBI taxonomy): domain Eukaryota; kingdom Metazoa; phylum Chordata; class Aves; order Passeriformes; family Sylviidae; genus Sylvia; species Sylvia atricapilla. The sequence goes on from NC_089174.1 coordinate 61,815,655, forward strand.
TATTGCCCACAAGAGCATCTCTGACTTATTTGTGCTTCCAGAAAGGCCTCATCCCATCACCACACCTTTAATGAACAGTTCATTACTCAGTCCTCTAAGACAAATGCAGACTGGGGCTGTGAGATTAGCAAGGCTTTCTTCTGCTGAGATCAAATGTGGTTTGAGGCATTGTCTGCTGTAGACATATTTTCTACTCTTGGTTCCTCCTCCCTCATGCTTATGGGCTCAGCATAGGGGGAAAAAATCATCTTATCACTATGAAAGTTCTAGGAAGAGCACAGTGCCTGATGTCAGACATCTCAGCACGGGGAACAGGAGTCTCCCAAAACACGTGGTCAGTGGATTTTGACCACACTGACGCTGGACCAAGTCTTGGCCCTTGCTTGGGGGATCAACTCTTTTGGTCATTTTTTAGAGGTCCAACATGCTCTCTCCTTTCTTTCCATCATCAATTTAACATTCTTCTCACTTTTTCTATTTTACCAGAAAAAATTCTCAGGGCTGTGGTAGTCAACATGGTCTAACTGACCAAGAATTTTGGAGATCATTGTTTTGTCCTTGTATCTGTCTCTGACTCCAGCATTTCCTGGTCTTTGACGAGTCCAGGAACAGTCTTCCTCAGTGTGATGTGCAACACTGAATCACAAATTTAGCACAGGTTTCTACTAACACTATATAAGTCGTGATTTTAGTAAAGAAGATGTTTCAGAGAGTGTGTTTTCCCACTCTAGAGGAGGCCCTGCTAAAGTGAGGCTATCTGCACCGTTCTCTCAAAGGAAGTCAGACTGGAAAACATTAAAAGAACAAAACTTCAGATGAAACTCAATAAATTTTGACCATCTTAGCTCACCACCTCTTCTGAAGACCCTGTCTAACTGCTAATAAAAAAGAACACATTTCCCATGAAGTAAGAAGGGCAGGTCACCTAGTTTAAGTTCCAGTGATCTGATTTCCAGTCCTATTAGGGCACCAACCTCAGGACACAAATGAGAAATCTCTCCCCCACTGGAAGGTGAGGTAAGCAGTAGGCAAGATGCAAAGTTTACCTGAAATGTGCGCTACACCAGCTTGTTTGTTGGGCAAGCAGCAAGAGCTAATGCAACAGTGCCTTTTTTTTGTTAGTGAACTGAAGAAATAAGCTATTTTTTTCCCTTCCAACTGATTTATCCTGATAGTAAAGATTTAAAATGTGGTACATTCAGGAGAGCAAGGCTTAACACAGGTGTTAGCAAGGGAGCCTCGGAGGCATCAGAGCAGCACAAAATCCTTTCTGCAGCACACAGGAAGGGTCATAGGTGCCTGTTTAAATTTTCTGCCTATGCTACAGTAACACGAGCAGCAAATAAAGCCAGGCTGCTTTCTAACAATCCTGTCTTGGGAGCAGCAACGGTTTGGGGAATATTGCTGCAGAGCTTTGGTGTAACTCAAATGAAAACATGAAGGTTACTAGGGATCTGAGGAGACTCATGGAGCAATTAAATAACCAACAGACACACACACCCCCACACACAGCTCTCTACTCAAAACCCTGACAGTTGTTTACTGAGAAGTAGGTGTTGACAGTTCACTTGTCTTGGATGGATTTCTCCTGGAATAAACACCAGGGCTTTCAAAGTGCCTGATCCCATTTTCTTGTAAAAGAAGTAAGTTTAAGGGAAAAAAAAAGAAAAAAAGAAGAAGAAAAAACAAAGGAAAAAAGAAAGAAAGAAAGAAAGAAAGAAAGAAAGAAAGAAAGAAAGAAAGAAAGAAAGAAAGAGAGAAAGAAAGAAAGAAAGAAAGAAAGAAAGAAAGAAAGAAAGAAAGAAAGAAAGAAGAAAGAAAGAAAGAAAGAAAGAAAGAAAGAAAAGAAAGAAAGAAAGAAAGAAAGAAAGAAAGAAAGAGCTTAAAACTCTCCCCCAAACACTATATACAGCATGAGAATCATTAGCGCTGTGTGCTGTAGAGAGGGGACTCCATGTATGGGAAAAGATTGAGCTACAAGGGTGTTTTGGAAAATGAAGAGTTATTTCGCAATAGGCCATGACATCTCCCTTAGAGAAAACTTGCCCAGATTCTGCAGATTGCTTTGCAGATGGAAAAGGGACAATGTCTGATTGCAATATACTCTCAGACAAAGTCAATTTTTGCTTGTTCTAGAAATTTGGCATTCCCAGGAGGCCAACACTAAACTCTGAAGGCATCTATCCTTCTTAAAGCTAACCTTTATATTCAAGTTCAGATGCAATCAATAACATCAGTGCAATCTCCATAGAGAAATAGAGCCCACTGAATGCCAAAAGGCTGAGCAAAATCCTTCTTCTCAATCCCAGGTCTGAGTTATCAACATCTGAAGAGAGGCTGACTCTTCACAACACAAATAGGAGAAAAGGGATGAAATGAAAGGAAGTTCACACTTAATATTAGAACCTGCTGACAGCAAGACGTATTAATTTATAGAGCAGCCCACAAATGCAACAGGAAACCCACTTTTTGAACAGTTAAGACTGGAAAAATTATTAGAGAATGGAGAAAATGCTACAGAGACCAGTTGTGTAATGATAAGAAGAGAGACATAAAGGCTATCTATCTATATATTTCCCATTCTGCCCTCCCATGTTTCAACAATATTCCTGGAGAACTTTGTTTTAATTCCATCGCAGAATTTTACTGCATTACAGTGGAAACAAGGCTATTCTGACACAGGTTTGGCAAATGTCTCAGGGTCAAAATGGCCAAAACCAAGGATGCTGAGCAAGGGTGATTTTTAGTAACTGCACCGGGCTGCACTTCATTGAATGTATGAGTTCACATTTACAGAGTCTCAAGCAGAGATAAGCACTTAAAAGAGTCTCATTCCTGAACTTCCTTGCATTAGAAATGTAGGTGCATTACTCCAGGATTTTATATATGTTTGCATAATCAAGCTTGTAGCAAGAACCAAAGATTAACAGAATCACAGACTGGTTTGGGCCAGAAGGGACATTAAAGCTCATCTATTTCCAATCCCCTGCCATGGGCAAAGACACCTTCCAGTAGACCAGATTGCTCAGAGCCCTATCCAACCTGGCCTTGAACACTTCCAGGGATGGGACATTCATGTCATTCTTCTCTCCTTAGTCTCTTATTTAACTCCAAGTGCTTTTAAAATCACTCCTATCCATGCATAAATTTTGGGGACATGTGCACTGTCAAACCAATCTGAAGATATCTCTTTTGAAGGTATAATTAAAAACTTTCACAGGGTAAAATTTAATTTTGAGGACTGAAATCACTTTGCAGGGATGCTACTGGGTTTGTCACACTCCCTGACTCACCACTGAAAGCAATCAAGCAAATAACCCATCTCACACACATGCTTAAACAATCCTTACACACTTGCTGTGTGCATTCTCTAGGGGACCTTTAGAGACTGTTTGGTAACACAGTGTAGCATGAGCTTTCAGTGGTGTGAAATAAAAAGGTTAGTGCCATGGCAAAAGTTCCAAACACAGAGGATACGGCTCAAGATGCATAAATAATTAAACAGGGTGCATTTAAAACATGAACCATTAAAACAGCCTTTGTGAGGGGAAAAAAATAAAAAACCAAAACAAATCCAAAACTGTAGGATGCAAATTAATCTTTCATAAGGCAAACCTTCAGATGGTTGCTTCTTCATGGGCACTTCACAGTGCTCTTTTTCCTTTTGAACCCAGCATTCATAGAAAAAAGCATATTGACAATCCCACTAGGATGTTCATCCTCTGTGTTCAGAGGGAGATTTACAAAGATCACAAGGCAGGATTGTGAATAGAATGATCCCAGGGATTAGCCTTTCTTCCAGCTATGGTAGGGCAGTCCTCTGCATCTATCTGAAATCGGAGAAAGGGCTCTTGCCTGTGAGCCAGTGTGTGGCTTTCTTCTCCTGCCATTGTCCCCTCCCCACCTACTCTCATGTGCTTGCAATACTTTAAATGCTTAAAAGTTTAAAACAGTTGCATGTTAGCTATTACCTTCCCTGTCAAGAGAAAATAAAGGAATCTCCATTAAAAGTAAGTGAACTGTTGCTCTGTGTCAGACTGGATCTACTAGTGGCAAGCCCTGTTTAAGTATTGATAAAGGAGCTTATTTAACCTACTGGAAAATCAAGCCCAAAGGATAAGGAAAAGCTTTTCCAGAGGAAAGAAGATTTTGTGATTAAGACACTGGATAGGTATTTAGAAAATCTCTTGTTTCTTCCTATTCTCTTGTACCCTCTTTGACTTTGAGCAGGGAACTTTATTGTTACCAGCCAAAACACCAGAAGGGATCATCTCCTACTTAGGCATTTAGAAATGGATTTAATTGGAGCTGGGCTCACTTCACAGTCAAGATGCCTGATACAGGAATACAGTCAGTGGTTGTCCAGAAGCATTTCAGTGGTTGGTAAGAGAGAAAAAGAGACTTATGATGATGATTAGGCCAATGTAAATCTAATCTGTGTTCTGGATGTCCATAGACTATATCTGGACTATAAGGATAAAATCTGTTCTCTGAAGAAGATAAAACTTTGCAGAATGTTGTACCAAATTCTGTGACTTTCTATCCAAAAAGAACAGAAATAATAATACTTCCCCTCTCTTGCTGCACACCTCTGTTTTTGCTTTAGCCTGTAAACTCTGAGGAGCAAGACCTGTCTCTCATAGTGCCCACCACAACTGGGGTCAGGTTTAGTCCAGGACTTTTCCAACTGAATACAGCAGAGGTACACATATTTAACTGAATTAACTGCTTATACCCTTTGCATCCAAGGACTAAAGGAAAGGACAACAACGTAACAGTAGCTGAAGTAGAATCACTTATCACTTGTGTAAGAAGAGAAAACCAGGGTACAGGAGGAACTATGCATTACCTATCATTATTTCCCCAAATTTTTATGCCTGTGAGCTTTAAGTAATCACATTGGTTTACAGAACATTACAATAAGTATATATAATAAATGTCTTAAAATCCTATCATAAAAACATTACAATAGCAAAGACAAGAACCTGAAAAGTCTCATGGCTTGATGAGTTTGTGAGCATGGAATTCAGTCCATTTCTGCAAACAGATTAATGGTACAGGCTTTAATTACATGTTCACATACTGCTCTTTTCTGCAAGGCCCCAGCTTCACCAAGTGCCAGTGAGAGGTTTTAATTCCTGTAACTTTATAGCACATTAATCATGGGTGATGAGGCCATGAATCAGTTATGCAAGCAATCTCAAATACATACTGATGAAATCTGTAAGACATCACCACCCACCACCCATATTCTGATTATCCACCTCTGTTATAGATGAACTATTTTGAGATTGTTTTTAACAGTTCTAAGGACACGTAGAGTTTTTTGAGTAGCACAGGGATATCTGACCCACCATGTCCATAACATCATGTGCCTCAGTTTCCATTTATTGAGTGTCTCGATAAGGAAAAATGAGATGGTCCAATATTAAATGCCTTCAAGTGGTGACCTAGTGCAACATTCTGCATGGAAAAACCCCTACCATAATACCTTTAAACACACTTTATAAATGCTTTGTACTTAACCCTTTATGTGGTGTTACAAAACCCCTTTGTGATTAATTTAAAAAATATAAGCTCTGTCACAGTGTGATATGGTTGGAAGAAATGTCCTTCATACAAGGCACTGTGTTACTCATTGCAATGTACAAATGAGATGGTCAAGATATGAAGTTTGGTTTGTTTGTTTGTTTTCTTTTTTTGATGTTTGGCACTGGGTACAAGGATGTCTCCCTAGGAACAGTAGATGAAATAGATGAGAAAGCAAAGACAAGTATATTTACTGTATTTAATTTCTATTTGTCATACAGAGACCTTTGTACAGGTTGTTCCAACTATTGGTGTTACCCTTTTTTGGGAGTGGCTTGAAATGTATCACTCACCAAGTCATAAATATAACATTTGGAGAAACCTTTCAGGCCACTCAAGTCCCTCTCTTGCAATAGGTACAATGGTCCCTACTAACTATTCATAGGCATAATTCAATTTTGTCATCAGAAGGGTCATTTGCTTGCTAATTACCATGGAAATAATGCAACGGGCCAGTAGGTCTTCACCACAACACATGCATTATTTCCCAGTATGCTCCAATATATGGGCACATAAATTGTATTTGCCTGCTTAGTTCACTGCGAAAGTAATCCCAACCATGAGCATGTTGTCCAATAAACCCCAGATCTGACACAAAATCTCAAACCAAAAATCTCTTCCTGTGCTTTAAAGTAAAATTTCAAAAAGCACCAGAGAGCCAACAGTGGATTTTCTTTCAAGAGTACTGACAGTTAGAGTAATTTCCCCTCAAAATTTCTGTGGCTCTAGGATTTTAGAGGAGGAGGAAATAAGAAACAATGGCTTTGAAGTAATTAATCTCAGAGAAAGAAATTAGATCAGGGTTCATATTTACAGTGATTTACATCTTGTGCAACTCCATTATATTTAATGGGACTACTGAAGGTCTGTGTCAACATGGAATGTGACTCTTTGGGCTTAAGTGCTGTGATTCATGGACTGGGTTACAGTGGGAGCTGTTTTTAGGATAAGACTTTATCTCCCAGGATTAGTGATGGAGATTTTAATTTTATTTAGAAGTGGGGGAGCGTGCTTTGTTTTCTCTTTGTTTGCTTGTTTAGGAATATTCAAGGGCCAGTTCATCGTATTTCACATCTTTTATTGTCACACTTATTCTAATGTGAGTACCTGGACTCTTCGCATGCATAGTGTCATGCTTTTTGATGGCACAATTCTTTATTGTAGATCATATAGAAAATAAAACATTCAGAAGGAAGCAGTACTGCCTGAAAGTGGAAACTATGGACCATGGCCAAGAGAGGCAGTATATTATAAACACCTATGGTGTTATTTCCCCTTTTAACTTCTATTTGCTTTCTTCCTTTTTTTTTTTTTTTTTTTTTATCCTACAAGGGCCTGAAATGAACATATATGGACATATATTTCTTTCTTTCCTGTGAAGATTTATAATATTGAGTTACTACTGCAGATAAACCAGAGTTGCTACACAGCTTTTGACATTGTTGAAACAATAGACTGCATGCATAAATCCAAAACACTACTGAATGAAATAATTTTGGTGCCTTTTGCCATCTTCCAGGAGGGGAGGATTGTAATAATATAATGAATATTTAACATTTCTCTTCTATTTTTATTAGAGTTTATAGCACCTTATAAACTACAAGAAGCACTTACTACTTTGTTCCATATATAAATTTCCTGTCTTGGAGTGTAAACTGCTAGACACCATTTAGAAATCATTCTTAAGATGGAAGAACACTCCAGCACTACTTCAGATTAAATATATAATTAATTCTATGGCATACTTAATAACTGCAATTTTAAAGGAATACTACAAGCACTTTTCTCACCTTAAATGCAGTGCACAGGATCCACTCCCACTCAGGAGTTTCCATAGGAAAGGAAGGAAAAAAAAAATCTATCAAGTCACTTGTGTTTCATGCAGAAACTAACTTGTATAGGAAGCAGATATTTAACTCCCCAGCAGTGTATTCTGTAGGGGATGGTGGATTTAGAATGGAATATTCCAAGGGGAACTACTTTCAAGGCATGCTGGCACAGAAGCATTTTCTATTTGATAATACCCTGGCAGCTGCTGTGCTATGTCCTTTCTCTAGGTGCACACACTATGCAAGAGTGGGAAGAAATCTAATCTGGGAAACTCTAAATTAAGGCTTGCCTACACTTTGTGCTTTGCTGAGGCTCTTAAACTTGTTTTTGACTAGCTATGAGTATTTTCATGCAAAATCTACCTTCATAGAAGTTTTTTTGTATTTTGAACTTGCAGTTCTTTGCCCAGAATAGGATTTGAAGGTTGGACCAAATGATCTTGGGGTTTTTTTCCCAAACCAAATGATTCTGTGATGAATATTAATTTTCTGGTGTACCATTACAGAAGCCTGTGGATGTCCCGTCACACATGGTACCTAACTGCTGATTCACAGCAGAGGTCTGAGCTACAGGCTTTACAGAAAAAACGATTTTTTTTTCCCTCAAACTGGATATCTGCTCATTAAAGACAGGCAAAAGAACCCACAAACCAGAGTGGCTTGAAGCCTTGCTAGGTGACTTCCCATTTCGAATGAATGCTTTTGATCATGTTACATTTATCCACCACCTCCCTAAATACATGCCAAAAGATCTTCAAGGATCAGTTTGAATCTCCTGCTGCCTGCTAGAGCAGGCTAGAGCCTGCTGCCACTCTGCAGTTTGCTCCACTCGCCCTTTATTATTGGTTTCCCTTTCTCCCTACTGGTACCTCCCAGTGTGAGCACAGAAGCCCTGGTAGCTCTCCTTTGCAGAGCACGGAGGGGGAAGAGTGGAGATGAGAGTTCAGAAGTGGGGTTTGATCTACCCCGTGAACACTGACCACACTGCGAAACAAACAGCTGCAAGAGAAGACAAAAAAGGTCTGAGAACGGATATCAATATATTCTGAAAGCTGGGAGCGGTTAAACACGATGAAGAGCCACAGCAGCTGACAGGGAGGGAGCTGGGAGTGGGAGGAGGGAGCGCTCTGTCACATGCTCTCAGCAGATTATCATTTTTCAATACTCACATTAAGAACAAGAAAAACCACAAAGTTTCATAACTTGTCATTTAGCTTAAGTGTGGGGGGGAGGGGGGAGAAAAAAGAAAAAAACATTAAAAAGAAACTCCTAAGGTTAAAAGAGGGATAATAAAAACATCTCTGAACCACAGAGAATTGCAAGGTGACCTTCAGACAAGATCTCGGGTGAGCAACCCAGCTCTTGCCTTCAGATGTCATTCGTTTCCTAACTCGTTCTTTGCAAAGGAAGGACAAAAGGAGCTTCTTGAATCATCTGCAGGAAGATGAACAGAACAAGGTCTTTCTGTTTGTACTTCTGTGTTTCTCTTTTAAAAATAATAACTGAGAATAGTATGATCTGAAGTGGCTGCCTGGGGAATTTTTGTCTTTCTGCTTTTAGTGCACATCTCTCTGCACTGACTGAAGGATCCATGCAAACAAGTGGAGGGTTTGCATCAAAGGGACTGTATGGAGAAAACAGCCAAATGATTGCACACCCATCAGTTCACACACAAGCACTGCCAAGTGCCTGGAGTACACACTCCAAAAAAGACAACAGCACAGTGTGTTCCCTTTCACTGTTTTAACTTCGCTATCATAATCACTTATTTTAATAATTGCTCCTATTTAAGATACAGATCTGATTTTCATGTAACCTTCCCTTGCCCTTTTGTAACAGTTTTAGTTCTTAAATCTCAGGAACTTCATAAGTGTTAAGATTTTTGGTGGTATTTATCTGTGGAAATGGAGGTGCTCTTAGAAATTATGAAAATGATTATGTCATTAGGTTTGTATCAACCTTCTTGTGAGGAGGTAATACCAAAATCTCATTCAGACCCTCCAAATTCCAGTCCCTTTTGAAAACTGTTGTCACTTTAAAATATGTATGTATAATAAAATATAAACTGTCATGTCTCAGAGTATAAGTGAAACACTGAGCACAGAGAGTGGATAAAAGCTATTGTTCTTATTATCAAACTATGTTTATTATTATTGTGTCCTACATGGTTTCGTGCATGCTGCTTTGATGCATCTGGTGTTGACTACAATCAGTAACTGGAAAAGTGGAATAGGACAATTATAAGACTTTAACTGGTGTAACAGTTCCTATGATCTACTGTTTAATAAATCTCAAGAGTTAAAAATCAACATCCCACTTACTCAGTATCTAGGAAGCTTTCCTGAGTGAATGAAGGCCAGTTCTTATTGCATTCAAACTTTCATCATCAATAACGCAAAAAGGTTTAGGTCCTCACATGCTTATAATAAACATTAACTTTTTGAGTATGAAACCATTCATTTAGTGGTGAAATAAAATTCTCTGACACTTCCCCAGCTCTGTCTCCCAGGTGCAGCAGAGGCCCTGGACTTAAGGCAGTCAGCTGAGAACTTTGAGACAGTGTTAGGCATCTCCAAGACCATTGAAAAGTTCTGTATCTCCCAAGATGTCTCTGCAGTTCACAGACAGACGCACCATCATAGGATAAAGGTTATCACTACCTCTTAGAAGAGGTTCCCCAGAGTAGGGTTGGTGCTCCTGAGTCAGAGAATCAGTGAGCAATGAGAGCATCTGAAGTGGTGAGGAAGTCTGAGTGCTGGTACACTCCATGAGGATGTTGGTACCTCCAACACACACAGAAGTGAGTGTCAGGGACCTGGCAGTGTGAGGTTTGTGGTTGAACTCCATGATCTTAAGGGTCAACCTAAACAATCCAGTGATTCTCTGATTCAAAGACAACTTCTTGAACTGCTCCTTGAATGTATTATTTTTTTCATCTCCTCAAGCCAGCTAATGGATTCTTGAACTTTTTCCAATTTTCCCTTTTGTTGGAAGAAGGGTACAGTCTCAGAAACATGAATGATCCGAGTTTAAAAACAAACAAACAAACAACAACAACAACAACAACAAATCAAGACTTAAAAAAACCCCAACCAACCAACCAAACAAAAAAAACCAGGAAAAAACCAAACAACGAATGAACCTTTACATTTTAGCATTTTCAGTTATAAAGAGATTTCTGCATGGCCCACAGTCTATCAGACCACAGTGAGATCTGGCAAAGTGGGAAAAAAACATGGCTCTTCAGAACTAAGTTTTCACAGGTCATCCTAAGAACTATAGCTGTTTATTTCCTTCTGGGAAGACTCCCTAGGCATTCTGTGTACCTGTGGTGCCAGTGAAGCTCCTGTTGGCATCAGCAGGAATGTGTCACACAGGAAAGAAAACTGCACTAATGGGGTCTCTTCTTAATGGGACAGTGAATTTTTACAAGCTGAAAGCACTCATGAGCTCCAAAAATGCAAAATTTCCTCCGCGTCCACGGCTGAGGTCAGTGTACAGTGAATTTCCCCCAGGCAACCTTCTCACAGAAAACCCCTCTCCACAATGCCTGTGCCTCCGAGGGGAGCAGCAGGTTAACACTCACCTCAACCACCCTATTATGGGCACCCAGGGAGAGCTGCTACAGCGGGCAGAAAACTCACCATGGGCAGAGGCAATGCACATACCACTGTGTCAGAAATAGCTGGATGTGGCTAGAGTGTCACGTCCCCTATAATTGGAAGGGGTCAGATTTCTCTGTGGAGCGGGAATGGCTGAACAGCCTGTGGCACAGTTACCATGGGAACTTACAAACTGCATGGGTGAGGAATCAAAAAAGAGCTGCCTGATGATGACAGTCCTGATCCTTTTTGTGCCATCTGGTTGCACCATCCCTGCTCTGCACATCAGGCTGTGCATGCACAGTGATAGAGACAGCATGTCATTGGGATCGGTGGTGCAGAGACCCAATCTGGGCACGGCGTCTTGCAGCCGCACATGTCCACACAGCCCCTCTGCTTCACAAACACAGATTTCAGCTTCTGAAACATAGATTAATCCAAACCACTGAGATATGCCAGGCTTGCTCTGCCATTGCTTAGGTAGACAGCAGCAGCTGGTGGACACTTGAGAGTAACTATCCAGGAAGAAAACAGATCAGGAAAGCAGACCTGACTGGTAACAGAGACTACTGGCAGAGACCAAGACTTGCAGGTCATACCTGACTCTGCTGCAATTATATAAAGAATGATAAAATTCTTCTGCCTCAGGAATCCTATCTCTACTCAATGGTGCACTGCAAAGCTTCCTAGCTAATATGTGATCCAAGACCAGCCAACCCCAACAGCTGAAGCCTTCTTGCATTGCAGGCATGGCTGGAGCATCTGGGACACATCTCTTCCCTATAGTCCACATAAAGAACACAGACTTCGCTGTGCTGTGGAGCCTGCCACAGTCACTTCCCTCCTTCCCTTGATAAGACAGGATGTTTACGATGGTTAAGCCCCTCTGTGGGGCACTGCAGTTGCTCTCCTCAGATGTGGGCTGGGCATAGCTCTGAGCAACTCAGAGCACATCTCCAGTGTAGATGACAGGTTTGTCATCGTCAGTGACAGGGCTACACTTGAGGAATTTGGATACACTACACAGGAATCCACTATTAGAGGGATAGCAGGAGGCACAGGTCTAAACCAAGTAACACCAAGTGATGAAGTGAATTTGGAGCGGTGCCAGGAAGGCTATAGAACAGGAAGAAATGAAAGATGAAAGTGTTTTTAACGCAGTCTCCACATGCTCAACAAGGATTTCCCCAAGTGTCTTTGCTTTAAAAATGCTCTGTGATATATAGCATTCCTTCCAGAGCTGCCCTTTGTCATCTGATGAACAGAAAGAACCAAATTGCTGGATGAATCCTTTCTAAATGGCTCATTTCCACTTTTATTCTTAAGATGTAAAGCATAGTAATTCCACTAAAATCTGTGAGATTAAATTCCACTAAAATCTGCTGGGACTTTATACCAGAGTAACAACAGCATTTGGTCCACCCTTATCTACATCTGTGCCCCCAAAGAAATAAGAGGGATATTCTTAGGTCCTCCTTCAAAACAGACTGCTTCAACAACACGGGAATACGACTCACCCAACAACTGACTTATAAAGGATGCAAGGCAAGTACTACCACAAACCAGACCTCTGACCTATCAATTAAAGGCTGCTGTTCCACAGCTCCTAGGTGTCCCACAGAGAGACATGTCTTTCCTTGGTTATCTGAAAACGAGATGCTGGGATGTGAACAAATCACTAGAGGTTTCCTTGATAGTCAATGAAGAGGAACAGGTACCTCAGAGGACAACTTGCATCACACTCAAACAGGCATTCAAGACAGGTCAAAAGGATTGCTCCCTGGATATACCTATTTTTTACTGTTGACTGAAAAAGGAGCCCAGGGTGACCAATTCAAACATAGGCATCTAACTTCAGGCATCTAAAGTTGTGCAAAATGAATCACACATGTAGAGCACTAGTAGATCATCTATCATTTATATGTCATACAGTTTTTATATGTATGGAGCACCAGCTCCTTTTTTGTTGAGCCCAATAATTTTTGTCTAAAACATTTCCTCTAGAGAGGCCTTCAATCTCTCAAAGACATAAAAAGATGAAGAATTCTTCACTTCCACTTGCCCCTTCTTTTAGAGATTAATCACTATCACTGGAAAAAAATACTACTGGTTTCAATTTGCCCTTGGTTAATATTTTGTTTCCCTTTGCTATCTTGGAGAGATTGCTGTATTTTCTCTCTGGAAGTGCAGATGCAATTTCAGACTCCCAAGTCTGAAGGCCGAGTGGTCCAGCCTTTTTCCCTTTCAAAATTTAAGACCTTTGTACAAACTTCCACCCACCTAGAAGAAGCATTGCTTCATCTTTATGCTTAACTAGGACATGCTGTCTTTGCATGCCACCACTTCCCAGGGACCCAAAAAACACTGCAAAAATTAATAAATTATTGTCTCTGCATATTAAAATAAATATTGCCACAAACCCTTCAGAAGCAGAGAAACTATAGAGGGCAGAGAGGGCAAGTAACTGACTCAGCTCTGGAGAGTAAGTGGAGCAGATGTCCTCTTACCTGAATGATAACAATGTCTTTTAAGCACTGGATTTCAATTCAGATTTTGACACCTCTAGTCACACCTTGTTTCTCTTCTACTACAAGAGGACATGAATGTATTGGAGAAATTTTATATTTAGTGCTTGATTTCCAATACTGAAGAAGCACTTTTTTGCCCTCTTTGTTTTACCTCCAAAAGAAAAGATATCTGACATGGGCTCCATGGCATTAATTACATATTTTAAAATAAATTACAATATATATTCCAACAAGTTTCAATTATTATCTGAAATAGTTTTGGATAGAGTTTAGTTAAATTTACCTCTGAATGAGTACCCATACCAAATTTCAAACAAATCCCTGCATTTGCAGATAGAAACTGGACAGTGGGGAGAGCAGTTGCTCAAATCACTAAAAAAAAAAAAAAAAAAAAAAGAAAGAAAAAAAAAGAGGGAGTTGTGTGAACACTAAACATGCTGGAAATAGCCATTTGGCACAAGTGTTAATTCTCTTTATTCAATTGCCATTATTTATACTATCATGGATAAGGAGCCTATTGCACATTGCACTTCACAATAACAGATAGCTGAGGGTTTTATTTTCATGAGCTTCATCTAACACAGCCAAAAGTGAAAGAATATCATTGAAAACATCCCCATATAAAAATCCCCCACAGCTATATATAGATAAAGCTAATCATATCATGATGATAATGTTTCTATGATCAGCTTCCAAATACACCTAGTAACAACAATGTTCCTGCCAATTTTAAGCTATTTCATAATGGACACAAACAGGAGACATCCCAAAGTATAAACATCTCTCCTCATCATCAGTTCTGTTGTCTCTGCCTTGCAGATCTTCAACTCATATTTATTGCAATGTGTGTCGTTGCTTTTCCTACTTCAAATTGAATATTCCTCCTGAAGAACTTGGCCTTTAACTAATTTTGTTATCACTGTGCCTGTCTAGAGCACACTATACCATTATAAATGGTCCCCCACCCATCATTTGGATAATACATTGATCTAAGAACTCTGATCAGAGTCATATTCTACCAAATACTACTACCACTACTACTTGTAATTGCATTATTATTATCATCATCATGATCATCATCATCATTACAATTAGTGTTGCATTTTTTCTTATACGTACTTTAGCACTTAGTTTTTAAGGAACTGGCTTAAATGGATGATGAAGTTGTTAAGCACCTGCAAGGAGAGTTGGAATCTCACTGGGTTTGCTTTTATAGCAACCAGGCCAGAGCTTTACCCTCAAATCCACTGCAAAATACTTTAATCCAAACTGTCCAACCAAAACATAGATTTAGAAATGTCCACATACTTTCCCAGAGTATTTAGTGCTTTAGAAGGTCATAATAAAAGTACTAGTTTTATTATTCCACAGTTTCAGCAGATGGTCTGAACTATTAAGAGTCGATTTGAGCCTATTAAAAATGTCATCTATTCTATTTCCAGACAATATTGCAGCAGTTCAACCTCATTACTTATCTGTCACTATAAAGAGCAGATAAATCTTCATCTATCACATCCAATGACTTTTTGCTCAGAATTCTGGATCTTTTTTTTTTTCCTTTGCTAAATTATTCCTCTCCTCTCAGTTCCACAGTAATGTGGGTATCCATTCCCTATTCCCCCCCCCCTAATATATATATTATTATGTATATGTATTATTATTATATATTATAAATATTATATTATATTATATATATATATATATATATATATATATATATATATATATATATATATATATATATTCTTCCTTTTTTTTATATATATATATATTAGAAGAATACTTAGTCTTCATGTAGGACATTTTCCAAAGAATCTCAAAGGACATCACAAAGTAAAAATGTATCTTTACACCCATTACTCAAATGAAACATCTGAGGTATGGAGTAATTTGTCTCTGCAATTAAAAAAAAAATTGTGGTCCCTGATGGTAAATAAAGAAATCAGTGCTGATACAGGACAAGCTTCCCTTTTGAAATCGTATAGACTCCCAGAATTTTCCAGAAGTACTGTTTGCCCTTTTTTTTCCAGTTGTTGCTCTCATTCCTTAAATCAATAATTTCAAATACTTATATCCTATTTTTGTCTTGGTTTAAAGCTAGTTTTCCTTGGAAAATATGAATAATATTTCTGCAATTTCTGACTTAAAATCTTCACAAGTAAAACTTTAGAACATATATTTTATTTTATTCAAGGAATGGGTGGTGCTTTACTCTGGATATTGATAAGCAAAGTCATTAGTAACTTATTCCCAAATTTTTAAAAACGCACCCTGATCTTTGGAGAACCTATTTTGAAGATTAAGATCCATATTAAACACTCATATTTCTCTTTTGCATGTTTTATAAAATTAGCCACAAGCTAAGTAATTGTAATTTGAAAGATTTAAAACTTCCAGGGATGTTCAGAGATGTTAATTTTCTCAATTATGTTTATACAATGCTTAATTATGGCCAACTTGTTGAAAAAAAGGATCATTGACAGCCATAACTACCATATTTATTCATGTTTATGGTTACATGAGAAACAATCACTTAAGGTAGAGCAATCCAGTATGTTACCCTGTGCCTACAGCTGTGATATATTTTATTGTGTGAATTGAGAGGGGAGGAAGGAGAATTTTTACTGCTATAACTCAATCACATTAGGAGGGAAAAAAAAAAGAACTGTGATGCATACAATCTATCTATTTTTGCATAACAACGTAGAAAGACACACTTAAAAAAGAAAAGTGATGCTTTGAGTTCATTAAAGAGATATATTTTCTGATATGTAATACAACTGACACTTTAGGAGAATATGACTTTCTTTCCATCACAGAGACTATCTGAAACATGAGAAGCATCAATCAATACCTGCAGTTCCTTGAGAGGCAGCACTAAACATGAGAAAAGATTGCTTCCTTTTTCTGCTGTGCTCTCCTGTGAATGTCCACACTGAAGGTCTGTGTTCCAGCCAAAGCAATTAATGATAAATGAAAACAGACACAGCTTTTTTACAGAAAGGGGGGAGCCCATGAAACTGAGCAGTGTGTGATGGCTTCATTAAAAAGAAGTCTGAACACCAATTTCAGGGGGAAAAATAAGCCCAAAGCCTTTTTCTGCACTCTTTATAGTTCCACCAAGGAAGTTGCTGAACCTTTTTCCTATAGTGTTTCATGGACTACATGGGACAAAAGGCATTCACCAGGTAGAGACCTGCAGCAAAATTATCCATCTCTGGTGCTCTGTGGCTTTTCTTATCTCTGAGTCACCTGGGTGGGAACTGATTTTGGACTGGATCACTTGAGCCACTCCCTGAGGCTGTGGTTTCAGCCAGTCCCATCATCAGCATCCTTGTCACACTGTGGCTGGGCTATCCATGCACTGGAGGAGTTGTCTCCCAACTTGACAGCTGCTCCTACTGCTTGTAAGATCTTGAGAACTGTAACTGTTTAACTAATATTTACTGTATTTCAGCTTATGGGCTGGATTTTGTCTATTGTAGCCAGCTGGAGGGGCACTTTTCAAGTGGAAAGCACAGGAGAAATTTGGCCTGGCTTGGCCAGACTTCTGCCTGTGATCCCCTGAGGAGAAGACGTTGCCATGGCAGCTTTGCTGTTCCTTCAAGTGGTGCAATAGCTGCTGCTGCCACGTCAAGCTAGCTCTGCTGGTCTGTGAAGGTGAGCTGCCTCTCCGGGTAATCATAAACGTACCTGCTTCCCCATGTGCTTCTGCTGCTTGTCCCTCCATCTGCCTAATATACACAAATATTTTGTTATCCTTTCTGTGGGAGGTGTCCTACCATGGCTGTCAGGTTGTTCCATCTCTCCAGATTTTTGCAGCCAGCTCTGTCATGTAATGGGCTGCAGCTTTTGCTGAGGAACTCGACGTGGCCCAGTAAGGGCTTTCCAGCAACAGGAGAGTGATGTCAGTAATTTCAGTTCTGAGCTCTGCAGACTCATTCACCGTCTCTTAGCTTGTTTTCTGCTTTTTCTTGTGCCTGTGACATATGAACCTGCTACAAAAAAATTGCTGATGAAAGGCTGCACTGCTCAGGACGGAGGCAGCCTGAGCATGAAGATCTCAGCCTTTCATTTGGAGAACTGAGCAAGGTTGTCCCCTTTGCAAACCTCACCTCTTACACAAGGCTGGATTGCACAGATGAGCCAGAGTTGAAGCCCTTTGTCTCCCAAATCCACATCTCACACCTCACTGGAGAAAGCCCTAAGGCCACTGATGACTCTGAGCATCAGACATTCACCCGTCTAGCCTGCTGAAACTGTGCCAGATTAAATCAAAGGGATCGTAAGCATTTAAACAGAAATTACTCTGGCTCAACCAGCTAAAAACGTCCTTTATTAGGCAACAGCTTCACTCGCACCCCTCTGCCTTGAGCTGTAAACAAAGCATATCAAACTGGAGGCTGCACAGTGGAGGTAAAAGCCTGCTCAAGTTAACAGCCCTCGCAGAAAAAGAAAGGAAGAGGTGTGCTTTATTGCACACAGATTCTGCAGTTCTGGAAATGATATAGGTACTGTACCCAGATCAGAGGGCAGGTCTGAGAAATGAACACATACATGATTAAGAGCTTTGAGAGCTCTGTGCTAAAAAGAGATGCAGCAATGTTGCTGTGATTTAATTCATGCATACATGCACTTCAACTCAGACTAATTCCTCAGGGATAAAATGAAATAAGAGTTTAAATCTAACACGGGTAGAAACTCGTAACCAATTCCTGTGCTTCTCAAAGAGAATATCAAATGAAATCCTTAATTGCCCTGAATGAGACAAAGACTTCTGAAATAGAGTTATGTGGCTCTTATCTAGAAAAAAAAAAAAACCCTTAAATTAATTCTTTACCTTCCTTCCACCACCCCTAGAACTGGAACTTCTTCAGGCATAAAAGTAGACTAAGCCCTACTAAAACTAAGGGCAGATTTAAGCACCTACTTTAAAAGGACAAGCTGTTTGCACAACTGATATGACATTACAAAACTTTATTTCTTTCACAACTGACAAGGAACTGAATGCATTAGACAGGCCTGTTTCACATCTGAAGCCACAAAAGCTCCCAAGTTTGTATGACTCTGGATTTTTCTCTGAACTCCATTGTTTGTGGTTAAAACACCAAATGGGTCTGACCCATTTTAAAAGAAGGAAATCATATTTCTTAGTCTGCAAATGATACTCACTGCTAGGATAAAAACAGCTGAAGCTTAATCCTCCTGAAGAAAGGAAATATCCTAGGTCAAAGTCACAGCACATAATCCCTCCCAGGAAGTTGGGGAAAAAATAAAATATGCCAGGTCCAGGCTGGTCATGCAGAGTCACATAGCACTGGCAAAGTTTACAAATCACTCTGTCAAACACAGCTGATTTTCGTCTAACAAAGCAGTGATATTTTTGGTGGAAGGTTAGCATTACTTTCTTGCTAGAGCAGAATTGTACCTTTATTCTGAAATATCAGTGCATGGTGAGAAGTGCTGCACACAGTAATGAAAAACAATAATCTGTCTTCAAAGTCCTTTTGAAAGGTCTAGCTCATTCCAGTTCCTCAGGGCAAAGCAGGACAAAGTGAAATGAAATTGTTTCCATTTCACAGATGGGAGAGATGAGGCAACAAAGAAAAGGATTAAATTGGGGGAGGGTTGGTGTGATGGCGTTTTGGGATGTTCAGATTGCAGTCTCAGGCAACCATGTTTTTACATTTACATTTGACTACAGGGTAAACATTTCTGTGCTTTTCACCAATGAAGTACATGCGATCACTACATCTGCAACTCATTGTGCTGCTTGAGTGCACCAATTGGCCTAAACATCAGTGAAGTAAGCCCACAACTTTGGACGAATCTCTGGCCCCTCGCCAAGCATGCAGAGATCTTGTTTCTTAGAATAATTACTGAATTAAACTCTTTGCAGGGAGAAGAGGAAATAGCAGGAGCCAATTTTTTTGCCAAGCCTTAGCACGAGAGCTCAGGACATCCTGAGTTTCTTGCCTGCTCAGATCACTGAGTTTCCTCTATGAACCAGCAAATCCCAGTATAAATGGATTAGAAACAGGGAAGGCACATACACAAGCAGGGAGTTTGATCTCACTGCTGAAGGGAAGAGAGACAAAGACTTAACATGACTACAGACAATCTAGCACTGAACTTGTGGACTGCTCATTTTCCCTTGGAAACTCAAGCTAATCACTTTCCCTTTTCCTGACACTACAATGAGCTGCTCTCCAAGGCGCTGACCCTGTTATTACTGACTACCAAGTCTAACACTTATTATCATGATAAGTCTCATTGTTTAAAGCAGCCTTTGCCTAATGGTTTTCACATGCACTTTACACCTGGCTTAATTCAACACTGCCTCATTGCAGTGCAGAAAACAGTGAAAAGGAGATGCCTTGCTTGCAAAGTGTGTGCATTTTCTATAAGTCCCCTTGCTTGCAAGATGTAGGGCAATGTCCACCAGGACCCCAGTTTGTGTGGGCCAAGTTGAGGCTGAGAGAACACTGAAACGAGTCTCTCTGTGAATCACAGATCCAAAAAGTATGTGAGAGAGACTTCATCTCTACCTATCACCTGTAGACTACACACTCCAATAGCCCTGCATCATAAAATCATAGAATCATAAAGGCACAGAATTATTTGGGTTGGGAGGAACCTTAAGCCTCATCCAGCTCTACCCCGTGCCATGGGTGCATGCACCTTCACACCTTCCACTATCCCAGCCTGCTTCAAACCCCATCCAGCCTGGCCTTGGACTTTTCCACGGATGGGGCAGCTACAGCTTCTCTGGGCAAATAATCTGAGTTCCTTACCACTCTCATATCCAGGATTTTTTTCCTTTTATCTAATCTAAACCTACTTTCTGTTAGTGTGAAGCCACTCCCCCTTGTCCTGTCACTCTAGACTCCTGCAAATTGTCCCCATCCTTCTTGTTGGCTCCCTCCAGGTACTGGAAGGCTGCAATTGGATCACTCCAAAGCCTTCTCTTTTTCAGGCTGAACAATCCTAATTCTCTCAACCTTTCCTTGCAGCAGAGCTGCTCATCCCTCTCATCATCTTGGTGCCTCCTCTGGATTCACTCCAGCAGCTCCACATCCTTGTGCTGTGGGAGCCCAAGGCTGGAGGCAGCTCTGCAGGTGGGGTCTCACCTGAGCATGGCAGAGGCATAAAACAACCTCATTCAAGTCTAGTAAAGCTTAAATAAATCACATATCCTTCAAAAATCTATCATATCTCAAGACAACCAATCTCTGGGAGCCCTCTTGATATGATCTCTTAAACCTTTGCCTCTTTATTGTAACTTGTGCTGTTTTTAACTTCTGGTCAGTGGGTTTGTTCTGTTTTTCTCATTGTGGTGGGTACTTTCCCTGGGTAATTTTTCTTATATAGAGCTCCAGAACTTGCATTTTATTGTGTGTCACTATGAGCTGGTTGGCAGGTTAATTTGTTTCGGTGTCTGTTGTCATGAACAACCAATTTGTCCAGAGAAGGAATTACATAAAGGATGTGAAATCATGACAGTCCGGGCAATTTCCTTTCCAACTATAACTCTGTTGACATTAACTACAACATTAGCAGCTATGAATAAGATTTGTCATGTACACTCCATGAAAAGAAGAAAACAAATGGAAAAGTTAAATATTTACTCTCTGACAGCTTATTTTTTTGCAAATGTGTTTTTTAACTAAAGTTATCCAAAACCTTCCCAAACCATTTTGCCAAGGGAACTGCTGTTTGCAGGATCAGGAGATTGTGTTTGCTTAAGGACATCTGTGGAGCCAAAATAAAATAAATAAATAAACCCAACCAACCAAAAATCCAACCTTCTTTCAGCCATTCCTCATCCATTATTTTATTAATCACAATTGTGAAGTTAGAAAAATACCCACTCCATTAGCCCCTGGGGCATGAAACACAGGATTCCAAATCCCATTTCGTACTCAGTTCTGCTGAATTTCAGCACTTACTGATACTGTGTGGCATCACATGAAGTTGACTGGACTGTGAGAGTTGACTGGACTGTGAGTTTTTTAAGGAGCAACTTGATCAAATCATGCTTTTGGTTATTAAAAAATACCATACTCGAGGGTCAGTTCAAACTTTGCACTACGTGCTCAAGGGGACTGAATGACAAACAAACCATCAGTGGGAAATTTTGATGGTGGCATATGACATCTGATTAGCTTTTAGAAGGAGGAAGTGAGAAGATGTATGGTTGATTTGCCCAAGAAGTTAAAAATAAAAGAAAAATATTTGAAAAAAGAAAAAACCTGCAGTTCTTCTGTCTTCACTTTCTTATTCAGATACCTATAATCAGACTTTTATTGGTATAGAAAGATGCCAAAATAAACAGGACTTGTGTACTCGGTGTGCTAAATCTCTCTCTAAGAAAGTTTACTTTTAAGTGCCTAAAAAGGACTGAAGTGACTGGCTAAGAAACATTTGACATCCAAATGATTTGGACATTTCTGGCAGGGCAAAAGCGGGAGGATAATGGGATATCTGAAATTGATTCATTTCCCGACTGGATCAAATTCCAGACTGATTTAATATAAGTGGCCATAGCATAGAGAAAGGAACTAATGTGGGATTGTTTGCTGTGGGTAGCATAAGAAATTATGTAATTAAAATGAGGAGGAGGAAGTACAGATGGGACATTTAAGGAAACAAGTAACAGGTAAGGAGAGTTGTGTGTTGGTGCAGGATGTTGAAGGACTCAAGCATTGCTGATCTGCATAGGAGCCAATCAGACAAATGAGTTTGGAGTAGAGCCGGCCCTGCCTTAAGGAGGATGGATTCAGTGACCTCCTGAACTTCCTGAACTTGGTCTGGCAAGAATTCTGTCATAAACAGCTCTAGAAAGAAAGCATCTTGAGGTGACAAGCACCAGTACCAAACTTATGGTTCACTGCTCAGATGACCATACCTTTGGTACTACCGTGACCTGATATTTTTTGTAGGTGAGGATGGGATGTGTTGGACCTAATTTAGAATACCAAGTGGAGAGGAGAAGAGATCTCTTCCCTCCACTGTGTGAGGACTGCTCTATAAAGAGACAATGAAAGAGGAATAAATATCAGCATTCTCTGTACAGTTATATGGCATCTTTCATATCAAGAACTCAAAGTACAATTCTCAAATTGAAGGGGATGCCATTAATTTGTTCATTTATAAAACCCAAAGGAACCTAAAAAGGTGAGGTGTTTTGTTCACAGGCTGTAATGGAAGAGCAGGAGAAAACGTGGAATTACAAGGTTGGGGTCAAATTCTATCTAGAGTCAGGGTGTTCCTCCTCCAAACATTGGGAACAGGACACTGATAATTCAGGGAAATTTGATTCCCAGCATTCTGCTGTAACCTGACAAAGGATCCTATCGCCTCATGGTCTTCAAACATCCTTTGAAACTCTTTCTTCTCTATCTCACTGCTGTTTGTGCCTATTTCATCACTGAACCATCCAAAGGAAAAGTCAAAATAAAGCAAAGATCTCTGGATAGAGAAACATTTCTGTCACACACATGGGCGAACACTCACAGAACACCACAGTGGTCACAGTGCCAGTGCTGTGTATGAACTGCAGGACACATTGGCTATTGTAGACATCAGATGTCAGGGACATAACAACCTTAGTTAATTAATGGCTAAATAATGACTACTAACAATTAAGCTGTCAGAAGACAGAAGAAAGGTAAGTACAATTCCCTGATTATCACAGGAGCACTTCCCAGTTCTTATGCCCTGTGCTCAGTCCTTAAATACCTTTCTTGTCCACATAGTCTGTGGACATATGTCTGGTTTCCTTGAATAAAAGAGAAACATAATTTCAGTCCAAAAGAAGCCTTCCTCAAACTGGGAAATCAAGCAATTAGAAATATCTCTTTCTGCATTCAGCTTGGGGAATACAGCAGGAAGAAAAGCCTGCCCAAAATTTTAACAGCAGCTGTGGAAATACCCACAGATGAGTTCTAGAGCCTTGCTTTTTTCAGCTATAGCAAAGTTTCTCTGCTGGGAAACCTTTGGGATTGTCCATCTGCCATACAGTATGGTGAATACCACTACAATAGTACTTTACCAATAAATGTGCTCTTTTGAACCTCCCCATTCAAGTAATTCCATTGATTACTCAGAAGAATGCAGACTCTTGTGTTATTTGATCAGCACATATACTCTGAACATTTAATCCCCCCAAGTATTTTTCAATAACTTCCTTTAATTACAAGGAAAACACGTCGAGTGATGCATGCATTGAAGAGCTTCCCCTCATGTCTTTTTTTTTTTTTTTTTTTTTTTTTTTTTTCTTCCCTCTTTAATGGAGAATTTGAATCTTCTTAATCCTATAATCCTGGAAGGAATTCGCTCTCTTCCAAACCCTGGGGGTCATAGGCTTTTGCTTAGTACAGTACACCCTGGAGATCTTTCAGCAGGGTCTTTCCAGAGGAGTCCCTAATATCTGCATTCCTCAGCTCTGTGGTCATCATGTAACTCAGCCTCACCAGAAACACCTTGCCTCAGTGGTTGAAGGATTGACTTTTTTGTGGAGAGTGCAGGGATAACATGGCACAGTAGACACAAAGTGTGCAGAGAACAAAACCTTGCCAGAAGGCATGGGTGCTCAGTGCCAAGCATGATGGTTTTAACAACAGGTTAATTACCTTCAGTGAATTCATTCTTTTGGGGAAAAAAAGAAAAACTCAGGGGAAGGGCGTCCTTGCTAATGCTACATCCTTGCACCTTGTTGCCTCCCATTCCCTGGGGGGATACTGGGGAATGATCGACATATCTGTACAACTGGTCTTGTTGGGAGGGTTAGACGGAGGCTGTTGGCTGCACAGTGTTTGCCTTGAAGGGCACTGGGTGCATTTGCAGCACACGTCAGTCTCCCCTGTCAGCACAGTGAACTCTCTGCTCAGCAACTTCAGACTTGTCTGCTTTTTTCAAGAAAAGCCTTCGTTGTCACAGAAAGACAGCTCTTTTTG
Source organism: Sylvia atricapilla (assembly GCF_009819655.1). Lineage (NCBI taxonomy): Eukaryota > Metazoa > Chordata > Aves > Passeriformes > Sylviidae > Sylvia > Sylvia atricapilla. The sequence goes on from NC_089174.1 coordinate 61,840,161, forward strand.
CAATGAACCCAAAGTCCGTGATTTTCCTCCTCCTGGCTTTCCTATAGAACCAAGGAACTCTAATGGATGCACTCCAAAGCACAAATTCTCCAACTTGTCTTTCCAGGCTGTTGGTTCTCAAGGGGTGGCCCGTGGATCTTTAGGGACCCATAAAATGGGGGAAAAATGGTTCATGGAACAACTGTAAAAGAGTAAAACCACAGTAACAACCCAAACCATTCCCTCGTAATTCCGTATGTGCCAGCAAGTAGACAGGGTGAAAAAAAGGCTGTAAATACACTTTCAAAGTTTTGCAGCACTTTTAGCTGTTTGTAAATCAAACACCTTGGGGCTCCGTTGACCAGAGAAAGTCTTGGCTTACTCTAGAAATGTCTGACCGTTCTTTCGTTACAAGCAAGATGCAAAGGCATCTGTTATTCACTCCTCTCTCATTCTAGGTCATGCTCCTCAGCTCAATTTCTTTTTCTCATGCTTGTTAGTTCAAGTAACCATTGTTTTGTCAGTAATTATCTAAACCCATTACGTATAACTGTTGTCAATTGTGTTTTGAGCTAAAGTAACAACACTGAGAAACGAGTTGGGAAACCTGAACAGCCCAAAGTGCATCTATCTCTGTCCTTGTTGAGATAAAATGCCATCAGAGACCTCAGCTGAAGGTTGTCTGGGTGAAGAGGAGGACACAGGACACCTTAATGTAAGCATGGCCACAGCATGGACACATTGCATACAGTAAGGACATGAGGGGAACAAGGGTGTTGCTTGCACATCATCTCCCTCCATTTGAGGGAACTAAACCCTGCAGACAAATTCAGTGCTGGATGAGCCTGAAAGTCTGGCCTGTTTTCAAAGGCTTGCACATTTTAGTGCAGCTCCAATGATCAGTTTTATGATCTGACAATTGACAAACCTGCTAACACATTAATCACAGCTCAGCTGGCAGAGGATGATGAAAAATTATGTCATACTGTGATGTATGACTGCTGCTTTCCATTGCTGTGATAGACTCCAGCACCAATTTCATACCCAAATAGCCCATCTCATGTTGCTCATTCTGTGGAGGCAATAACTTCCTGGTTGCCAGGCTGGAGCATCATGTAACAGGCAGTAGCATGATTTAGACACCTGTCATTGATGCAAAGAAATTGCCTTCTATTTTCCAAAATTCTTGAGCTATTTCACCATCAACTTTCATTAAGAGAACACAGCTCTGCTATCTTCAGAGAGCTGGTGACAAAAAAAGCTGAGTTGAAGGAACACACCTCCAGGAATATTTTTCAGCATATATGGCAAGCTGTGTGTACATGACAGTAGCAGATGAGTTACACACTGATGTCCTCTTTGGGAGACAAATCTCATTAGAGCAGACAGGAATGACAGTTTTTACCCAGACTTGGCATGTATGTAGTGCCACCCTCACCTCCAACGTGGAGAGGAGCTGGGCAGGTTTAATGAACAAAACCCATTTAAGCCCCAGGATTGCAGAAGGATGAGCCAAGTCACACAGAAGTTGTCACTTGCTGCAGTTCACATGTCAATTCCAGACTGGATCTAATGACAGAATGTAGGAAAAGAACTGAATGAACAGTGTATTTTTGTGGGTGTGAAATCTACATGAAATACCTCAGGAAGTGCATTTCCTCCTGTTCTGAGAGGAAAAAAAAAGAGTACAATTAGTTTTTATCTTCTCACTTATGTTTCCTCTCTTTCATCCTTCTTTTCCTCTCCATCTGTCTTAATGTATGCCTTTCAATTAAAAAACCCCCTTCCCCCCCCCCCCCCCCCCCCCCCCGGTATTCCACTCTCTAACTTTGGAGCAAAAAATGTTGGATGAATTCAGTCCTAATATGAGACCATTTATTTGGAAAACACTCTGTTATATGTTTTACACAGATTTTGTGGTAAAAATACAAAAAACTTAGGAAAACTCACTAGGAAAACATATACCCATGCCTTTCTAGCACTCTCACTGCCTTTGTCCTTGTTACAGTTGTATTATCATCCATGACCCCAACGCTTACATGCACTTCAAAGCCTTGTAAGGACTATTATTCCCTCTCAAAAATTAAAAGAAAGTGAAATTCTCTACAACAGGGAACTAAGGAACCATCGAGCTTGTGGTGGGACAAAATAAACACTCTGGAGAAAGAGTCCTGGGGAGATGGCTCACCTCTAGCAGCATGGACGAAGGGGTTTTCTGCAGCAAGGGGAAATTTTTTTTGCTCAAAGAGCTACATTCAGCAAAGACAACCTGAGATGGTTGCTAAGTAATAATAATACTCTTAATAATAAATCTAACAATTCTTATAAACGCTTTTTTTGTTGCTGTTGTTTATTATTTACCTAAGACAAAATCCAGGGATACTCCTGGCCCACAGTAAAACCTCCTCTCAGCCCCACCCTCCTCTCTTCATGGACAGCAGAGATCACCATAAGCGATCACATCCTCACCATAAGCAGAGGAGCAGGAGCAAAGCCCAAAGGTGCTGGCAGGGCACAGCAGTCAGTGTGTCACTGTGATAATCTGCTTAAAGGAGGAGACCAGGGCACCATTAAATAGTCTGGACTGAAGTCCTAATGGAGCAGCTGGAAGATCTGGTGTTCTCTCCATACTAACTGTAGCTGATATATTACTGCTTTGTATATGTATCTGGAAATTAGTTCAGCCCTGACTAAGCCCTGACTCACACCATTCTCTATCACAGAGACATCAACCTCCTCAGAAGTTATTGTTGCAAAGGTGACACCAACTTTTTTATCTACGTTTGAGAGGCCACAAAACTAAACAAGCAGATGTTATCACGTTTTTCTCTGGCAACCACAAAACCATGCACGGCAAAATCTCCTTAAAAATCATTGCAAAGAAATAATTCACACAAAAAAGCCCAAAACAACAACAACAAAAAAAAACAAACCAGAAACAGGAGAGTAGGCCTTTTTAGAACAGACTTTTCTATAATCTTGTTTTGACATTATCAGAGAGCATGCTTTGAATTTCCAAATATCTTTTAGCAGTTCAGCAAAATAAAGAGCAACCAGCTGGAAGTCATGCAGTAGACAGCCACTGGGATCCTCAAAAGACAGGAAAACTTCAACTGGCTCGTATGAGACCAACAAGACAGAGATACTTTCAACCTGGAAATCCATCTGGGAGACTAGTTGTCCACATGGTTCAGGTATGTAATGGTCAGGTAATAATCACTTCCTTTGCCATCCTTGTTTTCTCCACATACTCTCCCTACCAGTCTTGAATTTGAATGGCTTTCTTCACTCATTGGCACCAGCTATTTTTGGTTTTTTCAGAAGGTGAAGTTGAATTTCTTGCTGAAGTTCATTCAAATACTTTTCCTTCCACCAGGATTTTCTCATGCTTTTGTCAGTTTAATCAAAATGTGCCTGGATGTCTTATCTCTCCAAGACCAGCCCATGTACTCACAACTTTTGCAGCATGCAAGAGGTCTGTATTTCAAATGCCAATTATTCATCAATTAGAATGGGTAAACTTAAAGGCTTCTTTCGAGAATGCAGTTTTTGTGGATATAAAGAGAAAAAATATCTAATGAAAAAATTGTCCTTGAAAGCAGACAATATTTTCTTCTAACAAAAAATTAACTTTTGCTAGTAAGAAAAATTAAGTTGGCCTCAAAGAACTTATGCTGGCTTTGAACTTTTTGTAAAGGGTTTTTATGGGTTGTTTGTATGTTTGTTTTGTTCTTCTTTCTGACTGACCAAAGTAGCTACAAGGTAAATAAAGTGCTAAGTTTCAGGGGGCTGGAATTTGGGAAGGAGCAGACATCATTCTTAAGCAGTGGTAGTGGCATTCACCTTTAATGTTTGGATGCCAAGCTGTCAGCCAGCAACTTCAACACCACCCTTATCTCTCCCCTTTTCTATTTATACATTACACGAAGCTATTTTTTCCTGGGTTTAATTGCACATCAAAGGACCATCTGAATGGATCCATTTTGGAGGCTGCTGATAGCAATGCTGGGGAGTCCTGCAAATGGAGGTCTAAAATTTCAGTTCTTTCCAGTGCTGTATTAGAATATGTGGGGAAAGCCAGTGAAACATCAGCAAAACACCCTGGCTGTGTTTCTATTATTTTCAAATTCAAGCTGGACATAGAGAAGATTAAACAACTAATTATTATATTAACTTGCTCCCTTTAACCACAAGTTTCCTGCCAAAGGAGACACTAATGGTGATGATTATTTCAGTTTTTCAGAGGTAGTGGCAGATCTCTGAAAACATTCAAGTGTCTCAGAATCTATGAACACATCCTTAAAAATCAAATATAGCCTCTTCTTCATTTAGGAATGTAAAAAAAAAATGGAAATCTCCCAGTTCCCTTTAGGCCAAATATATTTGCTTTGGCAAATATTGATTTTGAAGGACTGCCCCAGAATTACAGGAAAACAAAAATCACAACCCTGAAATTGATTATATTGGACACAGTATCAGACTGAGGGTTTCACTGAGTTGTTAAGTAAATAGAAATTCCTGCACCTCTCTATGTTCCCATTGTAAAAGAGATGTGAGCACCACAAAGTACTTCAGCTGGCTTAAAATCATTTTCCCAGCACTGAGCCTGTCTCCTCTAAGCTTTATGCACAAGAAAGGTAAACAAGCACAGCTCCAGTCTAAGTTAAACAGCTTTTTTGACATGTTTACTTGATTATTTCTGTCTACTATTCCAAGCTTTCCAGCTCATACTGACTTAGCTTCTTTCAGAAGAAACGTCTGGTAAAACTGCTTCTTGTGTTTCAAGATCCTTAAAACTCACTCCTTTGTCTGTCTCAATGTCAATTATTGCTTATTTATGAAAGGAAAGGAAAAGAAAAACACACCAGCCCAGACACACAAAATAATGAATAAACAAAGTACCACATTCATAAATAAAACAACATACTTCCTAGAGCTCTTACATAATCTAAAGGGCTTGTTTTGTTTTAAATCTGACACCATTTTAGTATGCCTTTTTGTTCTACTACTCCTGTGCTACTTTTAGGTAGGAGAGGTGTTTGACAAGTGAATCATTAGAGATGACAACGGCAGTTTTTATTGACTTTTTTGAAAATATTGAGCTAACTCAGAATTACTGAAGTGAACAGGACTTGTGAATATAAACTAAAACAATAGGTGACTGGTACACATTGTGTAAGAATATATTTAATTTTCAACCCAATAGAAACTCATAGCCAAACCTAGACACAATGCTTTAGGAAAACATTTTTCCTCCCTAGAATGGACAAAATCCAACTCTAGGCTTGATTCCGCTACACACACACAAGTATAATTTACCATAGTAATTTATAATGGTGGATAAATTTGTAATCAGGCTGGTTTCCTTAAGCTGTTTCTGTTCACTTGAGGAAATGTGACTTTCTAAAGAGCACAGCCATACAAGGAAATGGACATGGGTTTGGATGAGGCAAAAGGGCTGGAAGTCAGCTCAGCCTTGATTGCCAGTTCTTCCTCATGCCATGCAGCTTGGCCAGTCCCATAAGGAATGCCTCCAAAGAGTTCGAGAGAACATACCTGTTTGCAGATACAGCAAACTAATTACATGAGGCAAACCTCAATGGAAATAATAATAATAAGAATTAAAATGTTCCAAACAGTACTCATCTGGGAATCTTAATTAGCTCCACAAACAGTAATTAATTTAGCTTCTTAGCTCTCTGCAAGATAGAGAATTACTAATCTTCCCATTTTATGGACAGGGATATATACATATGCAGACTTGACAATGAGACTTTAGTTGGATTTAGACAGCACATCTTCTTGCAACCTGTTCTCTACCTTGTTCTCTCTCTTGTCATATCAGCTGTTATTCTCCCTTTCTTTTTGAGCAAAATTATATTTTGCTGGTTTGGGACAAAGAAGAAATCACTCCAAAGTCTCCAGGGGCTTAACATAACTGAAGTCTACTGTACTCACCATAAGGGTTGCATTAAATAACCTGTGCTGTGATAGAAAATGTACCCAGGGAGACCCCACCAGATTTTTAATAACACAACAATGAAATTTCCCAAATGAGAATGATGACAAATTTGCCTTTATTTCTTTTACTAAATATTGTTAAAACCCAGGAGATGATCCCGTAAAAAAGTCAGATTAAACACCAGGAGAGGGACCTGCCTTTGACCTCAAATGAAGGGCGGGAATTGTTGGTGCTCTAAGGGCAGCTCTCCAACATAGTGAGATAATAGATCCTTCCCTAAAATAAACACCAAGCCAGCCATACCAACAGTGTAGCCTCTAGTTTTCTAATCCCTTTGCTAGTTTAAATCTCCAGATGAGTTATTATATTGCAACACATGCACAATAAGTATGTCATAACCCTACAAAAGTACTCTGTAAGAATACAGAGGATGAGGAAAAATAAAGAAAAAGGTTAGTATCTTTTCAGTTTAAAGTGGAATTAATTTGTCTGCATTCTGAAAAAGAAAATATTTGGGTACTTTCAAAATCTGAAAGAGTATTTGATTTTTTAGACCTTCTTGCTCTCTACCTGGACAGAGGTGGTAGCCAGGTGGGGGCCAATCTCTTCTCTCAGGTAACAAGCAAGAGGACAAGAGGCAATAGCCTGAAAGGGAAAGTCCAGGCTGGACATCAGGAAAAATTTCTCCATGCAAAGGATTGCTAAATATTGGAAGGGGCTGCCCAGGGAGGGGTGGAGTCACCATCCCAGAAATGACTGGGAGTGGGATTGTGGTTTTGTTGCCATAGTGGTATTCAATCAAAGGTTGGACTGGATGACCTTGGATGTCTTTTCCAACCTTAATGATTCTATGATTCTGTTGTATGGTTATTTTAGTTGAGCGCTAACTAGATATGGTATGGACTTAGTGACTACTGAGTTATGTGCTGCTCCACAAACAGTCACACATAAATTACCATTGACTGCAAAGCCATCCTGCAGGTGAGATAGGAGGTAGGAGATGCTCTCATGTATTTTTAACTATTTCTCAAAGTAGGTTTGTGACTTGGAAAAGTTAATTTTCATTGTGTCTCAATTTCCCACAAAGAAAACAAGAGTTGCAGCTGGTGTCCATGGCAGCTGAGCTGCTGTAAATACAGAGTGGACAAGAAATTTTAATTCTGGACTGTGTAAGGGGAGATTTCAGCCTCACTTATGTTTTGCAGTTTTTATTGACTGCAGTTTTTGTACACTGTCAGGCTATTGGGCATGAGGTCCATTGCAGCGACACTGCAATGGGCCACATCCCAGTGTGTTCATCTCCTACAGCCAAAGTCTGCATTAATTTTCTCAGTTACTAAACATTTCCCCTGAAAACTCCCTTTGCCACATTTCTCTGACAAGAGCCAGCAGCTTGTCTGTTTTGTGTCTATTTGTGGCTGATATGAACTGTGACACGTCCAGGGGATCTTTTACAATTCCTGGTGACAAGGAGGGCTGTGAGCAGCAAAGTGTGTCACATATATTGGTCAGGTGCAAAGCTGAAACCGATAGCAGGGTATGAATAGAGCTGATAGCCTCATCTTTAGCTGATACTTCATGTGGCAGATCATGTTTCTGGGGACTCCTTTGCTTGCCCCAGGGATGGGCAGAATAAAAGTCCTGTTGCATCCTGGTGAAAATGTGCTCATGGTGCTCAGGGCAAGCTCAGACTGGATACTAGGAAAGATGGCAGCAAGGCTGATATGTGCAAAATGCACCACAAGTATGGTTCTGGAGATGGTAATAGCTGCTATGGGAAGGTGAAAAAGAGGTAAAGACATTACTCACCTTGGAGGTCAAGCTACCTCTTGGCATATCTTGAAGACGGACAGAGGAAATGTCATCCCAACCACCCCTCCCCCCACCCAGTCTGGACCTGACTGAAAATGGAAATAAACTACCTTTTAAAATCCCTGGAAGATATTGCAGGACTTTACATTCAAGTTGCCAGTCAGGCAGATGCATTCCTTTAATGCCTGTGATTAGTGCTCTTCCCCAGTTAGGAGGAAAAGAATGACAGCTCTTGTGCAAAGTATGGGGACACCCAATAATATCCATGGACTTGAAAGTAAACACTAATGAAAAACTCCAGTGAACTTTCCAGGAAGACTCACTGTAAGTGCACACATGTCCTTGTGCACCTTTGTCACAACGAGAGGCACAAGGTCCCTCTTTCTCTCCCTGAGATAAAAGCAATCAGCTTGAGAGCCACCATCATCATCCAATCCCAACATCCCACTCCTTGAGAAGCTCCTTGATTTCTTGGGATGGTTTTTTTTCTTTCTAAACTCAGTGGCAGAAGGAGGAGGAGAGGGTGATCTCTGAATCTACACAGTAGTTGGGAACTACAGTGGCATCTCTTGCTCCCTAGAAACTTGTCACCATTTTAGGATACTCTGCCCCATCTGGCAGGAACAGAGGGAAGAGGATTATTCTGTACCCTGAGATAGGCCCAAGGAAAAGAGAAAACACCAGGGGAAAAAAGAGAGAAAAGCTCTGCAAATGAACAGTCAGCATAAACAAAGTGTATCAGCCCAGGCAAGAAGCTGAAGCATGACTGCACTAAACAAATCGCAGTGGAATCAGCAACTGGCAAAGTAATTTGTGTTATTACAGCTGATGGAAAATTTCTGATGCCGCTCATGTTCGTTTTTGAAACACTGCTCAGACATTTAATTGGCTCAATTCACATCTAGATGATTGCTCTTTTTGTCCTTCTGGAGTGCATCAGGCCTGTATCTGCAGACAGAAGTTTTTGGATGTGCCTCCCTGGCTCTGTTCATCAGTTAAGACACGGAGAGTGAGGTTTTGCACAAACCAAGCAAGGCAAGGGAAATATGGAGAAGAATGGGTCTCACATAAATAATTTCAATCTCTCTGTTACCCCAGTTCCTTTTATAAGTTCAACTCTGGCACTACCGAATAGTCCTGTGCTTGCAGCACATAAGATACTCTGAGTAAAATGCAGGGGTAAAAATTGCATGTGTTGATGTCAGCAAACGGTAGTTTTGGTGCTTTAGTCACAATATAGGTAAAATTGCTTTCTCTGACACATAGAAATGCTCCTATTATCTCCATGTGGCCTATTAATCATACCATTTCATGAAAGCACAGGATGGTTTTGGTTGGAAGGGACCTTCAAGACCATCACATTTCTACCCTTCTGCCATAGGCAGGGGCACCTTCCACTAGACTGGGCTGGTCAGAACACTACCCACCCTGGCCTTGAACAGTGCCAGGGATAGCAGTAAAATGTTAATAATGGCTGAGTGTCTGTGCTCAGAAAGCTCTTCTCCCTCAACTTGTTAGACTCTCTTGCTAAACTGTCCTCATCCTATGAACCATTGTCCAGAAAACCAACTCCTTCCTGCAGCTCAGGCCTGCATGAACAGGGAAATTTCAGCCAGAGGCATCCTGGGTTTCCCCAGTGTTTTATAAACCTCATAAAATCATTAACCTGCAGGCTGTAGCCAGGACTTAAAGGTATATGAAATTGGGCAATAGTGCTTTTTTAAACTGTCATGAGAAAAAACAACTTGACTTCATGCTGAGTCACAGATTCCTCCACTAACCTTGGCCAATTGATCTGCCCTTTAGCAGACAATCAAGTCTAGGACTAACAAGCTTTTTCCTCGGCCAGAAAACGTGTTTGTAGCGTGGACAAGGCTGTGGAGGATGGATGCTACTGCCCACTTCCCTTCTTTTCTCTTTGAGTGTGTTGAGAGATGCAGGACTACAGGCTGCCTTTGTGGAAAACACCACAGTGGCAATGGCTCTGCAGCCATGTGGAGGGATGGTTCCTCAATTACCAGGGAGTAATTTCCGAGTTCTCCCTGGAAACAGAGGGGAATATTTCTGAACTCATTTGATTGGTTCATTCAACAGCTGATTTCACTAGGATAGAATCCATTTAGGTTTACATCTCTTTTCCAAGCAGGAGAGAGACCAGAGAGGCTTGTTTGTCACATCTCCTCTCATTGTAAATCAAAAGCAGAACCATGCTGGGAGACTCCCAAAGCCAAAAGGAGAGGACTTTTGGCAGCATGGCTCCCAGAGATTTCTGGAGCTGCTTGACACCAGTCTTCCTGTTTTTTCATGAAAAGAAAAGAACCCTCACTTCAAAATGATGTGGCATGTGATAGCAAAGAACAAGCCAGAGGATTTGAAGGAACACATGGCCCTCCAACAGTAACTGTGGTTGTACCAAATTGTGGCTCTTCAAAACCTGCAGTAAGGCCACCTGTAATACAGCAAATTTGGGAATGCCACGAGTTCTCAATTCAGAGCCAGAAATATGGTTTCAGATTAAATACCCACGCTAAGATTTTCACGACCTCTTCAGAAGCAGAGTTGAAGAACTGGATCATTTTAAACAAGCAAATGCTTTCCCCCCTCCCCCCCCACCCCTCCCCCCCCCCCCCAAAAAAAAAAAAAAAAAAAAAAAAAAGCTAATTATGTGTGACCTAGTGCCACAGTTAGATTTTGCAGGGACTTCCAGTTTTTTCCCTCATGACTCTCAGTGTCTGAGTGGCTGCTGCTGCTGCTGACAAACACTAACACAGGACCTGGTGAGTCCTTCACTGCCTTATAAGAAGATTGAACCCAAGCTGCTCTCAAAGCAAATTTGAGACCAGAAGAACAAAACCAGGAATCACAGAGGAGGTCAGCTCTTTGCTTCTCTATGCCAAAGAGGACTTACAGAAAATCCCACTAGAAAGGGTTGACTGACAATGGCCAGTAACAAAAATGGAAGGAAAACACAGGCACCATTATTTGCTTTATCTACCAAGCTGAGTATTTTCCCTTCCAGCTACCACTTTAGAATTCTTGACTCTGAAAACAAGTCTGGAGATGAGAAATCCGGCACCACAACAAACCAAAGGGGATATACCCATTCTCTTCATCAAAGTTTGGTGCAAGCCTTTGATTCACATCCCATGTGACACTGTCTACATCTTCGTGTGGGAGATGGAATGTACTCCTTGAATTCAGAAAACCCAGGTCTGTTCTGCTCTACGGCTATAACTGAATCACCTCACTCAGGCTTGTTTTCTTGTTTTCTGAAATAGGAATAATGTTACACCCTATTTACTGAAACACTGAAATTTATGTGTGAAAATCATGGCATCAAAACTAAGTATTGTTACTTAAAGCAAAATTAAGGTTTACAAAAAACCAAGGTAATGTGTGTGCTATTAAAATCCTGACACCAGATGCCAGAAGTGGGTTGAATTTTCTGAGGTACTCCTGCTGTTCCTTTTCATCAGGCATGGGGAAATACTGCTTTGCAGATAAACACTGTGATGTGGTGAATGTTCAAAATTTAATGAAGTCCATTATAACATGAAAACGAAGCTTTCATTAGTTTATGAATGGCTTATTCATTTTAGTTTTGGTTTGTTTGGTTTTTTTTTTAAGTTGAGAAAGAATGTTTTCCCTAAGCAAGAGCAAAGTAAGAGAGTAAACATCTTCTGCTCTTACACCTTCATCTCCTCCCCAAGGTTGTTACTCCCGCAAGGAAAAGGCTCTCATGACACCAGCCTTGCCAACAGTCCTGCTGCAAAACCCCTCCCAGTGAGATGCACCCAACCCTAGCAACAGCTGGCCACAGCTGGCTGTACCAATAAGCTCTGCAGAGCCTTTTCCCACTCCTGCCTGCCTCTGTGGGGTTCTTCAACTCCCATCTTCACCTTTTATTGTCACACACACTTTGGGCCAAGAGCAATAATATATCTGTTTTATGATGCTCTGGCCATGACAGGGATTTTATGGACTGCCACAATATCATCTTCATAACTGTGGCCAAACTGCTGATTAAAAGGCTCACACTGGCACAAGGGAATCTATAACGTCTTTATTTGTCCACAGGAAGGATACAGCAGGAGTTTAAATTTCTCTCTTCAGCTTTGGACTCCTGGTGCTTTGATCTTGATCACCTTTGAGAATAAAAGGGGAATTTAGCTTTTAAATGTGGTTTTGTCACTGGTGTCTCAGTTAACACCATCCATAAAAGGATCGTTTTCTTTGTTACACAGGACAAGGCTGAGACCACAGACTTGAAATAGGAGTAGAATGATAAAAACTGTATCTTTTTAGCTAAAAAGGGACAATCATTAACTATGTAAATAAATGAGTGACTATCGAGTTTTAGTAACACAGTCCATTCTGTTGCTCATTCATGAAGAGGAGTGAAGAGAAGTGTTTCAAGGCTTCAGAAAGATTTTTACCTTTTTTACTTGGAGAATCACATATCCTGGTATTTCAGCACTACAGACACCTGCTGACAGTACTGTAAAACAGGACATTCTTAAGGTTGCAAGAAAACAGGCACAAAAAAGAGAATCCTGTTATCAAGTAAAATATCTGAAGACTCTGGGTCTGAGTGTGTTTTTTTCTCTGACTTCTAAAAGCGTCACATCCTCAAATTCAAGTGAGCAGATGGCTGCTTGCCATTATTTTGGTGTCTTGACCCCTTGACTTTCTCATAGATTTCTATTTCACTTGGGTTTGATCCAAAGTGATTGGAGAGGATTTTAAGGTCCCTGATGACCTCTGAACTTCAATGATGGCATTTTAGGGCATTTTATCTTAAAGATAAGGGCATGAATGGCCATACACTCGCCATCCAACGGGAGCAAAAGATATAATGACATAACCTGTGGTTTCAGTCAGAGCTGAAGTAAGCTGCTGAGGCTATACAGAGAAGAGACGATACTGGTTGGGGGAGAAATGTTTAGAAAGCTTGCAACCATGGCACAACCTCTTTTTCCTGACACTACACAGCTACAGCTGATGATAACTCCAGCCCTACTTCCATGTTCTTCCAAAGAAGCAACCCTAAGTCATACCTGCTCCTGGCTGAATGTCTTACTTTCTTGCCTCAAAAAGAGTGCAGAAATGTAATCTCTGATGTGAAGTGAAGTCTTAGGAATTGCCAGTAGATAAAGAGCCTTGCATTCATTTTCCCTGCAACTGTGACTGCTCTTCAATCCTGACCTTGATTGCTCCCAATAAGAGATAATACAAATCTCATTTCTCAGGTAGACTTCTCAAGATGTTGTCTTGAGCTTCATCTCACAGGTACTAAATGGCTTTCCATGCAGGAGATAAACTGAAGTTCTCTGATGAAGGATAAGGTTGATAAATTTGCTCCTTGGGACCCAGGGGACAATGTGGGTAAAGGTCACCTAGGAGAGAGAACTAAGCTGGTAGCACAGCAGGTCATGATGACACTGAATCATGATCAGGCCACCATCTTAAGGAGAGGAGCAAGGCATTGCAGAGGGTACGATTTCTTCTGATGCCCTCTTCCTAAGTCATGTGAAAGGAAAGATTTCTTTCTCCCCTTACCCTGTCAGGGCTTCTCATGGACTCCTTCTAGCCATTTGAGGCTCTTGCTTTTACACTTCAAACAACACCCTACACCTTTGCCCTGCCACAGAGTCATAGTGTGACCATTCCCTCTCAAATTTCCTACTTCACCCACTTATCCTCAACAAGATTATGCTTTACTCATGTCGGGGTTTCTTATTTCCCATCATTCTTATTAAACTACAGGCACTTATTAAAAAATGGGAGCATCATCTAGTGCAGCTGCTGCTCAAACATAAGGGACCAGAACTACAGTATTCCTTTATGAAGAGATCAGTGACAACTCATTTTGGTGGCACATAGATAAAATACTGATTTAATTTATCTGGATCTAGTAAAATCTGAAAAGAGCTTATTAGAAATCATGCCTATACCTCAGTTAATGAAATTCTGTGCTCTTTGTGGGAATACTGACAATTGTAAAACCAGTCTGCCAAACTTTTATTCACAGCTTCATTGCAAAGTCATTACAGATACGACAAAACCCACCGAACTCACAGAGGTGTGCATGAACTCACATGTGAGAATGGGGAGCACCACATTTTTTCCCTCCCAAGGCAACCTGGCAGCTCAGAGGGGACAGGAGAGCAAGAAACAGATGCTTTTGATGCTGCCAGCAATATTCAATGTTGCAGGATCTTTTTTTCCCCACCTGAGAACTTGAATCTGAAATCACATATGAGCTTTCACTACTGATGGTGCTCCCAGTGCATGGAGGGGGCTGCCAGAGGCCTCAGAACATCCCTGCACAGACCATCTCACCCTTCCCATAGCACCACAAAATGGTTTGAGTGGAAAAGGGACCTTAAAGATCATTTAGTCCAGCCCCTATGCCATGGGCAGGGACACCTCCCACTAGACCAGAGTGCTCTAAGCCTTGTCCAACCTGGGAATACTTCTAGGGGTGGGGCAGCCACATCTTCTCTGGGCAACCTGTACCAAGAATTCCTCACGGCCAGGAATTCCTCCCCAATGTCCTATCTATCCCTGCCCTCTGGCAGTGGGAAGCCATTCCTCCTTGTCTTGTCACTCTAGGCCCTTGCCCAAAGTTCCTCTCCAGCTCTCCTGGAGCCCCTTTAGGCACTGAAAAGGGTTCTAAGATCCATGACACTGATTATTTTGGCCGGCCAGGCTGTCTGCTGTGCCCTTACAGAGGGACACTAGGGTTGACGCAGATTGTTTTCACTGGTGCTCTTTGCATCTGGTTTGCTGCACCCAGAAAGCACAGAAGGCTAAAATAAAACTACATGCATCCCTATCTGAGGTCACCTGTTCCCTGACCACCTCGTGTTCATATTTGTGCTCATTATGACACAGGGAATGAGGGTGAGCATAAAATATTTTTTCCTAGGGAACAGCGATTTTTTCAAGCAACTACTCTGCAAGTAAAAAACAGGATGCTGGCAAGTAATGGCTGCAAAGTTTGATGCCTTGATTTCTTTGTGTGGGTCAATATTAATAGCAATATTATACTTCCAGAGCTGGCAGAACTATTGATTATTTGGTATGTAGCAGTTCATTTATACTTGAGAGCAAACTGAAAAACTGAAAAAACAAAATGTGCAGCTGTTAAAAAGCAAAACAGGACATTGAGTTTCAGTGACACAACTGAGATATCACTTCCTTTGTCTAAAATGGAACATCTTTAACATGTCAAAAGTATAATTTACTTATCTGACTTACTGCTGTATCTGGGGAAAATACCTTTTCCCCCTGAAACCTGCAGACTAAGGTCATGCTTCCAAATACATGCCATATTCAATCAATAATTTCATTGTCATTGTGACTAAACACTTCAGATATTCTTGAAGGAAAATGATTTGTTTGATGTATTTAAACAAGTATTAAATCAGATTGCCTTGTGCATGAGAAGATTTCAACGAAAGAAAAGGTAGTGAAACATTACACTGTGGTTGGAAGAGCTGAGCCAGAGTTCTTTCTTTTCAATTAAGTTTTTAACTCAGTGAGAAAAAATAGATACCTGTTTCTATATATGTGTGTAAATATATTTTGATACAGTGAACTCAAAGTAAGGCTTTCTCTATTAAACAAAGGTTTTGCCTACATTTGAAAGACATAATGCTGTATCCTTCCATGATATCCTTCGTTATTATGTGTAAATCTACAACTGTTGAAAGTAAATTACATAGAACATCTTATGTTATGGCTGAAACTTCTTAAAAAAGCATACACCACCCCCCCCTCATGGTAAGGGAGAAAAAAAAATTAAAAACAATGAGTGACATTCTCTGTCGCAGGAAAGAGCACCTTAATGATGTAATAATCTTTTTAGATGAGCCTGAAGAGGCTGGAGAGGTGACCTGTCACCTGGAAAGGTGACTAGTAAATATGCAAGAAATGTACTATACATTGCCTTTTCGAGAATAATGTAGCCTTTCCTCTGCTATCAGCATATTAAACCATGCAGGTTTAGATGCCTTAGCAACTGTCCGCAATTTGGATAGGTCAGGATCAAGGGAGGCTGAATCTGCTTCTGGTGGTGGCTCTCCTCTCCCACTGCTGACAAACGGAGTTTAGAGTGAAGGAGTCTAGTTTCTCAGTTGGGTCTGAGCTTTTTCAGCCAGTAGTAATTAAACATGCCGAGAGATATTCCCAGGCGTGGAGGCCAGCTGTCACAGAGAGGTTTGTATCTCTGCTCACACCCATGTCTTAACTTCCTAGTACAGCAGCTTAATGCAAACAGCTCACAGAGATCCATGCTTAAAGATGATTTAGGAGCTTGTTAGTTGGACCAAAAATGTGCCAAGAACTGGTTTAGTGCTTTGAGTATACCCAGTTACATTCCCATGAACGTTCCCAGATACTGCTTAACTTGCTTAAGTTATCGTATGACATATTTCTTTTCCTGATCAAGGTTACTTCTTTCCAGCCAGGAGAAGGGAATTGTATGGCTGTAAATTTGGTTATGACAATAATACTTTTGCTGGTTCATGAAATCACTCTTACTCAATAGGATGTGTGTTTACTGCTGTTTGCAATCTAAGAATCTTTGCAAGGAACCAGATGTGGCGTGTTTAAAGTGAAAAACATATTATGTGCAGACAGATGAACTTCATAAACAAATCACTGTCCTCCTTATCCCATTGCACTTCACTGACATCTGTCTGATCTGATTTTCAAAATCTGCCACTTTAAATTGCTTGGCCCCCAAAAAGCATCCCACCTCAAGTACTTGCCATATGCTTTAACTGTGTTGGGGGTTAGGTTTTGTTCCTTTCTACTCTACAGACTTTTTTCCCCATAAGTTACCAAGGAGTCTAAATATCATATTTAAGACTATTTAACAAAACAAATGGGTGGTTGAAGCTTGGAGGGGGGTGGGGGTTTGAGACAGGTAAAGGACCGAGCTTCAGGCAGCCTCTCTCTCTGATTTTCGGTGTTTGGGGAGAAAGCACGGCTGGGTTGGTGCTCCTGCTGGAGGATTTCACTGTCTCTGGAGGAGTCTGGTCCTCGGAAATCTGCCAACATCTGCTCACCCTGGAGTTCTGGGCTCCTCTGCCGCCCTGCGAGAGCTGGGCCAGCCCTGCCCTGCCATCGTGGTTCCATCAGCGCTGCTCGTCTGCTACAGAGTAACCCTGGACCCCCTGCCCGGCTGGGACACCCTGCCATCCCAGCTACCAGCCTGGAACTTCTCCATGTTCCAGCTTGGTGCTCTGAGGATCCTGTAGAGGCACTGAGACCAAACTGCCCTGGATTTTTGTGATGCAAAGACCTCAAAGTTCTTGGTACTGTTTTTGTTATCAATGCTGTAGTTGTTTTTTGTTTGTTTGTTTGCTTTGTTATACGTACTAGTAAAGAACTGCTATTTCTATTTCCAAAATCTTCTGCCTAAAAGCTTTTAACTGAAAAAAATTATAATTGGAAAAAAAGGTGGTGGTAGTTTACATTCTCCACTCCAAGGGAAGCTGCAGCCTTCCCTGGCAGATACCTGTCTTCCCAAACCAAGACACTATGCTACACTGGTGTGCTGGTTTTGTCTGGGGAAAGGTTAATTTTCTTACCAGGGGCTTTTAGAGGGATGTGTTTTGGGTTTGTGCTGAATACAGGGTTAATAACACAGAGGTGTTTTTGTTCCTGCTGAGCAGGGCTTGCACAGAGCCAAAGGCCTTTTCTGCTTTTTGCTCTGCCACTCTGGGGAGGGGACTGGGGCTGCTTGGGAGGCTGGGAGGAGACACAGCCAGGACAGGTGACCCAACTGACCAAAGGGATTCTCCAGACCATGTGACATCAGTGTATAAAGTGTGGGGAAGAAGGGGAAAGGGGGATGTTTGGAGTGGTGGCTTTGTCTTCCATGTCACCATTACATGTGATGGTTTCTGGCTCTCTGGAGATGGCTGAACATCTGCCTGCCTGTGGAAAGCAGTGAATTAATTCCCTTTTTTGCTCTGCTGGTGTGCATGGCTTTTTCTTTCCCTATTAAACTGTCTTTATGGCAACCCATGAGTTTTTCAGCTTTTACCCTTCCAATTCTCTCCCTGATCCTGCTGGTTGGGGAGTGAGTGAGGGGCTATGAGGGGTCTGTTGTGGTTAAGCCATGACAACTGGGATAGCATTAGATGTCCCATAGCAACTTTCTGTCCTGACCTGCACCAAGCACAGCAAGTCTGTTTTCATGGATTTCTCTGAGCTACAAGAAGCTGAATGCAAACCCTTTACTTCAAAAAGAATTGATTTTATCAAGGCAAGGCCACCTGGCAGAAGGTAGAGCAGGATTAATGCAATCTCAAACTAAGAGGGAAGATCTTGGTACTGTGTCACCCAAACCTTGGCACCCACCTTCCTACACCCCACAGCAACTTAAAGCAGAGCAGGGAGGAAGGGGAAATAGTTCATGCCCGCACACTCTTCACCACACACACCACAAAGCCTTCCCAGTGAAAACATCTCAAAGCTGCCATCAGAAACTCTTACTCAGATATGGAAACTGTTCAGAGGAATGCATCCCTTTGAATGGTTTAGCTCATGACACTTACCTATGCAGCAACCTACTCATGGTTTGCAGACAGAGCTTGGGATGGAGCTCCTTATCCTGATGAGCTGCCTGTATTTCAGCAATGGCACTTTCTTTGAGGACAGCACCAAGGCTGCCATCTACCTTTTGCAGTTTTGCCTGTTTTTCCCAAAGAAAAGATGGTGCAGACCTGCATCAGGGGTTGGTGTCACCTCCCAGCTTGTGTTTGGACACCTTTGTGGCCCTGGAAGAAGCAGCTAAAAGGCACCATGTGGGCTTACAGCCTCAATGTTTCATGGTGGCTTCCTGACCCAGGAAGCAATAATACCAGGAGGATGGCCAATTCCTTCATGCCAGCAGAATCTAATGCCTTATGATCCTGTGACCAAGTCCAAAAGGCAGGAGGAGTGGGAAGCCCAGCAGGCACCTGCTTGAGGAGGCTGGGGGAGATAAGAGAGAGGAGACAGTGTCCTGCTGCACACTTCTCCCACCTCCATAACCTCTTTATTTTCAAAGAGTTTCCACAGGGCTGTGGTAGCTACTGCTCTCCATACCTGGTGCATCATCATCCCCACTACACTAACAGTTTGGGATTCTCACACTGCCTGCCCGTCTTTCTGACACGGAAATGAGCAGCTTTTTTGGCTTCAAGAGGAAAAAATCCCATGCAACTCAGACACCCCTGTGCTAACAATGTAGAGGATGATGCTGCATAGCCCATAAGCAGCATGGGCTTTCCCAGCATATCATCATGCTCAGACAATTCCAGAACTTGATTCCACACCCACATCTCTGCCCCTTTCCCTTCCCAAAGAGACCACGGCACCTGAGTCAACCTTTGGCACAATTGTTACTGATGTGCAGAGTCAGCAGTGAATGACCAATTTTTTGTGCTTGATTTTCAAGGAGGCTGCAGATTCCTCTTAGCCATTAAGATGAAACAGAGGCTAATTCAAAGCTAGAGCAAAGTTTAAGGAGTAATTCTGCACAGGCAGGTAAGATAAAGTAAAAGTAATTATCCTCTCTGTTTGGCCCTGTAAAATGAGAAATATTATTAGGACTATGCATTTTTTGAAACATGCATTATTTCTTTTTCCCTTGGAAGGTTTGAAATAGATTTAAGAACTACTGTTATTATCTCTAAAATGACAGTCATTTTTACGTGAGTTTCCCTTCACAGTCTGATATCCATATTCACCATGTGCATTCCTTTGTTTCAGGGACTGCAGCTCCCCTGTGGTCCAAGGACTCAAGGTTCATTTTGTGTTGCTCTTTCTGCCAAAATGAAGTTATTAGAGACAGAAAAAAATCGCAAGGTCACCCACAGCCTTTATAGAAACAGGAGGGTAGAAGAATATTAGGAAGAAACTATTAGCTCTAATATCCAGCTGCATTTGGCAAACCTGAGTGTATCTGGATTGCCTATACCACTATTTTATTCTCTGCTTCCAAATGATTGTCCTGGCCCCAGCGATTAACCACCTGAATACACCCAAGAAGGATATTCACAGAAAAGATCTCATGATGAAAAGGCTATTCCTGGCCTTCTTTCCATCACATCATAATCTGTCCACTAATATGGCTTGAGATCTCAGCTGATCAAAAGGTCATAAGATGCTGTTGCTAAGTATCACTCTGCCTCTGTTCAGCCAAAGGCATTTTTAGTCCATTCAACAGGCAGAAGAATGTAATAGCAAAGCCTTCAAATCTGTTTGTATAATAGATGAAGTATTCTCTTTCTGGCATTATTCATCCTTCAAGGAATGACATCTGATAAATAAATCTCTAGTTCCCAGTGAATTTAAATAAAACAAAGGTAAATCATATCCCTGTGCACTGGAAATATAAAATTGCACATAACATAAGAGTTCTCAATCTTCCACCACCTCCCTTGCTAAAAAAGCTATAAAGTGCTGATCATCCTCAGATTCTCCCAAAATTAAGGGAGCCCAAATTTCAAAAACCATGGTAAAACAGAGGAAGGACTTAAAGATACATAACTCATTTACTCTAGTGAAAACTTGCACCTTTTTGTCTTCATGCTAGTAAAAACTAAAAAGGTAAGAAAATGGGGTTATCAGCACATCAATTGCAATAATGGAGTGAAAATGGGGGGAAATCTAATAAATGGGTCAATGTGTTTCCCAGGAAATAACACTAGGTGGGACAATTTTCAAGCATCCTGGGAAAAATAAAATACTGAACCACATCCTACTCAACACCATGACTTGGCCCAGCTGGTCACTGTTGAACTGGAGGCAACCGGTCATGCGATGCCAGTCATTACCTCCAGCAGCAACTGCAGCCACTTCTCTGGCCATTCTGCTTCCAAGCCTCTCTCAACATGGGCAGGGATCACTGCCCAAAACAGCAGGGAGGGAGGGCACCACTGCCAACAGCCACCTGCCACCTGAAGCCCCTGTCTAGCGGGTGTGCAGAGATATTTCCAGTGAGCAATACCATTGGGAAACTGTTTTGTGTTTCCAGCACACCTGAAGTGCTGTCACAAACAAATTAACCCCCTCAGCATTTCCCAGACTATCTGCCCACTCTTTGGCTTTCCAGAGCTCTATACCAGGACCAACAGTTTCTTTAATGCAACTGGCAGTCATTTTGCTCCTTTTCATGCTTTCAAAGCTGAGAGCCATCAAAAATTAGGAGAAAAAATCATGACTATTTTTCCCTAAGAAGCAGAACTGGTAATAGGCTTCAGGAAAAATCGTTCTAACTGCAAGTGATAAGCACAGACCGTGTGAAGGTTGACAGGTCTGATTACAATTATCACTGTGAGAGGACTAGAACTAAGCTGCCATCTGGAAGGCAATGACAATTTCTGGAAGGGCACATTCAAGTGAATTATCATAAACAAAATAATTTCAAGTAGAGTTGTCTTTTGCTGGGAAACTAAACAAGATCCAGATTTGGGAGTGAGAAAAACCCCAAGGCTTAAGAATTTATTACAGTTTGTCCTGATAGAAAATGATACTTACTCATATATTTAAGATTTGACGACTTCAGAATGATGGTAGTAAAAGTATCAAGTGGGACACATGCATCCGAGAGGTGTATGGAAATAAAAGATATATTCTGAAAGTACGCTTGAAGAACATACTGTGCATTTACACATGAACAAGAATGATGTTGGTTCAGACTGAGATAAATATCCAAAACTAAGAAAAAACACATGTCACCTTCACCAAACTTTCCCTATTCCTCACATCCTAGCAAGAAAACCAAACAAAAACAATACAAATCTCTTCAAATTGCTTCTATCCATACACATTCTTACTTTGCATCTATACATTAACTGAAATACAATGGCATCAGCTTTCAGCAGGGTTGTGAGGTAGACAGGATAGGAAGTATTCCCTCAAGATCATCCTCTCCAGACATTTCTGCTTTCTTTGATGGCATTCTATTTTTATGGTTTTTTGGCATTTTTTTCTGCATTTTTTGGGCATTTTTAACTCCATTTCCATTGGAAACTTGGAAACAGAGAAATTTGGGCAATCTGGACTGAAAGTACCAGTACCCTAGCTTTTTCTCTCTGGAAACAGGGAAACAGACCTTAATAGGGGCTATAACTGCATAGGATATGAAGAGAAGAGCCTCAGAGTCAAAAGCAGTTCTAAGAGTTCCATTCTCATTATATCTCAATGGAGTGGAGCAAATAAATTGTGCAAGGAGACATATGGAAGCTCACGACGCAAATGGCCTATTTAAGGCTCTTACTTCCTAATTAGGTCCTGGTGTCAGGAGGTTGGTAACAATTATTCACACATAGATCATTTGGACACAATACAAACTGTTCTAAAACCCAAACCATCATAATGGCATTCATTAAGAGAAACCCAAATTAACGTTTTAGACTCATTTTCTTAGTGCTGGGACTATCGGTTTCTGTGATACACATAACTAAATTTTGTGTCCAGCATTGCAAAATTGTGTTTGGAAAGGGAAAGGGATGAAGCAAAAATCATCACAGCCATTTCCCCTTGTTCTTACCTTGTTCACTGATTTTGTCACTGGACTCTGCACAGGGAATGCACACTCTCGCCCCAAATTCTTCATCTGACTCTGTGATGTTTCCCAGAGCAAAGAGAAAAAAAGAAAATCTTAACTGTAGGTATGACTGTATAGAAAATGGTCACAAACATCCAGAGTTTTGCTCTGCCCTTTTGATTTCCTTACGTGTTTCAGTATGACTACTACCACCACTTGCCAGCTGGGGCTCTGTGAGCACTCAGTGGTGGGATCCACCCTCGGTCATGCAGAGCTCTGTAGGGTCCCTCAAGTTTCCCCTTACCGTCAATGACGTGCAAGCTTTCCCTCCCAAGTGTCCCTTGTAAGCATGTCGGCATGACAGAGCCACCACAGCTTTCCCCAGCAGCTCTGGGGCACACAATGAGCAGTGATCTCAGGGAGTGGTGCTGTGGATTCCTCTGACAACCTGTGCTCAAAAAGCTTGGGAAGAGAGCAGGAAGGTGTCACAAGAAGCCAACCTGCCTGGTTTGTATAAGAGTTAAAGTAGAGAGCTGAAGCAAATGATTACCACATTGCAAAACCATTTAAAACAGAGTAAGTGCTTGTGATTCAACAACATGACTACAGCAAACCTGCTCTGCACTGTGCTTTGGTACCTCTGGTATGAAAATGAGGTTTTTCTCTCCCCTTCCTCCCCTCCCACCTCCTCTCCTCTTTGTCCACCTCTCCAGCCCCTCACACAAAGGTGAAATACTTCACATTTTCACCTGTGGTGATGCAGACCAGAGAGTGTTTACTTTGCTTTTCTTTGCTTTTCACTGATTTTGCCAAAGGTATCCTTTTACGCATCAGTCTGTGCAAAGATAATAGGTGACACAATTGTCTATAACTGGAATCGACAACAAATCAGCCATCTGCCACTCCAGGGGTCTGAGATTAACCCAGATACTGGACTGTGACTGCAAAGCATTTGCACATTTAGATTACAGAAATGTGATGTTACAGGTCCAAAAAAATAAAACTGGGACTGAGTATGGGGAGAGGGAATGGAAGACAGCCTCGGAACAGCCCTTTAGATTAACGCTTCCAGACACAAGTCACCTCATAACAACTGCAAGTGGACAATGTTTGTCATTATAAAGGGCTAAAAGGATGAAGGATTTGAAGGAAGCAACTTGAGACACAATAGATATGTTTCTGGAGAATACATCCAAAGACACTTCTTTTAGATAGAGAGAAATGAAGAAAAAAAAAACCTACAGCTGCCTTGTCAAAGCCTTCCCTCCTTGGAAAGCATAACCAAGCTGTCCAGATATCTGACTTGACAACTTGGAAAGAAGAAGAGTTACATTTTTGCCCCAAGATGGACAAGATGCATTCCACAATCTCCCCTATGGTCAAAATTTCAAGAAATGAGAGAGGTCTGCCTACTTAAATAACAAGATGAAGACGTCTTCATTTGTTGCTCCCAGTTCTCCTTCTTGAATAACAAATGCTATTTTACTGCCATGCACACATGGATGCTGTCACTCCACATTAACACCTATCCATGTCTTTGGGATCCTCTCTATGAATCTGATGGGATATTTGATAACTGAAGTATTTGAAAACTGAATAAGTTAAAATCAGTAGTAAACATAAGCTGGCTCTAGATCTAAAAGCATGAGCAATGGACTGTACAGTGTGTGGTGGTTCAGGACAAGAGCCAGGGTCTCCTCTGGTCATGTTGACAGGCTTTTAATCGTCACTTTCTCTTGCAGGTTAGAATCCCACAGATCCCTCAGATTCCTATCCTCAGAGATATCAGGTTAAAAAGAGGAGGTTCTGACCAGAGGAACAGGTGTAGCTGCAGCCAAAAGTGTCAGCAAGAAATCTGGAAAATTCTGGAACATCTCACCTACAAGAAAAGACTGAAGTATTATAATTGTTCAGGAGGGAGGAGGGAGGATTCCAGGGAGATCTTGAGCATCTGCCCATACTTAAAAATGCTCCAGGAGAGCTGGGCAGAAACTTGGGACAAGGACATGAAGTGAGAGGAAAGGGGGGAATGGCTTCACACTGCCAGATGGCAGGGATAGATGGGATATTGGGAAGGAATTTTTGGCTGTAGGGTGGAGAAGCCCTGGCACAGGTTGCTTAGAGAAGCTGTGGATGCCCCATTCCTGGAAGTGCTCCAAGGGTACTTGGGGCTTGGAGCAATCTGGCATAGTGGGAGGTTCCCTACCCATGGCAAAGGGTATCAGTTTTAAGGTTCATTCCAACCCAAGCCATGCAAGGATTCTGTGATTCTGTGAAATTCAGGCAAGATCTGCATGGTAGGTGCCCTGGGAGGGGATGACATTTCAAACAGCTCAACTCACAACATCCAAAGAGACAACAGAAAACCACACAGCATGCACATTTTTTACAGAAAACCTGTGTGCTTAATGCATATCCTTTATTCAGAGAAAACAGGTAGGATCAGGTGGAGGGTACAAGAATACACTCCAGGTTCTTTGGCCAACCCCCTTGTTGATAGTTCTTTTCCATGGTGAAGAAACCAAGGTTTCCTGGGCCAAACACTGCACACCCTGCAGTTGTAACAAAGGCAAAGAGCAAGAAGAAATGGCAGCATCTTGTCTGCACAAGCCCAAGTTGAACTGCAGTAAATACAGGGTACAAAACACAGCTGAGAGGTGAGGAAGAGCAAGGGATCAGCTGCTTTATCCACCCAACTCCATAGAAAATCTGCTGGCATCAACTTAGAAATAAGTGCCACCCCCAACAGCATTAATTTGGGACAGAGCATTTGATCATCCACAGAGGAAGGACTATTGATCTGTAAGGAGCTGTGAGAAGAAGAGGGTGAGGGGAGCATGCTAGACCAATACCTTCAAGTCTGCCTGAACTCCCCCCTATTTATCACAGTATTTCCAACAGACTTTTCTGGGCAGGGGTAGGTCCTCCCAAACCAGGTCTACATGTCTGAGACTAAAGGTGAGGTTTGAAGTGGTTTGAATGTGTACTAGGGCATGGTTTTCAGGTGAGAAAGAGGTCACAGGGGTCATCCCACGCCTGAGACTACAAAATGGGCCAAGCTAACAACCCAATAATCCACAAGCTTCTGAGATGCAGCAAGCTAATGAGGCTCTTGCCCGTGCTTTAGAAAGGTCTCCTTGAACTTGACCTGCTGACTATGTGAGGGCTAAAACTGCTGTTCTAACAGGATCTAGACCTGTTTTCAAAATCGAAGACTGGGGCTTTCCCTTTCTCAAGTTTCTAATTTCTGTAATGACAACCCAAAACTTCAAATACAAATTTCTAAACGATCTGAAAATGGGAGGGGGAAATATCTTTGCACTTGAACTACTGAACAACTACAAGGTAATAATTTTTAAAATGTTAAAAAATATATATACAAATCAAAACTCTGTTAAAAAAGAAGTGTTTTATTCTGGTCTAGTTTGGCATTTTCCTTGCCTGTGAATGAAATGACAAGGCGATCAGAACAGGGCAAAACCTTCCCTTTCAGACAGAAATCACCACAAAACTCCTGCCATTGCAAACTCCAGTTTCTTGCAAATTAACCAGCATCACAAAATGATGCCGTTTCAGCCCTCCATGTTTGTTTGTTTGTTTGTTTTATCCAGACAGGCTTTTGCAGGAAGGGGCTTTTGCAACCCAAACAGTGCCACTGCACCAACCAGGAGCTGAGCTGAGGCCTGGAGCAGGTTGGAAGTTGCCTCATCTCTCAGCAAATAAGAAACGGAGAGAAACACCGACGCAGGCGACGCTGCACCTTGCAGCAGAGACTCCTGTGTCCTACAAGTAACCTTGCATCGAGATACAGAGCCACAACAACAGCCACAACAACAGTACACTGAGGAGGAGGACGACAACAGCGACAAGGAGGGGAAGGGCAACTGGAAAACAGTCAGAAAACTCTCTGAGAGTCCTCTTTTCCTCCTTAGGAAAAAAAAATATTAAAAAAAAAAAAAAAAGAATCCCTCTCCGATACAGATGTGGAAGGAGGGGATGAGCTCCCTTACACTCCAAGTCCTCAGCAAAGATCCCCTCCCTTTCCCGGAGCTCCTGAATATCGGCGGGGGGGGGGGGGGGGGGGGGGGGGGGGGGTGGAAGCTGGAGGAGAAAAGGGTCTAATTTAAAAGGCGAAGGGGAAGCAAGGAGGAGGGGGGACACTCCTGAGCCCGGCCAGTGGCCCCACGGTCTCAAGCCATTCTCATTCCTGACACGTTTCTCTGCTCTCCAGCACAGCTCTGGTTCGAAATATTAGTGCGGCGCAGAGTGCCATTTTCGAGTCGCTGCAGCTCCTTCTTGGCACCGGTTCAGCTTTTTGTCTTGCCTTCTCCTCCGAGCGCCCAGCGGAGGGAGGAGGAAATAAAGGAAGAAAATAAAACCCCGCTGCTTCGCTGCCGGGGCTGTCAGACTCCCCGCAGCACCCCCAGCCCTGCCTGCGGCACCCCACACCCTCCCAGCCCGCTCCCAGCCAAGCCACTGGGCAAACATAAACCTCCTTCCACCTCCACAGCAGCCAGTTCACAGCCTCCTTCCCCCTCTCCGCCGCAACCCCTTTTCATCACGCCCTCCTTTGTACGCCTCTAAATTTTTCCAGCCAAGCGTTACAACCTTCCACCCTCCCTTTCTCCTCCATCCCCAGCCCTCCCACCTCTTTCTCTCGCATCGGCAGAAAGAATCGTGCCATGGTTGCCAATGGCTGGCATCTCCCCGGTGCGGGGAGCCCTGCACCCACAAGGAGCCCGGCAGGTCCGGTCCAGCTCAGGGCTGCCCAAGCGCCGTGCTCCTGGGTGCACAGGTGTGTGCACACACGTGTGACAGGGCAGACATGCTCTGCACCCCTTGGCATTGCTGCAAACACAAGCCTGAGTTTGGCAGTCCCTCCTCCTGCTTGTGGAGCCGGTAGGAAAGCACAGGCAGAATAACAAGGGAGGGACACTGTATTTTATTTTTTGAGCAACCCAAACATGGCACTGAGCACTTCCACCAACATCTCGGCCTGCTGTGCTGGCAACCAGCTGCTGGTTCCAGCTGGCATCAGCTTTGATTTGTTTTTCTCTCCTCTTAAACGCCCTCCTCCCAAATTTTTTTTTTCCCCTCATAAGTTTTTTTTTTTTTTTTCTTCCCTATTTCCCTCTTAGCTTTTCCATCAAGACAAGGCTTGTCCATATGCTTGTCATCTTCCCTCTGGTGACAGAACCTGAGGGAGCAGCCTGAAGCTGTGTCAGGGAAGATGTAGGCTGGGTATTAGGAGAAGGTTTTCTTCCCCAGTGCGGGGTCAGGCACTAGAACAGGCACCCTAGGGCACTCAAGACAGCAAGGCTGCCAGAGCATTTAGAGAGCATTCTTAGGTACATCTAGGGATTCTTGGTGCTCTATTCTATAATCCTTGCCAGTCCCTACCAGCTCTGAATATTCTATGACTCAATGGAAGCCTAGGGGACCTCCCTCCCATTCCCACCCTCAAATCCAAAGCAGCACGTGTGGAAGGGGCACCAAAGGAAAGCAATACATGATGTAATTCTCAATGGACCAAGAACAGGGAAAAAAGCCCCTCATATGTACACACAAGAAGAATATTATCTTCTCTGAGGAAGAGGAGGAGAGAGTGAGAGATGCCCTAAAAGCAGGCAACACAACCCTTGGGCATACCAGGATGCTAACCCCAGCCCCCTCCTCAAAGGAGGCAGAAGTCAATTTTTGCAGGAAAGTAGAGAAAGACTGAGGCAAAATGCATGTTCCTCATGGAAAGGACCCAAGGGAGCCAACTTCCAGCCATTGATGTGACTCCTATTAAACCAGAATTTCAAACACTGACATATGCATGACAGAGATAAAGTGCTATCAAATACACCTTGTCTGGTGGCTGGAGGAAAGAGATTTAGAGGAAAAAAATACAATAATTCTGATTCTGGGAATGGCTTGTGAAGCCATGGAGGGAAGAGAGATGCACTGAGGATTTTATCATGGATGCATGAGTGTATGATTTTATCATGGAGGCAGGGAACAGCCCCATAGGCAACCACTGGTGTCCCTGGAGGTTTTAATGAGACTGCCTGGATGGTTTTGTCCTCTGAGAAACATCCGGACTCCTTAGAAAACACAGGACTTAGAGGACGCTGAAACAGATGGGCACTCCCTCCCTGTGGCAAATCCCTCAGGAGACCCAGCAGAAGTGCCAAAAAAAGGCTTGCTCTTGCTGAACATGTTCTGGCCACCTCAGGGAATAGCAAAACAATCGGCTTGATATGGGGGTCGCAGAGGCAGAACGGGAGGCAGGCTGGCAGGCAGACAGCATGCTTAGGGTGGTACAGACAAAACAGCAGTGTCCTGAGCAGCTGCCTAATATGTATCTTGGCAAAATCTTGCCTGGCTGTTGATGAAGCAGAAATTGTGGGCTGGATTAGTAAACCCATTAGTTTGAGCTGACTTTTTCCTCCCCAGCCTGCAGGGATAGCACAGGAGGAGAGCAGAGGGCTGGGTGACACCTCCCTTGTTGCCAGGAGCCACATGGAGGAGCTGGTCCTCTGGCCACTGCCAGCTGCTGAGTGGGCAGCAGATGATGGGCAGGTGCTGAAGTGGACTTTTAATAAACAGAATGCCCTGCCATGACTGTACTCACTAAGGGATGTGTGAGTTTGAGAATTTAAACCCAGCTTATCCTCTTAGGAGCACCTCCACCACTGGGATGCATACCCAGTGTAGGGTCCCTGTTGGAGTTTCTCCAGGCCACCACAGCACATCTGCATCTGGTTAGTTGGGTGGAGTATTATCCAGGTAGGGCAACCAGATGCCCTCTTCTGAGCTGTGGTGTTGCTGTCACAAGCTCTTTGCATAAGAATATCATCCAGCATTGGCCATACTTCCTCCCAATATCTGGTTCCAAAACCAGCCAGTGACCATCTCAGTGCTCTCTCCCATGAGGTTTATATGTCTGTTTTCTCTGTTTGCTATCCTTGAGGCTTGGGGCAGATTTCTGCCCTTCCTTCCATCCCTCATTACTAAGTGCTGGCATTTGGCAAGGCAGAGGGGGTCCATTATGCGTGTCCATGGCAAAGAAAGCCTTGACACCTCAGCTGGAGTCATCTGCAGAGAAACACCCCTGCCGGCAGGTATCACTGAAGTGACTCCCAGAGAGAGGCACTTTCAGATCCTTTGAGTCAAAAGGTGCTATAAATAAAAGATATTACAGGCTAGCAAGTTCTCAGTTGCAAACTGGAGTGGGAAGGAATATTTTAGCATCCTTTTTCTGAGCACATTAACTCTTGGCAGACGTGATCATTCAGGTCTTCACAGCAGAAGACTTCAAACCGTGTGCAGCATGTTGAGTCCACACGCTCCATTTCCATTTTCAACAGCTCTAAAATCCAGAGTGCCCCAGTGCAGTATCACCCCCTGAGTGCAAAGAGCACCCAAATATCACATCACTTTGGGGGTCATGACACTGAATATAAACTCCATGGTCGTCTTTCCCAAGAAAAACAGCCTTTGTCACTATAAGCTCACAATAGAGGGTGCCTGAAGATTTTTATCATTTTTATCAACTGGCTTCTTCTGATGCTTCCCTTCCCAGGGTGAGCAAGCACTTTGTATCAATCTAGCTTGCTTTAGTGCAGTGACCCAGCGCTGTGCGCCACTGCTGAAAGTTCAGGTCCCAGCTGCGGGGCCAAACTCCTGCTGACTTTGTGCTGATTTCTCTGTCTCTGTCACCCACGCTGCCAGGGGAGGGGGAGGAAATGTTGGATTTTTCCAGGCAGAAAAAATAAAAAAAGGAAACAATTGTGCAAAACATAGGGAAGATGTGGACAAGGAGAAGGGGAGGAAAACAATCTCAGTGTGTGCAGTGAGGTTGAGGAAAGAAAATCCTTTGGGCAGCACATGGTACTTTGATCACATTCTTTTTCCTCACAGAGGTAAAAATCTTGGCCAAGAGGCAATCAAATTGTTACAGGCAAAGAAAATCTTTTAGGATGCCTTGAAGGACTTTTGTGTGTGTGTGAACAACAACACAGAGAGATGCAGAGGAGGAAATCAGTATTAGTGATGGGTGAACTACAAAAGTTTGGGTGGTTTGTTTTGGATAAAGATCCCCACATGCAGATGCTTATCTAAAGCCTTCAGTCTTCAGAGCAGGGCTAGAAGTCTCTTAAGAACATACTCTTCTTGCATGACTTCCAGTATCTCTGAAAGCCATTGTCCGTGCCAAAAATACAACAAAACCAGCTTGCTTTCTTCTTTTTTTATGCAGTGTTTTGGCTCATCTGCCTCTGGTTCCTAGAAAAAAAACCTAAGCAAAAAGTTTTTAATTTGAAGACTGAACTATATTACTTTAATTTCAAAGCATCCTTATTCTCATGACTCCACAGGTACAACAGAAATAAAGAAAAAACGCTTCTGTGATTCTGTGGAAAACTTTCAGAGGAGGATCCCTAAAAATCAGCGGAAACAGAAGCTAGTTTCCCTAAGAAAGGACTACAAGCCTTGTATTCTCCCACCTTAAGCAGATAACTTATCTGTAAATTGGCTATTCTGCCATTGAATAACATAAGAGATCACAGCATTCCTGGTTCAAATAAGCCTGTTAGTCTAGGGTGGTTATTAGTCATGAAACACTACTGAATCAATAAACAACAACAACAACAAAAACCAAAAAACCCAACAACAACAAAAAACCCAAAAACAAACAACAACAACAAAAACCAAAAAACCACAAACAAAAAAACCACCACCACCAACAAAAAACAACTTTGAAGAGACTCTTAGTTCTCCACTCAATCTGCAGTAGCCCTGATTTGACAGAGAAGAGTGAAAGAAAAACTCTGAACATGATCCAGCACCCTTCAGTTTTCAGAAATCCAAGTGTGACTGAGGTAAATTAGCCTGGTGCTTTGGAATGAATGCTGAATGGCGCTCTTTTTATGAAGTCCTCTGGACAAACAGGGCTTCTGCAGGGCTGGGTTTGACCTCTGGCTGGATTTGCATCAAGGTATGAGAGTTAATGCTGCTCAGTGTGTAGGGCAGGTGAAAATCAGGCTGGCGTGCTTCTAAGGATGTTCTCCTGAGCCATTCACCTCATGAAGGTTTAAAGCTCATAGATTCACTTCACAATGCAGTATAGTTTTTGCTGTTAGAGACCAAATGATGCTCTTTCCAAATGATTTCTTCTTGTCTTTTTCTCTTCCTTCCCTATTATTTATTAAATACTCAATCAATAATCTTCAGCTCACCCAAGTAGTTTGGAGACCAAGAATCATATTTCTAGCTGGTCCAAATAAAGATTACTTAATCCAAGTCAACAGAAGCAATGGACAAAGTTAGAGAAAAAGGGGTGACCAAGATTTTAAACCACAGAGGCTTCCAAAACAGACACAGACTTCTAAACAGCGCAGTACATAGAGGCTAAATATTTTCTCACTGAAGGTGATGGCACTTCTTGTGGGTGATGAAGACAGTGCAGAAGGCCCAAGTTCCTATTCATGTCCCCATCTATGAATGGGGAGCAGCTCCATTACCTGTCACATGCTGTGCTCTTAATAAAATCTGCCCACTGTGTCCTGCTGAATGCTGCAGGATGCTATTTTTTTTTTTTCAAAACTTGGCTCTTGTGCACCTTCTTAGTTTAGACAGTGGGAGAGAGACATGGCTTTTTGGCTTGAAAGTAAAAAATCTGGACTCTTTCAAAAGTGCTGAAATCTGGCCCCGAGCTTTTTAGAAAAAGTGACCCAATCAATCCAGTTATTACACCATTCTTTGGCCTGTGACTAACACATGGATTGATATTTACTTGCAGGAAATGTTGGCAAGAGTTGGGGGTTCCCATTGACTCGTGCTGTTTACTGCTCCCTGAGGAGCATGAGCCACAGCAAAGATGCAGCGGCTGCTTCACAGGTGCACAGTTTATTTGCCAAAATGGGCTGTAAACTAGAGCAGAGGAAGAAAGGGCCGGAAAAATGGTTGTTTGTAGGAGTGACCATTGGAAAGGGATGTTGACCATGCTCATTTTGCAGGTTTCCTCCCATAAGTCTACCCGTGCTCACACTGCACCAGAGGGATCGGGTCCCAGGTTGGAAATCCAAGGAGCATGCCAGTGATTTGGCAGAGATTACACATGGGGTGAACTTGTCCCTGATCTCTGTTATTGGTTTAAAACCAGGAATTCTCATAGCTTTTTGGACAGATGGCTTGTCCTATTTCTTCTTGTGTTAGATTTCCCACTGAGGCTGAAAGCAAATCCACATTCAAGCTGAAAGTAAACAACCTGTGAATTCAAAAGGCATTAACTCAAACTGCTAAAGCATTTGCTGTGTATGCTGCAGATGTCAAACAGACAGTTTCCCACAGCCCTGAGCCTAGACACATAACTAAGTTACATATAAAAACCTTCCACCCAGCCCGAAGATCCATCCTGTGCAAAACTCGCTCTCCTTGCTGGCATTTTAAGAGCTGGAGCCTCAGCTGAAATGAATTAATGTAGCTCTGATTTGAATAGAGCTATGCCAATTTATACCAGATGAGGATTTCACCCTTTGGAGGCCAAGTGGGAAATAGCTATCCACTACTTTTTTAAGAGTGTGGTTTGAGGCAGAAAAACATAAAATGTGGTGTTTTTAAGGAGTGAAAGAGCATTAAGTAAGTTTCTTTCCATTACAGTGAGTCATTTTTGAAGGAACCCTTTAGAGGGAATGGTTCTAAAAAATCCGGCTTTGCAGAAAAATGCATATAAATAACCAAACTTATAAGTACAAACAGCACAAGTTAGCCAACTTATTCCTATTCCTGATACCTTCCAAAATAGCAACAAAAAGTGAAGTAAGAACCCAAGCATGATATTGCTGTGGCATTGCAGGCAATTCAGAAAGTGGGAAGAACTAAATAAAATGGTCTGTCTTTCCTGACAGAACTGTATGAAGAAGACAAAAAAAACCCCCACCCAAAAATCAAAACAACAACAACAACAAAAACCCACCAAACCCCCCCCCCCAAAACCCCCAAAACAAAACAAAAAACCCCCACCAAATACTCCAACAAAACACAACCAAAAAAACCCAAACAAACACAAAAAACCAAACATGAAACTAAACCATACCAACAAAAAATATCCGCTCATATGCATTGAAATGCTCTAAACTTTGGAACTATCGTGTTCTCCTTGACCATAAAGAGGTGCAAGGTACCTTTTCTGACATATTTTTGTTTAAATTGAACAGCAAAATGGAAGTCACATTCTGTAAAGCAGGACTCATTCCATGTAAAGCAATGCAACCTCATGGTACATATTCAGGAGTGATTACTGGAATTAAACCTTTGATTTATTCTTTACCATAGAAGGCCCTACTTGCAGACTCTTATTTTCCCCAAAGTAAACCAGGAGGTCAAACATTACACCAATAGAAATGAATGGAGATTTCTCAGATGACAGTAATGCAAAATCAAACTTCAAACTGTTTAACCTGCAGCCACTAGACTGATTCAGTTTACCAGAAAATTCAGCACCTCTTTCCTCCAACTATCTTTTTTTCACTTTACAGTTTAGTATAAGCTGGCAATTAGTAATACTTTGCCTGTTTATAGAGCCTTACATCTGAGGATCTAGAAACACTTTGTAAACACTAATGAGTTAAGCTTCTTAACACCCCCTGTGAGACAGATACTGCTATCTCATTTGCACAGCTTGGAGAAGTGCAGGTTTGCTGAGGGTTGGAGCCAGCCAGCACCAGAGCTGGGAAACCACTGCAGACCCGTAGCCTCACCTTCAGCTCAATATCACAAGGTTTTCCATGGATGTGGGGATGTGCCTGGCAACTTCAGGAGCCTATAATTATCTCCTGGAACTGCCAGCATACCCTGATGTCAGACTGAAAACACAGAGGATTGAACTTCCACCCAATAGAGAGAACCTAAGACTCATTTAGAAGAACACCATAAAAATGTCATCTGTCCTCTCCTAAAACAGCCTTTCACACTTATATGATCCTCTGATGTGGCAAACAGGGAAAACATGTGATTTTATTTGTCCTTACTTAGTTTTTAATAATAACAACAATGACCCCAGTCTTATTATTAAAACCCCAAAGCAACACAAAAGTCCAGGAGGATTTTTTACCTTTCCTTTTCATTTTTTATTGCCCATATATTTTTCACATATAGGGGTAAGGTAAAATATCCAAGGTTGCTTTTCAGTCATGCTGACAAGAAGAACTTAAGGGATTTTTAAAGAAAGCCTGAAGGTTTTACTTCCAACATTATCAGGAATATTTAGATTCTAGGAAATCCTGGGACAAGATAGGCATTGGTGAGATGAGTTGTTTTGGGTTTTTTTCAAAGCACAGTCTCATTTATTGAACAGCAGCTAATGTCTGGTACCTATTTGAAGCATTTTCCATGTGGCCCTTCTCCAAATGCATGGCAATTGGACAATTTCCATGATGATTCTTCTGTCTAAAAATACACACCTTCCCCTCTTTTCAGTTTATCTCTGAGTCAGTCGGCCTGCTTATTTAAGTTTTTCCTGTTTAATAGTGCACTTAGAAAAGCTTAATACAAACACTGACCAATTCATCGCCGTCACAGACAAAAAAGCCCAAGAAGTAATTAAACTAAACAGGAGTCAAGTGCAAGAGTCTCTTATTTAGAGATCAGTCAATAAAAAACTATGTTATGGAAACTATTTTAAAGGGAACAAATTTTTTAGATTTTTTTCCTAAGCATTTCTTTTCTTCCACAGATTGAAACTGAGGAGAATAGCAAATAAAATATTTGGGTTTCCTTTCAAAATTTGTTCATGACCTTAAATCCCAGGAATGGGAACAGACAGGCATTTGACATATTCAGTGTGTTGATTTGTGAACTACTGGCAGATTGCTGTTTGCCTAAGAATACGTATTTGAAATTCTTTTCTAAAAACTCTTCTTGATCTTTTCCCAGTTCCATGGGCTGTTAAATGTCTGCATGACACGGTGGTGTTTGTCTCCTGAACAGAGGGACATTACAATCTCTGGTAGCAGATTTTCAGTGGGAATGTTAAAGGCACTATTCAGGAATATTCTGCAGTATTTACAGCCTCCACAAACAGTACCACATGCAAACATGTTTGCTGGAATATTTGTCAAGAGCAAACATGACAGGATAGTGGGAGAAAGTATACAAAGTCTAACCAAGCTTACTAAAACCCAACAGTTAATGAATACCTGTGGAAAATGTCTTATGGCATTTTCTCAGTGATGGATGCTTATTAGAAAAGCCTGTAAAGCTAAAACTATTTTGCTGTCTAAATTCTTCTGTACTCTAAAAGTGAAAGACATATCCATGGCTCTCTTTATCATCATAATCCATTACTCTGCTGGATGTAGGAGCATTTTCTAAAGAATTTTTTGTGGGTATCAAATGGACAGAGGCCCCAGAAACCCATTTTGCATCTTGATGTCTTAAAGCTCTTTGCTGTCTCTGATGATTAAAAAAAAAAAAAAAAAAAAATTGTCCAAACACCAACAACAGATTTGAAGATCTATTGTAGATTGCACAGTGTATCTTATTGACCAATACTGTACCACCACAATGTTACATAGCTATGGATCCTCTTTTCAGGCCTCTTCCTTCAGTGACAAAATTGCTTTTGGTTTGGGTCTCTTTCTGTAAACAAATAAACATGGCAGACTCAGGTGGACATTGGCCCAAAAGCACATGGCCAGGGAGGGAGGCAGAGTTGAAAGGAAAGGCAGTGGATGCCCTCAGGTTTACATGCCTGAGTGCTTGGGAATGGTGGATTATGGACTCAACTGAGCCAAGACAGTGCTATGCAGGCAAGTGGGCATTCATGGCTGAGAAAATCACCTCTTACTAAAAAACAAGGCATTGAGATCCAATATTTTTTAGTCAACAACAACCAGAGGAAGCATTTGGGATATGCAGCAGTGGGACATAGCATGAGGGTAACATGAACTTGCAGATTGAAAAGCCTGTCTGGGGAGATACTTGTTTGTCTTCACCCATTAGTCGCAATTTACAAACTTTGGACCCAAATTTTGCTTCTAAAGAGCAAAATAGAGTGGGACCTCTAACCCTCTGACACACTACTGGTGATAACAGAAGACAGATGTGGTTACAGTCAGGGCCAGGCAGAGTCTGTACCTGTGCTCCTCAAAGCAGTCTAGTTTCTAGTGTCAAAGCTCAGCATAAGCTCTTGAAGCTCACCACTGTATGTTTTCCAGCCAAGCATGACACTTCCTTTTTCACCTGACTAAAACTGATCCCCTCAGTATGTTTTCTGAGCAAGAGTTTATTGAAAATGGTCTTTGTTCTGCTGGGTATGCAGACAACTCAAAAATTAAGATGATAGAGTTCTTTCTTTTTAAAAAATGCAAATCTTAATTCACCAAAAATAGGGTCTTATTTTGCTAATTCTGCCTATTAACTGAATACATCATTCCTTATATTCCCTTCACCTGGAAGGTAAGGGAAAGTGATGGACCATCCATAATTTTTCCATTCTGTCCCCTTTGTTCATGAGTTGCTAGAGATGATACTGTATAATGCATGACTTACCTGCAAAGACATTGGAGGAGTAATGAAATAAACAGATGCTCTGTCAGCAGGCTTTTAAAACACTGGTATTGCAATCTGAGATGCAGTCAGCCATCACATGCATATGTCCTTTATTTATGGAGCTGATAAGGCTCTATGTCAGGAGCATCAAGCTTTTTCCTTCCTGCTTTTCTTCACATTTAAGAAAGTTGCTATCTGGATATTTTATTTTCATGAAAGCTGCAGATATGGGAGGAAAATAAGGATTTGCCTCCTGTTTCATCCATTAAAAATAGAGGTCTGAAAACCAAACAATTTCATCTAAACAAATCATTGGGATTCCTCATAGTGAATCCTCTCCTTCAAACATAGATGATGTCTGAAATAGGTGTATTTCCCTGGAGTTTCCTATTTCTCTTCATCTGTTAGAAAGGGACCTCAGAACAACTAACTCAGCTACACCACAGATCACAGCACCAGAAAGAGAGTCAGAACAGCACAGATACTCACACCACCAGAAAGAGAGTAGGTTAAAATTAGGTACTGAAAAAAATCTTTACTGTGGGGTGGTGAGGCCCTGGCACAGGTTTCCCAGAAATGCTGTGGCTGCCCCTGCATCCCTGGGAGTGTCCAAGGCCAGAGTGGACAGGGCTTGGAGCAGCCTGGGATAGTGGAAGGTGTCCCTGCCCATGGCAGGGGGGTTGAAACAAGAGGAGCTTTAACCTGTCTTCCAACCCAGGCCATTCTATATATCTATGATTTGCATGCACTCATTCATTTATTTTGCTAATCAATTTTTTTTATAGTCATTATTGTTCTATGTCATTTGATGACAATAAAAATCACCTTTCCCCCCAAACTGTGTTCCAAGCACCAATGATAATTTAGAAATCAGGGAAGAAGCAGGCACAAATCAAAGGGAAGGATGGCATCCACATTAACAGCCACCATACGAGGAGGAGTGTTTTGCATTATAAATAAAATAGTGTTGCTCAGCTGCATGAGGAGTGAGTTTCTGAAGTCACTGAGCTGCATGGCTGTGGCTCAGGGGAAGGCTTCAGTTCATGCTCAACGCTGTGCTTGATTACTGGTACATCACCCAAAGGCTCACAGCAAAACAGATAATGGGACACAGAAAAGCTCTTCTTCGTAACACAGCAAAGAGAGCTGCTGCTTGCTGACTGACAACTTCCCAGCCAGCTTATGTGCATCTAATTACCCAGCCACAACCCAAATCAAAATGCCCCATTGCAGCTGGTGTCTCACTTAATCCATTCATAACACGAGCTAATTAGCATTGATGTTTTTGGGCAAGTTTACTCCAAATGTGGTCAAGTCCCAGGCTTTCAGCTTGGTTGCTAGGACCCATTGAGGATCCTGGGAGAGGCTGTGTTTCTGCCCAGAAGGCATTTTTCTGTCTTAGTGATGGAGAGATTTAGGAGTGTTTCAGGGGAAGATGTTGGGCTGGGCTGAGATGAATAATGGCATATAAGCTGCACTCTTAAGCTGCTCTCAATGCTACGACCCTGCCTCAGTGCAGGACAGTCTGCAGGAGAATTACAGTACTTCATAGTTTGCACTGTGTCTGAATTTAAGCATCCTAATTGTGAAAAAAACCCTCCAAAAACAGGAAAAAAGGGGGGGAAGAAAAAGGAAAAGGACAAGCGAAAATAAAAGGAAAGGAAACAGAGGAATAACAAGAAGAAGTAGAAGAAGAAAAAGAAGAGGAAAAAGAAAAAGATGAAGAGTAAAAAGAAAAAGAACAAAAAAAGAAAAAGAAAGAAAAAGAAAAAGAAGGAAAAGAAAAAACAAGAAGAAAAGGAAAGAGAAAAAGAGAAAAAGAGAAAAAGAAGGAAAAGAGAAAAGAGAGGAAGCTTGAAAAATGGGAAAAGTAATGAAACAATTTGAAACAATTCTTTATTTTATGGTATTTGTGAACAGAGCTGAGAAAAGGGGCCAGTTACCAGAGCTTTGCATTTCCTTTTCAACCTACGGGATTAGAAGATGAGAGCAGGTGCTAATGGGAATTTTGCCCATGGCAGAGAGTCAGAATCCTAAATCTTCATCTCTGGAAATCACAAAAACCCTTAGCAATGATCTATAGCGGTTGCACTTGGAAATTGGTGATATAAGGAATTGTCACTTGGCAGAAAACCCACTTTCTGCTTCTTCAGCACACCACAATTTCAGTTTAATTCGTAACAGGATGCAAGTGTAAATGAACTGACAACAGAGCTATCAGCTATTCTGTTCGTAACACTTGGAGCAATAGTTTCGATTTGACTAGACACAGCTGTCCACTGCATGGAACGACCTTTAGCCCCATCCTTGGCGAAATTCAATTCTCTCCATGTCTGACTTCGTCCATGGGGACTTGAGTAGCAGAGCTGCCAGAATAATCAGTGCATTGCTTAATGACAGGCACTCCAACAAGCAACCCAGCCGTGCATTGTCAGAAACCAAGTACACAGCTCCGGGGAAGGGGCGGGGAGGCGGGGAAAGCCCCTTGTTATTCAAAGGGAAATTAAACGCTTGTATGGGAGCAAATGCAGATGCGTGCAGCCGCCTCGGCTTGACAAGCATCACCAATGCGCCGGCACCGTGTGTGTGTGTGTGTGTGTGTGTGTGTGTACACAAATGTAGAGTTTTCTTGTGTGTTTTTCAGCAAATATGCATTTTTATTAGGTTTCTCCCTTATTAAAAAAAAGGAAAAAAACCAACCAACCAACCAAACAAACAAAC
The DNA here is from genome assembly GCF_009819655.1 of Sylvia atricapilla. Taxonomy (NCBI): domain Eukaryota; kingdom Metazoa; phylum Chordata; class Aves; order Passeriformes; family Sylviidae; genus Sylvia; species Sylvia atricapilla. The sequence continues at coordinate 61,879,727 of NC_089174.1, forward strand.
AAACAAAAACACCACCAACAACAAAACCAAAAACAAACAAACAAAAAAACCCAAAAAACCCAACCAACCAACCAAAAAAAAAAAAACACCCAAAAAACCACCACCCCCACCCCCCCCGCCCCAAAAAAACCCCACAAAAAACCTGGGATTCTGCTGCTGCTCTGCATTTTACTGCTGCAAAACAATTCTTTTTTCCTACTTTTCTAAGTCTAAACATGAATACATCCTACATTGTGATGCTTGCATGGCCATCCAGATTCTGTCATCTGACCTATGCACACATACGTGTGCATTTGTACACATGTACACAATTTCCCAGTGTATACTTCACTGACCACTGCAATAAGAAATATGTTTACCCTGCAAGTGTCAAAACGCAGGAATTTCACAACTTTCACAGCTATTTGTGCGAACTTATTTTCTGCTCGAGTGAGTGCCTCTCCAGCAGCGTGAAGCACTCCCTCACACATGACAAGAAAGGCAGGTCACCATGGGATTAACCTGTATGTGCCCCATCCGACATCATGGTTGGACCCACGGGGATGAAGACAACACTTTCTAACTCTTTTGCTATTTGATTCAGGCAGCTTGAACACAGCTGTCTGCTCTGTCTAGAAGCAGACCCATCCTTCGAAGATCTCTGGAGGTACACACAACTTGGGTTGGCAAGATTTGCCACAGCCGTTGCTAGTGGGAAATTGCAAGGGGTGATGCACCAACTTCACCTGCCCCATGGGCCCCGAGGGATTTCTCTTGTTGCTGTTTTTGCTTTGGCAGCACTCTGGGCTCAGGTCCGGTGAAGATTCGCGTTCAGATATAATTCTGACATGCTGCCAAAATTTTCCTGAGAAATACAAGGCAGAAATGGGGAATGTGAATCTTACACAGCTCAGCTCATAACTCAGCCAGAAGAGAAGGGAGCTTCATGGGAGCCGGGAAAGGCATATCTTTGGCTGCAGGGCTTTTGTCCCTGCCAAAATTCAAAGTTTTTTTTTTCCTGACAGTAAGAGATATTACTGCTTGTTTAAAAAAACCACAGATAAATAAAGAACCTATGACAATGTTCGATAATTAAAAACATTAAGAATGTAAAACTGCTGTTTTTTATCAATAAAAAATCAAGGTGGTCTCCAAAATTTATGTAATCACATTACAGTAGGGGATACATACCAAATATAGAGTCACTGCCACCTACCTGTCACTCTCCCCTTACCAACTGCTTCTGCTATTTATTCAGGAAAGGGAAAACCAAAGACTGGCCTGGGTAGAAAGAAACATAAAAAATCATCCAGTTCCACCCCCTGCTGTGAGCAGGGAGACCTTTCAGGATAGTGGGTTGCTTTGAGCCCTGTGAAACCTGAACTTGAACACTTCTAGGGATGGAGCAGCCACAGCTTCTCTAGGCAACCTGTGCCAGTGACTTACTCCCTCATAGCCAAGAATGTCTTCTTAATATCCACTCTAAACCTATTCTCTGTCAATGTGAAGTCATTCATCCTTTACTTGTCACTCCAGGCTCTTGTAAATAGTCTCTCTCCATCTTTCTTGTGGGGTCTCTTCAGGTACCTGAAGGCCACAATTAGGTCAAACCCCAAACCTTCTGTTTTCCAGGCTGAATAATTCCAATTCTCTCAGCCTTTACTTATAGCTGAGGTGCTCCATCCCTTGGTGGCCTCCTCTGGACTTGCTCCAGCAGGTATATGCCCTTCCTGTTCTGGAAAATTATTCTCCTCAGGTGAATCCATCCAACACTTTATGCAGATATGCCTGCACACAGTCTGACCTACTTCTGCCTGTAGGATTTCTCTTACCCATGCCTATTTGCTCCTCCCTATCCTTGATCCACCCTGTCCTCAGCACACTGACACTTCTTCAGCCCCTTGGTGACTGTTGATGGCCAAGTCATCTCTGGCACTTGCCTTGGGCTAAAGATGTCTTTCTTGCTGACATTTACACCCTTCCTTCTTGTTTTTCCTTCACTCCTCTCATGATGGTTTTCTTTTTTTCACCCTTTTAAACTTACTTAACTTTTGATGGCTTCACAAACCTGTATGCTTGGCAGAGATGTTATTCCAGTTCCTGAGCACATACTGCTTTTCATTAACTTAAAGTCAGATAGTTTTTGCTCAAAGTCCTCAATTACTAATGCAAAACTGAGACAAACTCAGATATCCATAAGATATCTATCCTGGTTTCCAGCAGGATGGACACAATTGAAAACCAGTATTTTCTTTCATATTTATTCAAAATCTTCATTTCCTCATCCAATAATCACTTTTTGTTCACTCTTCAACTAAATTCAAATAGGCAAAGCAAAACATAGACAAAAGTTGTGAAATAACTGGTAGACAAACTCCTCAAGAACAATTTCTCCCTTTTTTTCTCCACTATCAGATTAATTCAAGCATTTGAAATAGTGTGTTTCTGTAGGTTCTACTAAAATAACACATTGTAGAACAGATAGAAAGTCTCTCAGCAATTTAGAAAAACACATTTTTTACAGCCCTGAGAACTAGTATATCAAATTGATCCTTAGATAAATAATCTCTTCCCAGAGCAGGTCATTGGAACAAGTAAAGTAATAGCAAAAATGGAAAGTAATCACAATCACATCAAAATGAAAGGGCATTTCCCAAGTCTACTGCCAGTCTCAGTGGCCTAGAACCCCTCCTGGAAACTCCACAATGTGCAACTATACAAAGCTCCACACGAGCATACCAGGAAAGTATTAATAACTATGTAATACACGTGGGACTCTAGAAACTGGGTTAAGCAGGAAGGAATTGCTGCTTCCATTACTACTGAAGGGGTAGCAGAAAGCAAAAAAATATTCTGGTTCTCAGAGAGAGAGAGAGAGAGAGAGAGAGAGAGAGAGAGAGAGAGAGAGAGAGATGACATGGACATCTCTGTTCCTCTCCAACCACCCTCTTCAAAACAAGTGTTCTCCACCATCCTCTGGTTCCTTCAAATCTGATTCACACTCAACTGTTATGGAAAAGATTCAAGGGCACAATGACAGTCATGTTCCCTTGATAAAAGCAGGGAAGAGGACAAAGCCACTCCACTTTCCAGTCCTTCATATTCACCAGAAGTCCACACCTCCAGTGACTTTCTTTCAGAAAAGCCTCACCCATCCCTGAGAGCTGGAAATATGCACTCATTTACTCACAGGGAACTCTGCCAGCAGCCTCACAACCTGCAGATTTTGATTGCATTAAATTGTTCCAAAGCAGGTTTTCCTCTTGAGCCTGGAGTAGAAGGCAATTAATTAAGATCCATTCCACCCCTCCATCAGATTAAAGCAAATTAAATGGCAGCAATAGGACAACCTTGGCTGGGATAGGGATTCTTGGGGAAGCAGGGCATTCTCTCTCTCTCTCTCTGCACAGGAAGCGGAGCCTATTATTTTGCTCAACTGAGCTTGGATCATCTCTAAAAGGTGCCCTGAGTGTTATCCTACAAGTCTGAGAAGTGCCACTGCCATTTCCCAGACCCAGAAGTCCAAACACAAAACACCATGAAGAATTTCTGCTCAGCCACTTCCACTGGAGATAAAAAACAGTGCTGCAAATTGAGTGAAAACAGCACTATGTACGGAAAATCTCCTCTTTAACCTGTGTGTGACTGCCATGTTAAACTGACAAAAGCCACCAGTCTTTTACTGAGGTCATTCTTCACCTCACTGGGGATGAAGGGGAGACAAGGGATTATGGGACAACTCTCTGACATGTCACATCCTCCAGGAAACACCCCTGGCATATATGGTCCCTGCTGGTGTGAAACTGTTATAGTAAGCAGATGAGTGTTGAGTAATTTCTGAGAAATTAGAGACAGGTAAATTGATCAACTAAGTGAGAGCACCAAGTGTACACTGGATTAATCTACTCTTTGAAGAGGATTAGAAGAAATTTTATCTCACCCAGAGCCTTTGCCAACATTTTCCATTGCATTCTCTAATTTCCCATCAGGAAATCAAACCCAAACTGCTTAAATTCACCCAGGTCCCTAGTTTTGTAGAGATTGAAGACTACAGTGATGCTTCAACCCAGAGACATCTTACAGCTTCCAAACCTTTCCTGCATTACCTAGAAGTTTGGCTTATTTCCCACAGTGAGAATTTAACCTGCTTGAAATGGAAATGAGAGGAAATCCTCTGCCAGTATCTCCTATTTGCAGTTGTAATGTGCTAAGCTAGGGAACCACATTAAGGGTCAACCCATCAGCTCAAGCAGTCTTTACTCTGGCAGTGTCACAACTGTCTTTGCTGCCACTGCCACAGTACTGTAGGCTAAGGAGAATGGCCAAGGTGATGAAACATTGCTTTCTTGTTTTCAAGTGGTGCATAGAAAAGTGGAAACAACAGAAAAAATATTCTCCTTCTCACTGAAAACACAGTACCACTTAATGGTATTTGAAGTGAGTGAGTGTGTGTGTGTGTTTTGTGGGGGAAGGGGGAAAAATGGATCGCTGTAACCAACACCCCAAAGGACCATAAATCAAATAGCATACAGCTGTTGGTATCAAATATAACTCCTTTCACACTACATCAAAAAGCTTTAATTAACAACTAATTTATTCAAGTGAAAAAAATCCCTTGCACTAAATAATTGTATTATAACTGGGGGACTAGTCTGTATTTCTCCCCTCTCAAAAGCATGACAGGAGAGGAAATTGAGTCTTTAGAGAACAGCAAAGTAGAAAAATGGATCAAAGATTCAGGGGGTATTTTGATTGGTTTTTTGAGTCAGCAGAGACCAAATCAAGCTCATTTAATGAAAAAAGCCACACTACGAGTGTGTTTGCTTTTAATAAAAATGTTTACAAAGATAAATGGCAGTGGCTCACACCAGACATAGTGTGGACAGGTGTTGCACAACCCTTCCCTTCCCACATGGAAGTGTCACTTCTGCTCCTTGTGAACCATGGAGAGATCCCATGACACAGATTGACAAGGGAGGGTTCAGCCACATGTGGCTCTAGACAGAGCAGCAAAATGTCTGCAGGGGGGCATCAGTGGTCTCTGAGCAGGCTTACTTGGGAGCTGCTCCATATTCGAACCCCAAATGTGAAAGATCAGTCTGGCCAAATCAACATTTTTCTTTCCCTCTTGTTGAGAGTCATAAAATCATGGAATATCCTGCATTGGAGGGACTCAAAGGATCTTAAAGCACAACTGAAGGCATGTGCTGGTGTAGTCCACAGCTTGCACAGGCCCAAGAATGCTGCTCTTGCAGATCAAGAACACGTGCATGAGCATCCTTGCCCTCCAGAACCAGAACTATGTGGCACAAACTAGGTCCCATCCTCACCTGCTACCAGCATCACTAAAGCAAGAATTTGAGGGATGTTCCTTTTCTAAAATCTTTTCCCCATTTTTTCCCTCCATAACTTTATGGTAGTGACAACTAACTAATCTCTGTCGAGGTAAGGTAAGTGCCATTGTCCTGCTCTAATGGCTAATGAAGCTGAAGCAGAGTAAGTAGTTTACCGGTTGTCTCATCTTCAGGGTCCCATCATGCATGTTTTACTGTTCCTTGGAGTGCAGTGAAGTTCCACATTAATGCTGCTATTGATTACAGTGTACAATCTTCAGGGCAGGGACTGTGATTTTCTTTTCATTTGCTTAATGAAAAGCACACTGCCTTTTAATTCCTTGGATTCCGTTGCCTTGGTTTTAGGTGGCAGCCTCAGCAAAGGAAACAGAGAGGGGACAGACCTGAGGCTGTGCCATGTGGTGCCCATGCGCCAGCAGAGGCTAAAGCAGAATCAAGCTGCAGCCTCAGCAACTTTTTTTTTATATTCAGCCCCACCTCTGAATCAGTACCTAGGTAATGTTGGTCCACCATCATCCACAAGCAATTCTGAGGACTCCTTAAGTCTGTATATATAATCAGGTTGTGACACAAATAATTTTTAATAATAAAATGGTCAAAGGGAAACATTGGGTTTGCTGCTGTAAACATCAAACTGAACTAGCAGGTTCAACCTGTAAACATTATCCAACCTAGAAGACAACAAGAATTTCAACATGGTTAATTATTAGTTTATGGATAAAATGAAATAATTTGATACATCATTGTAATAATATATTGCACCATAAGAATGATTTGAAATGCAGGCAAGATTTATTTTACTTTTGTGACAGCTTTATCCTGTTAGATATCAAAAATAAAAATAATATTAAAAAATATCCCTATAATTCATAAAGAACACTCCAAAAAGCTTAAAAAGTGCTTAAAAATTGAGTAGCTTATATATTTCTGATATATTTCAAATGTACAGCTATATGCTAAAATAAATTTCAGAGGTAATCTTCAGAAGTGACATTTTTCAGGCTTTTAAACCAAAATCTAAAGTGTTTACACATATAAAGCTCTGAAAAGAGATTAATATAGTTTACTCCTAAATAGATTTGGCTTAGTTTAATTTGGTAACCTTCAGCCCTAAGCATCAAGGCCTAAGCATCAACAGGATAGTTTTACACATGAAACTGAGTATCATGGTCCTCATCTATCTCCAGTGAGTAATTGCACCATTAAGGATTAACCAAGAATGTGTTAGGTAAGTCTCCAGCCACCAGGAACAGGTTCCAGTATTCCTACTGACCTGCACTGCAAAAGGGATAAACAGAGAACAGCACAATTCATGGCTTCAGGGGGCGAATTGCTTGGTGGCCTGATGGTCAAGATACCACCTAGGCTCAGGTCCTGCCTCTGCTGGTGACTACAAAGATTAAAACTGCATCGTCTTTTAAGTGCTGTTTTACAAAATAATATCTTCATCCCTGTGTGAATTTCAGTGGGTTGTGATGCTTTAGGTTCCTTTGGGCATCATGAATTAGAGAAAAGAAAAAAAAAATTCAAGAACAATCTTCCTACTTGCTTTCATCAATGATGAATTTAAGCACAGTGCAAAAATCTGATAACTCTATGTTTGGCTTCATATTATTGGCCATAAATTGTCAACTTCCTTATAAATTTGGGCACAGAGTATAAATATAGTTGGTAAATGGCTTCTTGAAATTAAGTAAAAATTACAGCACACAACAGTAAGAACCAAGCTTAAAGGAAACCTGCTGGCACGCAGAGAACTTTTTAATTTATTATGAAAATTCAATGATAAATCCATGTTGTCCCCAAACCTAAGAATCCCCTTCTCCCACCTAATGACCAGTTTGGGATAATCAGAACTTCAAATTGCCCTATGCCCAGGAGGAGATGTGGGCAAGAAAGGCCACCACGGGTGTTTCAAGCTAGGGGTACTCTCAGCACAGCAGCATCCTTTGTTCCTCAAGGGCTGTTTTGCTTTTTGCACGCTTGTTCTGTTTCCTGTTTCACCTCAGCTGTTCCCATCCTTACCCCCCAAACAATAAAAGCTCAATGGGAATGCAAATGGAACTCTCCATTTAAAATCCCAGCCGAGAAGGCAGTGTGTCACCCATATTTATGAGCTCTAAATGGCTTTTATCAAAGTGAGGTCGTACTAAATCACCCCCAAGCTGTCATAAATACAAATGACTCGACATAGTCTGCAACAAGCCTTCAGGGGAAAATTATATGATCTGCTGTTGCAGTTATGCTATATCACACAAGGAGCTCATATATTTCCACTGGCAAGGTAACCTGATCCTTCAGAGGACACTAATAGGTGAAAGGGGGATGAGAGAAATAGTGAATCAAGCAGTGCGTGTCTGCACGTCTGCACACACGTCTGTGCATGCACCTCCCAACTAAAACTCAGGGTCCTCTCTCTTCGTGGAAGAGGAGGTTCTTGTGGTTTTGGAGAATGAGATTTCTTTGGCTGCCTTAATGGAGATGGGAGGCTGCCAGCCAAGAGAGTAAGGTCCAGGGGCTCACTAGGGTATTTCCTATTTTAAAAATTCATGTGAAGGCATGAAAATTATTAAGATATGAGCCAGAGCTATCCAGATTCCAAAGACTGGACCACTTCCAAGCAAATTAAAGAAGCCATTCCTCAATCTCAGCTGGTGGAGCTCAGGATTATAGCAAAGTCTACTGCAGGATAAAGTGGAAACATTTAGAACGGAGGCATGAACTGGGCAGTGGAAAAAATCAGCATGGGCTCTTGAGATAAGGGGCACCATTTTCTGTTTATTTATCTGCTTTTTATTTATGTGCAAACATACAAAGATACATATACAAAGAAGGAGAAACTCTGATCAGATGCCATAGACAGTGACAGCAGTGGTGGGGGAGGCTCTAGAGACAGAGTTTGGGACAGCCCACTGAGCACCATCCCCACTCAGCTCTTTGCAGGCAACCTGGCCATGATTTGGTGTGGCACTGTGGGGCCTCAGAATCCACAGCTCTCCCTGTGGTCACGCTGGGGGGTTGGTCACCTTACATGCAAAAGGAGTCAACGCCAATGACCATTTGTTCATATTTTTTGTATCTGGGATGAAGACAGTGCCTCTGTCTGCTTGGCAAATGGTAACAGTGTTAAGTCAGATTGGGTTTGCTGTCTCTAACATAAAAGAGGCACTATGCCAATTTTCAGCAATCCATGTCGGATATGGGCATTTATAACGCTACCAATCTTAGAGAATGAAGCATCTAACATTAAATTATGTATTTTAATTAAAAGCTGAACTTACTGAGCTTGAGCCACTCAACTTGATTTTCAGCTACCATGAGCCTGGTTGGAAGCCAATTGGACAGCACTGCCATTTTCCAGTGTTGAGCTTTTCATAAATGCTCTGCATGGGAAACCTGCTTACCCAGGAGCTGAACAGGAAGCTTGGTGAAACGCATGTTTGAGCCATTTATTGTCTAAGAGGATGATAAGAGCAAAGCCATCAGAAATCCTGTTTTGAACTCCTTCTGTTGTGATTCACTGTACTCCCAGGTGAATAATCTCTTGCAAGTGTCAGGGAATAGGCAGTTTTTCCTGCAGCTGGGGACTGAGGGTTATCAGCTCTGCCCTGCCTGCTGGAAGGCCCACACTGTCAGATAGGAGGAACCCAAGGTGCAAGCAAGCTCAACACACTGCCTGAACAACCTCCTTGCACTTCAAGAACTCCACCAGCTTCCACAGCTGGTCTGTTGGCAGAAGCTCCCACTGTTCAGGAAGGGAAGCAGGGAAGACACAAGGCATCCTTGCAAAAGAGTGAGGTGGTGGCAGGCTGACCTGTGCTGGCAGTCAAGCAGTGAGACTTGCCTTTTGAGAAAGGCCACTTGGAAACCAGCCAGCTGGCTGTCTGATGTGATTAAAGACAAAATATGAAATGCTTCAGAAGAGGGAGAAATAGGATCGCACGTCTGGGTTGCATAATCTCAGGCTTTTGTGTAACCAGTCTAAATAGAGCGTGTGAGCTGACCAGATGTTTTTCATTTCAATGTACAGCACTGTGGAGCAAATCAGAGACCAACAAGTGCCAAACACAACGGTGGCTTTGCCAGCACTGTTGTAATCAGAGCTCAACAAAGGGCACTGTCAACCCCAATCTTTGGGCTGACAGGTCAATCTCCTGGCTGAGTAAAGAAGGCAGGCCGTTCTTTACACCAAGTACCTATATCTGAGCTAAATATCAGTAGTAGCTGGTAAACATGCAGTTGGGTCTCAGTCACTGAGCCCTAAACAACCACAGAAAAAGAGCCAGCAGGATTTTGTGTATGATTTGATCCACTGTGGGAGTAATCTATAATGTAATATCTATTTATTTAGACAAAGCTGGATACTGACTTTGTGAGACAACCAGCTAATACGAAAAAGTAGAGGAAAATAATACACAGTCTCATTTATGATTATAGCATAATTTTGGTCTAGAAACACTGCACTTCACTCAAGGACCAGTACTCAAGGAGTGTACAGAGAAGATACATTGGGACAATGTCCTGACAGAGTGAAAAATTTTGCTTTTTAGGGGCCATTTTTATCCCCAGATTAGTATATATAAATCTGTGATAAAACAGTAAATCTTAAGCACAATATCCTTGGTGGGTATATTCACTGGTCACCAAAACTTTTTGACTCCAGATAAACAACACACTGTTGTCCTAACATAGCTTTAGGACAACAGCTGGTCTTCTTTGCCTTAAACTTACATAGGTAAGGATTAGGTGCCATGAAGAAGTTTCACTGCTTTTACTACATGGATAACATTATACTGAAGTAACAATGCTTCTAGAGTGCAGTTATGCAAATTAAGGGGGGAAAAAATCTCTCTAAAGACATCCTAGTTCTCAGACCTCTGTGTAATCTACGTGTCATATGACTTACTATTGTATATTACACTGATAAAACATGGGGTGTTGTCCTGGTATAAAATCTGTACTGAGTTATACAGACCAGCACTTCAAATGTTGCATGTGAAAAACGTTGTAGTGCATGTTCTAAGTAAAACTTTGAAGACTGGTAGCTAATGTAAGTGATATATTTAAAGCTAAGTTGACTTTTTTTCAATGTTCTTCTCAATTTTCTCTTTTATTTCTAACTATCACATTGAAGTGAGTATGAAGTTAAGTTGGCAAGTCCAGAGGCTGAATTCCTCTCCCAGGTTGCAGCAGGAAGTACAGCACAGCTGTGCCAGCCACAGGGTGCTTGTCTACTTTCAACTTGAGCAGCTCCAACAGTAAGGGATCAAGCCTTCTCTCATTCCACTCAAAATAGAAATAAACCCAGATTTCAAAATTTTGCTCACTAGGACAGTGACAGCAGGAGGAACCAGGCTCTGAGTCTTGCCTCTAAGCAGAGCAGCAAGCACAACCAAGGAGGAATGCTCCACCATTAATACTGACATACAAGCCATAGAATCCTAGAATGGCCTAGGCTACAAGGGAACCTCAAGGCTCGTCTTGTTCCAAGACACTGCCATGGGCAGGGGCACCTTCCACTAGACCAGGTTTCTAAGTTGGCGCCATCCCTGACTGTGTTCTAATACAAATTGTCCCTCACCAACATGACTTTACTCACAAAAGTAACGAAGTTAAAAAAGGCTTGTCTGGATCCTCAAAATTCCCAATGGCACCACAGCTGGAGACTTTTTGTAAGCTCCAATTTTGTATTTGCAGCATTTCAGTTGCGCAAAATACGGATTAATTGGATATTTTGCAAGCAAGAATAGGTTGTTAAACTAAAGATAAACGAAACAACTGAATTCATATAGGAGGCAAGCTTCAACATAGGCTAAGTGCAGTGTAATGTAAGTATTGCCATCCACTGCTTCTTTTAAAGCCACTGCATCCCAATACAAAATTATTATAATGATTATTCTAGACACAAGCCCTGTTTGTTTTCTTTCCATGCTTATCTCCTTTGTACTTATCTTAGGGGCTAAAACAACTAGCCCAGGAACTAATTATACCAATGTTTGTTCTGTGTGAGTGATCAAAATATTATATTTGAAACTGTTCTGGGGATACTTCTCTGTTTATTTGCTTCTGGAGGTGGTAAGAAGGATACTTTCCATCAAGCCAATTTAACTACAGTTTGTACAAACAGAAATATTTTCAGTTACAGCAATGGCTATGATTGTAACAAATGGATCAGGCTTACTTTTCAGTTTTTTAGTTGTAAAAATATCAGGAGAGAATTTTTATCTTAAACAGTCTTGTAGTGGCTGCTGCCTCTAGAAAAGCTTTCGTAGCACATGATCAGAGCATTTTTTGGACCAAAAGAGAGCAGATAACATGATGAACATACAAGTGACAAAATGCTGATCAGAGCCATCACAGCAGACCAATGCTCAGTTTGGGATCTGATCAAAAGCAGCTTTCAGGTAGTTTGGACTTTTGTTGAATCAAATAGTCCATTCATTTACCAAAAACTTTAGTTTCTGAAATCTGTGTATTGCACTGGCACAAGTGAATGTCACTGTTATTGTGCCACAGTTGTGTGATGATAGAGAGAATATACTTACACCTCTGGGGCCCTGAGCAACTTTACTTAGTGGGTGGCATCACAGACTACGGTGCAGAGGTTGAAACTGGGTGATTTTTAAGATCTCTTCCAACCCAAACTGTTCTGTGATTCTATGATTCTGTTCTGTAAAATCAGTAACCCAGGTAAGTTGCCTAGGCCTGTTCAGTCAGTCTGTAGCTTCCTCACAAGAAGAAGAGGAGGGGCAGATACTCTTCTCCCTGGCTGCCAGTGAAAGGACCGAAGAAAATGGTATGAACTTCTGTCAGGGGAGGTTTAGGCTGAGCATCAGGAAAAGGTTCCTGTCCCAGAGTGTGGTCTGGCCCTGGAACAGGCTCCCCAGGGCAGTGGTCAGAGCCCCAAGCCTTAAAGAGTTCAAGAAGCATTTGGACAATGCTGTCAGACACGTGGTTGTGACTCTGGGGGTTGTTTGTGCAGGGCCAGGAGCTGGACTTTGATGATTGTTGTGGGTCCCTTTCAACTCAGGATATTCTTTGATTTTATGATTCTACAAATTCTTCACATTGGGAGGTCTCATTTACTGTTGCATAATTATGTGTTATGATGGAAAAATGACGCGATCAATTTCAAATATGAAATCCTTTCTCACATGAGTAGCACATTTTTCATCAGAAGCTGAAACAAAACAGCTTTATGGGTGCTGCCTCTGAGCTGACAGAGGTTTCACTCCTCAGCTCTTTAGGTGGGCCTAATAATGCAAGCTCTGGATTTGGTAACCCTAAATAAATACAATAGAGAATTCATAAAGTTAAAAAAAAATCAGAAACTTACCAAAATAACACAACATAAGTGGCACAATTAGAGCAAGATTCAACCACAGCAAGAAGCTGCTTCAAGATCACAAGGCTGTGACCTTCTTTCGGGTGGGATTCATGAAACTGGCTCATAACCAGAGCCACTGACTGGAAAAACATTCATAGAAAACCCTGATGACCTGTGGTACATAAGATGTCACACAGACTCTCTGGCAAATTCAGAGTTATATTACAGATTCATGGTTCTTAAGGCTAGCAGAGACCTGAGAGGATGGACAAACATTTTCTGGCTGAATCAGACATGAGGAAGGAGTTATTGCTACCAATCCATGTCCAGCTGGCTCTTCTGGATAGGGATTGCAGCCAGCCCAGTTTTGTTGGCTGTTTCTTCATCTGAGTGATCTGAGTAGGTCCTAACCCACATCCACTCTCCAACAAGTCCAGAGTTCTTTTGGATGAACAGCTGAATTGAGACAGCCAAGGGAGTGACCTCCTGAAACCTCAGGGATGGAGAAGGCATGGGAACAAGCTGCCCAGAGCATGACCTACACATCCCAGGTCTGCTACAGAGAATGATTTATCTGACCTTTCATCTCATTTGTCCAAGCTGACCACTCAATTTGCCCATCTATGCCTTGAATCGCAGTCAGAAATTTCCTGGCTCAATGCATCCTTCAGATTACACCACCTTGCCTGAAGATATCAGAAGACAGAGAGAGCTTACCATGAGTTTTGCTCAGACAATCATATTGCCCTCCCTCTCCAAAACGTGTTTATCAAGCCTTATGCAGCCTGACTGGTTATAGATTCTATTTGGTCCTGCGCCTGGTCTGTCCCAGGCAATACAGAAGAAGATCCAAGAGACTATAACCTGCCTCTTACCATAAAACCAAGAGGTCTCACTGCTATATGCAGCGCCCTAGAAGAAATGAATGCTTGAAACATCCAGCAGGCATAAGAAGAAAAGAAAAGAAAAACCACGTATGAACACACACACACACACATATATAGGCATGCTGTTGTTGCAATTTTCCCCCACAGACCTCCTTTGTCCCTGTAGCTGCCATCACCTCCCATACCCCACACTCCCTTGTGTCTTTCTGACCCCTCCTCTCCCTCCATTCATTCTTCCAGAATTTATCCTGCTTCTTTGACTCGGCATGTGTCTGGGCAGATGTCCAAAAAATCTCCCTTCAGCAACCGGGGGGAGGAAATTCCTCCAATTCAGCCCAGGCTCTTTCCCCCCACCCCGCTTCCCGCGTTCTCTCTCCTTCTTTTTCTTGCTTCTTCTTCTCCTTTAACATGTTGAATGATTGATAACACTCTCCTTGCCGCTATGCTGCCTGTTTCTGCTCTTTCTGCCCAGCATCTGCAGCCCTGTGAGGAAACAAGCTCTCCAAGGTGATGGGATGCTGGGGGACCCCCTTCAGTTCTTTTCAAAAATTCAATAAATAAAAGGAAAGAGGAGAGAAGCACAAGGGAGTCTGAAAGGTCTAGGGAGGTGGGGGAGGAAGGGAACAGCTAGGAAAACCCTTGATTAGGATGAGTCCAAAATAAACAAACAAATTAAAAACAAATGCTTTGCATGTCCCCCATTCTCCCCTTGCCATGGAAAAGTGAGTGGAAAGCTTTGTTCTGTGTGCTGTTTTGCATTTTCAGACTCAAACTTTAGGTTCGTGCAGAACTTCTAGCTTCTTGTTATGCTGTCATGAGTGAGTTTGTTGCCTTAAATTCACACTTTCTGGAGGCTTTCATTTGCTTGAAGATCTTGAACTTCATGCAAAAACAAAACTCTGTTTGTCTTTCCAACACCAGAAGGAGGTTTGTATAACCTCTGATATAACACTTTATATGTCGGAATCAAAAACATACTTAATTCTTATGTGCCTTATGTTTTTACATCCATGAAGGCATCCTGTCTTCATAGTTCTCAAAATACCACAGGATGCCATGCTAATACCTAGATTTTGATTAGATGTTCACATTCACTTTATAATTTGCATTTCTGGCATGAAACTCATAGAAACTGATGTTTAGGCTGTGTTATTTTAGCGCTGTTTATTAGAGATGAAAAATACAGAATCACAGGAAGGCTTGGTTTCAAATGGACCTGAAAGATCATGTCATCCCACTCACCTTTCCCTGCCATGGCCAAAATTGATATACACCTGTTACAAGCAACAAATTCCCATTGATGACTAATAAAAAATATTTTTATTGTAATTACTACTATTTATATTATTATGGGCATTATTATTATCATTATTATTATTATCATTATTATTATACAGGCAACTGAGAACACATGGCCTGTACCAGAATCAGCATATTATTACACTGGGGAGCATTTGCTGAGACAATAAACCCTGAGGCGGTTCCAGAAGCATGGGTAAAAATGAAATATTGTTATGCCCATTTAACTGAGGGAATCTGGAGATGGACTAAATTATGAAGAGAAGGATGAAGAGATGGGTTTGTTTTATCCACCTTAGATGTCCAAGTGTCAGTTGATTCCAGACTTCATCTCTAGAGAACAAGCCAGCATCTCCAGAATTCTCCTAGGAAGCCATTGGGTGACTCTCTCAAATATGGTGTGAATCCAGGATGTGGAAAGTTATGCCTTTTAAATCCAGCCAACATCACTCAGAAAGTCTCTTGCAGAGTTGAGATTTCTGCCTATATATCTCACTCCCTAGTCCAGTGTCTGAGCAAAGAGAGAGAGAGAAAAAAATCTATTTTTCTTAGTAAAGCTACCTGTCTTCTCAGTAGCAGAAAAATTGTTCCTTCAAACCAGGAGAAACAGATAGCATAAAGTCTTCATATTTTATTAATCAAGGTTCTGAGTTTTGAGGCTTCTGCCTGAAAATGAAGGGTAAGTTTCTGTGACATGATAATTCAAAGTTAAATAAACAACTCACTGGTGTTTAGAAGAAGATACATCTAAACCTTAATAAGACAGAAAACAAAACATAATAATCAGCAAGATGTTTTGTTTTATTTTTTTTCCCTTATTTTCAAATTGAGGCAAAACCCCCTCATGTCAGTTACATCTGGGGAAACTGTGTTGAATATTTATTCCTTGGTAGCTCATAAACTCTCAGTGTCCTTGCTGTAAGTGATCTACCTCTCCTGGGCCTGGAGGATACTTGTCATTTTTGTGTAGGTAGCAATCTATCTACCTGCTGCAAGCTGCTGACTACCTCAACAGGATCTGGGGAATAGAAACCCTCATTTATTTATTTGAAACAACTCTAAAGTGCTCTTGGGAAATATCAGACGTATTTCCTTGTCAGATGGGTCTGCACTGAAGGTCTCCTAATGCAAAGCTAGTAATTACCAAAGGTGAAATATCCAACACAAACATCCAACCTACCAACCCAGCACTCACCCAGCATCACCAAATGACACATCCCATGAAAATAATAGCAGTAATAATCCATTTCTCAAAGAAATTTCCTGACAGAAGGCTTGCTTCCCTTGAAGGCAACTGTTAATGGTTAATTCAATGTGACCTTCACAAAGAATTCATTGGTATCTGCAGCCTAAACATGTAAAGACTGGGAAACAGAATTGTTTGCAGAGAAAATAGTTAGTTCTTGATTTCTGAACTCTGCAAAGATGACTCAGAAGCCTGAGGGGAAGAAAGTATATTCAAGCTCCCCAAAATGTCATAGGCATAGAACTGTTCATGTCCTGGCCCAAAATACTGGGTGGTCTCATCTGCCAATTACCTCAATTTTTTTAAAATTTTTTTTCCCCTCACCTTCCCCTGCATTTATAGTATGGCCTTTCCAGGTTAAATATTGCAAAGTTCTAGGCATGAAAAATCAGATGCAGCCATTTGCTGCCCCACTGCCCGATGAAACCTTCCCAGTGAGAGATACCACTAGAAAAACCTGGAAGTCCAACTCCGAGCTGGCAGCCTCTCACCCCCTTCAAGCAACTGCATGGTGGGCTCAGCTTCAAGGACAGGAGCTCCCAGGGGTGCCAGTGTGAGGAATTTGTCCTTGCTGAGTCCTGAATGGAGGACTGATAAATGACAGGCACACACTTTGCTCTAACAGACAAGACCTCCCCAGCCTGTCTGGGGCAGCAATGCTTATCTGGTGTCCTCTTTCCAGACCTCTTGCTGGTCTTGAATGTGAGGCCACTGCAAATGATGTCAAGCCACATATTTGAAAGCAATATGGGTTTATGGTTTCCACAGATGTCCTTTTTTTTTCTTCTTGAATACTACCTGTTAAGTATCTGTCTCAGTACTATCCCTGCAATAAAGCCCAAGCAATTCAATGTTTTCTTGGATGAAAGGCATGACCTAAGCTCTTTGCATTGAGGTGAGAGTTGTTCCCTTTTTGTGTGGCCAAGCATGCAACTAAGTCCCCATCTTTGACTTAGATTTAGATGTAAATTCAGCTAAAATACCACTGGAGATCAGCCAAACTCTCTCTAATACCATCTCCCCTGCCCTATAAAAACAACCCAAAACGCCACTGGCATAGCTCTGCTCTATGCAGCTATGCCAGGAACCATGTTTCACTGCCCTGAGCCAGCAGTCCAGTGTTCCTCTGAACTTCTAATGAAGTGGAGAAGTGAATGTAAACATATTGCTACCAATTTTCTTTCCTCCCCTTTCTCACACAACAGACAATTCCCATTTACATCTGTGAGCCAAAATTTCATGGGTTTTTTTGTTTTGTTTTAAGTCTTTGGAATTGCTAGACTCTCCCCCAAAGCAAATAATGTATTTATCAAAATCTTTGACCATAGAAGCAACTGCAGGCTTTGCTCTGAATGGACCCAATAGGTTTTAAACCATTTTGCAACCATTAGCAGGCTAAGGACCCAAAATGTCAGTCTCATTTGTCATGAGTGCAGAAGGGAATAAATGTCCATTACCAATGATTTTTTATGATTCCACAGAGAATGTAAACCAGAAGAAAAAAAATGGGATGGGCAAGTAATTTCTTCCCACTTATTCAGTAGCTTTAGGTACTTGATTTTGAGGAAAATGCAATTGGTCATTGGTATGTGGAAGCAGGGCTGTAAGGCAAAGGAAAGAGAAGATAGCAATGGATTGGAAAGATTTACATAGAGAGAACGTGATGGGGCAGAAAGGAGTCTATAATAAACAGGGAAGGCAGCAAATCTAATTAATAATTAGTATAATGACATTAGCTGTAGGCCTTGCTCTTGTGTGCCAGGCAATCAGACTCTAAGCCCTGTGAGCCTCATGCCTTTGGCTTCTGGTTGTACCCACGGACTGGGACATATTAAAATGGATATAAGCATCTTTAGCATATATGCAATTATATTTTTCTGTATACCTATTATTTATAATCATATTTGTATCTATGCCTATACTAGTCTATCTCCATCTCTATCTGTATTTCCATTTCTCACTCCATCTAGATCTCTATCTCCATATCTATCTTTGTTTACTGTAGGACAAACATTTTTACTTAAAATTTTCTGGAACACAAAAAATGGCTGCCTGCAGGGTACCACAGAAATTTATAGGAGAAAAACACAACAGAAAGAAACAAATGAAAAATTACACATCCCTGCACTGTCCTCTTCAAAACTAGTTTTTAAATGATTGTTTACGACCAAACTTTGTCTGAATTCTTCTGGCCCTGAGTAGAGTTTAAGCTCTTGGTTTTTCTTATGTAACGTATGAATTTAACCTGAAGGGTAACATTATCATTTGACCCGTGAGAGTGTAAGCCCCAAAGATCATCAATTCCCTTAAATTGGTGGCCCAGTCACTCATTTAATGCCTCCATGTCAGCTTGAAATAAGACTTACAGTTTGATAGGTCAAAGTGAAAAGGGGAGGATGAGAGGAGGGAAGAAGAAAAAAAAAGACTGACTGATTGCTATGGCAATAAAATAAAAATAAAATGAAAAGAAAAAAAAAATAAAAAAAAAAGAAAAAAAAAACAACAACAAAAAAAAACAACCAAAAAAACAAAAAGCAAACAAACAAACAAAAAAAAAACAAACCACCAAAAAGAGGAAACACTTCTCAGTGAAAGCATTGTCAAAAAAAATATATGGGGAGGAGTAGTTTTACAACCTCCCGTAACCCAGTGGTCCTGAGGTATTGCCTTTCACTGTCTACCCAGGAACAGGCCTCTGAGAGGTTGTAAAAACACCATCTATTATTCCAGATCCCAGGCATGGTCTGAAGGGGCTGTCTCATGTGGAGATGCTTTGCTCTCCCCTCGCAGGCAGGGCCCAGGTTGAGAACAAAACCTCAGAGACAGCAAATGTGGGCGAATGTGGTGCTTGGTCCACACAGAGTTCCCCAGCTCTTGCAGGATGCTGCCAGGGTGCTTTGTGGATCCAGCTGCAGTCTTCACTTCTGCCTGTATTCTTGTATTTGGATGTAAAATACATCCAGGCTGTCACTCATCCCCTTTCTGAACCCACTGTCTCTTCTAGATTTGTTTGCCCTTGCCCTGTGTCCCTGACTGGTCTTTGGTCATTGCTTTTTTTCCCTAATTCTTAATGGTGTACACTGAATTTCCTGTGGGGTTTTTTTCTCATTTCTTAACCCCCATACTAGTGGGTTTGTTTTCTATTTTTTTTTCCCCTTTTTTCTTTCCTAAAGAACCGGCGGCAATAAACAGAACAAGGGAAACTTTCTTACAATGCTGAAAAAACTTCTGGAGGCTGCAAGACCAATCAAGCTGGTTTATATAGATAAAATAATCAAAAAGCAGCAAGGACAACCAGCTCTGGAAACCAAATCAAACCACTCACATCCCCGCATTGACAAGATAATAAAAACATATGCATTGAGATAGTTTTCTCTAACAAGGAGCTCAAGGAGGTGGTGAACTAGTGGTTTATCCAGAAATCTGACCAGAGCAAGTTTGCACTGACCTTGTCCTTCTCCTCCTTCCTTCACTGTAAGATGTTATCAGGCTCCACCATCACAAAGCTCAAATTTCAGGGTTTTTTTGGTTTTGTTTGTTTGTATATTTGCTTGTTTATCCAACACTATGCTCATGATGGAATGAAGACTTTAGTTGCAGTGTTGGTGTCTGGGACAGGGCCAAAGCACGACAAATATTTTTGCCCACATTTCCTGTGTCCTGCATTTGGACAACACTTAAGGTTCATATTTAAAGACAAATTTTCCCCCCACTAGTTTTCAAGCCCACAGGCCAAAGTGTGTACAAACCCATCACACCATCCCCATTGCTCAGTGTCTCCATTTTAATGGGTTTGCTTCCAAAAAGTCACACAATTAATCCTAAACAGACTCCTTAAACAAGCAAAGCTTAGCTGCCATGACTGACATTTTCTAAGTCCCACTTCTCCTTTTGCTTTCTAAAACTGTGGAAGGAAGGACAAATGTCATGCCAAGGGTGAGAACCCTCCTGCAGATATATCTTCTCAACTGGGTCATGATCTGAGACTTAGGGAATTTTTACTACTCAAGTGCAGTAAGTTTTCAAATGGGTGCAGCCACCTACAGTCTCTGTTGCTGAGACCCAGTTGAGGTCTTCCATGAATGAATCCATCAGGTTGTCCTCCTTTGACATGGAGAAGCCATGGCCATAGGATCTCAGGTCACAGATGGGGCCCAGGAAGTACCTCAAGCCACCCTGGAATTTCAGAATTTTGGTGGAAACAGAATTTCAGATTTTCTGAAATCTGTTTTGCTCAGGTGCCTCTTGCAGCACTGATGTCCTCAGTCCTCTGGTTCCTGGGGTGGATTAAGCCAGCTGGCCCCACACCTTGGGTTAGAGGTAGGGGAACAGGGAAGACCCAACTCCCACAAGCCCTGTTTTATGTGGTAATGGAAACCTCTTAGCCATTTCCAGTGTAAAAAGTGCTCTATGATCAAACAGGGCTTTGTTTGATCATGTAGACTTACCAGGCACTCAAGTGTGACCAAGCATCCAGCCTCCTGCTCCAGGAGATGGGTCAAATTTACAGCCTGTCCTCCCCTTCCACAGTCACAACCTTGGAGGAAAAGGCAGCTGCTCCTTCCTGGAGCACAGGGCACTTGTTACTTTCTTTCTGATCAATGGTCAGAGGATCCTGGGCAGAACACAGCCCAGAAGAGTCCATCGGGCAGCACCCCAGCCACACAGCACCAGTTCAACCACAAATCTAGCAGTGAGGAGGGAGAGGGATGGGCAAGGGAACAAGGAAACAGAGGCTGACAAAGTGATGGAGAGAGGCATCAGTGTCAGATTGGGTGGGACCTGGAGCAATCTGATCTAGCAGGTGGCATTTAGTGGGTGATTCTGTGATCCTGCTGGCATCCCTTAAATTTTTCAGTGACTGTTTTGTTGCCACTTGCCAAGACAATGATAAAAAGCAGGAAGGATAAAAAAACCCTCAGAACTCATGCTTTTTTTTCTAAAATTCCAGTGATCTGAATGCAGTGATTTGGAGTGGGGCTGCAACAAGGTGCATGAGACACACAGTAGGATCTCTGCCTGTTTTCCCTTTCCCTGGGGAAATACAGCAAAGGGATAAGCTCTGTACAGCCCAAAGTTGGAGCAGATGAACTGATGCCCTTCCCCTCCCTTTACCATACACTCACTAGGATGCTGTATCTCACTTGTTCTGCAAAGTGCCCCCAGCAACTTCCTTCCCTCTGCTCTGCACAAAAGCTATATCCAGCATGAAATTATTTCATCACAGCTCTCTATTTATTTGCTTAGGCAGTAAATTTTGTTTTCTTTTCTAAAGAAACACCAGAACACTACCCATCTTTTTTCTTGTGCTATTTAATCCTAAATTTCACCTTCACTACAGGTGAATTAATGAAATCTATTAAAATATATTTGTAAACTTTGATGAAATAATCAATTTATAAATATCAGTATTTTTAAAATTCAAGGACAACATAAACACAGCAATGAATAGGCTTCTTGAGAGTTATGTGGTCTGATGAGGGTTTTCTGTAACAAACGGTCATGAATTTTTTCCTGAAGCTCTTTTTATACAAACCTGTATGCTCATTCAGCCACGGCATCACTGTTTACTCATGACTGCTGGCAGAGTTCCCAATATATAAACTCAAGAAGAGCGATTTTGTCACATTTACCTATACAAAACACTCAGTTCAAGTTGTTTCGAAATCAATAGAGGATAATTACTAACATATTCTTTAGTACAAAGAATTAATTAGTAAAAAGGACTACAGAATCATAGAACATCTTTGGGTTGGAAGGGACCTTACAGATGATCCAGTTCCACCTCCTGATATGGGCAGGGACACCTTCCATTAGATCAAATTGTTAAAAAAACTCCCAGGAATGTGGCATTCACATCCTGAAAATCTGTCTTTCTCCAGCTCCTTCTATCTATTTTAGCTCTACAAGGCATTGATGACTAGGAACAATTCCCACAAACTGACACAAATCAAACAGGGAAAGGAAACAAACAAACAAACAACCTGTGACAGCTGAATCATAATACAATTTGTCTCAAGGAACTCTTCCTGTCCCCTAAAATAATTAAATTCAAAGGCACAGCAGTCCTTTCCACTGTAATTTTCCATCTTGGATCTTGGTGAACAAAGCATGGGGAGTCAATCAAAAGAATAAAACAGCATGCTAAACATACAAATCTCAGCATCCATATTTGCATCCCAGAAAAAAAAAAAAACAAAATAGGAGAAACCTCCTCAAAAGAAAATATAAATACTTAATACAAGGAAAAAGAATTTTATAGTTCTAATTGCATAACTGTAAGTGCATACACAATTCCAATTTCTGAACATTAAAAAAAGCCCCTAAATCTGCCAGGAAAGCACTTATCTTTATGGATATGTAATGCATTGTCCAAGCTTTTCTAGATTGACTGCTTGTTAAGCAGTTCTATCAAGTACTCTTATGTTTTCACTCTTTTCAGCAGCTTTCTCTGTAACCCACAACAGTGGTATAAAATGTGGCAAGCGCTGAAATATCTAAATAAACATTTTACAGTGCAGAGTCATGTGAAATAATTTGAATGATACTACTCTTACAAAAGAAGCCACATTGGATATGTGACAGCAGCAAGAGCCAACATGACATTATTACTAATAGTATTAATAATAGTCATAGGAGTATGAGTGGGATTGCTATGACTATTGTTGTTATTATTAATGGTTAATTCCTTTCCTATCATTAACAAGATCTCTAAATTACAAGTTTATTTATGGATGCTTTCATTAGATACAGAATTCCACGAGACAATCCCAACAAGCCCAGATAAAGAGGAATTGCAGATCTAAATTAGGGGAATACTTTTCACCTTGGGCCCATCTCAGAAGCTTCTGTGTCGAATGAGATATCCTAGATATATAATTGCAGGTTTGCCAGACCAGTAATTAGAACTGGGTTTGCTTTTCACTGCAGTGAGAAACTGCTGCTTCTGATGAAACCCATTTATGAGTTTGGTACCTACCACTGATGCCCATCAAGCAAGATGAACTTTTGGGAAAGCAAGGGTTGCTGTCCATTATGAAGGGAGGAAACAAATGTCTGAATCCTCAAAACTGTTGAGTCTGAAAACCTCTCTTTTCTTAAGGTGTATGCAACCCACGGCAGGCAAATTCATGCATCCAAGACCACACTGGGCATGGTTGCATATTGATGAGAGAGGCCGCAGGGCTGATTTCAGAATTACACCTCACACAGGATTTTTTGATGACAACTTTGCTTGAAACAGAGAAACTGTTTCAATCCCAAGTGCATGCCAAGAAAAACATGGTCCATGTCATCTAGCCACTATATTTGATCACTCACCTCCTCTTTTTAACTAGTGGGCTGACACAGAGCCTCCATGCTGACCAAAGGGCATTCAGCTTCGAAAACACTAATGCATGAAAACATCTGCAGGCTGACTACGTGAACAGCAATATGCATTTTTAATTTGAATAATATGCAGTGTTTACCACAATTAGACAGCACATTAACATGATTAAACCAGTGCTGCAGATCACAGTGGCAAGGCACCCGTCTCGAATCCAAAGCCTGTATTGCTGGGAGAACTGTGTTGTGCTTGTCCATTGAGTGACTGTTTGCCCTGCCCTTTTGCAGTGTGAGTTTGAAGCTGTCATTGCAGGGGGGGCAAAATTTTCCCTGACAAACAAACAAATCCATTAACATGTTAACAGGCTTTGGATGTACGTGTGAAAAATATTAAGGATGCCAACACAGCAACATGGTTAGGAGGGTAGTAGCTATTACAAGACAACAAAATTCTCAAGTTTTAGTGTGGGAGGTCATGGGCTTTTACCTATCTTGAAAGGCTGGAAAGAAATTGATTTTCAACAATAGTAAAAATAACAGGACAAGGAATGAGCAGAAATTACTGCTATTTTTATCTGCTTGTTGTTGATCTCTAACTTTAGCATCCATTAAATGGCCGCAATTATAATGCTATGTGTGATTGCTTTGTGTACACCCTCCAAGTACTCCAAATCACAGCCTGCTTTCCTACTCGTTGCTGGGAGCTTTGCCATTGATTTTAATCAGGCCAGAACTTCACCCTTGTTTCAGCCAGCAGAAATCCTGGCAGCAGACTTTTTCTCTGAAGCAAGCCAAATGTGCTGGAAAGTGGAAATGATGGCAAATGGGCACAATGGCTGCCCATACATTTAAAAGTGGAACTGTCCAGTCATGGAGGTTTTAAGGGTGTTGGTTGCTTTTATTTAATTCTGTGTGTTGCAGGAATGTGAGCATGAATTGCTTTAGAGATATGGCACAGAGAGATGTGTCTATAGACACAGAAAAGAAAAAGATAATTATCAAGCTTTAGGTTGATGGTGATTCATAAATCCTTTGAGTCCGTACTTTCAGTTGCAATATTTTTTCCCCCATTACACCAGATAAGCATCCTTGCTTTTACACATGAAGGAATTTGGCAATAAGGGTTGTTCCAAAATACAGCAGCTGCAGTGCATTAAAAGTGCTCTAACCATTAAAGGGCATCTGGAAGATCTCAAAATCAGTATTGCATCAGGCCACAGAGATTTCAATACAATGGGCACACTTCAATTCATTCCAGCTTTAGCCGTGTTCCAGCACAATGTTCAGTGCTTAAGACTGGGGAAGCCTTTGCAAGCTGCACTAGTTTTGTGACTGTCAGGGAATGATTTTTAGCATGTAATCTTCAAAGCAAAGTGGAGAAACCCACAACATGGCAGCAAGATCATATCTTAATTTTTACAAATGTTTTGCTTATGACATGAGTGCCTAAAGTCAATAAAATGTCCTGAGTAAGGTGTGATAAAAACTTGTAGGGCATCTTACAGAGTGTGAGCTCCAGATGCCTGAAGCAAGTGCAAGGTGGGGCTGTCACAGAGTTTAGAAGTAGAAAGAACATGATGACAACCATAGGTATTGTTTCTCCCTGACATCTTGGTCCCATTCAGCATAGTTTAACAGTGGTTCGTCTGAGGAGGTGGGCACTGAACACAAAGAGAGGATGAGGTGATGGAGACCAGACAACACCAGCTCTTCTATCTTCTGCCATGGCCTGGGGCTAGGGGAGTCTGTGTGAATGGGTACAGAAGAGGAAAGGAAAAAATTGTGTGTGTGTGTGTGTGTGTCTGTGTGTGTGTGTGTTGTTGGGCATAGTGGAGTTTGTAACTATGAGGTTCACACAGTCATTTTTGTGATGAAGTGTGTTGATACAAGTTAAGAATTAGATAATCTCACCTAAGGGTTGGGTTTTGAAGCAGAAAGATGAGAACGGGATATTCAGGAGTGTCCTGCATAGCCACTACCAGGAAAGATGGGTAGTTCACCACATTCTTCAGCAGTGAAATACAATACTGAGCCCTTCAAATAATCTCACTCCCTGCATACAGAAAGAAAAAGAAAAAGAAAAAGAAAAAGAAAAAGAAAAAGAAAAAGAAAAAGAAAAAGAAAAAGAAAAATGAAAACAAACAAAAAAAAAAGCTTAGGAGACCAGAAAAATAAAATCCGTAGCGGTTTACTTCTGCCTTAAATCTTTTTTGTCATTCCTAGTAACCATTCCACTGGAATTCAAGGGGATAGGAGAGCTGAGCTCTGCTGGTCTCTTTTGAAGCCCTTTGATAAAAGGATAATAAGAGCAATATAAGAGAGATAGGGAAAAAATACAGACCAAAAGATAAGCACAGCTTCAGCAAGCATGGGACTCTTGGTAATATTTTCTTATGTCTCCGGGCTTTTGACAAGAGGAACAAACAATTGCTAGTAAAAAAAAAATTGCAAAATTTAATTTGTTTTTCTCTCCATTTCCAGCTTTAACTGGTGTTTTTCTTGTTTCCAGGATGAAGAAACTAAACTAATCCAGAGGTTATCTGTGTGCTCCCACAACATCCTGGGCTGTGACATGCGAGGGTCATCCCTGATGGGTCTTGATCTTTGCAAGGGCCAAATATTTCAGCAGGAGCAGAAGATTCTGGATACTTCATGTTCAACACGGTGGATGCTGTCAATCCCCAGAGGACTGAACATGCACTGGAGGACCCAAAGGCACCTCCCTATCACAGCACAGCACTTACTCACTCCTGGAAATCTAAGCACAGAAAAGCAGGGCTTCCCCAAGCATGACTTCAGCGCTTGGAGGCAGAGCAGGAAGAGGAAGGGTGGATTTATTCCTCTGAACTCAATGACTGTAACTCCACTCTTGGCGTTTCAAAGTGTGCCTCACTACAGCTGACTGTGCAGATACAAAAACAAAAACTAAAACAAACAAACAAACAAAACCAAAAAACCCCACAAACAAACAAAAAAAAGTTAAGGAATGAAGTGGCTTCATTTGTGAGGCTTAGCTATGGGTCCAGCCATGCTGGTGGAGTTGGAAGTGATGCTATCACAGCATCTTACATAGGTGAAGCTCCTAGTCCCTCTCCATGGCACTGAAATCACATTAGCTGGTAGCAACACTGCTGTAGGAAACACACAGAACAAGATGTTTCTCCTTACCCTTATAAAAGTATCTATATTGAGGAGAGATGTTGTTGAAGGGATCAGCAGTACTCCTGGGACTTGGAACTATCAGCCCCTGCTGTTGGAGCAGCATCAGCCTCCCAGAGATGACATCCCTGATACTCATGTGCTTTCCCTACCCTACGGTGAGATGCCATTGCTTAATGACTGACTCAGTTCAGCACCACCCTCACAGCCCAGGGTGGCTGGAGGTGTAATACAATATATATTCCATGTTTTTCCCCCAAGGCTAGGAAGAATAGATCATTTTTAAAGTGGCTAAGGGTTATGACCTATCTCCTCGACTATAAATCTAAGAGGACAATTACTCTGCTTCCCTCCTCATACTCTAGACAAAAAAAAAATATGGTCCAAAGACTGAACGGGAGGAGAGCGTTCAGTTTTACTCCACAGGCTGTCAAAAGCAGGTAGCAAAAAAAATGTACAATCTGTTAGTTATCAGAGCATTGAAAGAGACTCTAGTAAGAGTTTACTGAATAGAGTAATATGTGCAGTC
Source organism: Sylvia atricapilla (assembly GCF_009819655.1). Lineage (NCBI taxonomy): Eukaryota > Metazoa > Chordata > Aves > Passeriformes > Sylviidae > Sylvia > Sylvia atricapilla. The sequence goes on from NC_089174.1 coordinate 61,906,833, forward strand.
CTTTCCCACATAGCCTGGGTTTGCTGCATTGTGTATATTTTCAGCACATTTGGAAGAACTAGAGATAGGAGAGAAAACAAAGGTACAATATTCTAGATCTCTTACAGATTATAAAGGAGAAGGCAAATAAAGTCTGATAAATGGGATCAATCCCTGCCTTGTGTTGCTGTAGAGTTTCTTATGACCCCAAAGCCTTGAAATGGTTTCTCATAAAAAAAAATACTGGTTCATTGCACATATGAGCAGTTGATTCTCTCTAGCTCTGGCCTTAACGTTTTGTGCAGCCATAAACCACCTGTGACACCACACAGGTCTTGTCTGTGCACATTAGCTGGATTTAAATCTGCAGGATCAAACAGCAGTGAGGGGAAAAGTGCATGCTCCTTTTCTCCAAAAGAATCACAAATCTGGTGCTTTCAGACTATCAAGCTGGCTTCACTTCAAAACTGTCACTTCCTATGATACAAGAGCCTTGGGCTTTCCCTCCCAGAAAGGAAAATACAGAAGACAGTCTGAACTTCTGGGCACTTTGGGCATTGCCTTCAGCATCCCTGTGGCTTGCCAGGTCTTCAGAGTCCTTTAACACCTCTGCACTGAGATGCACGGCAGTCTTGTGATGCTCCTCTATAAAGTCCGCAAGAATAAGTATACCCCTTTGAATACCAGGGCTCTCCCAGTTCTAAAAATAGCAGTAAAGGGTTGGAGGCAGGGAGAAAAAAAAATTAAAATCCAATTTTCTAGAAAGACTTCATCCTCATTCAAGCAAGAGAAAGACTAGGCTCCTTTCTAGCTTTTCCAGCCCCAAAGAATCAAGATGAAATGTCACAGATGACCTCTCCACACTCCTTCTCCATGAAGGTTAGCAGAAGGACAGACTCTCCTGTTGAGTGCACAGATGTGGCACACATGGATCATTTCTTTCAGTCCAGGCTGGGAAAGAGCTTTTGAAGAATGTTTGCTGGATATGCAGGTTTTGCTTTCAAAAGCAAAACTTCAGGGAGGTGTGAGCTCAGAAGGGGAGATCCCATCATAAATTTTAAACAGCACAAAAGCCCAACTGGATGGAAGACAGGGTGGAACAGAGGGATTAAGGATTGAAATAATGGAAGGTCAGGGAAAAATATTTAGGGTATAACTATTCCTTGTGTTTTTTTAGCTGCTGGTGTCAGCCCCTTACTACATATAAATCAACATAACCCCACTGACTTGGGGGAGCCCTGCCAATAGGTGCTTACAGGAGATGTGTCCAAATCCAGATTGAGACCACATCTCCCCTTGGAGCCAGACCCACAGCCGTGGCTGACCAGGGGCAGGATGTCCATGGGAGTAATGGTTCTGGGTGAGAGAACCCAGAAGAGCTCCCTGACCTAATAGGAGCATCTGTGCAGGAACAATGTCCATCTGTCTGTCGAGCAGCACATTCTGTCCTGGCTGTCAGACACAGCCCTGTGTACGTTGCTGTTCGATCTATATTTAGCTCCTGATGTAACTAAAGTCAATAATATTCCATTAGGGCAGCTGCTCCCAACTCCCGAATAGGCCTTCCTACGGCAGCTCCACCTACGCATGTCAAAAATCTGGACATATACAGCAACAAAACCTTCCTGTGTTTATATACACAGTGGTACAGTTTTGAATAGAAAATATACGACTGTTAGCATAGTTTAAGGGCCTGCTCTATAACAGTAGCAGCGGTTTTTTTACAAGATACCTTGATTCTCCGTGTCCAGGGTGTGAGCTTAAAGGGCTTAAGCTTCGCTGCAAGTCAATATTGGCCTTTCCCTTTTTAGGGTATGTTTCTGCATTGGAGCATTCCTTATCTCTGCTGCTGATGACGGGTTTGGTGAAGGGTTTTGTGGTGTTTTCTGGGAAGGAAGATGTGCTTATGAAAAAGAAGAATAGCTTTTCAAATCCTGCACTTAAGCCTGTAAAAAGTTTACATCTGGTGTTTTGTGTTACTTAAATAAGGGCCTGAGCCAGGCAGTACATAAATATTCTTGTATGATTGCTTTTCCAAAAGAAAATTCCAATTTAAACATTTTGGGTTTCTTATTACTTGTGTTATGAAATGCTACAGAAGGAATTGCAATGCAAAGCAATAGAGAATTGCAGTTCTCTTCCACAGCCCAGGGAAGTGCAGGAATTATGAGGATTACCAAGATAAAGAAAAGCTAAAGGTACAGACCTGAGATCACAAATGAGAAGGGGGGAAAATTTCATATAGCCTTTGTGAAAGACCCATATACTTGGCTAAATAATGTATATAGTGAAAACACATTAAAAAAAAAAAGGTTTTGTAAAAATAAATATTCGAGAAGTACAACTTCTTGATGCCAATGTTCAAGCCATTGGCCTTCATCATGTGTGCTAGAAGGGCACAGGCAACCTCTGTTGGCATTTCTGAGTAAATATAAATATTTCTTCCACTAGCAAGGCACATTTGGAAATACAAACTGATGACTTGAGAGTCCGCAGACATGTAGTCATTTAGATCAGTGTTTAAAGCCAAGCCAACCGTTTATTAAACAACGTCTATTCCCAACAGATAGCTAATAGTTTTCAGGAAATGAACAAATCCTTCTTCATTTTGAAAGCTAAAAGTTTAAATTAAACATTATAAAGGATGCAAGTTAACCACTATTTTTGTGCCTCCAGAGAGCTTTGGAAGTAACAGAAAAGTTTCCTTAACCATTCAGTGCAGAATATAAAATAAAAATTAAAAACAAACAAACAAACCCCCCAAACCAAAACAAGAACTCTCTGGTCACATGAGGACCTACAATGAAGTGACACTTAAAAGGGTATCTGAATACACAAATGTGCTCCCTGCAGCCATGCATGACACCACAGAGCTGTGATGATGCAGGCCCTACACTTGTTTTTGGATGCCACCAATGAACCACAGAAATGGTTCCATCTCTGCAGACCCAGACCTCAGGAGTGCCTTTGGAAGTAACACGTGTACTACAATCATCCACAACCTGATTGAAAAGTCATGTTTCAGAATCACAGAATGGTTTCTTTTCAAACCTCTGGGCATAGAGACTTAACTATAAAGAATTCGCTTTCTCTGTCTTCCCATGGGGAGCAGAGGCAGTGATGACAATGAGAGAAGCCACCTGCCAAGACAGATATCTGGCTGTGACTCTCCATACCTGGGATCAACTTTTTACCACCTCCCAGGAAACAGCATGGGATTTGTTCCATCCTTCTATTCTCAAGAGTCATGCTACTACGCAGGTGGTCAGCGGATGTGTCTCCATTGGAGATGTGGAGTGACCTCCAGATTACCCACTCACCTGAGAGCTCATACTGTGGGATGACACTAGAGATCCTTGATATGAAACAGCAAGACATGAATTATCTCTGCCAGATCAGCTAAAGAAAAAAAAATCACTTCGTTCTCAAAATTATTTCTATAGAAATTCATTAGCATGGACTAAACTTGTGATGAGGTTGGTCTCTGAAGGAGGAGGTCAGCATTAAGATACAAGAAACTTGTAATTTTTCTGGCAATTTATTCACTTGGTTTTCAGAATATGATACTTGGAGATGTGTAAATTCTGGTAAATGTATTCCACTACACAATGGCATTGCTCACATTTAGCAGGGAGAAAGAAAAATGTTTTTTAATCCTTTTAGAAATGTAGAATTTCCACATTTAAAAATTCAGGATCAAAGCAAGTGCTTCTGGTGATGCTTGCAGCAGAACAATAGACCAGAACAGATGAGAAACTCCATTTTCTTTATTCAGGTAAGAACCTCATTAAAAATCAATAGGCCTAATTTATCCCTGATAACATTCTGTTGAAGTCTGTACATTTACCCTAGGGATTAATTTAGCCTAATGGGTCTTCATGCACAAACAACACAGGCAAGGCTTGATTCTTGGAAGTTACTGCATAGCAAATGCTACTACAGGACTTGATGCTATCACTGGAGAAGACAGAGAGGGCTGAAGAGTCTAATAGGCTCAAAGACCTTGAATAATGTCCAAATACAGCCTGTGGTGAATAAATGTTTTAGGGCCACTCATATATCAGTGTGAATCAACTTTTTAATGGATGCTGCTAACCATAAAATGACAGAACTGGGATCAATTCATACAATTTCAAAGGAAAAAAGAAATAAAAAATAAGATGTGTGATCTTCCATCCCTTGTGGACACTGCCAAAAGTGAGTCATCTTGACCTGCCATGATCCTTGGAAGCAGATATTTTTTCCAGCCCTACAAAATGAGCATTTTCCTTGCAAGGCTCTCCTCTAGTAAAAAAAAAAATGTGAACACTAAAGAGCCTGGTTTCACCGAGAATACGTGACAGTGAATTAGTGGCCCTCAGGTGTTGGTATACAGGCCAGCGAATTAAATTAAGCTCTTTGCTGCTATTCTAATGTAGCAGAACTAATGCAGTTGTGGCTCAGCACTACAGCTTCTTAAATGTGGGCACTGGTGCTGCCACGGGGAAGGGAACCTGCTCTCCATTCCCTGGGGAGGCCGGCTGGAGTCAGTGAGCAACCCCAGGAGCCTGTGACATAACGTCTGAAGACATGGGCAGGAGGAGGACCAGGCAGCAGAGGCAGCTCCAGTTCCACTCTTAACACCATTAGAGAGGAAATCAAGTACAGTGGCTTTTAAGCACAGTCTGAGGGAGCATCATGCTAGGCGAATGAAAAATTCCCCAACAGCAAAATCCCAACAGGGCTGCAGTAACCCTTTAACTTCCTCAGGGAGAAAAAGGCTTTCCTTGGAGAGTCACAAAAAAACACTTTCCATATGGCTGGAGCTGCCATGATGATGATCTAAAGAGGAGAAAATGGAGATGAATCCTTTAGAACTGCTGGTGCCAGAAGAAGAGAAGGGAAGGGACGTTCCAGGATAGGAAGTTCCAGGAAGGGAAGTTTCGGGAAGGGAAGTTTCGGGAAGGGAAGGGAAGTTTCGGGAAGTTTCGGGAAGGGAAGGGAAGGGAAGGGAAGGGAAGGGAAGGGAAGGGAAGGGAAGGGAAGGGAAGGGAAGGGAAGGGAAGGGAAGGGAAGGGAAGGGAAGGGAAGGGAAGGGAAGGGAAGGGAAGGGAAGGGAAGGGAAGGGAAGGGAAGGGAAGGGAAGGGAAGGGAAGGGAAGGGAAGGGAAGGGAAGGGAAGGGAAGGGAAGGGAAGGGAAGGGAAGGGAAGGGAAGGGAAGGGAAGGGAAGGGAAGGGAAGGGAAGGGAAGGGAAGGGAAGGGAAGGGAAGGGAAGTCTGTTTCTCAAGACTTTGTGTTCCCACACATTTTGTGCTTTCCTAACTGCATCTTTCACTTTCCTGCTCCTGCACCTCCTATCACCCTTGCTGCACAGTAGCAAACTGGGTAAATATTAACTACGATGAGAAATTATTAATGAATTATCCATTGCAATCAAATTGCATAATGCAAAGAGCTGGATGTAAGGAAAAATACTGGCTGCTGTGTCTTTGTTATTATATTAGAGAGAAGGTGGAGGCTGAGAGAAAGTTAGGAGGCTGCTACATCTGCTACAGATCCTGAAACATATCTTGTACTCCAGCTATGCCAGGTAACTGTATGGTAAGTTGAGTGTAGATACTCATGCAAAACTCTGTGTTTTATTTGCATGTAGCAGTCATTGCAGATGGTGCATTAGCAGATGGTGCATTAAAAATCCCATTTTTGCCTATGCAAATATAAGAGTAGAACCACCGATGGCAACTACTTGAGCACAGCTGGGCTGTTAACGGCACGAGCCTGGAGAAGAGCAGGGGTCCTTGGGCAGGACATTCAGGCTTGATCCACTTTCATCAGCAGTATTTCCAGTTGGTTAATGAACAAATAATCACTCTGAAAGCTCCTCATGAGGTAGTCAAGGTATTTTCCCTGAGAAAAGTCAAAGCCTCACAATATCAAGAGCTGCCTTAACAAGTTCCTCTGAGGGTAAACTGAAACTAAGTGGTGATAAGGTCAGTATTTTCCAATGGTGTTGCTTAAAATATCCAGCAAAGTCAATAATAATGAAGACAACCACTAATCTGGATTACTGCACTGAGGTGTAACTACCTGACATGAAACTTTCATGTTTGAAAATACAGGCCTGAACCATTTGCTGGTGGTTAAATAATGGGTAATGAGCAGAGCTGTGTTTGTTTTAGGACCTGACTACTAAAAACATGGTATGGAAAAGCCTGAAAAAGCAGCATGGGCACAAGAACTTGCCCATCTAACTCTCTGAAAGAGGGCTATTCCCTAGAAGAGGGTTAGGTTCTGTGTAAAAGTTAGTCAGAGAAGCATGGAATCTCTTCTCTGGTCCAGGTGCTCCCATCCAGCACTGGAGAAGTTTGCCATTTGTCCTTTCTCACTCCCTCTGGACTCACAAGTGCCAGCAGCTCAGCTGCTGACTTCTTTTACATTTGGACATGGATGACATTGAGTGGGATATCTTTAACAGCTCTTGCTTTTCTAGTTAAGCATTAATGTTTAACGAGATCAGCCTGCAGTTGCTCATTAGTGTGCAGTGCTCCAGCTAATTAATACAACACTGGGAGAGCCAGTCTGGGAAAGGGGAAAGAGTAAATGCATTCTTGGGGCATTTCTCAGTCTTTAGAAAGAAGAGAGGGAAAAATAAAAGGAAAATTTGGGCAAAAGGTCCTGCAGAGAGGAGGACTAAAAGGAACTGAGCTCTCCAAATGTTTGTGCAGCAATGCTGAGCTGACTTTCTGTGAAGAGGATGTCTCTCACCATGCCACCATCCTTGTGATAAAAGATGAATATGTAGTCCACAAGGAACAGTGCTAGAGAGGCAGCTCGAGTGTCACAAAAACATATCAGCCCTGACAGCCACACATATTTTCCAAGTGAGAAGAAATAAACAAATAAATAAGCATCTTCTCGTCCCCCCACCCCCGCCCCGATCCCTGGTAATTCCTCTTACCAGCTCACCTCCCCCAACAGGGGTCACAGGGAGATCAGGAAATTCTTATCAGTACCTGGCTTGAGGCTGCTCCATCGCGCTTGGCGGGGCTGATGCCTGCTCAGCAGGCAGGGATTTTTTTTTAGAAATCATATGAATTGCTGCTAATTCTCACAAATGTAATGGGCTTCCATCAATTTTCAATTTATTGCATCTACAGTCCCCTTGCCTGCATCAGGCGATGATTTGTCAGCCTCGCTGCTGAAGATAACATCTTTAAAATGCAACTCCAGTACTTTCTACTATTTCAGAATCCTGCAGGAAAATAGAAGACCTTTTTGTGCTTACCTCAATTCAAATGTCAGCACAATTTTCAAACCAGAGAAGCACAGTTGGAGCTACCGGAGGAAAAAAATTTAAAAATCTGAGGTCACTCTTACTTCAAATAGTGTCTTAGAGATTGGTGTTTGGGTTTTTAAATAGCTATTTTAGAATGTGAGAATGGAAAATGTAATTTTCTCTTTCTGTAGGAAAAGACCACTACATGGTGCAAACCCCCTATTTGTACGTCATATGAAAGATCAGGTGGAGTCATCAGAATCACTAAGCAGAAAGTTTAGTTTTTAAACATTTGGTCTTGGGAGTGTTGAAGGAAGCAGAGAAATGTGCCTTCTAAGTTTCAGAGACTTTGTAATTTAAGCCTCATCACTCACTGATACTGATGCACAAATAATAAAATAAAAAATAAAAGAGGGAAGGGAAGAAAAATACAAACTGCTGCACAACTTATACCATAATATTCTTAAAAATCAAAAGACTTGGCTGTGGAGGCCCTAAATAAAAACTCAGCCCACGCAAACCAATTGTTCTTCCACCTCTGTATCCAGCTGAGTGCTAAGTGGATAACATATGTATCCACTCCATTCACTCATATGTAGGATGGAAATATTCAAATGCTGATGGCTTGGGCAAACCAAAATGAATAGGAAAAATTATGAACTTTGGCAGAGGAAGAGTGGAAAGATTTTCACTGCTACATATTAAGCATAGAAATTAAATGGAAACTGTGTTCCACCACCTTTTTCACTACTGGTTAAACATTGGTGGGTACAAAAGGCAAATTTGCTACTAGTCATTGGAGATGAAGAGAAGGAGGGAAGTGAGAGAGGAAGAGAGGTCCAATAGGGGACAGCCGGGAAACAAAGTTAAATCGATTCTTCAGTACAAGAGACCATCTTCACTTAAGCTCTGCTGTAAGCATCCTTTCACAGCAGTAAGCAACACTGGTGAAGGAAAATTCTAGCACTCACTGGACTACATTATTCAAGAGAAAAATTTAAGTTCATTCACTTTTAGTCCTAAATCTCATAGACAAAATCATTTATGTACATAGATATGTTAATGCAAATTTTGTTTTCAATGGCTATAAGGCCTAAATTGTTGGAATAACTGAAATGTCTTATCATGATTGCTAATGGATTCCTCCTGGCACCAGTCTCTGAGATTAGGAAGTTCCTCTACTGCATCTTATCAGATGAGGAGCTCAGAGCCAAGATCCAGGATGACTCAGCAAGGCTGGAGAGAAAGAGAGTTCAAAATGATTTGCAGTGGGACAGCAAAGATTTAAGCAGGAAACAATTTGGCTCATCATCTTGGGTAGATAAGGAAAAGTGAAAATGAGAATGGAACAAATAACCTCATTATTGTTACAGAACAATAGCACTTGTGCAACAGAGATGCCACTGTAAAAGGTCTGGAGAAATACAGGTTGAGAGACTTGGAGGAACTGAAAAATAGAAATAGTAATTTCTATTTTGAGTAAATTACTATTTACTTGTAATGCCCAGCAATTAAGTGTAACTTCTCTAACACCCAGATGGTGTTTACACAGGATTAGAATCAGAGACAACAGCACTACTTGCCATCAAAACCTGAGTAATGGCCATATTCAGACTGCTGTTCAGACACTGATGATTTCTGGAATCACTATCCATGGAGCCAGTGACTTTCTCTTCTGGCAATTGGTTGATAATGAATCAACAATAACAGTATGAGTACTGAACAAAGCACAAGAACTTTCATGTAATCCTACACAGATTAAAAACCAACAAATAAACCAAGAAAATAAAAATCAGCAAGAGAAATGAATAACTTACTCTTCCAGAAAAAAGAGTTTTCACAACACTGCTTTATCATCACTTGACATCACTGGAACATAAGGGAAAACCTCAACACACTGCTAGTAGGACATCACTGTGACTGTGTCTACCAACAGTGCTACATACAAACTCCTCAAGTCCTCTGACATCCTAAAATTGTAACTCTCTTGCTGCGTCCCCTGCTAATTTGGGTTTTTTCATGATATTGCTGTTGCTGAAATGATCATAGAATGATTAAGACTTTACTTTCAGCTCATGCTGACACAGCCCATTATACAGAGGGAGTCAGAGAGCCATTTAGGTGGGAAAAGATCTCTAAAATCATTGATCATTGTTAATCCAGCACTGGCAAGGCCATCACTAATACATGTCCTCAAGTGCCACATCTAGATATTTTTTAAATCCCTCCGGAGATGGGGAACCCCTCCAGGCCCTGGCCAGCTTGTGTGGGCAGGGCAAAGATTTCAGTGAAGATATTTTTTCCTAGTATCTGACCTAAACCTCTCCTGTTGCAACTTGAGGCCAATTCTTCTTGTGTTGTCACTTGTTCCCTGGGAGAAGAACCCCACCTCACTACCAACTCCTTTCAGGTTGAGAGTAATGAGTTCTCCCCTGATCCTTCTTTTCTCCAGCCAAGGACAGCTGGACTGACACTGCTTCTCGGGGAAACTGTGCTAAGGAGGAGTGGAGGCAGCACCCTGGGTAGTGCCCAGCATGTGGGACCACTTCATCTCACAACTTACCCTCACTTTTAAGGACTGGTGTGCAACAGCACACCTGGAATCAGCTTTTTAAAGATTGAAAGATGAAAAAGCAGGAATCCTCTTCCCAAATGATAAAAGCCAGCACAGTCTTAGCAGTGCACTGAAAATCCCCCTCCTCTGAAATTAACTCGGTGGTAGTCTGGCGTGAAGTAGGAGAGGCTTCAGCTCAAACACTGGGGGTTGCCACAGCCCAAACAATCAAACGAGGGACTTATCATAGGAAGTGACAGGCAACCTCAGCTACAAGAGAGGTCATCAGCTCCATCTAAACACTTTCTTTGAAATATATCTGCAAGGGAATAAAAACAGGATGGCAAATAATTCAAGACTAAATACTTCGACATATCCTGCAATACCCTTTGCACTCTCTTTTTGACTCCAGGAAAAGCCAGGAAGCTGAGTAGCAGCCCCGTTTCTGTTCCCTTTTCACCTCCCCTCATGAAGAGTGACTTTTAACCTTATTATTTATATTACTCTCGCATCTGCAATTAGGCACTGCACAAACACGCGATCTGAGGGAAGTACCTGCCCCAAGGAGCCCACAGATGGGCAGAGGCAGGGCAAGTTTGAGATCGGATGATAACGCCTCTCACTCTATGGCATGAGACAGCGAGTTGTACTGGCCAGACCCTGGCTGGGTGACACAGAGCGGACACGCGTCCATCTCCGCGCTGCCGGCAGCATCTGCCCGCGGTGGCTACCGCCCATCTGGCCTCCCAGGCGAGGGAGGTCACGCACGGGGCGGGGGATGTGCGCCATCCTCTCTGGCAGCGTCCCTTTCTGCCGAGGTGGATGCAATTAGCCGGAGCCTCCTACATGCCTTTGTTAGAGACATCACTCCTCCCATGAAACCCATTCTGGGCATGATGGGCTCTCTCTGCTCCATCAGGGTTTTACCAAGGCCAGCTGCTGAATGGGTACTCGGTAAAATGAAGACCAAATACAACCTGAGCAGTAGCTCTAAGGTTATCTTTTTCCCTGCAATTTCAGCTTTTTTTATCTCTGCTCCAATTCCTTCCTTTGTAGGCATCCATCCTGGGGGCCCACGGTCTGAGAACCTTTCATCCCTTTGCAGCTAGAAAGCAGAGAGATATTTATTTTCTTCCTCTATTCTCAGACTTAATGAAAGCTTTTAAACCCAAATGGCTAGAGATTCACACCTCGTCCAGAGTATATCTGAATTCACTAAAAGCTCTTCTGTTTCCTGACACCCTGTGAACATAAAGTGCACAAACAGCCACACCTCCCCTTGGAAACGGAAAAAAACCAAAGAGAGCTAAAACCAACATGGAAGACCTTCGGCTGTCAGGTTGAGTAAAAAACACATGCACGTGTACACACACACACATACATATACACAGCCCAACCCCCCCGCCTCCCCCCACCCCCCCACCTTGTTGGAGATTCAGTCCCTGCACTGGAATGTGTAACACAAGCACAACAGCTGCCTATAGCACTAATCTGAGGAAAAGGTCAAGGAAAGGTATGTATCCAGCATTCGTTTTGAAATACTCTATAAGAAGAAGAAGAATGTGGTGAGGGTTTGGGTTTTTTCCCCCCCTTTTTAATGCCTTTCCAATACTTCTCCCTGGCCTTTTCACATTCATGAAACCAAGAGAATCAAGCAGGGTTCCCTCTGGTATTAAAAATCGCACTCTGAACTGGGCTGGTTTTGAGTTTTTTCAAGGAGGAGAGAAGGTATAACTTGCTCTGGACAGAGAGTTGCTTAAATATTAAGCAGTGGAATGTAGTTGCAGTTTCTACTTGGGAAGTATAGTGATGATCTTGAATGAGGAACAGATTAATATTTTTTTATGTTTTTATTTTTTTTTTATGTTTTCAAAAGAAGCCTGCTAATGGATTTGAGTAACAAGGGGAAAAAATGGAAATTTTAAGATTATATTAAAGGAAAAAAATCTAGATTGGTGCTGTATGTGGATAACCTTCACTGTGGACACTGCCTCACACCAAGACAACAATTACCAAAAACCAGAAGAATTCTCTAAAGAACGAAACCCTCTACCAGTAACGTTAGAATGTAGCTCTTTTCTCTTCTTTAATTTATTTGGGAATGTGAGAGGAAAATAGTAATCTTTATAATTCATTGATAGCAAAATACTTAACATTGCATCCCTAAGAAGAAAAGAGTAAATTTACTGGAATTACTCAGTGAATTGGCCTAAAAAGGATTCCTTCTCTACCTCTACTATTATTATTTTTTGATGGTAGATTATTTTTATAATATGGTTAATGTTACCCTCTTGGCTTTTGTACAAATGAGTTCACCTTGCCATAAGCTGTTTTAGTGTGAGCAGAGAAAAAGAGAGTTCTCAAATCTTTGAAGTATTTTTTTAAAAAAGAATTCTCCTGATGGCCTACTCTTCCTACAAAAAGAGACATACTCATTCATTCATTTATACATTCACTCATATTGACTTATCTCATGATGGAAGGTTCTCAATAAAGGCTGTCTCAGATCCAACCAGTGAAATTTCAAGGAAAAGGTCTTGGAAGACCTTCATGGACTACAAAGCTTTTGCCAAGTTATAGAAAAAGAGTGGCACACACTCGAGATCCAACACTGCTAAAAACTGCTCTGATGGTCTAGCTAAACCTCCCTTGCTTTCCCTTCATTCCTTCTGCACGGCAAACCTATCCCACTTTTTTTTTACTCCTGTCCTATTGTTGGGGTTGATCCTCTTACATAACCCAGCTGTACCAGAAAAAGTCTCCACCTAGTTCTGAGAGAAACACAGAGTAGTCCTTCAGGATGAAAGGTAAGAAAAGCAACTTATTCCATGAAGCTAAAGAGCAGTTCTTCCAGAGGAGGCAGGGTACTTGCATGCCATTTGGGTTCACTGGGAGAGACACCTTTCTTTTTCTTCCATTCCAGTCTCCCAGTCCATGACTGAACATGGGGCTGAAGAGGAGAGTCTACATTACACTCCAAATGCATTAAGGATCCCAGCACATTGCTATAGGCCATCAGAATAAACCTGGCAGTGCTTTGAAGTCTGTAAACTGATTCCTAGATAACTGCTCAGAGTTTCTCCCCTCCCCATGCCCCAAACAGCTTTTCATCTGATGTTCTGGCACAGAGCTAATCTGAGAAAGGATCAGAAACTCGAAGCTATTGACAGTAGTGACAGGAGCGTCTCAGTGTGACAGCTGATTGAGCCCCTCTCACATTTCACTGACAAACTCAATTGCTCCAGTAAATCGAGTGAAAGTCAATACAAGCAGCTCCTCCTCAAGCTCTGGGTACATCCTCCCTCCCTGAGCCCTCCTGGGGGCCTCTTGCTGCCAGCACTTGCACGACCCATCTGAGAGCTCATCCCTACGTGAACGGCAACTCAGGGTTTGGGGTTTTGAGGGCAGCAATGCAATGTTAACCCTACTGGATATAAAGCTTGGTTCGTCTTACTTCTCCCCCATCACCATTTTTTTTTTCCTGTTGTTTTTTAGTAGAGATCTCTCCTGGGAAATCGAGTTCATCCTAAGTCCTCAACTCAAGCAGACACTGTAACAGCCAGGCAATGTTGGAGGTACACGAGAGTCCAGCCCTCTCTAAGCAATGCCCATATGGCAGTGCACATTGGGGTTAAAAACAGGAAATACAGGTCTGCTGGCTTTTTCTGCTGTAAATCAGCAATAAAAGCCATATGTGAGGACTAAGATCTTATAAAGGTAGAGGAGGTGGGAGAAGACGTTCAAGCCTGTTGCAGATGGGAACCTTGTGTTAGTCCTGAGTAACCAGGCAATTAAATCAGTGACTTAACAGGCTTTCCCCGCACTTTAATTGTGAAGCAGGGGTGTCTGTGACCCAGAGCAAGCAAACCACAAAGCAGACTTAGTAACATGCATGAGGAACCTGCGTTTTCACAGAATAAGGTACAGGGAGACAGGGTACATGGTGAGGAACATATACAGGTTACTGTCTGCAAATGGAAATCAAATAGGCTGACATTACTAATAATGAAGTGTGAAGTTGGAGTGGTTTCTCTCTCAGATTTCAGCATGGTTTATTTTTATAGAGGCAGTTTCCTCGTGCAAAGTGTTGGCAAAAGGGCTGCTGGCAGGGAGGTGGGGAGAGGGACATCAGGAGAGACAAGGCTTTTTGGGGAGAACATAGGACATTCCCCACCTGCTGAGGTGGAGCACTGAGCAGCAGAGATGGAGCTCCAAGAGAAAAAAGTGGCATTTGTTAGCACAAATGGCCCAGATACTGATCTTGATTGGTGAGAGGAATAAGGGAAGACAAAGGAGCAGAAGGAGGAGAAAGTAAAATATTGTGCTGAGCAGGTATCAGATGCTGAGAGGGTAAGGGTTAAACATGACAATCTCGAAGACAGAGCTGGGCAAACAGTAACAGGCACTCTGTGGCATGAAGTCATATGAACAAGTAACCAAAGACACTCCTACCTAAATACACTCCCCTGTTCCCAGGTTATTAGAGCACATCAAGCTTTGCCTCTACTTATCCCATCCAGCAAACAGCTGAGGACACAAAAGCTATACTATCCTGTCTGCCTTAAAAATAAATCAACCCGAACATTACAACACCTCCATCCCAGAGTCATGCTCTGATGCGAGGATCAACACACAGATGGTCTGGCCTCCCTGATCCCATCGCTGCACCCTGGCATGCCGCTCAATGCCTTGGAGCCAGAGCATCCTGCAGGGTTCCCTGCCTCCTGGCTCTGCACAGACACATGTGCTCCCAACCAAATGACCTCATCTGGACTGGATTGAGCCTTCCAAGACAAAATAAATACAGGACATAGGAACTGGCAGTGATTTTAAAAGATTTAAATTGGGTCCTTCTCAATTTTCACTCAGCACTTCATACATTTTTTTTCTGCTACAAAATTGGGGGCATTTTATATTCCCTACTCCAATACATATTTTAAAAACCTGCCTCTTATGCAGTTGGTGTTTTGGTTCCAAACTTAACTGGTTGAAACACATATTAATAGATTTGGCATGGAATAAAGAAGAAAAAAAGAACAAGGAAAAAAGCAGGTGAAAGAAATGCTGGGGGAAGAAAAACAGCAGTGGTGTTTGGAATGGCTCTGGAGCCAAGACAGCAAACCTGGTCTTTTTAATGGGACCACCCAAGCGAGAAAGACCTTAAGCTCTTACTCACGTGTGTTATGTTCACTGCAGCATAATTCAAAGTCCAGAGGGGAGGTAGAAAAAGTAATAGTGAGGTTTATTAAGGGCTTAGCAGGTGAGACAAAGTACTGGGTTCCCACCAAAGGCCGTTCCCAAATTTGCCAGCAGAATATAATGTGATCTCAAGTCTGGTTCAACAAACACAGGAGCAGGAAGACTGCGCTGCTGTCACTGTCAAACAAACTGAACAAAACTGTCACTGACTGCTTGGACTTTGCAGAAGTCAACAATGGTTCAGCAGCTTCTCCTGAGTATACATGTTGGGATTTTTCCAGAGGTAACATTGCCTCCTCTAAACACATTTCTGAGATCAAAACCAAAGAAAACCCCCCAAAAACCTAACACCCCTTCTGAAGGCCTCTAAACCAAACAGTATTTGAGGTTGTGGTATTTTGTCCAAACAACAACCTATACAGGAATACGTATTATTTAAAAATAATTCCTTAATTCAATACCAAACCTTTGCGTGTTATGAATTGTTCAGTTGGGTTGGCTGAGTCATGCTTAAGGTTCATTCCCAGGTCATAATTAAATATATAACAAGTGAGGGAAACATTAATGATGCTGTAAGTGCCAAGATAAGACAAACTAAGAAGTAATAAAGGAAAGAGAAGTTTAGAAAACCACTCAAAAAAGAGAAGTGGATGGAGATAGAACTGATCTCCCAGCAATGGCAAAGCTGGGTTCTTAGGTAATTGCCCCTATTACTTTCTCCACCCCTGCTGAAACACTCCCATCAGCAATATCCTGTCATTAGATTTAGCGATGGCATCTCCAAGCACAGAGGAATAGTCATGTGCAGGATTTGCTGTATCAGTATCCCTTCTCTCTGAGATTACACTGCTTGTATCCTAGCCTCTAGGAAAGGGGATGATTGATGTATAACAGTAGAGGAAGGAGGAGGGGGACTATCGAGAAGGGCAGAAGATGGCAAAATCTGGTGCCCAACATGAAACACTTAAGCCCTAAAGTTCAGGGGGGATATGATCCTACCCTGCAGCGTTGCTATTTTTTTGCCACAGAATTAAACAGAAGGACTTTTCCTGGTGTCACTGCAGGCCATAGAGGATAAATCCAAATGACAGGGCTTAAGTTATGAATATGGGGAATTAGAGATGAGAAGTAAAGCAGCTTATAATGACTCTCCCTTTTGCTCTTTGGATGGCAAGCTTCAGTATTGATTTTGAAATGCCCTGTCTTCATCTTAACAGCTCCTCAAAAATGTAGCTTGAGAGTTTCTTCACCTTGCAGCCTCTTTAGCATGATTTGATAATGATAAAAAGAGAACATAGAAGATTTTTGCATCAAGTATTATGACATTCATTCATTCCCTTGTTTTCGAAGTGCAACCACTGACCTGCTGGGAGGATGTTGAGAGAGAGATTTCAATTAACTTCCTTATGAGGATAGACAGTGTTCAACTCAGAGCCTCCATTCCCAGCAGTGTTTGTGCAGGGAGACATGGGTGGCTTGACAACACCTCATTCTAAAGATTCTAACAGTCATCTAAAGTCCAACCACAGGAGTGGCCTGCAAAAATCCTGCAACAGCTCCGACCTTGCAGCACCAGGTAATGCAAAGTTTGTAGAAAGTGGTTACCACCTCCTTGTCATCTTCTTCACAAAGATTTCAGGCAGCTTCAGGATACTCACACAAGTCTTGACCCACAACACTATAGACAATACAAATACCCATATCCAAATGGAAATTTTTGTTTTCCCTTGACCTACACATGATATAGGAAAAGAACAAGCAGCTGAGTGAGTACTGAGAAGCACATAGGGTTGTCAAAGATGATGTTTTATCATCTATTCTGACCCCAGCTTTGAGGTGAAGCAAACACATTTCCCACTCAGTTGCAAAACATTTTGGGCTCTTTTTGAAGTACTTAACATCTACTACCAGAAAAGCCAAGATGGGCATCTTTGGTGGGCATCTTTGGACAAAATACCAGGCCACATCCCTCATAGCTTTTTCCTGTTTGCTTTCAGTGTTGTATGGGTGGAGTCCAGCTCCTTCCAAAAAGGGAGTGAAATAACTACTCTGTCAAATAACTCACCTCCTTGGAGAGATAAGGCTGAGAAGGAAAACTAAGGTGAAATAACTTGGCTGAGTTTGTACAGGAGATGAGTGCTGGAGAATGAGAGTCAATTTCCTGGCCTCCTACTCCAATACTCAGCTGCTAGATTGATCCTGCTGTCTTCCAAAAATGAACTTCACTACTTGAGGACTCAAGTCTGAGGCTTCCTGTGGATTTTCACTTTTCTCTCTGTGTTTTTCCTCAACAAAAGAAAAGCCATTAATATTCAATCATTCCTGCATGTAAGATGCAGTTGCTAAAATGGTTTTGCACTTAACAGCCTCCAGTTGTAGACTAAATTGATGACACTTAAAACATGCCCAGGAGCCATAGCAGAATGATCCTATTACAGCAGTGCCTTAGTAACGTTGTGTTAGTTAAGGTTATGTTGGCTGGTTCTGAGGGTTTATAACCCAGCTGTGAATATATTCTCCAGGCTCAGACCAGTTGCCAAGGGGATTTATTCCTGCAGCAAATCATATGGCTTTTTGGGTTGATTTTTTTTTTCCCCAGCTACTTTAGATCACAATTTTGTCTGTTTCTTTTTAAGATACAACATAAAAAGAAAAAGAATAAAACATCCCTCTGTCATGACGCTAGTAGGAGCTGTACTATATTCCAAGCTAGAGTTAACCTACCTCAGGCAATCCCTACCCCATGTCAATATCCAAGTACTCCTCAGTCTTTAACACGAAGGATATCAGTGCTGCTTTCACTGCCTTCTTTATAAGAGAGCTGAGGTTTTGCAGGAATTAAATCATGATTGGTTGTGTGGGAAACCTGTGACAGACTGAGCATCTCTGAAGAGTGAGCTGACTACACAGGCACTGAATCTCTTCTTTTTCCACCTGCTTTAAAGACTTTCAAATACAGCTTGAATGATTTCTCCTGTGTATGAGGGATTTTTTTTTCTTCTACAGAGACCATTTTTGTTACAGTTCTATTTGACAGAGCTTTCTAAGTGGGTTCCAGGAGGTAATGTTTTAAATACTGATTTGGCCTATATAAGGAGACTTTAAACCCAAGGTACACATGTATCTACTGTCACTTACCAACCAGACTTGTAACAAAGAACAAGAAATCCATGAAGTGGGATATAGTAGGGAGTAAAATGATAAGGAACAAAGGCCTATTTGAATGGAGCAATGCAAAATGTTTCTGTCACCATGGTCAACCCAAAAGCAGAACAAGCTCCCCAAGAGCTGGAGCTGATGGAAAATTTAACCAAATGTATTTTCTATGTATAACCAGTATCAAAACCAAATACTTGCTGAATGCAAAGCAAACATATTTGGTACAATTCAGATGACCTGCTGAAACATAGGACCTGAATTTCATTGTTTTGACATTGACTCTGGTATAATGTCAGTAAAAGGAGGGTGCAACCTGCCACCATTCTGCTTGGGTTGCATTTTGCACCCATGCTGACTGAGACAGGCGTGAAGTGCTCCACAAAGCTTTGAGTACAACACTCCAACCAACAAGGCAGGTCCTGTTCTCCATCTGCCACCCTCCATGAAGCCTTTGCACTTCCCTTCCACCTCACAGCTCTCAGCAGCTCTGGGTGGGCTGCTCAGTTTGCATGAACCTCAGAGGAGATGGGATCTGGATTCACATGGCATCTGTCACCTAAAAGGTGACTGAGGCTGACCCTGCTGTGGTGTCCTTACATGCTGGCATCTGCTAAGGGGAAATGGGAACAGGATAGAGTGGGAAAGGCAGCAGAGGTAGGGCTGTTCAGCCTGGAGAAGAGAAAGTTTTATGGAGACCTCATAGCAACATTCTAGTATGTGAAGGGGGCCCAGAGGGAGGCTGGACAGGGGATCTTCATCAGGAACTACAGTGATAAGACAAGGAGTAAAGGATACAGGTGATAAAAGAAGAAATTTAGGTTTGATATCGGGAAGAAAATTTTTACTGTGAGGGTGGTGAGACACTGGCACAAGTTGCCCAGGAAGGTTGCCCCAACCCTGGCTATTCTCAAAGCCAGGTTGGATAAGGTCTTGAGCAACCTGGTCTGGTGGGAGATATCCCTGTCCATGACAGGAAGGCTGGGACTAGATGGTCTCTAAGATCCATTCCAAGCCCTTAACATTTTATGATTCTGCGATTCCATGAGAGGCAGACAGAATATCAGAGAATGATGAGGAAAATGGCCCTTCCTATATCATTAACAAGTAGACAAGTCCAAATCTTCACCTAGGCCTCTTCCTCATCTATCTGCATGTTTTTCCTGCCTTGGCTGACTCTCCTGACAACAGGTAAGCCGCTAAACCAGAGGGTATGGGATCACTCTTTCCCTCCCCATACATGCAGAGAGATCAGTGAAAACAACAAAATAGTTATGAATTCTCCCTGGGATTCCAAAGTCTAAGTTCCATAACACAGCATTTTCTTCAGCTGCTTTAACTTTCTTTTAACACGCTGGTGCATGTTTGCCTTTAAGGAGTATAAATGACCCTTTCAAATTCAGCATTTGAGGCTGGGGATGACAACTGACAACAATAATATTTTTCATGTGAGCAACACTTCATTCAGAGGGCTCTCAAATTGCGTTTTGAAACAGTATGGCTTCCCTTCATCCAGCACCAAAATGAACCTATCTCCAAGGCGGAACAAAGAACCCATCAATGCAAGGTGGCAGTACACAGCAATTTAGGGCAGGAAGTCAAGAATTATATGACCCACTGAAGGCAGAGGGTCAAGCAAAGTTGGCAGAAAGCATATCCTGAATGAGAGCCTGGACAAAACGTCATCACCAGCTCCAATGCAGGAGGGAACGTGCCATGGGATCAGCACTCACTAGAAAAGGTCAGAGCTCCAATCTTTATGTCTTGAACAGGGGCAGGACACTGTGTTAGTGCACACACTCAGAAGTGTCTCAAAAGAAAAAGAAAAAAGGCAATTTGCTGACTGCACTTCTGAAGCCTTTGCTGCAACAAAAAGAAAGGGCACTATGAGTTTTTTGGTCTCCCTTTTCCTGTAGAAAGGAAAGATTCTATTGAACTTCACTCTACACTGTGCTACACTTTACAGGAAACCCAACCCACCCTGAAATTAATATGAACAGTAAGAAGAGGCCACAAGGTGGAAAACTCTTGAAGTGAGTACAAAACTATTCATAAAATGAGTGAGAAAAGGAAATAGGTGATTATAAAAGGTCATTAGAAATGTCAGCTTATAAATGGCATTGTGTGAA
This sequence comes from Sylvia atricapilla, assembly GCF_009819655.1. Classification (NCBI taxonomy): domain Eukaryota; kingdom Metazoa; phylum Chordata; class Aves; order Passeriformes; family Sylviidae; genus Sylvia; species Sylvia atricapilla. The sequence continues at coordinate 61,927,106 of NC_089174.1, forward strand.
GGGAGGTGTAACCCCCTGCAGGACAAACCTACCACAGTTGAAGGTGTGGAGGACACACATAACCTCAATCTCTTTTGTTCAGAGGTTTACATTTAGGAAATGTCTTTCATAATGCTATCACTCCAAAACTTACATGAATCCAAAGAATGGGGACTAATCCACCCAGCTTCCACTTCACAACTGCTTCAATTCCTCCCAGTGGATGAATGAAACTAAAAACTTTTTACAGCCACGAGGAATGCAGATGCTCAGCAGCAGATCCAGCAGTTACCTGGACCCAACTGCATGAAATTGAGAGGTCCTGAGAAAAGCCATCTGGGCATCTGTTGTTCAAACACCTTCTGTCCCCAGACAGATCCCACTGAGAGGATTCCAGCTTTTATAAAACATTTCTGAAATTAAATTTTCTGCATCCTTTTGGTTCACCAAGTGAAACTTCTTTCCCCTTAGAGCACCACCAGCAGCAAGTGAATGGGTAGGCCAAGGTGATCCATCTTGCTAGGTACAACACCTGTATCATGGAAAGGTGAAACAACTCTGATGTGGCAGGAAGAACAAGATGCACAAGTATTGCATCATTGCATACATGCATGAGTATTTTGAACATTAAAAATTTAATTGATCAGATGAGCATAATGACAGCAGTATAAGGATTGCATTTAATAGGCATCAGAGCCAAAAGGGATGTGTTTATCATTGGTGCTATATGTAACATTTCTATGAGTTACTCAAGGACTGAAACACTTTCCTGCAGTTCCAAGTTCTTTGTATGATATTCTACACTGCTTTATTAAATCAGCAAAGTATTTTTAAGAGCCCTTTACTGCCCAGATACCTCAGACATTTAACAGTCTCTTTCTTTGAATTTTACTTCGTGTTTTAGGTCTTTACAACCTGTGCAGAATCCAACAATTTTTTCAGAGATTCAGACTTTGCCATAATTGTGGGTACAGGAGATGGTGGACAACATACCCTCACCCCTATAATTCTCTTCTCCTGATTCATTTCACCCATGTAATTCTAAGTTATCCAATGCTTTCACTTATTTTTATTACTCTGATTTCTTTTAGAAGAGAGAAATGTTAACTGAGGGGGTGTGATCCAGATTTGCTCAGATGAAGTACAGGAGCCTTTGCACTCCTTCATTTTATGCCTCAGTGCATTTCTTGCTAACAAGTAAAAGAATGCAATGGAAAGCCAGCAAGGCTAAGGCAGATTCTCCAAAATTTTGTCTCAGTCCTCTGCTACACCCTAGGCAGATATTACAGTGCTGTCTGCCAAAGGAATTTAGCTCTGATACAATTCAGCCCAGTTAGCTATTTAAAGAGGTGTGTTTATTTATACACCCTCCTCCCCTACAAACTCCCACCCTGTTTTTTTTAAGATGGGAAATTATCAGTAGCCCTGAACATATAAAATTTGACAGCAGCTTACTAGACAATTTGTATTAGTCCCTTCATCTTTGCTGTTACTTTTATTCTTCTATAAATTCCTTCAACCATTAAACAGTATTATTCCCACAACATCTTTGGCAAAGATCAAAGTAGCATGGCAGGTTTGCTCCAATTTTCTACTGCTGCCATCCAGGTAATGAAGAGCCAGATGGAGACAAAAGATGTTTTTCTTTCTTTTTCTGTCCTAAAGGATTTTGTCCTGGAATTCAACAGAATCAGTGAAAACATTTTAAAAAGTAATTAAGGTGGACTTATTGGGGTGGGAAGGTTGTGGAGATTGGTTTTAGTCCAGTACTCAAGTCACTGTGCTTTTGCTGAAACAATGACGACATAAATGGATAGCATTGCCTCACCTCTTTAAAAAGAACCTGTAACTGCTAGGAAAACAAGAATAATTATGAATTAAACTACAGTTTACTCTCAGCAGACCTCTGGTGACAGAAAGCTCTGCTCCAACCTATGCATGTATATATATGCCTGCAAACCCCAGTCCAGTGACTTGGAGAGAGGTTTGACTTCTCACAATTATTTTGCACAAGATGAACATCACTGCATGCCTCACCTCAACAGTGCAGTGTTTTCTTCATGGAATCCATAAATCCTCAAAAAAGGGTGCTTGATTTAGGTTCTGCTTGGTGCAACTGAAGTCCAAGGGAGCTAAGCTCCTGGTCAGTCTCACCAGCTGTTGAATCCTGCTGCAATCAGGATCTCAAAATGGATATTTAAATCCTATCCTTGCAAGACTGCACATGCATTAGATTATAGTGGAATCTACTTCAGATTGAAAAGAAAAAATAAATTAGCAGAAAAAAATTTTAAAAAAAGAGTCAGAGAGAGATTATTTAATCCTTAACATTGTGTTCAACCTTTGTAAAGATTCAAAATCTCATGAGGCTTCAGGGGAAAGGAGGACACTCAGATGAGGCTGAAGCAGCACACAGAGCACACAGGGGAAGCTGCCTATTTCATTTCTGGAACATGGGCCATGTGCATCTATTTTTAGCTTTCAACTGAGTTCCTCTGCCTTCTGCCAGAAGTCCTGAGCCCTGTGCTGGTGCAATGAAAGCAGTGGCTCAGCCATTCTCTAATAGCTTTTACTTCTTAATAAAGAGCAGCACTTAGGCAAAGGATGAGGTTACTGTCGGAGGGGTCATGATTAATAATGATTAATCTGATCCTTGCCAACATGAACTGGATCCACCATTCACTAAATAATTACTCTGCAGCATGGATACCATTTCCAGAGGAGGCATAATTTTGTCATAATAAAACCAAGACCAAACACACGCAAGGAAAAGGGGATCTGACTTCTCAGTAACACTTGATCTCACAGGAACCCCAAAAAAAGTTAAGCAAAGAGGGAAAAAAAAAAAAGAACAAAGACAACTGTAAGTCAAAGGATAAGAGCAGCTAAACACTGATAAATTGCCCACCTTTTAGGTGAACCAGTGGAAGGCAAATAAAACTAAACTCTCAGAAGGCAGAGCTGCATGTGCTGAGAATATGGAGCACTCTGCTACTTCTAGCTCTTAACCTTATACATAACTCTAATATGAACATTATTTGCCCACCCACACATTTCCCTCCTGTTCTTGAATTACATTTCTGTTTTCCTCAGAAAGCATACAGATAAAATTGCTCCCTGGGAAACATTATTCCTTCTTTGTGTTAGTATGCTACTTGGCACAAGGAAATCCTAGTCCAGGATTGTCATTCTTAAACAACAATGCACATCAAATGATAAGCAACATTATAACTTCATAACATTATGGCAAAGCATAAACTAATGAGAATCTAATACGCACTCCTAAGGGCATATATGAACCTTACAATTACAGCAGGATGCTTGTGGTGCAGAGAATTGGTTCTGGGCCTCAAAGCATGGATAAATTTTACTCCCACAAAGAACACAAAAAACAAGCAATGGTGCCAAAGGCAGGCAAGGAAATAGCGATTTTGCTGGCAAGAGGCGGTCCTATCTGGGGACTCCTCTCAGTCATCCTGCTTTGCTGAGCCAAAGTTTCCTAGAGATCATCCACCAGGGTTGCTACTGTAGTTCTTCAGTGCACTCAGCTCTACTCCCTTCGAGGTTTTCAAGGCTTTTGTAGGATTTATATTGCACTGTTTATCCTTCCATGTCATCATGCAGGGTGGCCACAGAACTGGGAGGCCACAGAACACAGACCACCAGTCCCTCTCCTGGTCTGATGCAAATCCAACAGGAAGGTTGGGTTGCTTGTTCCTGTTGTGAAATCCCAGCCCTGTGTAAGCCCATTCGGACTTCTGCCCTTGACAGGTCCAGATTTTACACATTGGTGACTTGTACCATGGAAAATATCATGCAGATAGTTGGTGTCTTTGACTGACAAACTCATGGACGCAGGGCTCAGGCCAAGGAAGTCCATTTCTTCTAGGGTCATCCTGGAGAACCACAGAATCACAAAATATTCTGAGCTGGGAGGAACCCATTAAGATCATCAAGTGCAACTCATAGCCCTGCACAGACACCCCAATAATCCCACCCTGTGCATCCCTGAGAGTGGTATCCAAGCACTCCTGGAGCTCTGGCAGGTTTGGTGCTGTGACTATTCCCTGGGAAGCCTGTTCAGTGCCCCACCACCCTGTGAGGAAAGAACTTTTTCCTGATTTCCAACCCAAACCTCCTCTGATTCAGTTTCATGCTGTTTCCTCAAGTCTTGTCTGCTCACTAGAGTGAAGAGATCAGTGTCTGCCACTCCTCATCCCCTCACATGAAACTTGTAACTTCAATGAGGTCTCCCCTCAGTCTCCTCTTCCCCAGGCTGAAATAAGAAATGCCAGTAAATTAAATGCCAGTAAATTAAATCCTTGGCAATGAGGTTATGATTTGGTTCAACTGGGGATTTTTCCTAGTGGGGCAGTGTGTTTAGGAATTTTTGCCAGTTTCCAAATTGACTTGAAGGAATGAAAGAAAAACAAACGCTTTGCAAAGCATAACCTTTCACAAAAGTTTCAGCTGAAAAGTAGTTGGTGACTTTTAAACCAAACCTTTAAATAGCTAATGATATAAAACCCACATGCCTATTTATGCATACATTCATGCAAATTAAAACTAAGTTGCATTTTCACAAAACATTACAGAGACGCCAGAGCGAAACACAAAGCAGGGTAGGAAAAAAAAAAAAAAAAGAAAAAAGGAAAAGGCCCCAACAACAATACCAATAATGAAGGTAAATCTTTAAAATCTGATACAGGGTGCAGGAGGTGGGGACAGAGCTCTGCAAACAAAGCTAAATCCAGTGTACTGTTTTTCCCCTTCACAAAGTGAAACAAGCTGTTCCTAAAAATAATGCTTCCTTGGTTTTCTGGCAATTAGTGTCCTGGAGGATTAGCCTACAATCATCAGCAAGTGTTTGCTTTTCCCAGCCAATGTCACCATAGAAGTCTGTGTTTATCTACAAGGCCCAGGGGACAATTTATAAGCTGAGCTGAGGTCCTGCATTCACAGACAAACGTTCCACACTGCCACCCATCCTCCTGTACTAATTTTCTCTCCATCTACCTCCTATCCCCTGAAACAGGACCCTGCAAGGGACATAACAAATGAGCTTTACAGCCTCTGAAGAAGGCACTTGCCCAACAGTTTATGTTGATACAGCAAATAAAGAGGTACAGATATGGTCAACACATCATCAGGCATCAAAAATTAGATTTCAGGAAGTAACTGAATGCAAAAAATATTTTATCACTGTTCCAGAAAACATCAAAGAGAATAGGATATGTTTTCCCCTCTGAAAACTGTTGCCTACACTCTAACTGAAATATTGTAATTTGTGAGTTTGAGGTCTACTACCGAGAGTTTGTTAGAGATAGTGCTTTGTAAAACCTCTCTTCAATCAAGATGTTCCAACTTTTTTTCTAATCTATGTTACCAGTGCTTTAACAGTGTTCTGGTCCCCCTGTAAACTAAAAATGATTTAACCAGAGTACATCAAAACACAAAAGACTAAGATTAGTAAGAGTGTTTATTTTTAAAATAATTTTCCCCTGATGTATTAGAACTTCAAAATGAGAACATTAAACTTGCATTTGAGAGAATGGGAAGCTAGTATTTTAAAGAAAAGTAATATGAATCTTTATCTTGATGGTAAACTGACTATATAGTTCATGACAATTATTTTGCTAATTTGAAAGTTCTAATAAAAGCAGCCAAGCAAATCAATGAAAGACTCAATTCTAGAAAGAATTTGTAAGAGTGACCAGCATTCCTCACAGCAGAAAATACTGCATAACAGGTACATGAATGGATGCATAGGTTTATAGATAAGATAGATCTGTTGTCAGATCTCAAACATTAACAAATCAAGGCTTACAGACACTGTTACTAATTAAAGTTGATGAATATGTATGTTGAAGGTGAAAAACACTTTTCTTTCTGAGAATTCATCTCTTTTCCCACCAGGAATATATGAGGAGTCTCTGGAGCTTCAGGGACACAGTTTGAATCTGCCTCAGGTCTAAACCCAGTCACAGGTTGTCCACAAGATACATTAGAGAGCAAAGTTATTTGGTAATTGAGACCAACTGCTTTATTCTGCCACATTTAACATTGGGTGACCTGATTTTATAAAATGTTTATGCTCAGATCAAATTTTGTTTAATCTTTGGAAAGAATGATCTCCAGATTCAAACTTTTCTTTAGCCACAAAGACAGGAGGCCATAAGAACTAAAAAAAAATTGTCAGAGATGAACTTGGCTAGTCTGAATAAGTTCCAAGTGGTAGGGGGAAGGAAGAGACCACCAGCTGGCAGTTGTTCCAAGCACAGTCCATCTCACTTGCAATTACTGAACCCTACCAGCAATCCCACCAATGTCAATTTGACCAATTTAGAATAAGGGGCCATTCATTCCAAGTAATGAATATGAAATACGAAATTCATATGAATATGAAATATGAAACCTGGCCATTAGTTTGTAAACAAATGAGGAACCCCAGTGAAGAATGTCCTTGTGATGGTGTCACTTCAGAACAAAAACATGCAATGAACTACCACCCATCCAGGCAGCTACAGTAGGAGACCAAAGGTTGCAAGCATTTAGCCAGCAGGGAGATGCAATATTCTTTAAGAAAGGCATTGCCTGGAGTGGATTTTTATAAAGAAACAGAATTCATGGATAAATAAACCAGATGGGAATAATTCAGGCTAGGGTATTAACATGTCCTAGTGCAATGAACCCCCAATATTGCTTGAGTTTTTGTCTACAAATAACAAACACACAAACATTAATGTTGTACCGTTTCAATCATGCCAAGGACTCTGTTTCCAGGAACTCTGATATGCAACAACACAGATTAAATCCACCAAATGTTAAGACATTCTTGGATTTCACCAGTTAAGGTACATATTGACTGACCTGATCTGAGTCTTTCACTTGAGAATTTTTCCCTTTTCTGCAACCACAACTCATAAGCAGTTTTGCATCTCCAGTGACTTTTCCCTATAAGAGATAAGAAGGAAAAACATCAGTGCAATCTGAACCACTGAAGACAAAGAGGCTTGTAGTTGTGATCAGGAGCAGAGGAAGCCTGTGGACTCTTCATGTGTTGCTGGAAGGTTCTCTTTCACAGAAGGGGAGCTCTCAAACGGCCAAGACTTCCCCAAAGGATATCACAACATTAGGGAAGTCACACAGAGGAAGAAGGAAAGAAAGGTGTGCGGAAAAAGACAGTGGGAAAGCAAAGTTGAAAAGAAACACGTTCTTTTAACCCATGGTTTCCACACACTTGCATGAACAGGAATGTGTCTAGCATGCAGTACAAATACCAAAATGCAGTGACTTGAGGAAAAGCTCATACACTACTTTTTCTGTTCATCTTTACTAAGTTAATGCCTACTTGCTTCTAATGTCCCCAGATTTGGTGAAATAAAGTCTTCAGGAGAGACTTGTTCTCAGTAGAACTATGGGTCCATATCATCCCTGGTAAACCCATGCCAGGAATCCAAGCACACACTATCACCTGACACTGCTGGTACAGACTCTGAAATGTCTGTGACATAGAATCATAGAATGTTTGGGTTGGAAGTGACCTTAGAGATCATCCAGTTCCACCCCCTGCCATGGGCAGGACATATTCCCTGTGACCAAGTTGCTCCAAGCTCTGTCTAACCTGGCCTTGGACACTACCAGGGGTTGATACTCAAACCAACAGAGATTTGCAAAGAATCAGAGTCCACTAACTCTCCTTTTATTTGTAACCAACAGTCTAAGAGTGAAGCTAAGCTCAGACATCTTCATTTTTGCTGAAAATCCACCAAACTGACTGAGAGTGGTCCAAGCAGCAAGGCTTCTCATGTTAACAGGGTTCTTTTCTGAGGTTTATTTGAGTCACTTTGGTTCTTCACGGAAGTATTTTTGTTGCTTATCAAACCTGGACATCTTGATAAATCGCCATGGCACAAAGGAGTTGGGATTCCAGACTTGGTCAAAATGCTGCTTGAATTTAAACTGCATGGAGTCAAAAAGAGCAGTGGAGCCCCCACAAGCATATCACAATTACTTGATAGGCTTGCACATAAAGACATTGCCTACTTTCATACTTTTCTGTCTGTAGTTGAAAAATAAACACTTTTGGCATCTGCTGGGGAGCAGAGGGAGAATCTGCTCATGTGCAGCCATGAACAGTCATGAGATTTCAGCGGATTAATTTATATAGAAAAGGAGATCCCAACACAGTTAGTGAGCTTAGCCAAGTGGAAGTGCTCTGCCCTTAAGGATGTGGAAGGAAAAGGGCATGATTAAAAGGAATTGCAGCTATTGCTCCATGTCAGGGCACAACAGAGAGATGACTCTTGGTGGCAGGAACTAAAAACAGATACCTTGGGAGAGCCTGCAACCAGCCAGGTGTGGGGATATCTCTTATTTGGTGAGCTCAGCATCTCACAAGTTCCAGCAAGGTCACATAATATGCAGAAATAATCTTTTTCTCTCCTTCCAAAAGAGAAGGTGAGAAAAAGCTAAGACACTGAAAAGGCTGTACTGATACCTAACCTGATAATTATCCAAAATGCCTCATGTTTGGGCTGTTGATTACACACTGTCAGACTCTGAGGTGTTCAGGGGACTACTTCCAACTGGCCTCCTCTGCTTGTGACTCTGATTTGTCAAAGGTGTTTCACTCTTGCCTGGCTACTATAATCCTTCAACAACTAGTCTGTAATCTATTAAAGTATTTTTTTTCTCAGAAAGAAGTTAAACTATAAGTTAAGTCAGGTGTATTAAAATACTGTGTTAGAGACAGAAAACTGAGGCACAGGGAGAAACCCCTTTGTCTAACTACAGAGTACCTTCTAGAAACCCCACAGCATATGAGGAAAGTTGAAGCTATAAAAAGACCTAGGGGAGACTCACACATTTTTCAAAAGGCCACTGGATACCTTGGGATGGTTATAGCATTAATGTACACTTGTGGTTAAGAAACTATACCCACATATGTCTCATTGATTCTCAGCTTGTCCCACTGCCTCCCATTTTTAGACCCTTCTATGGCTCTAATGCCACCTGAGCTCATGGCAAACCATGGCCATGTTCTCCTATACAAATGGAAGTATCACCAGTTTTATTTAACACAGAAAGAAATCACAAGATGTTGCCCACAACCATCTGAAAAATCAAGAGTACAAGGGAAATGTGAACCCAAAACTTGAGAGTTTCTTTCTTATCCTCTGACAGTACAAGAATGAATTGGCTCTTCAATTTCCTAAGAAAACCCAAATGAAAGCAATGCACTGGATAAATAATCCCACCTCCTTTTCCAACTGCAGATGCACCTCTCTTAATGTGTATTGGATGAAGGAGCTACTACCTCCATCTTATTTTAGGAAAGATCCTTATGAGCAGATGCTTAATTTGCAGATAGGTGTCTAACATTAGGCAGCTAAGTTGAAAGGCAAAAGGGAAAAAAAAAAAAAAAAAAAAAAAAAAAAAAAAAAAAAAAAAAAAAAGCATATGGACAACATTTGCAGCCAGTCGCAACTCTGTTCCAGAGCAGATGGAGGCCTTGTCATTCAGGGGTTTCCTCACATACACCAAACAGTTCAGTGGGGATAGGGAAAGGGGCTTCTGTTTGGATGCTTCTGTCTGGAACCAGATTAGAGGAAAGCACTCTTTTCCACAGCACACGCCTTGTGTTACATTAAACATGCATGTGCAACTTCAGCTTTTATTCAGTGATCTGAAACAGAGCCCTCCAGGGTGCTAAGGGTTAGTGAGTTTTTGTTTGTTTATCTGTATGTTATTTCACAGTTTATAGTATCCAAGGAGTTTGTTAAGAAATTAAAACACCTTGCTGGGGCTATCCTGCTGTGGTTGTTGCCTCCTAATATTTCCCTCCTTTCTTTGTCCAGCAGTGTTTGATGCTCACAGGGGAAAGAAGAGAACACCACAAAGACAGAAGTCTCATTTGACTAGGTATAGATGTTTGGTCTTAGTTAATGGAGAATAATTTCTATGTTTCCTGGCCTTTTAATAACATGAGGTGATATTGTTTAGAAGCAGGTAGAATTGTTTAGAAGCACAAGGTTTTCCAACAGGGAAGATCACTTTGCCTTCTGCTGGCTCACATCCACTGCCAGACATCACTCCTCCCAAGGCAAAAGAGCAAGAAGGCTCCTTGATGTATGTCCTATTATCCTACCTCTTACAGGGAATCTGGCTGGCCTCACCCAGCTCCTTGCACCATGGGCTCCAGCAGTTGGCTAAAATTTGCTGAAAAATAAGAAAACCAATAGTAATAGTAACAGCCTTAATTATCTCAGCTGCACGGGTGACAGGAGTTGAGCAGTTGCCAGTTTTAACAGCCTGTGGTCGAGAAACACTGAACTGCATCACCCAGAAGTCAAATGAGGGTCGGTCACAACTCGCTTCACGCCAGCAGCTCCAGGGGAGGTGCGGGACACACACAAATCACTGCAGTGTTGCCCAGAGCAATCCCATGTGGAGCTGCCAGCTCCATTTGAAGGAGTCAGACATGAGGCACATGGCACCGGCCTGCCTCCAGGGAGCTGCCAGGCTCTGTGCTCTGGTGTTGCTGGCTGTGATTAACAGTAGGATCCTCTCTTCCAAGTCTGTGGCTGGAAAGCTCAGCTCCAGAGGCAGGCTTGGCTTAGCAATGTGCATGCACCTTGCAGAAGCTGACAGGTCCAGCTGGGGTCTAACCTGCTTGGTTTTCATTCACCTTTCTCTCTTTTGAGCAACAGCAACTGAAAATACTAGAAGTAGCTTTTTCCCCAGGGAGCTGGTATAACCACTCAGAGGGTGGTCAGGCACTGGAACCACCCCACAGAAGGCCTCCAGTCTGCCAGAGTCCAAAAAGCATTTGGACAAGGTTCTTAACCACACACTGTGATCCTTGGGGATGTCCTGTGCAGGGCCAGGAGTTGTACTCGATGATCCTTGTGAGTCAGTTCCAATGTGGGGTATCATTCTTTGAGTCTATGTATAGCACTGCAACAGCAAACCCTAAAAATCCCCACGGCTGCATAAATGCCATTAGGAAGAACAACACATTCAGTGTTTGTTATGTTTTTTTTGCTGTTCTGTCAGGGTGATCCACGCATTTTGAAGAACCAGTACCCAAGTGCCTACACTGGTAGAGTGGGAGAGAAGGGGGGAAAGGAAGGGTAATAAGAACTGAATCCAAGGTGGAGGCAAGCAGCAGTACAACAGACAGCTGGTGTTTGGGTGGTGGTAAATCACCCTGAAATGAGCCTCTTCCCTCAACTCAATGAGGCCTAAACAACAAAGGAAGGCACAGCTTGCAGCCGGACAGCCTGCTAGCCAACCACAGACACACATGACAGCTTCATTCAGGAGCCCGGAGTCAATACAAAAGCTCCGAAATCAATCCGACATCCTGCGACCTCAAACAATGCGCCAAATCTTCTCAGAATTGGAGCCCCAAATGAGGGGGAGCAGCATTCAAGGGAGATCAAAACGCAAGGCTGGCATTGAAAGGGACTAAAAAGGAGAAGAATGTTCCCAGTTTATTAATGGTGAGGTCTGGCCGGCTGCATCCCAGCCACCATAGGTTACGTTCATTAAAAGGGAGCGCTTTGCATGTATTATGCAGAGCGCCCGGAGAGTATGTGTTGTGTGCGTGTGTCCGCCAGCGTGCCCCTCACTTGCTAGAGATCAGGATGTGCCTTTCTGCTTAGCACTGTTGTCTCCATCAGAAATTCCTCCTGTGTGAACTGCAAACGGGGTTTTTTCCCACTTGAGCAACTGTATGGGCACCGACGCGCACACGTACACACGCTCTCTCTCATCCGTGAGCCTGAAAAGCATAAAGGAACTCGGGCAGACGCTTTCCAACTTAAAAAAGACAACTTTTCACCTCCCCTGCCCTATTGGCCATACTTTCAGCTCACACACACAAAATCTATTACAAAAGACCAAAGAATTATGCAATTGCCACTACTGCTGATGGAGCTGATTGCTCCATAAACCCCACTCCTACATGCCATAAAGGAGCTGGTCTCACAGCACAACAAATCCACAAAGGAGAGCAAAGGAAAAAAAAGAAAACCTGGTGTTGTCCCCTCCGGGCAGGATTGCCCCTGCTGGGGTAGTTTCACTTGCAGAATCTGTCTTGCAGCACTGCACAAAAATGGCACCCTTCCCCCTTCAGCAACAAAAAGGCCAAGCAAATCCTTTTTATCAGCTTCCCTTTGAAGGCAGGTGGAAAAGTATAATATAGACATACACAGGGGAAAAAAAAGATAAATACCATTTGTAAAGGTACTGTTTGGATTTGCCTGTCCTAATTACCTTCTTTTCAGCTGCCACATTTGAAAGAATCAGACCTTGAAAGTTTTCTCCTTCTCGATGCACAGCTCAAGACAAAGGGCTTGCTAGAGGAGGTCAGACTTGAAAAATATTTCTTTTTTTGTGTTGAAATGTGAGTAGATAAAGGACTGAAATTTTCAAAGCTGTCTATGGGTCTTGATGCACATTTCCCATGAGTTTTTACTGAAGACATGTCAAAGCCTAATCGCCTTTGCTTTTGATGTGTCACACTGATCTGATATTCAGAACACACATGGCTGAGGAAGCAAGCAAGCTCTCTCAAATTTGGAGAATTTTAGAAAAACAGAAACTGAAAACATTAAATGCTCCTTAGGATGCAACAAGTCCCATGTATTTTATCTCAAAATTAGGGGGAAAAATTTTGAAAATATGTGCACACTCCATCCCCAGCAGTGTTCAAGGCCAGGTTGGATGGGGCTTTCAGCAACCTGGTCTATTCAAAGGTGTCCCTGCCCGTGGGGGGAGGCTGAAACCAGATGATCTTTAAGGTCCCTTCCAACCCAAATTGCTCTGTGATTCTTAAACAACAATGCACCTCAAATGATAAGCAACATTATAACTTTATAACATTATGGCAAAGCATAAACTAATGGGAATCTAATAAGCACTTCTAAGGGCATATATGAACCTTACAATTACAGCAGGATGCTTGTGGTACACTGTTATTGCCACCCACTCTGAAGTCCTTTTCTTAAAGATCATGAGCATGATCTCTATCTCCTCCTTTAAAAAGATATCTCTAATTTTACTTTGTGGTAATGTCAAACAGATGCCAGAGTGCAACTGGGAAAAGACAAGTGCAGCAGATGCAGAAAAGTTTTTTCAAGGTAGGATGGAAGGTCACCTCCAAGGGCAAGACAAGATGATGTGATGTCCAAACCCCAGGCAAGAAGACAGGAGCAGTCCTCACCTGGTTTACCAACAGTAAGCCAAAAACCTCTCCATCAGCATTCAGAGAAAGGGGAAAACTGCATCCAGTCTGGACGAGTGCACAAATGTGTGCTATATGAGTGGTAGGAAATGATGGAGGCTGCAACAATTCTTAGCAATGCAGATGAAACAGAGTCTGCAGGGATCAAATGGAAAAAAGATTCAAGATGAAGGTTTTTTGTGAGAGTAATAAAGTGGAGACTTTTTTTCAGATAACTAGTGAGTCTAAATGTACAGTTTTCAAATTCAGGAAAATTGAGCTCTTATTTGGATGAACTGCCTTCTTTGTTTTGTTTTGTTTTACCTTGCCTGCTTTAAACTCTGCTATTTAAATAATCTAACAATCTATCTAAAATATTTCACCAATAAATCACAGACTTGTGTTTCTATTTCATGTTAAAACTAATCAGTGGAGGAGTGCCTGAGCTGTAAGTTAAAAATCTGCTCCACCAAGCCAGTGATGCATAATAACTCTGCAGAATCTCTAGTGAATAAAAACTTCTCTGCAGAATTAATGCCATATAAAAAGTTCTTTGTGCAGGTGTAAAGCACAACTATAGCCCAGGATCATCTGCATCCTGCCAACAGGACCAGGATTTCCAGAGCTAACTGGTGTATAGAGTTTTCCTACCCTGGCGAGATGAGGCATCGAGCTCACAGCTGAATCTCAGACATGGGCGCATCAAGATGGAGTCCCATCCATCAGTCAGGATGCTGATAATATGCCCAGAGCTCTAAATGGTCCATGTATATGATGATTGTATTGGGATTCCATGCTTGCTTTCATCAAAGAGGAGCAAATAGAACAAAATTATGATGTTGTTGGCCAAAATGGGTGATTTTTAAGAAAGCCTCTAGGGTTAAGGTGTTGAGGGCCTGTACCAAAGAACACCAAAACCCACTGAGCATCAGCAGAAATAAGACTTCTCAAGTTCCTAAACTGTGTAGCCACTTTAAAGTGCATTTCAATGAAGCTGAGATTCAAAAACAACACATTTAAAAAAAGTAAGAAAAATACACCTACCTCTCCTCACTCTCTCCCAAAGTCTGAGTATATCAAAATTAAGCCAGGAAGCCTCACATATCTATGCTTTAGTGCAATTCACTCTAATTTTCTTCCTAAATCATTGAGACATATTTAAGGCAAGACTCCCTTTGGTCTCAGTCAGCAAAATCCAAAATATATGAACAATGTGAATAGATAGCCAGAAGCTGATAACTTGAATAGTGAATCCAAAAAGCAAATTGAGACAGAGAAAAATGAAGGCCAAAACAGAAGGGAAGAGGAAAAGGGAATCACTGTCGACTACATAGTTATTAAACTGCCTTTAACTTTGTTTTGTGTCAACTTTTTACTTTGTTTTGTTTCTAAACTTAAAAGTCATTTTCTTCAAAAAGCCTTTTTCTTCAAAGGATTGTTAAGTGGGTGATCTCTCTTTGATGCCCATAGGAGCAAAACACACACAATCTTATTTGCAAAGAAAAAAATCACCTAAGACAGCATGATTCCTCTTTTTGCAGCTGGGCAAAAACCTTCACATCCCAAGTCCTAAAACTGGCTGGACCTTTTCTGGGACAGAGGGAGTGAGATGCAAATCAGAGATGTGTCCTCCTCCTTGTTTGAGGCAGACATCCCCATCTCTCCTTCCGATGTGCAGCCAACAAGACTTCCTGCACCAACTGACACGGAAACAGCTAATTTACTGCTTTGTGTCAGGATTGTAGCCAAGGTTTCAGTCCCCTGTGCCCTGGACTCCTCTCAGCTGGGATGCTTCATCTCAGAAAGGGTCTTCCCTTCCTGCTGCCCCTCCCCTCCAAAACACACTCCTCATCCTCTTCTGCTTTTGTAACTTATCTCCCTGCAAGCCACTTCCCAACAGGAGTTGAAATTAAACAGGCTGTCCATATGCCATGGCTCACTTGTTGTCTGTTCCCTTCACTGCCATCTGGCCTATTTGCTCAGCCAAAGCGAAAAACAAAAATAGTGGGGGGAAAAAAAAAAAAAAAAAAAAAAAAAAAAAAAAAAAAAAAAAAAGAGAGAGAGAGAGAGAGAGAGAAGAAAATAAAAGGAGTGGGGGGGAGGGGAGGGTAAGGAAAATAAAAAGGATAAATCCAGACACAATGAAGACTATGAGGGAGGTGATGATGCTGTCCCTCGCATCTGCTCCTTGGCCAGGCTCCCAGATAGATCAATAATGGAGAGCAGTAGAAGCAGTGACAATTAACCCAAACATAGTCCTGTTTATTTAACCTGTTGTCCTGGCTTGGAGTAAATTAGGGAAGAACCTCCAAAAGGAGTCCCCTAAACCAAACCTCCACCACCCCTTCCCCCCCACCCCAGCCCTGGGTTCGGAAGGAAAATACCTCGGAGGAAAGTGGAAAAACCGGTTTATTGACAAAAATACACTCCCCAACACCGAATAGTGGGAAAAGACGGGTTACTGTGATGAGGAGGGTGCTGACGCGTCTGTTGCAAGCCCCGGGACTTCTCCAACTTCTCAGGTCAGGTCAGGTCCGGAGCCGGTTCAAACCTTGGGGGGGGGGGGGCGGGGGGAGAGAAAGAAAGGAGGGAAAAAAAAACCAAACAGAAGCAGCGGCGGGGGGAAGAAAAACGGCGGCAGGGGCAGCCAGAGAGCAGAGCGAAGCAAAGCGAAGCGAAGAAGGCAAAAGCAGCCGAGCCAGCTGAAGCAAGAGCCGAAAGCAGCCAAGAAGGAAAAAGGAGGCAGGAACTGCAGGCTCCCGCCCAAGAGGCGGGATTCAGCTGCGAGACATAACAACATATCCAAGATATGGGATGGATATATGGGATAGGAGGCAGCTCAACCCAGAACACCTGTTCACAGAGATCAGCCCATGTGCTGCTCCCCTGGCAAAGAGGCACCACACCCAGAGTCCCCCTGAGAGACTTCCAAGTAGAAGAGGAAAAGGAAGATTCATATCTCCTGAACTGGGCTGACAGATTTTCAGGACATGATAACTGTGATGCTGGGCTAAGATTTTCTTAACTCTCCAAGTCACCTTATCTTTTCCTATAGTAGCACAGGCCAGAGCAAGGAGAGGCGTGAATGTGAGGGAGGGGAAAGTTGCATTCGATTTTGATGCACCCTAATTTCCAAGCTCCTGACCCTGCAAAATGAGAGAGAGAGAGAAAAGAAAGAACAAAGAGAGAAAGAGAGAAAGAAAGAGAGAAAGAAAGAAAGAAAGAAAGAAAGAAAGAAAGAAAGAAAGAAAGAAAGAAAGAAAGAAAGAAAGAAAGAAAGAAAGAAAGAAAGAAAGAAAGAAAAGAAAGAAAGAAGAAAAGAAGGAAAGAAAGAAAGAAGAAAAGAAAGAAAGAAGAAAAGAAGGAAAGAAAGAAAGAAGGAAAGAAAGAAAGAAAGAAAGAAAGGAAAGAAAGAAAGAAGAAAAGAAGGAAAGAAAGAAAGAAAGGAAAGAAAGAAAGAAAGAAAGAAGAAAAGAAGGAAAGAAAGGAAAGAAAGAAAGAAAGAAGAAAAGAAGGAAAGAAAGAAAGAAAGGAAAGAAAGAAAGAAAGAAGAAAAGAAGGAAAGAAAGAAAGAATTAAATAAGGAAAGAAGGAAAGAAAGAAAGAAAGAAAGAATGAAAGAAAGAAAGAAAGAAAGAAAGAAGGAAAGAAAGAAAGAAAGAAGGAAAGAAGGAAAGAAAGAAGGAAAGAAAGAAAGAAAGAAAGAAAGAAAGAAAGAAAGAAGCAATAAAGATATCAAAAGGGAAAAAATAAACTTTCCTAAAATACACCATTATTTTCACATTGCATCTTTAAAAATAATTTCATCCCTGGAAAGTGTAGACAACAGAGTTTTTTTTTTTTTTTTTTTTTCCTTTTTGAAAAGGGAAGAAGAAAAGAGTCTGCATGTCTCTCCATCATGAAACATCTGTGGCAGGGTGGGAGCAAGTCTGTGGGTATAACAGAAATTATGTTTGTTTTTCAAGTCAAAATAAAAGCTTAAAGGTTAAAAAAATAGATTAACTTGAAAAATAGGTTTCTAAACCAGAAAACTACAAAGCCGTTTAAACAGCAGAATGAAAAGGGAGTAAGAAAACTACTCCTTGCAACACTTTTTACTGATTTTTATTTTAAACTTGCAATGAAATACTGCATACCTGTGCAGATGGGTGCCAAAAGCCATACGGTTGGTTCCTCTGGAGGCAAACCCCACTGAGCCATGAGATGATGACAATTACCACTAGAGCTGCATGAGATCATGCAGGGAATCCCCTGCATGGAGAGGTGGCTGGGAAGGAAGAGCAGACCTCCTCTTTCCAGGAGTTGTGTTTGGACACAGATGCTGCCCAAAAGGAAAGGTGTTGCACAGACTGCTAGGGAAGAAGCACTTCTATTAGCCATCTGAGTCCCTCCCAAACACAGAGCAGAGCAGATGATCCTCCTGAAGGCATGCCTTCTGATTCAAGGCTGTGTTTTTCCATTGCAGTCTGACTCAACAAGAGAACAAAATTGAAGATATTGAATGTTTGAATTCAATTGAATTCAATTCAATTGAAAACAGTTGAATGATTGTTCCTCTACTTGCAAGCACTGATCTACATGAATATTGTCTGTCTTAGGATCCTCATTTATCTACACCCGCATCTATACACGTGGGGAAGCAACATGCAGAGTGTGGCAAGAGTTGCCCCAAAGGAAAGGCTGCACTGAGTTTTACGGCTGTTGGTATTGTGGCTAGTAATACAGAATCAGAAAATCACAGAACATTCTGAGTTGGAAAGGACCAACTACAAGGATCATCAAGTCCAGCTCCTGGCCCTTCACAGAACAATTACAAGATTCACACCATGTGCCTGGTACTAGAGAATGACTCTTTCCCCACCCAAACAGCCAATTTGCAGTTGTCAGAAAGGAGGAAGTGCTTTGTGAATGCAAAATACTTTATAACAGTGGAAACAGAAAACAGAAGTTCACATAAAACTGAAACATGGCAGCATTTCCATCTTTAACACTGCCACAGTCACCCTGCAGGGGGGCCCTCTAGATTTGGGAACAAATAAAGCAGGAACACCCATGGAGAATTCCTCTGTGAGGAGACGAATTTCACCACAGGCATTGGCTGACATCACCATCATCCTTGCTCCACTGTTGTAGTTTATGACCTCAACATGAAGCACTTCTGTGGAGTCATTCCTTCCTATCTTACTGCAGCCCATCCATTATCCTCTGCCTAATTACTTCCACAGCACTGCTGTAACAGAGATATTTCCTACAGCTGAACATTTGTATTCCCAAGAGCTGACACCTGCCAGGTCAAGTTCTTCAGTCTTTACATTTGATGCTAGTACTGCAGGAAGATGTTCCAGAGAACAGAAAAGCACACAAAGACGGCAATCAATCTGATTCCTCCATTTGGACATTCCTTTAAAAAAAAAAGGGACTTGCTAAAGATCATATTACATTATTCTACAGAAATAGGGTGGATGGAAAGAGGAATTCTGACTACAATCTGTCTAACACTCCATTAAATCAGAATTCTGTCATTAGGGATAACAATGAACTGCAATAAAATCAATGGGAAGGCAGTGCAACATGGAAAACTGGGAAGGGGAGGGCTATTTTCTCTTTAACTTTTGTTTTGAGATATGGGAGCTGGGAGCAATCAACATGAGCTAATGGCATCCAAGCTGACTCCTGAACACTGCACCCCCTTTGAGGTCACAGTTTTCCAAAAATCCAACCAATTCATCCTGTAAAGCGAATGAGGACACTGGGCATTTTGTAGCCTGCAGGGAAAGCACCAGAAGATCCTCTAACATGCCCATGCACAGGATGCCACTTGTGGCAGGTCAAGGAGCAGTAAGTAACAACATTCACCTCTAACTGGAGCTTCCAATCAGGAAGCCATTCCAGAAGCTTGCCTTTTCACATGTACACTCTGCAGTGAGGTTTCAAAACACTCTGCATCTGTATGCTGTGATAGGGGAAGACATTGTCCTCTCATGACTATGCTATTGGTGTGACACAGAGAAATTTTGGGGTCCTTCACTTGCCTTCCCTGAGAGGTTTTTGCATTTTAAAAACCACTTTCACTATCTCTGATTCCTTCCCTTCTCTCATGTTTAATGACAAGAAATCTTTTCATTATAGGAGGGCCTGAGAGTAGCTTTTTTTAAACCAATAGTAGGATCATCTCTAATGTACTATACCTGAGGTGTTCAACTGAGACTCCTTGATTTATACAACAGAACTGAACACCTTCAGAGCTCTCCCATCCAAATATTGGATTAATATAGGCATATGGAATCCATCTAGACCTGGAAAATTCATCTCCAGCAGCTACAAGACCACTAGTGGTGAAATTTAGGGGATTGTGTTTGCTGATCTTGGCGTCGCAGGGACCAAAGGACAATTGTCATCTTTAAAGAGGAGCTTCTGCAGTGCCATATCATGCCTAAACATGCAGGCAGAAGGGGCAACACACTCAGAGACTGTTTCTGAGACAAGCTGCCACCCATTGGCCAAGGAAGCCCAACCACATCATCGGTATGAAGGGCCAAAGATATGAGAGGAGTCTGAAGACTCTCTGGTGACCCGTGACAGGACCCAATAGAATTGCCTGAAGTTGTGTCAGGGGAGGTTTAGGATATTATTGGATATATACTGGATATTAGGAAAAGGTTCTTCCCCCAGAGGATGGTTGGGCACTGAACAGGCTCCCCAGGGCAGTGGTCACAGTGCCAGCCTCACAGAGTTCAAGAAGTATTTGGGCAATGCTCTCAGGCACATGGTGTGATTTTTGGGGGTGTCCTGTGTAGGGCCTGGAGCGGGACTCAGTGATCCTTGTGGACCCTTCCACTTCATGATAGTCTATAATTCTATGAGTCTCTTTATCCTGACAGTCCCACACCTCCCTGCTATGAAGCCCATGGGTGTTAGTGCAAGGCTGCCAGGCTTGTTTTAACTGCTGGGTCTTATCAGATTCTCACCTTTAGAGGTGCTTTAAGGCCACCTGCCACCCTTAACTTCCCGTATTAGCTGTCTCAGCATCTATGCTGGAAGTTAAAAAAACCCCCAAGGCTCTGAGTCACAGTGGGCCACAAATCCACTGTGTAAGACTGGACCTAAACCTACACAATTTTACTGCTGCTAGAGCTGGATCTAAAACTAAAGGACACAGAATGGCCACATGCAAATCAGCGGCAAGCATGGGGAGATAGCCAGCTGCTGGCCAGGCAGCCTACTCCGCCTCAAAGGAGACAAAACACAACCAAAACCTCCTTAATTCCTAGCAGAGGCTGGGGATGGCCCAGGCAGAGTAGCAGAGTGCTGGCAGACGCAGCTCCAGCCTCCTCCCTAGCCTTCTTGAAGCTTCAAAAGCTTAAATCTAAGCAGCAGGAGGAACTCAAATGCTTAGAAATCTTCAGTTTGGACTTGTTTTAGCAATGGCATCAATAAATAAACAAACAAACAAACAAATAAATAAATACCCAATTACTCCTCTCATCTAGCCAAATGTGGCCAAAAAAGCATGTTTTTTTATTATTTTAATTTAAATTCTCTAAAAGCAATGTAGGGTTTTCTGAGAATATCTGAAGTTCAAGAAAAACACTTAAATTTCTGTGCATTTTCATTCTCTGACGAAAAAAATCACATTTTTAGGGAGGGCAAGGACTGCCTTATTGTCATTCGAAGTCTGAGGGAGATTTTTTCAACAAAACTTATCAACTTTATCAGTCCCACTCATGTTACTTCACCATCATTCTAACATTTGATGCTCACTTTCACCCAAGCTTGGTTGTTGTATTTTCTTGAGGTGTAACAACCAAAATCAGTGGGGGAAGGATGAAGTACATTTGTAATGCCTAAAATATTCCAAACAAGCAAAGTGTCTTGTAAGAAGCACAGATGATCTGAGCTTCTTTTCTGCTTATAAAATGTTCCTACAAGAGGGCAAACAATAGAACAATTACATCAGGGTATTGATACCCCTTACTGCAAAATACCACCCCTCCCTTTAGCCCCAGATGTTAGGAACTGCATTGCTTTGAACTGTTATTACCCATTCCTCCCACCCAATCCTCTGGGAAGATAAAAATCAAGGTCTAGGCTACTGAGTCAGATTACAAACACC